>NC_043995.1:29376463-29976463 GCF_902150065.1 Myripristis murdjan | reverse complement strand
AGAGAAGCGGATGGGTTGTACTCTCCTCAGATTCCCGGCGTTCATGCAGTGATTACATAAGTCCAAAAACGTGATTGTCAAAAACTCAATATTTAACTTTAATTTCAGGACAATTTGGAATGCAGGTCATATAGAATGCACTAACAAATGCTGCCATTTTCTCTCTCTCTCTCTCTCTCTCTCTCTCTCTCTCTCTCTCTCTGTGTGTGTGTGTGTGTGTGTGTGCGTGCAGGAGCTGGTGCCCATGTAAACCGAGCCACTTAATTTTGACGAAAGCACACAGTCAAAGGTGATATTTGTTTAATAACACGCTATGTTTGGTAATTGCAGGTAGGAAACATTTCGGGTCGGTACACATTGCCTCGCGGTGAGCCTGGGTTGTAATGAGTTTTGTTGCAGTGGGAAAAGAATAGAATAGATGCAGGGAGGGACAGGAGCACTGAGCATAGCTGTGTGTGTGTGTGTGTGTGTGTGTGTGTGTGTGTGTGTGTGTGTTACATGAGAGCCAGTATGACTCATGCATCCCACTCATTGTTTTTCCATATCTTTTGTTCAAGTCCGTACCTGTAAGTCATACTATTCTGTTTTGATAGACTACCTATCTTTCTATCTATCTATCTACCTGCCCACTTCTCTATCTATCCATCCATCTGTCTATTTATTTATTGCTGTAGACTTTGTGGGGTGGTTGCCTCACTCCCTTGTGGATCACTTTGTTGTCAGCACCACTGCAGATCCGTTGCAAAGATCCAGAACTCGAGTTTGGACTTTGCAGAGGAAGTCCTCGGCGAATGTTCTTCTTCTTTCCGTCTTTGTTGTCTTTGACACCGGCCGCCGCCGCCGCCGCCGCCGCCGAGGGTGCAGCCATCATCTCAACGCCGGCAATTGCAAACAGCAACCCTTCCCATAATTGTAATCATTACTCTGCGGGAGGCCTCCGAGCTCTCGACGAGCCGCAAAGCCTGCGTTGGACTCGAGCCCGAGGACGCCGCTCGGGGGGAGCTGATTGCGCACGACGTCCTCGGTTGTTTGAAGAGAGAGAGAGAGAGAGAAAGAGAGAGAGAGAGAGAGAGAGAGAGTGGCGGCGCTGCGGGGTCGAGGTGTCCGTCCTGTCAGGAAAAAACCTCGCCTCTCTCTCTCTCTCTCTCTCTCGCTCTCCTCCCTGTGACCACCCGGCGCCCCGCACGCCGCCGTCGACCGCGGAATGAGATTATCACAAACCGTAAGCCCTCCTCGTTCGGAGCACAAACACAAACCCCTGCAGGGAGGGGGGGGGGCACAGAGGCTGGATTTCCACAACCCCATTGTCTTCGCGGAGGCTGGGTGGCGAGATAAACCGAATTCGGAGGGGAGGCGGCGTCGCCGTCCGCGTCGAGGGTGGGCGGTTGCGACGATGTGGCGGGGTGTGGATGTGTGTTTCCCTGTTGCCACTCATGCCAGATGCTCACGGCGTGCCAAAGACAGCCACGTGCCCCCCCCCACCATCCCAACCTCCTCCTCCTCCTCCTCCTCCTCCTCCTCCTGCTTTTTCCCCCTCCACCATCGGTTGCCAGCTTAACACAACCATCTGTGCGTTCGCTTGGCAGCCTCCCCTTCCAGACAATTTACATTCTTGCACGATTCTCCTTCCTTCCTTCCCGCCCGGCCCCCCCCCCCCGAGGGAATGTGTCAAGGTGTTGGACTCCCGAGACGTCCCTTGAGGAGCCCTCTGAATGAGCTCAGCAATTTGTAATTCCTAAACTCCACCTCGAGCGCTCTGTATTCTATTAACATTTATTAAAGTATATCAAACGCCTGAGAGGAGGAGGAGGAGGCGGCGCAACAGCAAAAGCACTTTGTTGACGCCGCGCTCCGACGTCGCTCAAGACGTCCGGGCTCCCGTCGATTCGCCTTCATCCCGAGTTCAACATCACCCGGAGCCAAGGCTGATCACTTTTTTTTTTTTTTTTTTGGAGTGCGATTACGTTTCTCTCTGTGAAGGCTAGAGGTAGACTTGTCCTATTCTGGGTCGGGCAGAAAAGGTATCTTCGCAGAGAAAGGCCCTTTGTTCATTTCATTTTTTCATCTCTGCAGAGATTGAGGTACAGTAATACAATTTTTTGGCCGCGGCAAGAGTGAAACATGAGATTCAGAAGAAACAACAGATGGCAAGACGTATGGAGCGGGGAGGCGGGATGTGGCGCGTCGTCGTTTAAGATAAAATCAGGGGTGATAAAGAATGTATAATGCAAAGCTAATCTGTGATCACATGTAATCTTCCTCCCTTAATTTACTCCTTGTGTTTCCCCTCCTGTCACGGCTCTCAGTCTCTTCCCTCTCCCAATTAATGCTGTTTCAAAATGTTCAAGTGGGTTTTTATTGCGAATCAGATAGCCGTTGTGCCCCGGAGGTCTCTGTTTAATATTTCATCCGCAGCTGTGTGGATATGATCAGATGAGATTTCCCATTCCTCTCATTTCATTTTAAGCTTTCATTTAAACCCCACTGCTCAGAATAGAGGTATCAAAACCCAGTCTAAATAACGATGACATTTACATGACTAATTGATGCTATGGTACCATCCCAATTTGTTCTTTCGAAAACACACAAGCGATGGAGAGCGCTAATCCAAGCTGATTCGCGGATCAGCATCATACAAATTTGGAACAGTGTTATTAGCCGGGGGCGATGTAATACTACTAAATATTCTCTGGCAGTACTTCGTCAGCCAGTCAGTCAGTTCAACATGGAGCACACAAACAAGGACGCACATCATGCTCCCTGCATGAGGCGGAAACCAGGCTTTCACCCCCATTTTCCGTAGCTCTTAATCTCATCTAGAGAGCCTCGACCCGCAACACGGACACGCTGTCTGTCTGATCAGCGAGCAGGCCACCCGTGTCACCGCCAAAAACTGAAAGCAGAGGAGCTGGTGGAGGATGAAAAGGCCAACATCCCACTCCTCCGTCCTCCTTAATATTTGGTTTCTTGGATGAGCTGCTGCACTGCTGCTGGCTCTCTCACTGAGCTCTCTGCTCGCTCACCAGGGGATGCGAGCACTGCTCTGACAAGTGGTGGCTGGAGAAACTAAACTTGCATGTTTCAGTGTGCCATATAGGGGAGAGTGGGGTAAATAGTGCCAGTTTTTACTTAAAGTGCCTTCAAAGCGAGGGGATTACAGTAATGCCTCCAACTAAAATATGCACATATAGTTTAGGATGTTGTGCATCCCTGGGAACAGTCACTTTGGATCTTATATAAACTGTTTGAGAAATACAGCTTTCAAAAAAAAAAGTGGTTTTGTGGCACAACTTGCCCCCGGTGCGGGGTAAATTGTGCCATTAGAGAGAATACACTGGGGTAAATTGTGCCATTGATAATTGAAGAAAACAGATCATTTTAATCTCACAAATGATAATGCTATATAAAAGCAAAACAAATTTAATACAAAATTATTTATTTAACATTTATTTATTATTTTAACAAGATCACAGGCCACTTTTCTATAACAAGGCCGAGCGCCACATGAACACATACCCAGAACAAAATAAAAATTCCAAAATGAGCACCTGCAAATCATCTTCATCTGAATCGGAATAGATTTAGTGATCAAAGGTAAGAAGACAATGTACAATAACAATAAAATATAATAAAGTAAAATATAGTATATAATCACAAGTTATTCCACTGGCACAACTTACCCCAGGCCCTTTGGCACAAATTACCCCAAGCCCACCATTTTGAAAAAAATGCCTCCCCCAGCTGTTTTGAGCTAACATCATGCTAACTGTATAGACTCATGGTGTAGCTTACTAAAGTACTAAAACCTGTGTGAACTGTTTTCAAAGTTTTCTATAATTGATCAAACACAGCAATCAAAAAACCTTGATCATAGAAATTTTACTTTGGAGGGCAAAAAAATGTTTTTTGAACTGAAATGTGCTTTCCTCTCAAGCCATGTGTCTCCCTTCTTTGCAGGATGAGTGAAATGGATGCCTCTTCAAAAATATGTGGTCACATGACCATCTTCTTCTATGGTTTTCTAGATAACGGGTGGCACTACTTGCCCCTTGGCACAAATGACCCCACTCTCCCCTACACAGGAAAAAAAAAATCCATCTTAACAAGTCATTTGGTCTCGTATTCGAGTGTTAAAAATCTTGTTTTAATTCAAACAAGTGAAAAAATCTGCCAGTAGGATGAGACAATCTTATTTCCAGTGCTAATCAGCCTGTTTCTGGACTCTGTCGTTTTCTTGAGACTTGCATTTTGGCGGATTTATGTTTATACACCAGGGTGTCCGGGTGTGAGCAGCAAAATGATGCGTTTACGGCCTGAATGGCGCTGGACGGCGGTGCACCTCGCGTTTTTTTTGTAACAACACGGCACGGCGCCCTGGAGGTTTTGTTGGGTAACAGGATGAACCACGGACGGCCTGCCGCTTGCAGACACTGCGCCGTGCCGCTGGTGCCGTGAGCACTGTAAACGCAAAATGGAGCATAAATCAGCTTTTATTCCGGCTTGTTTCAACATATTTATGCTGGTTCTGAGAAAGTGACGCTGCCTTGGAGACGAGTTGGATCAGCTCATCCTCCTGGCAGAGTTTTTTCACTTGTTTTAAGAAAAACAAGATTTTAAGACTGAATATGACACTAAATAATTTGTTTTTTTGAAGTGTGAGTGTTGCAGTTGGAGGATGGATTTTTGATGCAGCTGCAGCTCTAAGAGGAAATGAAACGTCGTGCAATGATTTATATGACGTGGCCTCTGTGAGGATGCCATTATCTACCGTAATTAAAGCTGAACAAGGTAACTTCACGTGTTTGTCGGCTCCAAATGGCAGTGAGGAGGTAAGTGCATGAGAAGCACTCGGGTCTCAATTACCAGAAATCTCATAAAGCGACACGAGTGAACCGCACACCGCTCGCTCCTGTTTGGAAACTCTGTGGCTCGGTGATGCTTTCTAAAAAATGAGATACAAGGCGAAAGGTCTGAGACGAGGTGAGTTCAGCTTTCTGGGGACGGAGCGCTTACTTAATGCTGCTTTGGAGAGAAAACAAAAAATCACTCTTGTGTTTTGTGTCTACTTCCTGGAGCCAAAAAGGATTTCCCAGCAGGATTTGGGGCATGCATGGTGAACCTGCGGCATCTCAGTTAGTGTTCCTCTGCTGCAGCCGCACTTTTTTTTTTTTTTTTTTCAAAATTTATTATTTTATATTTAAGGAAAAAAAGACATAACCATAACAACAACAATAACAACACCCTGGCTCGGACATGTAAAATGAAATTAGAAAAAAAAAATACCTGTGACACTAGTTTAGGGGAAAAAAACCTAAAATAAATAAATAAATTTAAAAATAAATAAATAAATAATAATAATAATGATGATAATAATAATGATAAATTATAGAAAAAAATTATAAAATAAACTAAAAAAAAAAGTAAAAATAAATAAAAAATAAAATAAATAATAAAAAAGGAAAAAAGAGAAAAAAGAAAAAAATAAGTAAAGCAATAAATAAACAGGTAAATTAAGTACACAGGTACATAAATGAATGGATAAACCAATAAACACACTTTTTGATTCAGGCTGGTAAGATGGGCGTATTTTACATTGAAACCTTGCCTAATGCATAACAGTGGAGTTAACCGTCGACACAGTCTGCTTGGCTTGGCTTTTTGGAAATGGTAGCACACTGGTTGATGAGTTTGCAACTGAAAGGTCGCCGGTTGAAATCCCTGGACTGGGCGGGGAATATGAATGATTAACACTCTCCCCTCCCTCAGTCACTACTAGTAATGTAGATTATTATCATTATTATGGTTGCTTGATGGGCTCTTATGACTCTGCTCCTTTTTGAGAGCCTTTCAAACAACTGAATTTTCATGTCTTTCTTTTTTTTTTTTTTAAATCCTAAAAATGACTTTAGTATCCTTCTGAACTCCAAAACATACCTTCCTGTTGTGCAAACTGCCATTTTGGTTAAAACAGCGTTGATATGACAGCAGCAAAAGCTCTCTCGCCCAGCCATAACCCTAAAGTTAACCCATGCAGGCATACTTTGATTTTTTTTTTTTTTTTTTTTTCACAAACAACACTACCGCTGTGGTGCCCTTAAGCAAGGCATCTCACTCCGTGTTTGAATTTAAGCTGCTCATTGGCCAAAGAGTAGAAATCTGAGGTTGCGCTCGGCAGCGTCCAGGTGTGAATGTGTGTGTGGCTGCGTGAGCGGGGATGAAAAAGAGCTCGGGCCTTCAGAAAAGCCCTTCCTTGAAGAAATAAAAGAAGAAGAAAAAGCGCGGCTGGTGATTCTGTTTTCTTCCCGGTGTTTCGCACGCCGGGAGCCGTCGTTACTCAGAGTTATTGCACCATTTCCTGAGGCCTGCAAAGCTTCTTGTTGATGTTTCTGGCACTTAATTAGAGAAGTTGATGTCACCTCTGAAATTTAGTTGTAAAAAAAAAAAAAAAAAAAAAAAAAAAGTTGATGGCTTTTATTCGCATAAAGCTTTCTCACAAAGCCGCATCCATTGCATTATCTTCCTCCCTCCACTCTGCTCTGTCATCCGGCTCACCAGTCGCGCTTGTTGTTTTTTTTATGTGTTCATAGTTATCTTAAATCACATTGCAGAGTGTTTAGGCTGCCAAAGAGCACGGTGTTCTCTCTCTCTCCTGCCTCTCTGTTTCCATCTATACATACATACCGCCCTTTCTGTTTTCACACACCGTCTCTCTCCTCCTTTATCCGGCCCCGTCCATGTTTCTCCCCTCCCAGCGTGACCTCGACTCCTCTCACTATTTAGACTTGTAACAGCATCGATTCCCCGTGTAAACAGGACATGGCTCCCGTTTTCCCATGGTGCAATTTCAGCTTAAGTCAGACATCAATACATCAATGGTCTCCTCCCAGGCTTCTCCGGAACACACGCGCAAATTGATATCCAATGTGGGCTAAATGAACACCCGCAAAAAGCAAATACATACACGTAGAGTCAGTCTGTCTCCTCATTTTTCTTTATAAATCTGTCTGTCTCTCTCTCTGTGTGTGTCTGTCCTTTCAGACTTCTTCAGCAGACATCGCTGGAGGCAGTTAATCTGCTGGATTACAGTGCTTCATGTGCTCTGTAGATCAGTGCACCTGTGCTGTACTCTTGCATCCCTGCCCCCCAAACACCGCCTCATAAAATCGCATGAAATAACCATGAGCCCTGAAATGCACATTTGCATGCTGTGGAGACAAATGATGCGAACTTTATGTTCCCTCACCACCATTTGGATTATGCGACAATAGCGCATAATCCATATCGGACGATTGGACGCGCCGTTTTCCTGTGTTCGCCATGAGAAAAGGCGGGCGAACAGCAACGGCGAGGCAAACAAAACTGCTTGGTTAAGGGTAGAGGTGACGTTTCAGCTCATTTCATTTAGACTGTTGCACAGCTCCCGCAATTTCCAAATGCCTCTGGCTACCTTTTTTTTTTTTGTTGTTGTTTTTTTTATTCCCGAGCCGAATATTGGAAGTGAAAGCATCCGTAAATCCTTATCCACTTTGCAGTCATCCTGATGGAAATCGCCAAGGTAACACTACATGGTGTCAGACGCAGATACTTTATTTATGGTCTGCATTTCTATTGTGCTTTTCTAGTCTACCAACTCATACCACTTTACAATGTTGCTTCCCATCAGGATTAGGGGTTCAGTGTCTTGCTCGAGGACACTTCAGCACGCTCTCCGGAGGCGCTGGGGATCGAACCAGGAACCCTTCCATCACCAGACAACCACACTGCCTCCGATCACAGCTCTGGGTGGTGCTACTAAATCGGCGAACAATGCCATGGTTTGCTTAAATTTCAGAAGAATCAAGCCGAATGCAAATTGGAAATCAATGGAAAGCTGAGATGATGTACTGAGAGCACAGAGGGATGTGAAGGATGTGGGATTAAATGATGGAGGGATGAAGGTAAAAGTCATTGATAAAAGGTTCAGATTTAGGGGATGAAGGGATGGAGGGTGAAAGTTAAAGGCATGAGGGAAGAAAAGAGGATAGAGAACCGATGGGTGTAGGAGCGCTGTGATTGGCTGCTGTCGAGCGGAGGCTGGAGAACAGGAGGAACCATGGGAGCTGAGACTCCTCTGAGACGGAGCCCCCAGAGGTTTCTGCGCTCAACAATACAAAGAACAGAAAAAACGGGATGTGTCCAAGGCGTGGTCTTTGTTCCCAAATTTAATCTCAAGGGTAGCCCATTTTTATTAAGACGGCTTTATTACAGACGAGTTATTTAACCTCTTAAGACCCGAGCTCTTGTTTGATATGCATATGATTCTATTTTGGCTTACTGGACCCTGATAAGTATAAAAACTACGCATCGTCTTTTTACATGGTGTAGTTTTAGAGAATAATGATGTCCAAATATGTGGACACTGGTTCTCAATGTCCTTAAAACACAATAAAGTATAGTGTAATAGTGTAATAGAGTACAAAAGTCTTTATTTCCACCCTGAACATTGCAGTTTTTGTCCTGACTGCTTTGTCTTGTATTAATAACACATACAAACATATTTTTGAACGTGTTTTGAATATCACAGTGCAAAAAAACAAAATGAAGTAACAACATGTTTGCCCCCTTTGGAGAGTCACAGCTACAGTAAGGCATCATATGCTTGTAACAAAAATATAAAACAAGTGTGGTAGGTCGTGTAAGGGTCCACATACGCTACTACATACATAACTACTACAGTAATATAACCCAAAATGTCCACGTATGTGAACGCCAGGTCCTAAGAGGTTAACGGTGTGTCATGATTGGCTGAAACAAGAGCTTCACCGCTGGAAGAACAACAACAGCTCCCTCGTTTTGTCTTGTGTTCAAATTTGAACATCAGCTTGCAGCACAGACTCTCTCTGGAGCATCCAAAGACCGTGGAAGAGAGAGGCTGGCATGAGAGACTCGTTACCGCTAAATAAGAAAAGCTTTTGCTGAAAAGTCGAACTTCACTCGCGGTAGAAATCGTGTCATTTGCTAAGAACAGAATCCAGGTTGTTGGAGTTGAGGGTAAACGTGGCGCTCAGCCCCTCTGATCTCCGCACTCCTCTCTTTGTACGGCGCCGTTTCGACGTCAGGCGGCTTCTGTTTCTGGTCGTGTCTCCTGCAGACGATCCTGTCATGCTGGGGGAAACATGTTCCTCTCCTTTGTGCATGGGACTTTTTTCATTTTCATTTTGAAACATTGCGCTTGTTTCGTGAAAGTTTTGGTTTCCCCGACTGCACGTGCGATGGTGTTCAGCGTTGCACGGTGTAACTTTATCGACTGCAGCCGAACCGCCTCCTCAGCCCGGTGACCCAGACCAGCAGAGCGTCGCTGTGGTGGAAAACCCAGTGATTCTGTTGCCAGGGAGTCTCATTTCATGCCGAATAGGAGGATTATATACATTATTCACATTCTGATATTGTGATGCTATTACAAAACGCCCACACACCCACACAACCACCCACACACGCAACTGCATGCACACACACACACACACACACGCTCACCTCACAAGAAATATGTGCATACTGTTTACAGCCTCATAAAATGAGGATGCCGACTCAGACATAAAAGATTACATAAAGCAATTCCTTGTGGTTATTTTTCTCGCTTCGTTTTCCTCGCATGGAAATGAACTGCAGAATTTCTGCCTCCGTGAGTCTCCGGGTCCCCCGGTGCGACTGCACGAACCTCCGACTCGCCTGCCGCGCCGCGCCGCGCCGCGCCGCACTGTGAGCGATTACAAACAGGAAAGCAAAGCGAGAAGCCGTGGGCAGGGTAGACCGTTTCCCCCCCCTGCACTGTGTAAAGATAGGTGCTGTATAGTAGCCTTGTAACTGGGCCGTGGAGGCCCCCTAAAGCAGGAGGAAGGAGTAACAAGCTGACCGCAATCTATTATTAAGTACCGGATCAAAGCCGAGGGAAGACGGGGGCATCCGCGGGACTGGAGGAGGCTGGCGGGTTCACAGCGCTGTGTTGGCGGTGCTGAGGGTGTAAGAGCAGCAGAGCAGGGAATTCACTTATTTTACATCCCCACCATGTGATTCTCAGTTTTAGTTAACCGTGGGGATGTGTGGTAGTTTGTCATAGGGAAACTGCAACTTTTCTGACCTGGCAACTGGGTCAAAAGAGTAAACCACAGGGGTTTTTTTTAACCACGGTGTTGTGCTGACTCAAAACAAGTTTACACCTTTTTTTTTTTTTTTATTATTCATCTTCTTGCCTGAGTCTAGGGAGAGGTGAAATTCCTCCACGTTGTGTATGTGCATCCGAGAAGAGGCCCCAGTGCATTTCAGCGGAAAATTTTAGTCTTCACAATTTGTTATTCAAATTTTTTTTTTTTTTGGTCCGTGCTTACACCCACCTTCAAATAAGAGAAGGCTATGTACCAGCGCAATAGTGGCATAACCTGTACAATATTAAGCCGTGGCATGAATTCAACAGCCGAACACAGCGCACAACAGCTCAGCTCCCAATTTAAGCACCGGCTGAGAGTGCAGTAAAAAACTGCTCTGCTTAAAGAGCCGCAGGCAACAGATTGAGCCTCCCCTGATTTGCATTCCGGTCTGAATAACAGATTCGCGGTGTCATGCACACTTAAGGCAAGGAAACTACAGGATATTGTATGGAAATCATTTCGTCTATGAGACCGTGCTGTAAATCGGTGGCACGGTAGAAGCAAAAAATAGGTTAAAAATACATAGCCTAGTGTATCAGGAGGAGGCTGAAGTGTGAGTTTGTCCTTGGGCTAAGGTTGTTTGTGTGAAAAAATATAACCTTTGCTGCACAGGTGTATACTGAGCATGTGAGCTGCCGTCGTGGAAAAAAAACCCAACGCTGCATTTTTTTTGGTGGCTTTCACCGTGTTCACTTTCAATGCGTGTCTTAGAGGGACGGTAAACACAGTAAAAAATGGGGATTTTATTATATATCATTATTCACAGGTGCTATCTTCATCATCTACCGACATTTGCAGACATTTGCAGACATTTGCAGTTCCTTAAAGTCAATGAGTGTCATCAAACAGGGTTTTAGGGGCTGCGTTTTCTACAGTAATCCATTCCAGCGGAGTGGACGGGATATCCCATGGAGTAACGTTACTGTCCCGGCTGTGGCTCTAGTGAAACCAGACAACTGTAGGGAAAATAGTTGGAGATAATGTACAGTGACCAGATGTTCCGATTTGTCCCAGTTTCAAGCTGTAAAACACTAAAATGTCTCACTAAAACACTCATTACCAAACTGTCTAGGTTTTACACTATTTATGCCCACAATTCAAACCAAATATATACATAAACTACTCACAAAAAGTTAGGGATATTCGGCTTTCGGGTGACATTTCAGGATGAACCTAAAATGCATTATCACCTTTACAGGTGAACTTAATGTGACCTTCTGTAAACTTTTGAATGCACATGTCCAACTGTTCAATGTTTCAGTACTTTTTGCACAAGTTGCTGTTCTCTAACAAGGAGTTTAACGGCAAAATTCACATCAGGTGTTTGATGCTCCAGCTCATCGAGGTCGTATCATTAGGGAACGGCTGCTGGAGACTGGGGTACCTAAAATGGAGTGGCCTGCACTTTCTCAGACCTGAATCCCATAGAAAACCTATGGGATCAGCTGAGTTGCCGTGTAGAGGCTCGGAGCTCTGTACCCCAGAACCTCAATGTCCTGAGGGCCGCCCTTCAAGAAGAGTGGGATGCCATGCCTCAGCAGACAATAAGTCGACTTGTGAACAGCATGAGACGTCGTTGTCAAGCTGTAATTGATGCTCAAGGGCACATGACAAGTTATTGACACTGACATTTTTTGTTGTGGTATACCCACCACTGTTGTTGGCTTTTGTTTCAAGAAATTGTTTGAGATGAGGAAATCACCAGTGCATGCTTCTACTTAAATGCCCTACTTTCATGATATAATATCACTGTAGCGTGAACATTTTATATTTTCCATAAATTTCACCCGAAAGCCAAATATCCCTAACTTTTTGTGAGTAGTGTATAAGTGCTTTTGGTTGAATCTCATGGTACCAGACTCAAAATAATCTGACCTCTTGTTTTAACGCTACGATCCTCAGAAGCCAGTGATGTTTCAGGTAACCATTTGGCTGTTTTGTCACTGTGCCTGCGCTTGACAAATATCTTGTGTTTTGTTTTAAAAGGTATCTGACTATCAGTATTATGTTACATTATACACCAGTGCTTGTGTTTTATGTTTATTAGTGTTATAGTTTTCAAATAAATTAGATTTTGAGGTGATTTTTGGGAGATGGAACAATTGTTTTCACGTGCTGAGGTGTTGTCCATGGTGCACCTGGTAAGTTTGCTGAGTGCTGAAGTAACTGTCCCGCAATCCTGTTGAAAACACCTGTATGCATAAGTGCATACGTGTGCACGTGCATGAGCATGTGGTACACCTTAAGGCTCCCAGTTTGGGGGTTTGAAAATATTGTCACTTTAAACCAGTGCTGAAACAAGATGACAGCAAATGTTTTCCTGGCTGACATGTTGTTGAAACTTGCATTTTGGAGGCTTGTTGTAGGATTGATGTGAGGAAGGTGCCATCACTGTAAAGATCCATATTTAGATGGAAATCTTTGCTAACCTGTCCTCTTGATATAATCCTTATAGTCCAGTAATTTTAGGCCAAAATTGCAAGAGAATCAAACTCAACTGATTTTGTATCCTCGGTTTGTCCTGAGTGAGGGAAAAAAGTCCCAAAGAATCCCATTGGTGGAAAGTTTTGAAACTCACCTATTTATGACCATATTTAAACAGTGAATTAAAAGGTTACTATATACAGAGTAACCTTTTAATTCACTGTTATATAGTAACCTTTTAATTCAAGGTTACTATATATATAGTAACCTTTTAATTCACTTTTTAAATGTCTCTTCTGGCATTTATTCCTTATATTCCTTATTAGCGCATATCAAATCAGATAATGTGTGATATGCATGTGTAAACAGAATAATTCAAAGAACTTGTAATTGACTTTTTTTCTTGTCTTTGTGTGTGCAATCAACTTGTGAATTTTTATAGTGATATCTGAAAGTAAAATTTGGAACCCCTTTCCCCAGTGTGTTAAAAACAGTGTTTTTTGGTATTATATGGTCATAAATAGGTAATTTTCAAAACTTTCCACCAATGGGATTTCTTGGGACTTTTTTTTCCCTCACTCAGGACAAACTGAGGATACAAAATCAGTTGAGTTTGCTTCTCTTGCAATTTGTCCTAGGGTTTTTTCATAAAATGACTGGACTATTATCGTGCAAACAAGTTAACAGCTACTTCATCAGTTATTGTTACTCTTCTTTGTTGAAGCAAGCGCACACTAGCTTCACGGCTATCAGAGGCAGCTGAGGAGTCGATCAAATGGGGCTGGGAGAAATAAAAACCGAGGTCATACTCTAACTGAACCCCCCGACTCATGCCGTAACTTTATAATCCCCAGCAAAAACCGATCGTTTGAGAAAACAGCTGACAGGCCTCCCTCTCCTTCACCGCCTCACACAATCCCTCATCATGATTTCTCTGCCCAATGACGGCAATAAAACAACATTTTAATGACAAATCCCACATTTTAGTTTATCATCCCTTTAAGTGATTTCTGTGATCTTTGGGCCCTTGAGGAAAAAAAAAGAAAAAAAAAAAAAACGATATACTTCTCACATCTTTTTCCATGAACATCTGGACAGCACCTGCTCCAGTCTCGCCACATCTCTGCGTCCATATTTCACAGAGTCGCCGTCATTTTTATGCCTCTCTGCAAAGCGGCAAGCAGCACCTCCCTGTTTTTGACTCGCCAGCAAAAAAAAAACAAAAAACGCCGACCCCCATTTTGATCTTTTATTGCAATGTTTAGCATTCCTGCCCTCTCTGACGGAAAATATCAATTTTTGGAATGAATCTGAGAAAGAGCTGTATCCTTTTCAGAGTATTTCCTTCAGGAGCGCTGCCAATCCTTCGTTATAGAAAAGATATTTTATATGGGGGCTTGTTTACAGTCATTTTTTCCGCAGTTAAATATTCGTTTGGGCTCCTTTGAAACCCGGGCTTAATATCCCCATCCAAGCTGCATATTTAATAAGGCGGAGGGTGCAGGGAGAGCGCGCTAGGCTGTAACCTTTATGCTTCCCTTGATGACGTCGCGGGATCGATAAGGTAATAGCAAGAGCTGGAAATATAAGGGCAGCGAGTCACAGTCCACCTGCTTGTGACCTTTTTAAAAAAATCCAGGGATGCCAGCTCTGAAAACTCATCAGCCTCGCGCCGCCTCACAATGCCACGCGACGGCTCAGGCTTTGCTGCAGCGTTGCATCACGGCCCTGATGGCGTCTTAACACACCTCCCTTTGCTAAATGGACTTGTTTGTCTGCCGGGGAGCCCTGTCGGGGGGGTCTGATGTCATTCATATTTGATGGAGCACAATGGAGGTAACCTTTAAGGCATCCCACTGCTGAATACTCCCAGATGACCTTTTCGTTTTTTAGCCGGACTCCTTTCCTCGGTAACCAGAGTTGCCCTGATGCGAGCCGGACGAGTCCTGCACACGCGGCGAATCACACACACGCAGATGTTTTTTTTTTTTTTTTTTTTTTTTTTAGATGCTCATTCCAGCGCCCTAGACTTTAGCTGATGCTCTTATTCTGAAAGACTCACGGTGCTGCCTTCACATCATGTAGGATTCACTGTAAATACGAGCTGCTGATGGGCTTTCTTCTCACCGCTGCTCTTGGTCAAACGCACCTGAATATTAGCACACATTTCTTTTTGTTTTTTGGTGCAGGAGCGTGTCTATTAATTAGTAACTTAACAGCATAACACCGCTGACATTTATAATCCCAGGTTTTTGTGTTGAGCGTTACTGTTCCATCACACATTTTGAGATGAAAACATCATCGATTCTGAATCTTTTCTTTTACTTTATTAGATTTGTAACACAGCAACTACGTCAACAGTCATTTAAACTTTATATATGTATAATACATCCTTTGTATTATACATATATATCTTTTATTGTTTGTTTTCTGTGTCTACAACATCTATTGCATGTCTGTCTGTCATGGGGAGGGATCCCTCCTCTGTTGCTCCCCTGAGGTTTCTTCCTATTTTTCTCCCTGTTAAAGGGGTTTTTTTTTTTAGGGAGTTGTTCCTCATCCGATGTGAGGGTCTAAGGACAGAGGATGTTGTATTTTCTGTAAAGCCCTTTGAGACAAATTTGTAATTTGTGATTGTGGGCTATATAAATAAATAAAATTGAATTGAATTGTACCGCTGATGCGTACATGATTCAGTTACTGGATTACTGCTGGGATTATGGCCTTTTATGGTTTCAGTGACGTCACGAGGGAAATAACAGGTATTTTTTTTTCAGGGAAATCTATGTCTTGATGAACTTATTATTGGTTTTGAAATGCGGTATAGAAATTGACATGTGTGATGAATGATAGGGAAACTGTGAGTTGAGTTATTCCTCAGTTGATTTTACTTTGTTGAAGTCATTTCTTACTGTATTCTTTTTCTATTTTTGATATTTTTGAGCACTAATTGTTGGGACACTGTAAATAAAATGCAACATCCTGTTTTAGACCCTCTGGTTAAAGCCTCGTTACAGTGGCATAAATCTATAGACGTTCATGTTTAGGGGAAAACATGAAGTTTTTCTGTGGGATTTGATTTGTCTACAGGTGGCAAACATGACAGGGAATCCACCAATATCCAAATTATTCATATATTTACACGAATACAATCACTAAACAGGGATATAGCCGCTGCAGTTTGTTTAGGAAGGGATTCACACCAAAAATAGACCTTACTTTTGGAATCAGGTGCCTCGGTGTGTTATATGAATATCAGCAGGTCACTTGATGGACACATGCACATTTACACCTGGTCGTTTCATGCGTCCTGAGCATCTGGATCACATCTGGACACGGTTGATCCGCATAAAAATGCCGCTGTAAAGGCTCTCAGGACGCATATAAGACAGGTAGAGGTCTGAGTGCTGCAGCCACCACCGGAGATGATTTGAAACGCACTAGAGATCAGACAACTGTGAATACATTGACCTCCCCAAGATGCATTTGACAGCCAAAAACTCAGTGAACGCACACGGGACGACCCGCTCGCCCACCGATCTGATGTCAGGACGGCGACAGGGCTCGCCGGGGCTACAAGTGGCAGCTGTCCTCTGCTCCACATCCTCCTGGAAGCAGCTGCCATCTTTGTCTGGTCTCTGAGCGGCAGGGAAAACATGAAATAAACAGGAAGAGGGTATAATCGGTTTTCAAGAGATGCATCTGGCTGCCAAGTGCAAGAGCGGCGTGGCTGCACATCATCCGGCGGTTCCAGCCCAGACAGACGCTGGTGATCAAACGAGCCGGTGTGAACGAGGCCACGACGGCTGTCTTTCAGGCTCCAGCCACGAGAACAAAACCCGTTCATGTTGCCTCCGTCACGCCGATCGCCCCGCAGCCTCGTCCCGTCCATGCACGCCAAGTGGGAAATAAGAAGCGAGGGGTTAAAGTCTGCACAGCCGGCACCGACTAACTCCTGCAGAACTACGTACCACGGGATTTTCTCCCTTTGGACGCCACTTTGTGCATCGTTTGCTTTAATTTCCTTGTAGCGACACCTCAGTTTTTCAGTTTTTGTTGAATCCCCACCACTCTCTCACTATTCATCGCATAACATCCTCATTTCGGCAAACGCCACTGATTTGACATTGGACATTGTCCTCTGCCCAGATAGTGAACGGAGCCCTAATGTACTCGTTTGACCAGGACTGCTGCATGTTTTTTCTTTTCATTTTTCTTTTCTCTAGTATTTTCCTGCGACAAAAGCGAGCTGCTGCGCTGACATCTGGGCTTATCAGCTGCACCATCTCCTCACCTCCGACCCTCACTCGGTTAGCACCTGGAAACTGGCCCCGGCGGCCCCGCCGAGACGCGATCGAAGACCGGCAGTGACCACGGAAACGCAACCAGCCTTTACGAGCACGAGCACGCCCTCGTTTGGTGCGACAGTGGAACTGCGGCTGTTGTTGGTGACTTGCAGGGAGCCAGCCTGTAAACTTTTATTCTGCCTGGTTTCACCCCCCATGAGCCAGGAAATCATGACTGTCACAACATCACAGAAACCCCAATCATAACTGCACTTTTAATTCTGACCGTATTCTCCAGCGTGATGGCAAAAGATGGGTTTTACATAACTTTTGAGACAATAAAAGGTAAAGATTTGTCATTTGTTGTGAAGCTGGGGAAAAAGCAGGGCTGTTTTTTGACTTATGGAGTATTATAAAGGTTCCCAAAAGTTTATTTTTCATCTACAAGTTGCGCGTCAATGACACAGAAGTCTCTGGCTTGCATGAGTGAGTCAGACGTCCCGGATTGATTTCCCAAGAGAGAAAAAACCCCGTAGCAACTGGTGTGAACACAATTACTTTGAGATTAATGTCAAGAAAACAAAAGGCATGATGGTCGCTTTCAAATGAGATTGCAGCGGCCTCCTCCCGCCCCCGGTGAAAGGGTCCCTCGTTGTTCACCTATAAATATCTCGCTGCCGAAGTCGGTGACATGCAAAAGTGTGTGCGCAGCATCAAAAGTTATAGCGAGATGCAAAACAGTTTGCTGTCAGAAAAAAAAAAAAAAAAAACTTCTTTAATGCTGATCAGGTCTTCCTGTCACTGTTCTTCTTGATTTTTTTTTTTTTTTTTTTTTGTGCAAAGTGCCCTCGCCATCTGCCCTGTATGTATTTTGGGATGTATGTTTGTGCAGCAGGAGGGGGAGCGCAATCCACACACTTAGCAGTTTGGCAGCTGTTTCATTTGGGACGGGGGGCAGAGATTAAATTCACTTCTCAGGAAAGCACAGGGTTCCCTGGTTCATGATGTTCATGGGCATTCATGTTTCACACATAGTTTTTGCTTTTTTCTGCATATTGTATGGGTGGGGTCGGGGGGGTTAAAGACAGAATGAGCAGGATTTTCTCTAAAAAATAATGTTAACAATGTATAGACTCATACAAAAATAATCCCTCTCATTCATCACCATCATGAGCCACTGGCTGGAGGTTTGCCTCCCCCGCCTCTACCTTCAGCAACAGAGAAATATAAAAATATGTGCATTAGAACTCTGAAAAAGAAATACACACATTATGTTAAAATATGTGCATCAAACTTTGGAAAAGAAATATGTGTAATATGTAAAAATATGCGCATTAATCCCACTTTGTGCATTGATCCTAATTTGCAAAAAAAAAAAAAAAGTATGTGCATTATGTAATAATATTGCATTGATCCTTCTTTGTGCATGAATCCTAATTTGTAAAAAAAAAAAAAGCACATTATGTTAAAATATGTGCCTTAATCCAAAAGTAATATTACAACAATAAATACAGAAATAAGAATTTGAGAATGTGTAAAACGCATACCTATATGCGCCATCTCTACACTGGGGTATTGCCGTGTTGAATTATTTTCAAATTATTGCACAGTTGAATCATTAAATAAACAGTTAAATACAGTACGGTTATAAAATTAATGCAATTAAATAAAAAGATTTTAAAAAATAGGGGGATTTAAATTCAATTAATTCAAGCTACGAAAATCGCAGACCGCTGAAAAAAGGAAATATAGCGAGGCGAAACACCTCAGCTTTCACCTTTCACTGGCGAGCACTGAAGGAGAGGATGAGGATGAAGAGCGACGCGCTGTTGGACAGGTAGACGCCAGCGGGCCAATTTTTTTTTTTTTCCTAGGACAGTGACGTCACATTTTTGGCGGTCATTTGATTCCGCCGCCATCCTAGGAAATGAAAACTCACTCGCTAATTCTGGCTTTAAAAGTGGGTTAAAGCCGCCCGTCACTGTCGAATAAAGCAGAAATACCCAAAAAACAATAAATATGCGTATATTAAAAAAAAAAAAAAACGTGGGTTTGTTTGTAGTGCGGCTGCAGCGTCGAGCTTCAGCGAAAGTCGGCGCTGATTGCGGTGCGAGGCGCTCGGTGTAGCTGCTCAGGTAATTGCCTTCTTCAAAATTCAATTCATTCAGACTCATTTACCTCGCCCGTGCATTTCTGGATGAGCGATCGCTCCGACCAAACAGTGCAGAAGCAAAGCGCAGCGGGCGGCTTTACACACACACACACACACACAAAAAAAAAACTCTTTGCATTTGTCCTCCAGTATATTTTCCCTGAAGCGTGCAGCGGCTGTTGGGCTGTTTCCAGATTCCCTGATTGTCCTTTAAAGTCCAACCTTCATTTATTTATTTATTTATTTATTTATTTCGCCTTGAGTTTAGTGCTGTGATACCATGAGCGCAGTGCTTTGATGCAAATCCTCTGAAATGTCATGTTCTTTGTAATGAAATCTTTTCTTTTTTTTTGTAAACGCTCACAATTTACAACTGACAACCAGGACAATCTTGTCACCCTTTGCTTGATAAAATCAAAAGAGAGAAGAAAAAAAAAACGAAAGCAGAATCAAAACAAAACTGGAGAAGATATATTTATCTGACATTTTGAATCAAGTGCTGAGGATTACAAATAACCATGAAAACCTGGGAATGGTGGACATTTCAACTTCAATGGGACATTTACAAGAGAGACTTTTTGATTGATTATTGAGATTTAAATATTAATTAGTCACACTAAA
The DNA here is from genome assembly GCF_902150065.1 of Myripristis murdjan. Classification (NCBI taxonomy): domain Eukaryota; kingdom Metazoa; phylum Chordata; class Actinopteri; order Holocentriformes; family Holocentridae; genus Myripristis; species Myripristis murdjan. Next base: position 29,956,796 of record NC_043995.1, on the reverse strand, counting down.
GTTTACACTACTAGGAAAGGTACTCCCTTGCAGATCCCAGACAGAAAATTCAGTTTTTATTTTGGCATCATAAGCGTCATAAAGTGTGTTCAAGTTCGCAGTCGTCTCCAGCATCAGTCTTTGTAAACAGGTCAATAGAGGTTGTTCTTAGGTGAGGCGAGATTTAGACGAATAACGGGTATAAAATAGCTCTGGGAGCCGCTGTATAATGATTTTATTTCATTGTCTGTGCCGTGTCCAGCACTACTCCGCCAGATTGTTTGGGGAGCGGATGTGTTTGTGCCATTGATCTTGGCCATCTGATAAGGAAGCCGGCGACAGGCTGTTAACCTCAAACGGTAGGAACATTAATCCATTTCCAAACATCCCGCTGCTTTCCGCTCGGCTCTGCTCCGCTCCTCCCGGGCAGCTGCACCGAGGACAGCACTAGAACCGCCGCCGCTACCTCCTCTGAACTCCTCTGAACTCCTGTTTCTGGTTTTGTTATTTTGTTTTTCTTTGCATGCACGTCTATGTGGTCCTTTATGGGCGGAGCGAGTTTCATTGAAGACCCTTGATGAGCTTTAAAAAAACAAAATATGTCTGCAGCGGTGGAGGTGCCACTGCAAAAACTCAAGAATATTTGTCTTATTTCAAGTCAAAATGTCTTATTTCTAGTCAAAATTTCTCATTAAACTTAAAATAAGACATGATCACCTCAGAAGTAACTTGTTTTTAGACAATTTAGAAAATTTTCTTGTTTCATTTGTAAAATTTGCCAGTGGAACAAGTGAAAATTAGCTTGAAACAAGTGAAAATTGTCTAAAAACAAGTAATTTCTTATGTGATCATGTCTTATTTTAAGTGTAATGAGATATTTTGACTAGAAATAAGACATTGTGACTTGAAATAAGACAAATATTCTTTTTGGTTTTTAGTTTTTGCAGTGTGTGCTTGTTGGTTTTCGTCTGATAGCAGCTTTCATACAGAGTGTTGCAGGCCTGCAGCAGCTCGGGTCATGCAGTTTGAAGTGTTTACTACTTTGATGGGGAAGCGGTAAGTCTGAAAACTGTTTAGCTCGGGGCGTGCCTGAGGAAACATACACAATTAGGCCCTAATAGATTTTTGTTATTGCCAGCTGCATTTAGGGAATTTTATCATTAATGGGTGTGTTTCAAAAAGAGCTGAAGGTTGATGAAAAGTGCCTCGAGGCAAAATAGCGGATCACTTAACACAGAGGGATGGTTGCTAATGAATTTTCTAACTGATAGCTGCTTTGAGATGACTGTACGTCATTACAAGTGTATGTCACATTCCCACACACAGGATCTGATGTGACTCACGAAAGCCACAACAAAAATAATCGCTGACAAACTTTTGTTTTTTTTTTTTTTCATGATGAAACGATGTCATTAACAAGTAGCTCTTTGAAAACAAAAACTAAAATTATTATTATTATTATTATTTTTTATTTACCACCAGCAAAAAATAGCAATGCAAAAATGTCAGGTAGACTAATAGACAAAAATAAACATAAATTTGCCCCTTTCGCCAACAAGACAGACAACCTAAGTCTCAGTGCAGAAGAATATTCTTGACCGCGGCGATAACTCAGTGTTCACAGTGTAACCTCAGGAGAAATTAATGTTTTCAAGAGGAAGAAACTCTTAATTTCCTCCAAGAGGAATGCCACGGAAGAGCGGCTCCATTTCCCCGAGCTGACGCAGTAAACGCCACGTCGGTGATATTTTATAGATGATACTCTGACGTCCCGTTCTGTCTCGTCGTGAATCTTTGGCGTAAACTCGCCTGTGACGCACCGAGGCTCTGACAATCACATGAATTAACATGTCAAAATGTTTATTCATGAGCTTTAATGTTGACCTACTGGAGACACGGTTTATCCTTTGTATTGTTTCAGGTGGAAATCCAGTTAATACAGTGTTAAAAATGAAGATCACTCAGCAGAAAATGTCATCAGAGAGCAAACGCAGCACCGCAATGTGAGCAAGGAGACAAAGCCTCTTCATAGAATAATGTCGAGTCATTTAATTAAATTGATTAAAATTAACTGAAGTGTTAAATGAATGACCAAACTCTGACCAACAAAGAAAAAAAAATTCAACTAAGACTGAAACTAAAATTGAAATTCCTGTCAAAGTGAACCCTGAACCAAAGTCAGTGTGAAGTCAGTGGAGTGACCGTCCAGGTGAGAAAGTGAAAGGTTCCTCAGGTGAACGAGCGACAAACCGCGCAAAGGCAACGTCTTCTGCGACTCCCGGTTGTTGTGTTAGGACCCGATTCTTTTGTTTTGGGTTCTTTATATTTATTATATATATACTTTTTTTTATACTTTATATTTAAATAGGCTGTTTATATTTATTCATATATACTGTTTATAGTGATACATACTGTTTATACATATACATAGTTTATATTCATATATATTGTTTATACTTATATATCTTATTTTTATATTTACACTTCTTTTTTTTTTTTTACCTTGCTTTATTTATTTATTTTATTTTTATTTATTTATTTATTTATTTAGGCAAAATTTGTTTCTTGTTTCTAGCTAATTTTCACTTATTTCAAGTGAATTTGCACTTTTTCCACTGGCAAATTTTGCCAATGAAACAAGCAAATTTTCACTTATTTCAAGTGAATTTTCACTTGAAACAAGTGAAAATTGTCCAAAAACAATTTACTTCTGAGGTGATCATGTCTTATTTTAAGTGTAATGAGATATTTTGACTAGTAATAAGACATTTTTGACTTGAAATAAGACAAATAATCTTGGTAAGATTTTGCGTTTTTGCAGTGTATGAACTATACAGTGGTGGAAAAAAGTTTTCGGACAACCTTAAAATTTTACACAATCTCAAATATTATCATGAAATATTTGTGGAAAAATCTTTTTGTGTTTCAAAAAGTGTGGCTGCATTAGACAGATACAAACAAATACAAATTATATTTTTTGTTTATTGTTTACAAGAAAAACTAACAAAACTAAATTCTTGACAAATTCTTCTGACCACAGAATCTTCTTCCAGTTCCTGGCTGTCCAGTCCTTGTGTGCCTGGGCCGACGACGCCGGGCTAACCTCTGTCTCTCATTGATCAGGGGCTTCTTGATGGCCTTGTAGGACCTTAAGCCATGATCTAAAAGTCGGCCACGTGCAGTGCAGGTGGAACACTGGACACCAGTTTGGGTTGACCACTGCTGCTGAAGCTCCTGTGATGTCATTGGGCGGTTTTGCCTGCACATGCGGATCAGGATGCGGTCATTTCTGCAGAGTGGATCCAACTGCTGAAGGACTGCATCTGCACTTCATGGCTATCTGGCGGCAGCTGTACCCTTCCTGGCTGAGAATCTTTATCTTCAGGCGTGTCTCCTGCGTTAGGTTCCTTGTTTTAGCCATTTTTGTGTCTGAGGAACTTTCAAATGTGCTGGCTTTATATAGACACCAAGCTTGGCAACAAAAATTGGGTCTTTTAATAAAAAGAACGACCTTCATCACTGGTACCAAAATGACACAATACTCAAAATTTCTTACGTATTTTTATGGAACCAATCAATTTGAAGTTTTTAATGGCTTTTTTAGGATTTGTTTAGTATTTTGGCTGTGACTGTACTAAAAGAAATTGCACTTGAAGACCTAAGAGTGATTCTTAATGCAATATTTCACAAATGCATGGGGTGTCCGAAAACTTTTTTCCACCACTGTATGATACGTTGGATAATACAGAAGACATTGAGCTATAAGGCCAATTATAACAGTTGGAAACCAAGCGGCTCTCCTGATTCGGGCCTCGACGTTCCTGCATTTGTAGTTGAGTCGCGTCGTCGCTCCACCTGCAAACATTCACAATATTGCAACCGAAAAAGAAGCGATAAAAAAAAACATTTCACAAAGTCAGTCGGTGTATCCAGGAAGACGTCCAAATCCCTTTTTTTTTTTTTTTTCCCAACAGAACACCGGCTAATGTTCTTAAGTTGTCATTGAAATGTGTTTTTTTTTTGTCTTCGTTGGAGAGGAAGACACCTCAGCCACGCAGGCATTGAAAAGCAGCAGTGCACCGTGCAAGACAATGTACAAAAACACAGTTTGCAGTTCATTTTTCATTTTTTTTTTTTTTTTTTTTGCTTACTGCAGACTCTGACAGCCGGGCAGTAATTATCTTACACAGCACATGTACATCCTCCCTTATCCTCCCTGTTCACCTAACGGGCTTTGGGTTTCCAGTGCAGCTGCATCAGGAAGCGTTTTTTTTTTTTTTTTACCTGTAAACATTTGGAGACTCGGCGAGCTCCTCGTGTTTTCAAGCCGCTGGCAGGACATCAAACATGTTCTTCACTTCTATCAGACACTGTTTGCTCCTCAAATACGGCTCGCCTCTGTTTCATTTTGAAACCGGACATTCAGACAGTTGTTTGAGGAGGGGAAAAAAGAAAAAAAAAACTCCTCTCTGCGAGCGGTGGAGCTTCCTGTAATGGAATGCATGTTTGAGTGAAGTCGCGTTTGCCTTCCGCTGACACTCACTTCCTGAGCGCCGAGGACGGGCCGGCCTGTTTGGCCATAACGATGGGAGTGTCTGAGCATAATGCAGTTTGACCCGTCGCTAATGATGTCCTGACACTTGTTTAGCAGAGCTCTACGGTTGGATGGCCGGCGTCTAATTGGAAGTGACAGGACGGCACCTGTAGCTCGGCCGACACCGGGAGTTCACCAGGAAAATATTCAGAGTGAGACTGAAGCTCAAAGACTCTCTTGTGTGAGTCTCTTTATCGAGGCAAATCTGATGGCACTTTGGAGCGGCGCGGTTCTAACTACAGTTCAGCACTTGAGCATCTGCAGTGGAGCAGCACGCTGTTAAAGGAGCAGTTCACCCAAAATACAAAAAAATGCTTTCACACTCACCCCCAGTGTAGTCTCAGTGGCATAATTAGGCTCTGTGTCGACCACAAATCACGGCTGAGGAGGGATTTAACATCACGCTGCTGCTAGAAACATTTCAGTGTTTGACTGCATGATCAAGGCAGCTGGAATTCCTTTGCAATTTAACTTTTTCGCTTCTTCCTCCATGATAGAAAGCAGACGACTAATGACTATTACACCCTGGCCACACAGTGTAAGGGTATTGCTAATGTTGTGGGGACATAAATCTGTTTACACAGTCATGTTGTGGGGACTCGCCTCCCTTATGGGGACAAAAAGTAAGTCCCCATAAGTGAAAATCATTCATTTTAGAGTGAAGACTTGATTTAAAGGTAAGATAACTTTAGGGTTAGGATAAGGTTAAGGTTAGGGTTAGGGTTAGACAGGTAGTGGTTAGGGTTAAGGTGAGGATAAATCTCCAGGAAATGAATGTAAATCAATGTAATGTCCTCTGAAGTGATGGAAACACGACTGTGTGTGTGTGTGTGTGTGTGTGTGTGTGTGTGTGTGTGTGTGTGTGTGTGCACCTCAGAGCCTTTTGATTTTCATTTCAGCGTCCATTTTGACAGATCAGAGCAGCAGCAAAAACAGACAGGGGGCAATGATATTATATATATTATATATATATTATGTATATTTCTTGGGCAATTTGCAATACAATAATGCACTTTACACTTTAGCACTTTGCACTTTAACCAGCCCCTCGACATATAATTTAGTGTTTAAGCTGTGGTGAAATGCGCATGGTCCCCTGTGCCTTGGCCTGCATGTTTTATGATCAACTATGTTGTTTGTTTTGTTTTGTTTTGTTTTTTTTGTTGTTATTGTGAATGAACGTTGTACAACACCAACCTGCCAATGGGACTAGAGATGGAAATTAGCCATACGGCTACAATCTCACGTGTTTACATTTATATGTGCATTAACATGTACTGTCCCATTTCTTTCTTTTAAAAATAAATAAATCTACAAATGATCCTCTGATGTAGTCAAACAGAGAGCATACAAGCAACATCACATAATTTACACCTTTTGCTATCCACATCTGTATAATGACATGAATAAATAAATAATAATAAAAAAAAAAAAATTACAAGCAGTTGCGATAGGTTAGTCATTCATCTCAGAGTCATTAATCTCCGGGTGAAATATTTGATTAATTTTAAGAAAACAAGGTTAATTTCAGTTGTTGTTTTTTTTTTACTACAGTTACCATTATATGTTCATAACATTTGCAGACAAACACAGGGAGGCGATGCAGAGCCCTGTATCAGTGAATTGATTGTTTGATGATCTATTGGTAAAGATCTACTGGTAATGCCTCGGGGCTCCAGTAGGGGGAGACGCGCTCTGCCTCCTCATGCAACACAGATGAATGTTTTTCCCTGAGTTACTGTGATGTTTTATGTAAGAAATGATATGTTTTGTTCTTTATTGTTGAAGGCGTTTCTTGCTGGTTTGGTCCTGGAGGCGGCGCGGCGGTGTGGCCGTGTTCAGCTGTTTACCTTCTCAGTCTCACCATTAAAGTGAGCTACTGTCACACTAATGCTTGTGCTTTAAGATAAATATGTTTGTTTTGTCACTGAGGATGTTCAAATGACAGAAGGGATAAATTGGTAAACTAAAAACACATTTCATAAGTTGTTGGTCACGTAAGAATTTAGTTAAAAAGAACATTTTCACATTTTACAAGAAGTTAAAAATATATATTTGTGATGATATCTGTCGTGCTGATACTGAGTGTGTTGAATGTGTTCCTGGTGAATATATTCTTTATATTATTTGAGAAATTAATTCAATACAGATGAGTGAACGACAGCGCTACGTGTGGTTTCTCTACCTCCCTCTGTTGTTTCTATTCCCTACACCTGAGTGGGTTTGCAGAGATGCTGAGCGGGCCGGTCTTGGTCCCGTGTTGCTATGACGACCCGTTCCAGAGTCACACACACAGGTAGAGGTAACCAGTCTGGCCCGGGCTACACACTCCACACACCCACCTTGACCAGTTTGAGCTTTCGTCAAGGTCATTGTCGCCCAAATGCAGCGTTACCAAACATTTACAAGATCCTGTAGAAAATCAAGCCACAAAGTCCAGATACTTTACTGATGTTCTCAACTTTTTTCAATCACTTCCCATAAACCTCCTCACACAGCTCCATTCTGTGTTTATATTATTGTTTTTTTTGTAGATTATTCACTCCTACACTCCTTCACTGCTGTACATTTCCTGTACAGATCCACAATCCATTGCACCAAGAAGCCTATCGCAAGAGTTTATGGCAGGGGTCCCCAAACTTTTTCCTGTGAGGGCCACATAACTTTTCCCTTCTCTGATGGGGGGCCGGGGTCAGTTTGTAACAGAAAAAGTGTGACGATCGCAGGGGTGCCTAAATGTAAACATTGATTGTTTTCCAGAAAGCCACACATAACCAAATATTAATAACCCTTTCCGGGATCTTCACAGAAAAAAAAGTCAGGAAATAAATAATATTAATGACACTATTATAATTTAAACACTATTAATGAAATAAATTACATTATTTATGAAATCAATAAAAATCAAATAACCCTCTCTGGGTTCTTCACAGAAAAAAAAGTCAGGAAGTAAATAGCACTATTTATGAAATAAATAATAACCAAATAACCCTCTCTGGGTTCTTCACAGAAAAAAAAAGTCCATGGAACATTAACTTTCTGTTGTGCCGTGCACAATCTTAACAGGTAAAAGTTCAGCTTAGTTGTCAGAGCAGAATCTCTTACTTAAATGCAGGGATGGTTTTTGCTATGGGCAGTGTGGGCCAGGGCGCAATCTACTTGGGGGCGCACGAGAAAAAAAAAATCGGCAGTTTTCTAGACTACCATATTGACCCGCACATGCCGTGGCACCGGGGTACCATCAGTCGGCATCAGGCTGGCCGGTCTGGTCTGCCGGATCTGACAGGTGAGCGGCTTAATGCCGGCCAGTGCCGACTCGCCTGATGCCGACTGATGCTGCCCCGGTGCCGTGCCCGACTGGTGCCGCGCGGGGTGGGGGGGTGGATTAGTAACATGAAAGGGCGCAAGCCAGTAATATCGCCTAGAGCGGCAACATAGGCAGAACTGCCACTGCTTAAATGACTCATATGAGCAGTCTCTCAAAGTTCTTGTATTCCTTCCTTATAATCCTTTTGTAGGTTCCAGGAGGCTTGTCATGTTCTAAGCGTGTATTAGTCTCGATCGCGTGGCCAGACTGAAAAAAAAAATCATAATGCGTCTCTGGTATTATTCAGGGGGCCGGGCCAAATGTGGAGGTGGGCCGTATCTGGCCCGCGGGCTGTAGTTTGGGGACCACTGGTTTATGGGTTTCCAAGATTACCCTTTGTGCCTTCCATCCATCCATGTGGATAGTTTCAGTGTGATTTGGCGAGGTTTCCAGTCTGCTGCAACCTTCCCAGTCTCCTTTAGCCCAGTCCAGTCCAGTGGAGCTGGATGGGGACTGGTTTGTGGATCTCAAGCGGCCAAAAATGTACAACAGCCGCCGTCTTTTCCAGGAACAGTGACACTGTCATTGTGGAGGCGATGTTCTTCTATTTTATGTTCTTGTGATCTGTTGAAATGGAAAACTGGATTCTTCTTCAATGTAAGGAAACTCAGAGTAATGTGAGCTCTTGCTGTGGCACGGGCTCCTGTGAAATCCATCTGTATGACAGCGGAGCGCCAAGACGAGGCCAGTCGCTCCGCTTCCTGACGGCGTGCCGCAAGATTAGATCTGTGCCTTCTTTGTGAGTTTAGTAACTTCTTGGCTGAAGCCTCCTCTTCCTCTTTCTGTTATTAACCTGAGTGCAGAGGGTATCAGGAGGTGGGAAAAGTAAATTTCATGCGCCGCTTTGATCCCTTGTGTTCCTCGGCGCCGTTTCGCTGCTTTTTTTGGTTTGTTATTTGATAAGTGCTCCGTCAGCCATCTGTGTCTCGTCTCTCTGTAATACCTGGAGATGAACGCGCTGTTATTTCTGACCCGCCGTCGGAAAACATCGTTATCGCCGTGTCATCATCACACATCAGCACCTCCCTCCTCCTCCTCGCAGACATCGGCTGTTACTCATAAACCCCCCCCCCCGGCAGGGTCACTGTCACTCTCTTCTTATTCATAAACATGAATTACTGGCTCAGTTTTACTGTTTGCATCCTGCGTCACCACCGGGACAAAATTATTTCTGTGTCCTGGAAACGATTCATAAAAGCTCGCCGCAGCACAAAAGACACCACCAGCTCAGGCAGTGGGTTTTTAAAAAAAGACCTGATAGTTTCCATGTATGAATTATTTTGGTATTTTGGCAATTATGGTAGACCTTAACCAGGAGCTAGTGCAAACTTTTTCATGTCAAGAAAGGCTAAAATACATGAGAGAGACCATGTGAGTCCATTTTTGAAGTTTTTGTCCAAAGGAAACCACTCTGACATTTTTTTTTTTTTTTTGCTTTGGTTTGGAAATAACAGTGAGCCTCTATAGCCAACCTAGGATCTCAATAAATTACAATCATAACGGCCAGCCTTTCACATTTCCTCGTTCTAATTCCCAGGGAATGTCGTACAATTTCCTTAAATTAATCTGCTCTATTTGCCGGGGAGCCCCTGTGACCCTTTTCAGGAATCCTGGTGGAAAACCAACGGATTAATGAACTTCTGATGGTTTTTTAAAGTCGACTGAATATTATATCCTGTCAGTCATTAGTCATTGCTCCACTTTCTACCCACGAAGGTGGTTGACATAAGCGGGTTTCTTAGTTTTGTGCCAGCAAATGACATTACTTACATCCAAAAAAAAAAAAGAAAGAAAATGCAGGGACTTGGCCATATTTTGGAGTTGAGTGATTTTTTGCCTCTGGGTTTCAACTCAGAGCAACATATTTTTAGGCGCCTCCTCATGTTTTTGTGAAACATTTTTGGATTAACAAGCCAAATGAGCCCTCCTCTGCCCTCCTGACCCATCCAGGATGTGGCTGAGCCGAACTCGCACGCAGTCAGGAGTATCAGGTCAGCAAGGACATGAAGTCGGATATATTATACAAAAAGAAGCCCTTACTGATAAACGTGGGTTTGAGGAGTTTTCGATAAAGTGTAGAAGTTAAAACAAGGGAGAGGACTCTGTGGTGAATTTAAAATGCAGCCGCTCTTTTACTGCAAAACGTCCTTTTGACACCATATTTCACTCGGCGCTCGGCCGCGGTGCAGGAGGAGGGAGCTGGACTCTGCTGAAGCCGGCTCGATGCACAGGCCTGATAAACAGGGCGGCTGTTAAATATTCATGCGTTCATTCATTATCTTTACACGCTTATCCCATTGTTAAATATGTAACACTTAATTAACATGTTGATTTTCAAAGGCCATCACCTGGGCTATTGCCGGGAATAAGTCAGCGCTAATGTGGCTGCGTCACGGTAATTACAGCCCCGGCGAATCTTCCTCAATGCAAAGACGAGACAGATTGCACCTTCATCCGATTTACTGTTGGACCTTCTTGCGGTTTTCTGGGGCCTAATTGGACGAAACATCTGTGATATTAATAAAATGTTTAATCTGTTTTATTTAAGAGCTGGTATTAAGTGTGTGTTTGTCATCAAATGTGAGGTCCTGCTGTCCTTGTGCCATATGCACCGTCGCTCCGCCGCGCATTTCCCCCAGCGTGACGGCACGATCCGCTCCTGTACTCGGCAATTAAAATGATTCACATTTCGACGTTTTGAGGATTTACGACGGAGCGGTCGGCGCAACATTTGTCCACGGCCGGCGGCGGAATGACAAAGAGAGGCAAAGCGGTAAAGCTCGGAGAGAGTTGACAATCAAATCACGGGGATGAAAATGAAGCGGCGAAGTTCGGCGGAAAGTTTTCACTTGATCGATGGCGGCGGTGAAGCATTTGTCCGTCAGTGTGTGTGTGTGTGTGTGGGGGACGGCACCTTTAAACTTTTCTATTTCTGGAAACCTCCATCTCTGCTTTAGCCAGATCCATAAAGAGGACTCCATTCCCTCCCCGCCCTCCTCTCTTTATCGCCCCTGCCCAGGCATCTCAAGGAGCTAAGAAGGAAAAGAAAAGACCCCATATTTTTTCTTATCCTCATTAGGCACTTGCAAAGAGCCCTCTTTTTTTTTTTTTTTTTTTTTCTTTCTTTCTTGCAGCCCTCCCGCCTGCCTTTGTCTCTTAAATCTGTCTCCTGGCCGGGCACTGGGAGTGGTGATGGAGCTGGTGCCATGCCGGGTGTGATCTTCTCCGGCGATATTGATGCTCTGGAAGAAGGGGGGCTTCGCTGAAAGGCTCTCTGCTGGTCTGCGGCTGCTGTGGTATTTACAGCCGCAGACATGGCAACTCATCAAAAGGTGTCATTGTCAGGGCGTCGTTTCACATTTTTAACGATGTTTTTCAGTAAATTTTTCTTTTCTTTTTTTCCATTTGGTTTGCTGCAGTAATTAGTGTACAGTAACCGTGTGGAGACACGGGACAGTGCAATCAATTAGCCATTGTCAGTATACAGCAATCAACACAATTCACCAGTAAATAAGCAAATACAGATATAAATTTGGCAAAAACATAAGCAAATGCATATATACAAAGTCATTTAGACAACACTATATAACCAATAACCCTGACAATGGGAGGTAAAGTAAATAGTATTAACAAATAGGAAGAAAAAAACAGCAAAAATAGAGCCTGATCATGAAAATAAATTTATGAAGGCGTCTGATTTAAGGATTTTTGATGGAGTCCCATATTTTCATGGTCTCTCTTCTTTGCAGCACTAAATACTGCTCAAGACAAATGTCTATGTCTATGTACATGAGAAAGAAGAGGAAGAAATTCAGTGGTAAATCCTTAAATGAACAGTACAAATGTTGTGATTTGGGTTGATTGAAAAGCTTTCATGACAAAACTTCTCCACACTCGCTCTTTTTGGAAAAGTTTGGTGCCCACGAGAGCCAAGGTTAACCAAAACTGAACTGAAAACTAAAACCAGAGGTGAGACAAATATCTTAGTTTACTGAAATAAAAAATAAAAACCAGACTGAAGTCACAACTTGACAAGGAAAAACTATAACTGACACGACATTGTGTGCTTACAAAACTGACTGAACTAAAATAAAAAAGACCCTCACAAATACGCGGCAAAATTATTAAAAAAAGACAAAAAACACACAAAAAAATACCGGGCTAGAGTTAGCTAATAAAAACTAAACTAAAACTGAACATTTTTAAACGCTAAAAAACTAAACTTAGATGAGCAAACCCACTCTGGAAACTGACTGAAACCAAACTTAAATTGAAAATAAAACAAAGTAAAAAGGAAATAAAAATAAAAACTGATGAGAGCGTGCCTCTTACCTCAAACTGCATTATGCAGATTGAACATTTTATGCTCATTATGCTTTTCATAACTAGGCTACTACTAGGCTACTTCTTCTTTTACTTGTTTATTCATTTCAAAACTTGAAATTTCAGCTGTCTTGGCAGCATTAACCCTCCTCTTATGTTCAAATTTACTAACATCTTTTCTGTTTGTCAATTTGACCCCAGCAGTTTAAACCTCCACAAAATTATTATAATTAAAATTGTTACCAAAGTTTATGTGTCAGGTACTTTATGTTTCTTTGTTGACGACCTAAATAGCCCTTTAAATAAAACATAACTCCCCCCCACCCCCACTTATACATCCAGTATTCCTATTACGCGACTATGGAGAAATATGCAAATCACCATAAAATCTCATTGATTTACCTAAAATTGGAAAGAAATATTAGTTTTTGGTGTTTTAATGGCTTTATATTATTTCTAAGTACAGATTTTTGTTATTTATAACCGATGCGTTACAAAGTGTGTACAGGACATTGAAAACATATCATCATGTGAATTTCATGTTTACCCGGTAGTGCCCATTACATTAGGAAAACTCATTAAATATGAAGCAAAAAAAAAAATTATGTTAATCATTTATTTAGAGATGTTAAACATTGAATAGAACATACTAGGAAGGTTAAGCTCCATTTGTGTGTTTTGGCGTTGGCAGGAATCGAGAGCGGCTGCACGTCAGCGGTGAAAGGTCCAGGCGTCACTGCAGCGTGGTGCGTGTGTTGTTGTTGTTGTTGTTGTTGTTGTTGTTTTTTTCCTTCTGTTTGTGTTTGTATGTGTGTTTTCATGTGAACGCTGCTCTTGTGAAATGAATCTTTTAGCCGTCGGGCTGTTGGTCGACATGCGGCGGACGGTGTTCGACTCATCGGGAACAGCCTGTGTTTCAATTTGCCCGCAGAGTCATCATGATATGTTGAGACTGTCGTTGTCAATACTGTAGATTAATGCACGGAGATAATTAGTGTGCGTGTGTGCGTGTGTGTGTGTGTGTGTGTGCTGTTTATTCCACCCCAGCCCATGGTGTGGATGGTACCCATCCATCAGTTCAAAGAGCAGAATAACCAAGAGTGACATTCAATTACGGTATGCTAATTTGTGTTCTTTATTTATTTATTTGGGCTTCACCATTCATTTACTTAATTAACTATTTTGGACGCAAGCTATCATGAGCAGATTGCAATATTCTTTCCAATAACGGACCATAATGAAATATATTATTAGCAATAAAGTTAATGGAACAAGCGAAGTGAGACTCCTCATCACCGCTGGATGGATGGCAAATTAAGGACAATAAGTGTAACAAACAAAGGACGCGGGCCGGGGCAAAACGGCTCCTGTGAATTATTTTATTTTATTTATTTAACCTTTAAGATTTTCTTGAAACCTCCGCAGGAGACGCCGTGCGATGTGCGCTTGTATTGTCTTGTTTTGATGCTTCGTGTGGCTCATATTGTCCGGCTGTCGCTGGGAGGCCTGAACAGAGCCCTTTTCCCCATAGCTGTTATTGCAAATGGGACCTTGTTCTCAATTAAAATGCAATTAAGAATTTAATTAACAGGCCTAAAAGAAAGAGCTGCCTGCTTTGACAGGAGCCACTGAACTCAAGACCTGTGAAGGTAATTAAAAATATTTAGCCGGACCGCGCCGCGTCTGGCAGTCATTCGGTGATTCTCGTTTGAGGTTAAATGGTTTTTTGTGATCCGCTCTTTTCACGGAGCCTCGCCGACTCAAAAAATCAACAGCCTCCACCGGAAGTATGCTTTTATTTTGATACGCGGCTGAACTTGGGAGCGCACGGGTTACATGTAAAATATGCAAACCCTGTGTGAAATGAAAGCAGGCAGGACACTGAGGAACACGCTTTCCTCCCACACCGCCAACACAAACTCCTGCACGCTCTGTTCTGGCCGGAGATGCACCTTTTTTTTTTTTTTTTTTTTTTCCCAGTTCTGATCCAAATCCAATACCTGAACTTGGATATTTGCCGATGCCAGAGCTGAATATTATTATCATTGTTGTTGCTGTTATTGTCGCTGATTTTATGTGTGAGGTTACATGAGGCTGTAGTAAACCACACAGGACTCTTTAACCATCTGTTCAAGGCTTTTTTAGATAAAATTACCAATAACATCAGGCTGATTTGTGGATCTGTGAGTTGCAACTATAACAAACAATACAAACTGCATGCGCCCTGAAAAATGTCTAAAATGTTTTACAATTGTGCAAATTTGCCGACTAGAGAAGTAAACGCTGTAGCCGGTTGTGGGTTTCAGCTCAGTTTTCTTCTGGATTTGGTGAATCTGATCATTTGATGGGACACTTAGACACAACAGAACTGGCTGAGTGATTTCTGCACCGTTGAAAGTTCAGGATGAGTCAACTTTAGTCGAGGAAGCAGGCAGGCTGGCCTCATTTAAAATAAATGAAGGCCAGGCGATTTTCATCGTTCATTTAAAAAACCAAACTCTTTGGCAGCTCAATCAGTGGCAGAGTAAAGGTCCACACTGCAAAAACTCAAAATCTTACCAAGAATATTTCTAGTCAAAATATCTCATTACACTTAAAATAAGACATGATCACCTCAGAAGTAACTTGTTTTTAGATAATTTTCATTTGTTTCAAGTGAATTTTCACTTGAAAATTTGCTTGTTTCATTGGCAAATTTTGCAAATGAAACAAGCAAATTTTCACTTGTTTAAAGTGAATTTTCACTTTTTCCACTGGCAAATTTTGCCAATGAAACAAGCAAATTAAAATTGAGTTATTAGATCTTTATAATTCGTAAAAAAACAAACAAACAAACAAAACAAAAAAACATCAGACTATGGAACCCGGATTGGTAACATCAACTCGGCTTCCAGTGAGTGAATCGTGTCGGCATTGCAGTCTTACGTTTGGTTTGTCTTATTCTCCCTCCTATGACCCAAAACCCTTCTACAGTCGAGGCAGACGGCCGCCTGCATAGAGACGGTTCCTCTCAAGTTTTTTTTTTTTTTCCCCCTCGCCACTGACGCCCTGTTCTTGCTCATTGGTGGGATTTTGGTTCATGGGATGAGCCAGAATCTGCTGGGTCTCTGTAAAGCACCTTTAGATAGCTTTGGTTATGATTTGACACTGCACAAATAAAACTGAGTTGCTCGGAAGTGAATATCCAATCCAATCCAATCCACTTTATTTATATAGCACATTTCAAAAACATAAAAAGTTTATCAAAGTGCTGCACAGTAATTTACAATAAAAGACACAATGGTTAAGAAAATTAGGATTAAAATGAGGATACAGATAAAGACAGGTTTAAAAAGAAGATAAGAGTCATACGACAGATTAAAAAAAAAATAATAAAATAAAATTTGAATAGTAAAGCCGAAACTTCGGAGTATATCGGAGTTGGATCGGTCCCAACTCTAGTTCTTGCATTAGACTTATGCATCTAAATACGGAGGTGATTTGGATTCTTCTCTCCTTCGCTTTACTCTGAAAACCTCCACAAACACCTGGAGGACGGTGACGTGCAGGAGGAGAAAACGTTCATGTTATGATATTAAAGCATTTTAAAAACACGTCTTTAAACAGCTTTGGAAACTGTTTTGAACTGATAACAGAAATATATTTAGGTCCCAAACTAGATAAATTATGTCTAAAAAAAATGTTCACATTCACCCAACACAAACATTGTGTCAGTCAGTGGTCGCTCCGCTCGGTCACCTGAAAATGTGCAGGTTGCAGGTTCGCTCGACTGCAGATGTTATCCGGCCTTTCATTTTGCTGCTGTATTTGTACAACTTTTTGTGTCATCATTCACTCAATGTCAAAATGTTTGCTGGGCAGCCTCGATTCCCAGCAGTGCAATTTTACTTTTGTGTACTAAATCCATGAAGTTTTGGCTCGGGAAGCAGAGCGAGGGAGAGGATGCTGAATGCTTCTGTGAGCGAGAGGTTCTCCCCGTGTCGTGCGCGCTCCCCCCCTCCGGCTCCGTCTGCCTCGACCTCGGCGCTGGAAAGTTCATCTGCTGCTTCGCTAATTGGACTGCAACAAACCGAGGAGCAAAGGATCTCTTGACCTCTGCGGCCAGGCTGCACGAGAAGAAGCATTTCTTTTTATTTTATGGTCCGAGAAGGTTTTTCAAGCTGGCCCTGGTTCACTCAAAGCATTGGATGGTTGTCTTATTTTTTTTTTTATTGCATGTATGAACTGCAAGGTGAGGTATCATGACTATACAGAGTGGTGTTTCCCTCCACCGGCTGTAGATGGGACATATCAATGCCAAGATTTAGGAGGAACAGGAAGTGAGTCTTAAAAAAAATGACTAACTGGTAAACATCACCAGGACCGCTGTGGTTAATAAAAAAGCGGGTAAACCATTAATTCATATCAGCTAGAAATGCAGGAAAAAACATTTTTCACTGCGATTCTTCAATTGTTATGGCCGTATAATTCACTTACATTTTTTTTTTTTTATCATTGTTCCTGTGCACTCCTTTGTACTCCTGTCACTATAAAATCTATTACTAATCTATTTATCCTTCCTCTCAGGAACAAAATGAAAAATCTCAAGTCAAACATAATCTAACTACTCCTCATCTTCATTGTATAGAAAAGGTTTTCTCCATAACTGTGGCAGAATAACAAAACTGACTCGAGCAGGAATATGTCATGAGGACTGATGAGGACTAAACATTTAATTTATTTCTTATTAATACAGCTGGAGCAGAGCTAGATCTTAGGCAGAGCTCTTATTGAGTTGGTTTTAGCAGCACGTCCATCTGATATTATTATATTAAGCTGAATCTACAGAAAGCCAACCAAGTCAGACTCTTCCTACCTGGTTTAAACTGATGATTGCTGCTTACATCGTGGAGTTTTATCCAAATTATGAACTGATGGAGCACGTTTCAAATGCCGTCTCATGTCCGTCTCGTGCACGTCTGTCTCCGCTCATGGACTAGTGTCATGTAAGTATTCATAAACACCGCAGGGATGTGCATAATTTCAGATTTAAAGAGCGGGGCAGTCGGTGTTTACATGTGTTTACCCTTCGATGGACCCCTGACAAACTAATTTGCTTGATAAGATCGTGTCTTATAAATAAAGATTTCACCGTCCCAAAACACAAAATGACCACAATTTATGTGGTTGTTGATCAGTATCAGTAGTCGAGTGATTACTTTACCACCTGCGGGGATTTCTGGATTTCATAACTCACTTTCTGGCCTGTGCTCTGTTTTGGAACGAAAAAACTCCCCTAACTTTGGAATTTCAAGACTCCCGATCCCACCGACGTCGCCTCCAAGTCTCTCTGAGATGAAACACATGTTGGACAGTCCACTGAGCTCGCAAAATGGATCTGGAGGCAAGTCTTCCTCAGCGTGGAGCGCCAACTGCCGTCCAAATGTAGATTTTGGTGTTAAGTGCATTTTCTTCACAGGGATCATGCAGGACATGGGGTTTTTCCTCATGTCATTATTCCTTTCATGATCTGTGATTTGAGATGAGGGTTAAAACTTTGACATTTTGCACGTCTCTCTCGCTCTGGATCCACCGAATCCTGCTGCCACTGTTAGAGCCAGTTCATTGTTTTTGGTAACACAAAGCGAGCACTGTCACACACATTTTACTCATCACAGCTGTGTGACCTTTGACCTAATCTGCTTTGCCTGCTAAAATTTAGACTACAATCATTCTAGGTGCTACTGAGTTGTATAAATACCTGGTTCACAGGTGTATAAAATGGTAAAGGTGTATAGCATTGCTTTTATATAAAACTTAACAAAATCTTTCTTTTTCCATACACATACAATTGACCAAATGTTGCAAATTATTTTGAAAGCACGAGGAAAACTGCATTCATTCCTCTCATAGACGACTGAGATTATAATCTGGATATCTTGAAAATGCTGACAAATCGGAGACAGACGCCGACAGAGCTTCTCCAGCCTCGTCAGGGAAACACTGAGGGACAAAATCTCTGCTGCCCTCGATGTGAAACTTCAATTCATGGAGCACCAGAAAATGTGGTGCAGATATGTAAAATTAAGGTCGGATTACTGAAACTGACTGCTAATGATCATAAAAAAACAAAACAAACACATTCCTGGTAAAGAAAATGTGTGGCCTGAAACTGGAATAGTTCTCAAAGCTGGTCACGTGTGTAGTTATTTGTTTATGGACGTTGTTTTTCTCTCAAAAGACGTGCATTGGTTCTTTTTCCTCTCCGTCTCGTGCAGACCTGGGTTCCAAGGAGCACTTCCCTCGCTACCTGGGAGGCAAAGCGGCCTCATTGACTCTGTTATTTTTCTGTCATTGCCTTTAAGTGCCCGTCCCCTTGTCCCTAACTGGTAGCGCTACAGTATGAATAAAGAAATCATTGATCTTCGAGTCCGCCCCTGCGTTTCTGAGCCCTCCGCTCGGCTCCCGGGCGGCGACCGGGACCGGCTCCATTAAAGAATGAAGAGGACGGGCTCTTTTGTGGCGCCGAGATCTCCCCATTGTTGAGGAATCCCATTAAACGACAGGAGAAGGTGACTTTTCCTTTCAGCGTGATGACACATGCAGGCACGTGGAATCAGGCCTCTGTCAGGTCAGAGATGGGAGGGGGGGGTGGGCGGCGCCGAAGAGGCCGGCGAGGGGTTCGGCCCAGGAGGGGCGGCGTTATTGATTGACTGAGCCGGCGCTCCCGCCTCCCTCCCTGTGTCAATCACCTGCAGACCCTTTTCTTCCTTGCTCTCTTTTCTTCTGGCCGCCGGTGATCACCCATTTCCAGATCGTTCTCTGCAGAGCCCCTGCCCTCATTTAACTTCATTACTGCGGGGCTGACAGCCAGCAAGGGGGACAAACAATGCGCCGCGACCCTGGCCTCCATCTCCTGGAGAGACACCTTTTCTGCCGCCATCCATCCTTAACCCTCCCCCAACAATCCCTTTCTTCTTCTCCACCTCTGCCTGGTTATTCTATCACTGTCTCTCCCCCCGCCTCCTCCACCCCTTCGCGCCCACTGATGCAGCTCGGTGGCATTGATAACAGCCTGACAGACCACAGTGGAGGTCTGGCATCAATTCCTCTCCCCCGTCCCTCCTTCCCCCTGCCCAGACGCCTTCTCTTCCTCGTCAAGGTCACCCGAATCAGAGACTTTCAAGAGCCAGCACTTGTTTCTTTTCAGAGGTTTGTTAGCCTTACTAGGAGGAAGGCCGTGGCTTGATTTGACACAGTGCAGCGAAGCCAGGAACAGCGTATAGACTAGATACAGAATAATGACGGTATATATACAGAACTGATTGATATGCGTTTTTTTGATATTTTTTCAATTGATCTCATCATCCGGTATCTTCAAATCTGCAGAGAACATCATCAGACACTAAACTCTTTGGTGCACCTTGTGATTAACAGGAGAAACAGCATACAAGATAACTTTAAATGAATAATTCATTTGAAAAAGAAATGTGCACAAAGAAAGAGAATTCAGGCTTTACAAATTTTTTTTTTGTTTTGTTTTGTTTTTGTGTTGCTGTCAGGAGCATCCATTACACTGGATACGATCCAGTATATTATAAATACTGTAATATACTGCGGTGTATACTGTGATACACCTTATTAAATAGCAACTTTTACCTTTTACCCTGTAATTCTAATGCATGAGCTTTTTTTTTTTCAAGAGCGGAATGAGAGTGCATATTTCCTGCTCTTTCCTCGTTGTCATGCACATAAATATCCCCAAATTATTCTCGATACTCGAGTATTGTTTTCAGGCTGCATGTAAACGCCTCATCCAACATACAGTGGGTGATTCCAATTGGCACGGGCCCTTGTTTCACAATAATATTCAAAATATGCTGTGTACTGTGGTATTTGTCATCAGCAAAACAACCCCCCCAAAAAACGACTTTAAATAGGAATATGTGCTAGTCCCCAGGAATACTGTGTGTTACCTTCTGTAGCTCTGCCTCCCCGCCTCTCCAGAGTATCCTCCGCTCTGCTGGCATATATTTAGCACCTAACTTCAAACCTTGGTGTCTTACACCTTTGTAACTGGCAAAGACATTGCAACACTTGAGGCAATGTGCAAATTCTGTCTGTCTCATTTGTGCGTGGTGGTATGCAGTGTGCCTCAGCGCAGCTCGGCGGTGATGAATCACCACGTACAGAGCAGATCTGTAATTGAGACCTCATTTCAGAATGATAGATAGATAGATAGATAGATAGATAGATAGATAGATAGATGGAATTTTCCTCCAACAATGAAATTCTTTGGTGAAATATTCCTTTAGAAAAGAGTTCTTTAACATGAATCCAATAATTACCGGTGTTAAGCAGGGTGTTTCGGTGAGGTAAGGTCAAAGGTTGGTGGTCGATCCACGCGTCCGCAGGCCAAGGCGGGTGGAAATGCAGCCGAGACTGTTGAACTGAATCATTTTCTTTTCCTCCCCTCAAATAATTGGTGGTGAAATTGCGAGACAAAAACCACCGCAGGGTCAGAGAAGCCGAAGAAGTGAAATCTCTGGTCGGGTTGGGGAAAATATGAAGCGGAGAAAACGGAGGAGGCTACTCCGCCTTGCACCTCGCAGGGCGGCGGGTCAGTTATTAATATAGTTATTATTGTTTATAGAGTTAAGGATTGTTGACTTGAACCCAAATCTGCAGTACTTTCTCAAAGCAAAGCCACTTTACTTGCGAAAACACTTGAGGAAGTTGCCAAAAATCGCCAATTTTGATCCTTGGACAGTTGCTGGAAACCGTCCACCAGGCGAACTGGCAGCTCCGGTTGGCAGCAGGAGGGGGCCGCACCTCAGAACAAAGAAATGATGGGAAATGACATCAATACACTACCTGGCTGGTCAGTGATGTCTTCCTACCAACGGATGCCAAGAAGGAAAGTGCATCTCCAGTATTCCTCTTATGATTCCTGTGATATTATTAAGTTAGTCAGCCAGTGTCACCCACCTGTTTTTCTATCATGTGTAGAAGATGCACACTGAATTATTCACGTACATTTTTTTAAAAAGGTATTTATTCAACAGTTTGGTCGTGAAATAGGGTGACCGGATGTCCCGAAAAATTCAGGATATTCCCGAATTACCAGCAGTTCTCCCGAATCCCAAATCCAGTCCTGTTTGTCCTAAACATTTGACTACACCAAAGTTTTATTCAGTATTATTTGTATTATAGAGTATAATTAATAAGTTTTACACCCTACTAGAACATTAAAGCAATCAGTCAATACAATAAGTGTTCTCAATAGAGGCATTCTATAATTTGGGGTACATGCCATGTCCATGGGCTGTATTCATCTATTTTATGAAATATTCACTTCAAACAATGATAAATTTTATATCGGGACGCTTTTCTCTTTTGTTTAATACAAAAAGTCAACAGGTCCCATCATTTATTTTGCAGAAAAAGCCGTTGTTGTTTTTCTGCTGTCCGATTTGCTAAACATCAGGTTGTGCTCTAAAATACCTGGTTTTGTATGTAATTTTCATAATTATTTGTTCAAAATAATCATTAAAATATGAGAAAGGTGTTTTCAAAACGATTTGGCTCATTCATGCACATCAGATCATTCAATTTGTGCGTGTCCGAGAAATCTCTGTCAACTGTGTTACCCGTTGAAAAAGCCCCTATTAATCAGCAATGGTTTCCCTCAAAGTTAAATGTCTGACATCACGTGATGTCACTTCCTTCAGGGATGGACATTTGAGGACAGTGTGGTGAGTTTTTACTCCTCCTCTTCAATATTTAATCAATATTCCTGTGTGCTAAAATGTCAACTGTGTTACCCATCAACTGTAACAGAGCTGACAGGGATTAACACGGATGACAATGTTGGCAGTTTATTGTCAAAGTTTATGCTTAAATTGAGTATTGTCGATAAAAAAAAGAGTCATGAACTGTTGTTCTTACACAGAAATTACATAGGAATTACATAAGAATCGCCTAAAAACATGATTTGCATTAGAAGGGATTAACTTAACTGATATAAACCCTTATCCAATTTTACTGTGTGAGTGTGTGTGTGAGTGGTCCCGCTCTCACACAGATGGATTACACACACACACACACACACCAGTATGAACTGAACAGAATAAACTGGAGGCGTGTGTGATTGTGTACAAGTGAGGAAATGTCTGTTTCACTGTATCACACATAATACAGATGTGACTGTGGATTTATTTGGAGGCACATGTGTGATCCAGTAACCGTCACTATGAGCTCTGTAAATATAAACAGGCCGAGCCGCGCGTAATGACTGCGCCTGACGAGGCTTTGGCGCTGTTACAGGACCTCGCCGATGCAAAACTAAGACGCTCCAGCAGAAGAGAGGTGGTGGTCCGCTCGTCTCCACCTGTAGCTCACCACTGTCTCATTGACCTCCTCCAGGCTCCCGAGCTTCACCGGATTTATGACTTTGGTCGCTCTTTGCCGCTCGACGAGTTAAGACCCCCGAGCAAAACAGCCCTTTACATCGGGTGATTTTTTTTTTCTTTGACACCCTTTCGGTTGCCCCGTCTGAAGAGTGAATGAGTAGCAACATATTTACAATGGAAATCAGGCTAATTAGGTGTGGGTCACCCTACATTTGTGGCTGAGTGTGGGAGTGGACAGGCTCGTGCACGTGCAAACTGTTCCACAGTTACTAAGACGTGTAAGACAAAACACTGCGTACATGTGGTTTTATAAAATTGATGCATATTTCTGCCTTTTTGTGTGCACAGATTTTTTGTGCCTTGAATCTAAACACAGTTTTATGCACCTGGCCCCGGGTCTGCACAGGGCTTTGGAGGTTTTATGAGTTTTATGAGTCTTTGCTGTTTGTTTGCTGTTTGTTATTTTTCAGTTTCCTCTGAAAAAAAGAGGTAATGCAGACCAAAAACAGAGCGGACTTATGGGTAGATACCATGCTAACAAAGACTGAACCCTCCAGCAGAGGAGACGTCTGAGGGAAACGAATTGAACTGAATTGAATTGAATTGTTTCCAATGAGAGAATCTGTTCAATCAACGCACTGCAGAGGCATTTCATTGCAATGCAAAGATTACATACAGTGAGTATGTTCCATTCAGGCGCTGATTATACATGCATGAACCAAAATATTAGAATTAGGGAGGATAAAAATTACCGCTGTGATAGCGCTGATCCAAATGCATTATTTTTTGAAAACACACTTCAAAATGAATGCTTTTGTTTCGCTGTAAATAATCTCTTTTGCGTTAAATTTACAAAAATGTTAGATTCTTAGTATTGCATGTAAACTGTCACCTCAAATGGCCATGTGATTATATATAATAAGTATACACATGCTTTCAAATGGCCGCATTTCACTGCTGTGATGCTTTAATGTTCATGTTAATGTTTTTTTTTTTTTGGTCGGTTGGTTGGTTGGTTGGTTGCATAACGCTTGGGACAGGCTTTTAAAATCGTGATCGATTTTGAAAACGTATTGCATCACACACATAATGCGGGATTTCACAGATGTGTGTGTCTGTCAGTTGCAACATGCTTACACGAGATAATTATGCAATGAAGGGGTGTCACACACGCGTAGCCTGCCGATGTGTCAGCGGTGTGTCAGGGCGTCTCATCTCCAACCCGACAGAAATCAAAACAGACTCACCTCACCTGACTCGACCTCGAAAAAAAAAAAAAAAGACACCGTGAACTCGGCTTTCATCGGCTCACGGAGGAAAGGACTCGCTCAAGTCCCTGCAGACGTCTGGTCGTATAAAGTTTCGGTGTGATTACGGCGTCTCACATCAGTGCGTTCGCCTGATGGGGTCGATGAATCTAAATGTGTAGATTTCTCCCACCGCCGGGTAATCTTTGCTGACCATCAGCCCAAATAAAGCTCCAGGGATTTCTTCCTTTTTTTTGTTGTGCAAATCTCTTTGATCACCCCGATAATCCTCCAGTGTGCAGCTAAGGCCAAGGGTGTTAGGGTTAGATTTTGATAATCTCATTGCAAAGTATGTACAAAGCTAGCTTTCCTTTCAGCAGAAATACATTGAAATGATTCTATTTGCATAAATTTGAAATTAAGAATTTTCTTTGTTGCATAATTTATATCAGTGTGCTAAGACAAGCAGGGGGGAACAATGTGCTAACACAAGATCTTTGAGGTCGTGTTCAAATATACATGTCTGGAGTGGGATGTGAAACTACTTCAGAGGTGTTAAAATGTCATGGAGGAAGCTCATGACCATAATGAAGAAAGTATGGCACCACCTGGATCTGGTCTAAATCAGACTTTCCCTCTAAGACAGGTGGTTGCAAGCAAGCCGCACACTCCTCAGACCTCAGTGTCATTTTCATAGCTGGTAGCAGTGGAGGTGGTTCATCCATGTGAGTCTGAACTGTGCATTTTAAAGGCAGAATGAGTGGGATTTTCCTGAAAAACAATGCATCTTCTTTTGCTGAGTTTGACACTTTCAGCCAATCACAGCGCAGCGTAGTGCCAGATTGATAGCACAACATCCAATAGGAAGCTAAGAAAATTTGCGGGGCATGGAAAAAAGGAGAAATGCCAAGCGGACAAAGATGGTTCTGCAACAAGAGTGAATCTGGGGTTGGGTTTTACCTGCTGGTGAGCACCGAGGGAGAGGAGGAGGATGAAGAGCGACATGCTGTTGGACTTTGCATGCTGATTTCTCTTTAACACATACACTCAGTGGCCACTTTCTCAGATCCAGTTCTACGTTTTAACAAAGTTGATAATGTTCAGTTTGTGTTGACATTGTGGAGAATGTGTCTCTTTACTACTGTGTTTATTACTGAGGTTGTAGTTTGCAGAGGTCTTGTAGTGGACTACATTGCATTGAGAGGTGTTTCTGATTTTTTGTCCTGCCTATTTAGATAAATCAGGGGGTGACAGAATAGTGGAAACAGCTGTCAGTAAAGTGCAGTCCAGTCCAGCAGCAGCACTAACTATGAGCTCAATGCCAAACATAGAAGTGAATGAACACCTCTGTTACTGTGACAAAAAGAAAACATGAGCATTATAGGCAACAGGAAAGGAAACTTGGATTGGATTGCATTAGATACTGCAGGTGTAACTAATAAAGTGGCCACTGAGTGTGTTATTTATAATTATTTTATTTTCCTAGGATGGCCACATTACATTTTAGCCCGCCGTGTCATTCTAGGATGTCATCATCCTAGGACATGAAACCTCACTGCAGTGGTTACCTTAGGGGTCAACTGTGAATGTTGTGTTTACACACCACCACCCAACAAATCCTACTCATTCTGACCTCAAGTTTCAATTTGTCACTTGCCGTGTGTGAAAATTTCCCACCAGGGTCGACACCCAACACCAAAACAATGAGGATGCTGATTTGGGCAAACAGAGTCTTTGTATGTATGACTCTGTGTTATTTTGGATGGGATTCTCTCCTCTGTTACTGGCCCACTTTGTGATGGAGGTTTTTACAGTGGGTGTCGTTCTCCTACATAAAAGCCTCGTCTGGTGCAGCGTTAAAAGAGCGCAGCCTGCCAGCTCTGTGTAAATAACAGCTTTTCATGTTCTTCACTGTTCTGGGTTGTGATGTAGGATGGTAAGATGTGAGCCACTAAATAGAAAGTAGATTGCGTCTTCCTTATGCATAATGGTGCCAAAATGGCAGTGTGTGGGGCAATGTCATATGATGAGATTCAACCAAGGCAGGATGAGTGAATATAAGTCCAAAAAATACACTATATTACCAAAAGTATTCGCTCACCTGCCTTTACTCATACTATGAACTGAAGTGCCATCCCATTCCTAACCCATAGAGTTCAATATGATGTCGGTCCACCTTTTGCAGCTATTACAGCTTCAACTCTTCTGGGAAGACTGTCCACAAGGTTGAGGAGAGTGTTTATAGGAATTTTTGACCATTCTTCCAAAAGCGCATTGGTGAGGTCACACACTGATGTTGGTCGAGAAGGCCTGGCTCTCAGTCTCCGCTCTAATTCATCCCAAAGGTGTTCTATCGGGTTCAGGTCAGGACTCTGTGCAGGCCAGTCAAGTTCATCCACACCAGACTCTGTCATCCATGTCTTTATGGACCTTGCTTTGTGCACTGGTGCACAGTCATGTTGGAAGAGGAAGGGGCCCGCTCCAAACTGTTCCCACAAGGTTGGGAGCATGGAATTGTCCAAAATGTTTTGGTATCCTGAAGCATTCAAAGTTCCTTTCACTGGAACTAAGGGGCCAAGCCCAGCTCCTGAAAAACAACCCCACACCATAATTCCTCCTCCACCAAATTTCACAGTCGGCACAATGCAGTCTGAAATGTACCGTTCTCCTGGCAACCTCCAAACCCAGACTTGTCCATCAGATTGCCAGATGGAAAAGCGTGATTCATCACTCCAGAGAACGCGTCTCCACTGCTCTAGAGGCCAGTGGCGGCGTGCTTTACACCATTGCATCCGACGCTTTGCATTGCACTTGGTGATGTGTGGCTTGGCTGCAGCTGCTCGGCCATGGAAACCCATTCCATGAAGCTCTCTGCGTACTGTACTTGGGCTAATCTGAAGGTCACATGAAGTTTGTAGCTCTGTAGCAATTGACTGTGCAGAAAGTCGGCGACCTCTTTGCACTATGCGCTTCAGCATCCGCTGGCCCCTCTCCGTCACTTTACGTGGCCTACCACTTCGTGGCTGAGTTGCTGTTGTTCCCAAACGCTTCCATTTTGTTATAATAGAGCTGACAGTTGACTGTGGAATATTTAGGAGCGAGGAAATTTCACGACTGGATTTGTTGCACAGGTGGCATCCTATGACAGTTCCACGCTGGAATTCACTGAGCTCCTGAGAGCGGCCCATTCTTTCACAAATGTCTTGTTTCACAGTCTGCATGCCTGAGTGCTTGATTTTATACACCTGTGGCCAGGCCAAGTGATTAGGACACCTGATTCTGATCATTTGAATGGGTGAGCGAATACTTTTGGTAATATAGTGTATGTTTTGTGCAGAGCAAACGCAGCCCATCGTCCGGAGAAACGTTTCTCTGCAGCGGAGACGAGCGCTCCGGTCAGGACGGAGGGGAAAAACGAATAGCTCAACGTGTTTGGGAGGAAAAAAAAAAAAAAAAAAAAAGAAGCCGCAATAAAAGAACAGTTTCATCTTTCAACATGAAAACGATCCGAGACGTGCGGGCGATTCAGCCGAGGCATTTCAGGACAAAAAGGAAAATCAGTGTCCTGGAATGGATAATTACAGTCTGGACCTCAATCTGCCTGCAAATCTGTGCAGAGTATGCACAGCTCCCCTCGTAATCTGAGTGAGCCGTGAAGCCTTCAGTGAGGAGGACAGACCGGATGATCTCCAAACAAACTCTGCTCACTGGATCTGAAAGAATGCGTCGAGTTTTAACGCGTAGCCATGCCGCTCGCAGTGGCTTTTAACAGCGCAGGCCTTGATGGGATTACATAACTGGATTATCAAAGTGCGTGTGCATTTCTGCAGCACGTTTTTTGTTTTTCTGGCCAATTTGGATACATCGTCAGAAATTATCAGCCTTTTAAACTCGATTCTGCTGGTTAATGTATTTAAATGAAAGTAGAAAAAAGGGTAATAAGCCTCAAGGCGAGAGGAACTGGAGAATCTGAAATAGTGTGCAGAGTTTTGATTCCTACTGTAGTAACTCTCAGTGGCTTTTAACCTCAACAGATTTACATAACTAGATTTTTTTGTCATCTTTTTATGCAATATTACAATATTAATACTGCTGTTTGTAAGTAGGCATAAAGCCCTTTGTCGAACCAATCAGCCTCACATGCTTGGGGCATTCATAACAGTGTCTGACTATTACTAAACTGAAGCAAACACGTTTCGTTTAGGCTGATTTGATTAAACCTGAGCGTTTTTGACGTTTTTAGGTGACTGATAAAAGTTCCCTTCCCTCTAGAGTCGATCTGATTTCCATCTCAGCTCTGTCTTTCCCTCTCAAACTTCACGCGGCTCGCCGAATATGGCTCCCGATCACGTTTTAGTCAGAAATGAGTAAGACAAATTTCAGTGATTCATATGTTAAAATGTTCCTGAGAATACCCCCCGTGGCTCGCCGAGAGACTGGAATATTCTTACACTCGACTTCTCTCCTCCTTTCGCCGCGGCAGCCAAACTCACCATGAAACGGGGCTTTATCCGCCCTCCCACCCACTGGATTTTGTTGACCTATCTCGTTTTTTCCTGCAGTGGAAAAGGCATTTCTAGGATAAACAATCCATTGAAATGTCACCAGATTCCATGGAGTCCTGAAGAGCTGTGTGCCCGAGCCAGAGGGACTGGCATGTTGACATTAGACATTAAGCAGCATTTCAGCATTTCATATCACATTATGGTGTGACAACAGCATTGTACAAGCCTCCTGCTCTCAGAAATGCCATTCTCAAAGGGTGGGCTACCAAGCGTGTCGTATTGATATTATATATCACAGCCGGGCTTCACAGACAAACTACAGGACACCGCAGATAGGCCGCTGCAGACATTGTTGCATGTTCCACGTCACTTGCATGAGTTTAAATCATTATGTGCGCGTTACAGTGATGCAGGGACAAAGGCGCTCTCCACCGCTGTGTGCCTCTGATCTACTGTACGGCCGAGCCTTTTCAACGCCGGCGGATCCACTCGCACAATGAGACCGTGACAAAGAGGAAAAATTCTGACTTTTATTCTCTTTCATATTTTTGTTTTTGAGTGTGTTCCCTCTGCCAGTGCGCGGCATAATCTAAGAGCAGGTTGCTTATAAATAAGAGCGTTGTTTGCTCCCGGCGCTGCATTTTCAATGTGGCATTTTGAAAAGGAGAGGAAATGAATTTTCCTCATAGAGGAGGTTTCACGTTGGCTTAAGAATCTCTAAGGTAGGAAAGTACAATTTCCTCTCCCTTCCAACTTTTAATAGCCTCAGTTAATAATTAACATATTGGCGTAGCTGCAACAAAAGGATTAATAGCCGTTCATAGCCCCTTGAAGAACGAGGTATTTACCAAGTGGAGAGTCAATGACCAAATTTCATCTCTAACATATTAGACAGATCTATATCTTCACTCACAATTAACATTAGAATCAGCGTTTCTTTTCGCAGTATTGGGAATAACTGATTAATCTGTAAAATAAGAAGGAAGTAGCTGGTAGAAACAGAAGTATTTTTTCTATAGATTTTATTTTCTAGCTGCTCCACCGCAGGTAGACAGGAATCTTCTGTATCTGGTTTATTCATGAAATCAAGGAGACTCCATCTCAGGTCATCCAAGGTTAATGTAAACACTTTAATCCCAATAAGACCTTAACCAGACTTTAACCCGAGTGTGGCTAATAGCCGTGTGGCTCTGTGCATGTTGAATCATAACCGCAGGCGCGAGGGAGGCTGATCTGGACCGAGGCGGGTTCCAGCCATCGCAGAGCAGCTGCTGCGCGCGATCCTTTGTTTGTCAACCTGTTGACATTTTTTTTTCTCTTGCATCAGAAATCTGAAATGCTGTTTTCTCTCGTTAACAGAGACGGTTAGTAACGTGCATCTGCCAGTTGTCAAGCGGACAGGAATTGTAATTGGAATTACTCACTTGAAAATGCAAAGCTGTCTCATTATTTTCAAAAGCGGACTCCTGCCTGGGACAGAGAATTTAAAATATGTGAACCCGTGCAGGAGAAACCAGCATCTGCGAGGAAAATCAAATGTTCTTCCCGACTAAATGAATTTAAGGCATGAATGTATGTACAGCTGATCGCCCCTTGCTGCAAAGTAGGTTCATTTTAGAGTGCGACACCTGTTCATGGCACTTACAGTAATTTATTTAACAATGATGTACTCTAATTTTACTGCAGCTGTCCCACAAAAAAACCCTTTATCCGTCTTGTGAAAGTGCCGTTGTTTTGGTGTTTTTCAGTGTGTCATTTTCTTTCTTACATGAAATGACTGCATGTATATTTTTGTGCTAAGCGAGTGTCGCGGTTGGCCGATGTAATCTGTTCTAACCCCGTTATATAACAGCATGAAGTTAACGAGAGTTAGCGAGAAAGTACCCGACACCTCTGTGTGTAACTTCCCCCTCATGCAGCCCCAATTCCTACAAGTTATTCTGACTTTTGCTCAGTTTTTCTGTCGTCCTTGAAGCCGGCTCCTTTATCCTCACCATCTCCGCCTGGCTGCAGTTTCAGAGCCCTAAGCGAGTCTAAGTGGTTGGGGGTTGAGCTAGTTTCATCCGAGGTCACCTAGCCTCCGTGCCAGACTTCTGTTCCTCAGAGAAACCACGGGATCCTGCAAAACAGACACCCTGCAGTTTTGATTAGTGCTGGCTCCACCTCCACAGCGCATCCCGGAGGGGGGAGAGAACAAACCGTCAGAATAAGAGCACCACCATCCAACACCGGCAACAATGAATGTCATCAGAGAAACACAAGCGGGCGGGGGGCAGAGGAATAAGAGGGGGAAGAGACAGAGTGAATTGGTTCTCCACAACAACCCTGAAGCTACAGCCCTGATCGAAAATGGTGACCTTAATGGACAGACAGTCCATAATGCTGAGAGGCGCAGTGGGTGGATTTTAAGCTGCAGCACTATTTCCAAATGCCCTGCTAGGGTGCCAATCATACTTAAAGCTTTGGGAATTGTCTGAATTGCTATTTGTAGAAGATAATAAACTGTCATCACCCAGTGCTTTGCTATATATTCTTGGTTTTGGAAAGTGGAAAACATGTTTGGACAGCCACAGATGAGTAATTCAGTGGAAAACTTTCTGTTATATATGCCTTAAAGGCTTTACAGTGGAATAGGCTCCCGCGTTATTATCGGCACACAATGTGAACTGCCCACCAGCAGCAGCACTGACACTAATAGCTGCTTTTACTGTATCACCCTCTGGAGACAGGGCCTTGAACCCACGACTTCCTGCTCAAGGTGGACACGGGTACCTGGTGGTTAAGGGAGACGGTCCCAGAATTAAACAGGTCACAGGGTTTATTCCCACCACAGCTACGGAGCAGCCAAGGCTAGCACCGTGCCAGCAGGGAAATCCCACCTGGCCGGGTTTTTTTCGGCGGCCCCAGCGGAGTCGACACAGCGTTTTTATTTTACTTCCCCCTCAAACAGCGGAGCGTGTCTTCTCAAAGCAGCGCCCACTCAATATCAGTTTTTGCTGGAACACGATTCAAACCGGGGACAAGAGGAATATGGATTTGGCTCCGTCTGTCCAGCCATCCGCCCCATGAATATAAACCTGACTGGCCCGCCACAGCGCCACCATCAGGCCGCCAGGGTCCAAAGCCTCACGCTGAGCTGGGTCAAATTAGATGAAACTGAGAAATTCTGCATTTTTCCACTGATATCCAGCATCCACAAAATGAAACTTGATTGGTTCACTAGAGCGCCACCAGCAGGACAAAAAGTGTCCAAACTTCAAGTAGCAATGTCTTACACATATACACTCATACAAAAAAAAAAAATAAATAAAAATCAATTACATCAAGGCGACTTGCACCAAATGAACACTGCTGATGTTTTATTTTATTTATTATTATTATTATTTTTTTTTTTTTGGTCTGAGCTCCACCCAAACCCAACATCACATGTACACATGCACAGAAAAAAAAAACAAAAAAAAAACAATAAATACATAGCCTGCAGCCCCACAGTGTATGTCCACATAAATAATGGCAAAAATAAAATACCTAACTTCCTAAAATTTAATTAAGCAAAATTGCACTGAGCCTGACAAAAGTCTAAACTCACCCAAATCTGACAGGATCGGGTCCCGTTGGGTTCGGGTCGAGTTACAGATCCGACCACAACGACAGCTCCTCCTGTCAGTGCGTTCTCGCCGACTAAACCTCCTAACTGCTCACACAGTCTAATTTGTTCTGGATATGTGCATAAGCTAAATGTCTAAAATGTTGGTAAATGCGCCCCAGACAGCCGTTACCGTTATGTGTCAGCAGGGATCTCCCATTTAGCGGGGCATTTGGCAGCATCTATCCGCGTTTTTGTCGCAGTATCTATCAAAAATCGCAGTAAATCAAAAAACAAGCTCGTTTCCCCCAGTAAGACAGCCACTATCTCTGACATCTGATTGCACAAAAATGATTGAGCACACATGATAGCACACAATTTTAACAAACTATTTTACTTTTATAGGAAAGAAAATAACCTGAGTCCTTGGTTGTTGTTGTTTTTTTTTAGATCCTCCACTATATTTTAGAGACACAACCATATTCTTGTTTTTTCTTGGAAAGGATATATAACATTTTGAAATCGCACCCCTCAAATCTATCAAACCGTGGCGTTAGTCTGCAAGCGGTGAAAGGAAATCTTTGCATGAAGGATGCTTTATGGAAACAAGCAAGACAGCCATTTTGAAACACACACACCTACACCCCCCCTCCTCTCCTTCTGATGTCAGCGTGTGTGTGTGTGCATCCGAGTGTCTTCTGCAGGGGTGCTTGATGTTTCAGGATGGCTGCAGGTGAACAGATTAGGTCGGCGAGTGACTTGGATCTAACAGAGAGCTCCTCTGATGGAAAAAAGCAGCCCAATAAATGTCAGATCATACATAGGGAAGTCATGTTCTCTTGCTCTGCGGCGGGCCGTCCAGCCTTTGATGTACCACTGTGGTCTTTTTTTTCTCGCTCTCTAAATATTCATGACATTTACAGTGTGTTATCGCGGCAAGCTGCTCAAGGTCTCCCCTTGAGGGCTTGCATTCTTACAGGGGTTACCTTCTGATTGAAAAGTCTCGAGGAAGACTGCAAACCCAAACATTTTGTATCCTTTTGGGTAAAAAAAAAAAAAAAAAAAAAAAAAAACTCCCTAAAGTAGATGTTTCTGCAGCTGAATGGATATGGGTTGCATAAGTAACAGGCAGGTTTTCATATAAAAGCCCCTTTCACAGTCTGTTTAATGTTAAGATTTTTTTTTTTTTTTTTTTTTAATCTATGTATATGTCTCTCTATTGTTACTGGGTTATCTAATTTCTGAAACCGTTTTCAGTTGGAACCAGCTATTTTCCTTAAAGGCAAGCTTAACGCTTCGGCGCAGATAACCTACATCACCCAACGCCGGCGGCTGAGTCTCGGTGTTGCTTAGTAACCGCATCCCCAAAATTGTAATATTTTCCCAACTGTGCATTTCACCTCCATCTAGCTAATTTGCAACTCCACTGTCATGAAGTCAGTTTTGTTGGCTGTTACCTTAACTTTTTTTTTTTTTTTTTTGTTTAAGGATGATCACAAAAGTGTTTATGAAGAGCCTGCTGGGAGCTGCTGCAGCGGGTGACCGAAATGACCTGCAACCATGTTTCCCACATGCCCTTATCAACCTGTTTTGGTTTAAAGCTTTAAAACAATTACAGAAACAGAATATCCCAGGAACAATAAAGATATATATATATAGAGAGAGAGAGAGAGAGACATAAAAATGAAAAGACTACGATAAACAGAGACTGTGACAAAGACGCTTCTCTGAAATTCTTATTACCGGGCTCGGCGCAGGTCGGTGCTGGAAGATTTCAACGTCCCGGGCAAATGGGAGAAATTGCCGTCAAATGTTATCTGTGTTTTTTTTGTTTGCTGCTTTATTGCCACTGACATGAGACGCTCCGATCGGCCCCTCAGCCTGAGCTTCCCAGCGGCGCTGCCCTCAGGCCGGAGATACAGGGCTCTGGGTGGAGGAAAGGATCGCCTGGGCAGAAGTTTTGTCCCGTCTGCCAGGACAGCACTAAACAAACTGCCTCGCTGACCCAGCTCTGACCCAGGCCTATCTGTGTGTCTGTGTGTGTATGTGTGATGCATGTATATGAGTTGGGACATAGGGATCTGTATGTTGCAGTTTGGTTATGTGCATGTTTCTGTGTTGTGCAGGCTGTGAAAACAAACTTCCTGCAGGACAATAAAGACTATATCTATCTTCCTATAGCTATCTAGCCATCTGTCTATCTGTTTAGTTTCAGTAATACAGGGTGTCCATAAAGTTTCTTTACAGTTTAACACATTTATTACAAAAGCAAATGAATAGACAAATCTGTGGAAATTATTACAAAATGAGGAGTAGATACTGAAGGGGTTTTTTTTGCCTCATTTAATACACCTCTATATGGGCACCATTAGCTGCACGAAACACATGAAGATGGTACTCACATTTTTTTAGAAGTAACTTGTTTTTAACTGTCTCTTGTTTCAAGTTAAAATTTGCTTGTTTCATTTGCAAAATTTGTTTCTTGTTTCTACCTAATTTTCACTTATTTCAAATGAATTTTCACTTTTTCCACTGGCAAATTTTGCCAATGAAACAAGCAAATTTTCACTTGTTTCAAGCAAATTTTCACTTGAAACAAGTGAAAATTGTCTAAAAACAATTTACTTCTGAGGTGATCATGTCTTATTTTAAGTGTAATGAGATATTTTGACTTGAAATAAGACAAATAATCTTGGTAAGATTTTGCGTTTTTGCAGTGTAAGATTTATCAAAGTGAGGTAACACTGAAACAAACGCAATGATCGGCGTTCATCACACAGATTATATAGCCTACATATTCATAAAATATGAAGATGCATTCTTTAAATAGAAGGATGTTTCAGTACAGTTCAAATTGTGCCCGGTGGGATTTCACCGGACACGTCAGATTTTCCAAGGTAATCGCCGGATAACGGAAACACGGCTTATTACTCACACGGAGCCGTGCCCATAGCCCGGTGCTGCATTCTCACCAAGGCTGCCTACGCTAAACCTGGAGTAACGCCGCTGAGGTAGCCATCGACTGGCATGTCTGAGGTTTAACAGCCTTAAACACCGAGGACAGGACACTGAGTCACCGACTGTTCCTGAACCAAAAAACACCCACGTTTACTGTGTCATTCTCTGAGAGCAGGCGTCCTTTTTGTGTTTTTTTTTTTTTTTTTTTTTTTTTTTTTTGGAGATTAATAATGAAACCCTCCAGATGTGAAACCGCATTACCTCACTCTCTGCTTCCTGTGCAGTCCGTGCGTGGGTCAGCGCGTGCGTCACTTCTTTGCCGTCAGCTGTCGGGCGCTCCTCTTGACGGCGCGCCACCGAGACAAATTCCTGCACTTTCATCGCACCTGGCACATAAACTGGACTCTGACTCTCCGTCTTTGTCTGCCTCTGCCCTGTGATGAATGGGGCCGTCACATGTCACCCGCCACGGCTGGCCTGACCGCGCTCTGACGGATGGCATTACAGTAACGAACGGTGACGTCTGCTGCGGCCGCGCAAGCCGGTTAATTGAAATCTCTTTAAAAAAATCGGTCCGTATTGAAAGCGCCGCCACTTCTTGCCCCTCACGTCTTGAAAGTCCGTGCCGCCGTTTTCCACCGGCGGTGTTTCCATAGCTTATCTATTAAGTAAATTAGATGCCAATGGTAAATAGGTTTAGTTTACAAATGACAAATGACCTCAGTGTGGAGCCCCTTCACGAAGCCACTGCACTGGGTAACGGTAGATGATAAAGTAGTCTGTTCTTGAACGCTACCCAGCTTCTAAATGGCCAGCCTGGTCGAGTGCATCATGCCCGTGTCAGGGAACAAACAAATAAGATGAAGTGCTCTCTCAAAGTCACTGGAAAGGACGCCACACTGGCTCCCAACAAACAATGATAGATGAGCAATACATGATGGTGTGGGTAGAGGAAGGGGGGGCGTGTTCAATTAGTACAAGGAGAAATGGCACTTTAACTGTGGGGAGAAAGAAGCTGGCAGGCATTAAGAGACGCCAAATTGAAAACGCATACATCTCAGATCCCAGACAATCTCATTCCCTTTCCCAAATTGGTCACAAATTTATGATTTTCCATAATTGTTCATGTTTTGACACCCCATATTTCACTCTTGAAAATGAATTAGAGAAAAGAACGTTGCAGGGGCTTTGAAAGGAGTTTAGTTTAAAACTTACTCTAAATGCTAAAAGGATGAATTCAGGCCGAGGGTTTTTTTTTTTTTTTTTTTTTTCCCGCACCTTCCCTCTCCCTCACCTCTCAACTTTGCCACTCCTCTCCAGGATTTGTGACACACTGGAGGCTGTGCGCCAAGCTATTGTGAAGAGTTACACCTTCAAAAGCACTCTGAGCTGGACTCATGAATATTTATACGCTGATTAGGTGCCCTGATTTATCAGCCTGCGACAGAAAGGAATGATGGGTCTTAAGGAGTTGCGGCATGCATAGAGACAGAGGTAAGGCTCTGTTTAATGCAATGCCCATCTCACACTCCACATAATGGACCCTCCGTTTAAAAGTATATTGTTGAAGGCGCTGAAGAACCAATCCAATTTTTTGTGCTTTCAGTTTAGTTTCACTCGGATAAAACATAAAAAGCAAACCGATAATCAAAAACAACCGCCGTATGAAAAATACCACCATAAAATGCTGTTTTCATTTGAGTTCAAAGTTTCTACTATGAGTCATGTGTTTGGACAGTTTTACCGTTCGCGGGCCTTTGAGACCCCCACTTGCATGATTTCAAAAACACGTGAGCGTCAGTGATAACATAAGCATTCGAGCAATATGGAAGGGCTCCTGGCTTTGGCCACCCGATCTACGTACAATGAATCACTCCATTCGATGGGAAGAAATTACTCAAAAATCCCCTCATTCAATGGGGCAGAATTGTGCAATTTTTGCAATCCAGTTTATCCAGATTACAGGAATTACTCCAAAATCCCCATCGAATGGAGTGATTCATTGTAGATCGGGAGCAGCAGGGCAGGGTTAGGGTTAGGGTTAGGGTTTGGGTAATTCCCAAAACCCCATTGAATGGCAATATTGAAATATATTAATAGAAATGTCGATGGGGATTTTGGAGTAATTCCTGTAATCTGGGTAAACTGGGTTGCAAAAATTGAACAATTCCGCCCCATTGAATGAGGGGATTTTTGAGTAATTTCTTCCCACCGAATGGAGTGACTCATTGTACAAAGAGTGCTTTGGCGGTGGAAAGGTTAGGAAGGCTTTCATTAAGTCTGCAGCTGTGCACCTTTTGCTCCTTGGAGCGACACGTGCCGCCGCCGCCGCCATCTGCCCCGCACTGCAGGAAAAAAAACGTTGCAGGTAATTTAGGGTCTCTCAGCATGCGCTCTTGTCTCCTCCGTGAAGCGTCTGTCGCGGCATCGAACAGCTGAGCTACAATCCCCAACAACTGTAAAGGACGCCGAGGACAGACGGAGGGCTTTCGTCCCGACCGAGGAAGAGCTGAGCGGAGACGGAAACCGACGGGAAGCCGGAAGATTTATCGCGAAAAGCCCCACATACGGCTCGAGAGGCGAGGCTGTTAACCCCACTATTTATCTGTGACTATGAAGTAACACAGAGCGCCTGGCTGAAATTAAAGAACTTACTTAAGGAGGAATAGTACATTAAAATATACGTGCTTTTTTTGCTCTGTTTTATTTTACACAGCACAAATCCAGTTTCACTTCATATTTGGTGTCATCATTCCCGTGAGCGTTTTAATTAGGATTTTTACGCCGTGTTTGCTATTTCTCTTGTCCAGACCGTCCAGCTGGATCTTTTAATTGGCCGGCCGGCGAATACTCGGGCTGTAGTCAACCCAAAGATAATCTGGGTCGACTGAAAGCTGACCTACTCCTCGGCCGTTTGATTGCATGTAGGTGGGTTGTGAAGTCCGAGTGATTTCACTGCTTTAACCAGAGAGGAGCTACTAATCTGTGAAATCCCCTCGTGCCGCAGAACAGGACTGGTCCAGCTGGTCAACAAGGTGCAGCTGCACTTAATTAACCTCTGTGTGTGTGTGTGTGTGTGTGTGTGCAAGTCAACAACTGAAAACGTGGACGGCACAAAGGTCTGCATTGTCTCCTGCAGAAACAGACTATCAGATGTTTTTTTCCCCGAGACAAAATTACCCTGTTCTTTTACAAACCCGCCTGCACTTCAGGGTTATTCTGCCGCCTCGTTCGGAGACACTCGTTGCCTTTCAAGTCGTCGGCTCCGGCGTCTCAGATCTAAACTTACTTTGACGCCACGCCGCGCCGAAAAGGGGAGAGAATTAGCGGAGAGACTCGGAGATAGTTTCAGAAAACTCCTCACACAGCTCGCAGTCGGCTGTGGGAGAAGCGTGCAGAGCCCTCGAGTCATAATAATGTCTTAATATGAGTTTGGAGAGGCGCGCCGCTCTCTGCTCTTAAACACATCCTGCTACCTGAACATTTGGCTTTTGAAACTGTGATGAAAGATTTGTAGCTTATTTTCCCTTTCAATCGTAGTTAAACTTTTCTGCGTCGCCTTTTTTTTAAGAGCCCGAGGTGCGGCAGTAAGCCACAGAGATGGATTAACTATGTGAATTCAATAAATACGGAGTTTTTACAAGAATCCATGACTTACGAGCAAAGGGGCAAACCAGATCTGTGGCTGGAATGTGTCTTTCATTCAAATCAGTGAAAGCCACTGAAAATTGAATAGCTGATTTCCTACTGCGCTAAAATATCTTCAAAAAAAAAGAACCTTTCCAAACAATAAACTACCCTAAATGAGCATTTACATTGAATCCAAGAGTAAAATCGTTTTATGAAGCTATGTAATTGCTTCTGCATCTGTCCATGACCACAGTGGCATCCTTTTTGCGTGCAGTCGTAATTACAGCCGAGATCTTTTTCACCAGGTGACACAAAAAAAAAAAAAAAAAAAAAAAAAAAAAAAAAACTTGTCTGTTTGATGTACTTTTTTTGCTTTTGGGAAAAAAAATACATACTTTGCCAGTGATATTCAACTCACCTAAATCAAATTCTGAGCATTTTAGGTTAGAAAAATTAACATTTGTGTCAGAGCAGAGGGTGTAATATTGGAGTTACGCCTATAAAGCCTGAACTATGAAAGAATTGGCAGAAAATTCAATTTTTTTAAAAAAAAATTGAACCCTTTATTTAGTCCTATAACAAAATATATATTAAAAAAAAATTCAAAAATTCAAAAATTCAAAAAATATGTTATTACACGACCTTTCTGGTGTATGATATATGATATGTACTTGAAGTGCCAATGGTATGGTCCAGGGTGAGCAGGGGAAGTGTTCAAAGGTATACAACAGTATTTTGGTCAAGTATTGATTAAACTGAAAACGAAAAACGGAATTGAAAATGTGTATCATATATGATACGAATGGCTTTATAGGGTTAATAATTAAAAAATCATCTCTTCAGTGTCTTTGTACATCTGAAAACAGCTCCAAGTGTCTCACAAAATGTAAGCCTATAGGAACTCTAGAGATGATATTAGTGCTTTGTGTGGGTACGGTGGTTATTGAGGACGCTGTGAAATATGTGCATTTTCCGCCGTGCGTGCATGCAACGCCGTCACCCCTCGCCAAAGAGCAGCCGCAGTCAGAACATGTTTGTGCCGGTTTTGTGAAATACAGCAAGGCGAAGACGGACAAGAGTAAAAGTGACGGATCGTGTCGGGCCGCGGTCCCCAAAGACGAGAACAGGCGATACAACATGCATCCGGCTGAGATAAGTAATCAAAGACCTCTGGCTCACCTCGGCGCGCAGCGATCCCTCACACTTTTCAGCCACCATTTTGTTCTTCATTCATGTCGGCCTCCTTTCAGAGCTGTTTGAGTGGCAGGTGAGATTAAGCACCCTCTGAACTCCATCTGGTTATTGGAGGAGCAGTCTAAATTGAAGCAGTGTTATTTCATGCGGCCTTGCTGAGTCAGTGGGAAAGTGGGAGCAGGGGGTGGCACTTCTCTGAATGAATAAAGAGCTTTTCAGAGGAAAAAGGTGTTGAGCCGGATCTCAAATGCATTATACAACAATAATGAGAGCCGTAAAGGAAGAGGAGAAAAATTAGATTAAATATGTTTTGAACAGCAGTGCTGTTTTCATTTAATCTCTTATAGAAATGAATTATGAGCTGGAAAAATTATTTTTTTTTTCCCGGGGAAAAGCAGAAAAAAAGACAACATCAACAAATTGGTTTTCTCCATCCACAATTGAATCAAATAAGAGGCTTGCAGAATAGCAGATGACTCGGGGAGGAAAGATTACCTGGTAACACCTATTCATCCTGACTCAGAAATATGAATCTGAAAGACGCAGCAATAGAAAGTTCACAGACACATCTCACAAGTGTTCAGTGACCTTGAGCGCCTTTTTTTTTTTTAGCACGGCGACCTGATTTCAGGCTTTCGTACGAGAGGCTGCAGTAAGGCTTTAACTTCCATTTGACATCCGTGCATTAGAGATGACACTTTGTGAAGCAGTTTCAGCTATAAAAAAAACAACCAAATAATCAAAATTCATATTAGATTCAATCCGAAAATTTGCCTACGCTCTCCCTCACCCTGAAAGCTAAAGTAGGTAGCTGGTGAATGTTGGATTATGGATTATGGCACAAAGGATACTAACACTGTGTCCTGTGTATTAATAAATTATTTAAATATGTAGGCCATCTATGGGAGACGGTAACGAGCCCGTCTGCACCACCTGACTTGCTAAAATGTGTGTTAATTAACAACTCAAACTCCACCTGACATTCAAATTTCCAAATTTAATGAATTTGGTGTACCTGTTTTATTTGAACAATGCACAACTCAAGCAGAAAATGTAATCTGTAACGGTGTCATCAAACAGGGCATCACACCTTAAATTTTTAATTCTCTTTGCGAGCAACCTTGGCATCGCCCATTTTTTCACTTTTCTCTGATTACATCTGCCGTATCGTCAGTGGTAGCCTCTTCTTAAGGTTAAGGTTGGATATTACTCAGGGAAAAAAACTCATAAAGCAAATGCACCGACCGAAAACCACGATTGCAAATTGATGATGAGGCTGCTTGCGTGCGTGCATGTGTGTGTTTGACAGACAGAAATCAATGTCTCTGTAATTTATAGGGGAGAGTGGGGTAATTTGTGCCAAGGGGCAAATAGTGCCACCCCTGTTATCTAGAAAACCATAGAAGAAGTTGGTCATGTGACCACATATTTTTGAAGAGGCATCCATTTCACTCATCCTGCAAAGAAGGGAGACACATGGCTTGAGAGGTAAGCACATTTCAGTTCAAAAAACATTTTTTTGCTCTCCAAAGTAAAATTTCTATGATCAAGGTTTTTTGATTGCTGTGTTTGAACAATTATAGAAAACTTTGAAAACAGTTCACACAGGTTTTAGTACTTTAGTAAGCTACACCATGAGTCTATACAGTTAGCATGATGTTAGCTCAAAACAGCTGGGGGATGCATTTTTTTCAAAATGGTGGGCTTGGGGTAATTTGTGCCAAAGGGCCTGGGGTAAGTTGTGCCAGTGGCACAACTTGTGATTATATACTATATATTACTTTATTGTATTTTATTGTTATTGTACATTGTCTTCTTACCTTTGATCACTAAAACTATTCAGATTCAGATGAAGATGATTTGCAGGTGCTCATTTTTGAATTTTTATTTTGTTCTGGGTATGTGTTCATGTGGCGCTAAGCCTCGTTATAGAAAAGTGGCCTGTGATCTTGTTAAAATAATAAATAAATGTTAAATAAATAATTTTGTTTTGAATTTGTTTTGCTTTTATATAGCATTATCATTTGTGAGATTAAAATGATCTGTTTTACTTCAATTATCAATGGCACAATTTACCCCAGTGTATTCTCTCTAATGGCACAATTTACCCCAGTGTATTCTCTAATGGCACAATTTACCCCAGTGTATTCTCTCTAATGGCACAATTTACCCTGCACCGGGGGCAAGTTGTGCCACAAAACCACTTTTTTTTTTATAGCTATATTTCTCAAACAGTTTATATAAGATCCAAAGTGATTGTTCCCAGGGATGCACAACATCCTAAACTATATGTGTATATTTTAGTTGGAGGCATTACTGTAATCCCCTCGCTTTAAAGGCACTAAAACTGGCACTATTTACCCCACTCTCCCCTACCTATATGAATTCTGTCCTTACCATCGAGCTCTTGGTGCTATTTAATGTTGCTTCTATTGTGATTTATGTAAACTTTTTAATGTGTCTTGTGATGTTATGATGTACTTAGCATGTTTTATGTAAATGTGTTTTTAATGAATGCAAGTCAAAGACAAATTTTTTCTATTCTATTCCTATTCTATTCTATTACTAACTTGACTTGACCCCCGAAAAACCTTGATAGTGTCTAAAAAGCTTACCAAAACACACCCCGCTCGTGGGTTGTGGGTCGGCCCGTGCGTCACCAATGCCTGACGTGAGTTGTGGCTCAGTTTTTGGACAGACACGTGCTCTGATTTTCATTTCAGACGTTCGTTTACTGAAATGTGGTGCACTTTCCTGTTAGCTCGCTCTCGTGTCTGTTTGACGGTGGATGTGTGGGGCTACCAGCTGCTTGACAAGCCGCTGATCCTGCTTTCATGGCTTTTCTGATGCACTTTTGTTCAGTGCCACGTTGTAAATAATTTGTTTTATTTACCGGTGTTCTGTTCTGTTATTTTAGTGGTTTGAACTGTTAGTGCTATTATTAGAAAGCAGGCCTCTCGCACGGCTGCCGGTGCCTCATTTGTGTCTCGCTGGGAGGCTGGTTCAGGATCGGCTGTTTGACATCCAGGTGAGTGCACGTTTGCGCGCTGAATGACATGTTGTCCTGTCAGTGTGCGTCAGTTTGATTGACTGGGCCGGCTCTTGAACGCATCGCCGTGCCGGCCTCGTTTCATGCAGGCACGTCCCTCGCCGAAATGTCGTTTTTTTTTTCCCTTTTGTTAATAAAATCCGGTCGTTTTGAAAGTTCGCCCCGGCGTCTCGTTTCATGAAGACGTTTTGTGAATCAGATTCCCTCAGGAGGACACATCAGCCTGGAGTGAGTGCAGGAGGGGAGGAGACACTGCAAATCCCATGTTTTTCTGCAAAAACTCCTGATCTAACCATGACTTGCAATCTTATATCTGGCAATAAAGTCTTTTTCATCTTGTTTTGAGAATAATACACTATGCAAGAGCAGATCGGGTAAGATTATTGAGATGTTAAGATGATTATTTTAAGAATCCATGTCATTTTTTCTTAGTTATTTTACATGCACATCAAGCTAAATTACAGTCAGAGACACTTTCAAGACTCAAGTGGCAATCACACTTAAGATTTGCTGAGTCACCTTATTATAATTATTCCTAATACTGGCACTGGGTCAACATCAGTACATTTATTTGCAAAGCAGCTACAAATCCCAGGCATCAGCAGCATCAACTCACCACACTCCTCATAAACCTTGTCCAGAGGGCTTATTAATTTCCATTTTTAAGTGCAATGACGTCATCAACGTTATATTTTGTTGTTGAAATTTGGTTACTACTTTGAGACGCAACAAGTGATCTATTTATTTTTGCTAGAAACCACCAAAAGATGTGTGTTAGAGGGCAGTTTTGTCATTTTAAGACAGAAACGGTGGTGATGACAGCTCTCGAATTAAGAAAAATAATCTGATTTTGAGATCTTTTCACTCGAATCAAGAAAGAAGCAAACAGGTAAAGAAGAACTGACAAGCTCGTATTGAGTTTCATTGACTTGATACAGAACTTGGAATGGGTGTTTTACTACGTCTTTCAAGAAATGGATGTGTTTTCTTATTTCAAAAACTCTTACAAAGTGACTGGAACATAATTTCACTGATTTGTAGCCTGAATCTTCTCAAATCAAGTGTTTATTCCTTATATTTATTCTTTTTTGCAGTGCAGAGTGATGTTACTTTTTCGCCATCGTGAGCCAAGGCCACGCCCATGGAAAATTTGAAAACTCATCTTTTTTTCTCCGATTTGGCCGTCTGTCTTCATCGGCGTCTTCCTCTCACAAAAGCAGAGCTGTTCAGAAATAATCTCCAAGACGCTCAAATCTGAAAAAGCTGGCTAGGCGTGTCGGTGTGGACGGGGAGAAGCGGAGATTCCTGGAAATGAGAGTGAGGCAGCAGCTGGTGTCTGAAGAGTGAACTCACTTGTGCACACACAGAAAGGCCTGCAAAGTAACTAAGTACATAGTTACTTTGGCAAATTTCCACTTTACTCAGTATTTTGCTGTCCGTTTACTCACTTCACTTTACATTTTGAAAATAAAATGCAGGTATACGCTTCAGGT
Organism: Myripristis murdjan; assembly: GCF_902150065.1. Lineage (NCBI taxonomy): Eukaryota > Metazoa > Chordata > Actinopteri > Holocentriformes > Holocentridae > Myripristis > Myripristis murdjan. The sequence goes on along the minus strand of NC_043995.1, from coordinate 29,912,480 downwards.
GAGCTCGGCCATCATCGTGTCCCTCATCTTTTGTGTGTCTCATCATGCCGCCCAGGCCTTTAACCATAACCTTACCGCTGACGTTAACTTTAATTAGGAGAAACCATGGCAACCCACTCACCTCTCTGCGGTCTCCCTCTCCCGCCTTCAGCAGTCCAGCAGTGTTTTATAAATGTCTTTTTTTGCAAAACAGGAAGCTCACACGGTCAAATTCATCTGGAGACTGTCCGTCCAAAAACTGTGTGAAGCTGCTTTCTGACTCGTTTTGTTCAGCGTCTCCTCTGTCGGGCTGAGTTTGGCTTTGTTTACTTTGTTTACCTCCACCAGCACCAGAGGCTGCTGCTTTCATGGACCTTTCCCGGGAGTCAGACCTCAGAAAATCTGCCTTATAGATTTCCGGCCTGTGATATCACGTGGTTCACAGTGTAAACTCTTGAGAAATTAATGCTTTAATAACAAAAGAACACCAAATTTTCCTCTCTGGGATATTCCAAGAGAGCAGGGATGCACCTGAACCCGAATCCATATTCAGCGAGTGATGAATATTGGCTTTCTGCCAAATAAATTACCCCTCCAAACATTTTTGTTTAAGTTCGGCTTTAAATAACACATGTAATTTCTTCACAGTCTGAGTTTATTTGCAAGGAATAGCACTACTTCAGCTGTCTTTGACATCCAGCCCTTTAATTTACAGAAGTGTTAATCCATAAGCTTCTTATTATGATGCATAGCGGATGGAGATAAAAGACAATAACAGTCACGGCGCACACAAAATGTGAGTAATATTATTTTAGTTAGTTTTTTTTTTTTGATTTGCAGAATACATAGTCATAGAACCTATATAGTTCTAATAGGCAGGACCTCCAGTCATTTTATATTTATTTGTGGTTAAAATCCAATAACTAAAGAATAATAAAGGACTTTAAGCCACGCCCACTTATTTCCTGAATCCAAATCCAAATTATTTTGCCCCAAAACAAATTCAAATACAAACACTGGTGCGTCCACACACCCCTAGAAGAGAGCATCGTTTTTCATGAGTTGACAACACTGAATGCCACTAAATTTTATAAGCAATACTCTGATTTCCGTTTTCCCCTGAACACAGCACGAGCTGACTTTTGTCCAGCGTTTTTCTCTTGTCACCCATAATGAAAATGAAAAAGCATTCTTATCTTAAGTAACAGTCACTTTAATTTTGAATTTATTTGGCATGAGTGTTGTATTGTGAAACTCAAATCTTTGCCAAAAGCACAACCAAGTTTGTTTTTTTTCTTGCATTAGCGGAGGAAGAGAAAAGGTGTGAACAAGCTGATGCCGTGTCGCGTGGACAGAAAGGCAAAGCGATGTTTACAGATCCACCCGGCTTACTTTTGGACACAATGTTTTGGACAGTGTCCTGCAGATCACAGGAACGGAGCACCTGGGAAACGCAGCTTCGGTTTTTCATTCCTGACGCGCCGAGTCGAGCCTGGAGAGCAAAAAAAAAAAAATCATACAGGCACAACAGAGACATATGTTTCTGTCAGACGGCGTTAGGTTTGATTCTCGCGCAACGCAGATGCCATTAGAAATAGACGTCACGACGTTCCTGGATGAATTGGCTACGGCTGCAACAATCTGCTGACTTCCATCCATCAGCGGCCTGTGGAAGCGGGCTGCAGCGTGGATGCACCGCACGCCTCGGCTCCTCATCGGGCTCGAGCTCTGACTTTTTTTTTTTTTTTTGCCTGTTTTGCGTCTTCTTTATGTGCCTTATTTATTCATCTCAACCCCGCGCTCAACTCCTGTCTGTGTTCTTTATCATCTGTTTCTTCATCATTCATGGTTGCAGGAGGAGTCGATTGAAGTATTATCCGCGCACAGGAGAGAGTGCGCGGTGTTAAATAAATAATCTGACAAGGACTTGTGTGGCGAGAGGATAAGTAGTTACTACAAGATTTATGTTGCGTTATGTTACGATATGTCTCTCGGCGCCGTGGATGAGTTTGACTATGTGTCTGTTTATATTTGCTGCGTTTAGACGTGTTTATTGTGAGCGTGTTTGGTGCTTTGGTTTGCTTCGTTTGACCAGTAGAAAGAAGAAAACCAAGAAGAAAATCACACCAAGACGCCTGAAAATATGAGAGAGAGATGAGTTTGCATGGCTGTCCTGTAATACTTACTTCCTGTAATAGGGGAGATCCGGGTCAGTTGTAGCACTTTTTTGTTTTTTCCTTATTACAAAAAGACAGGGCCAGCTACAGTTTCAATATTTTAATGTAAGCAAGGTACACAAGTACTCCACCAATTCAAACTACGGTTTCGTCCTGCAGATCAATACAGCGGGTGTGATCAGGCCGAAGGTGGAAGCAGCGCAATGCTACTTTCGCCCAGCACTGTCGGGGCGAAAGTAGCACACGTGTGGGACGAATGTAGCCGTCCTCAAAAGTGGACTGAAGAGGCCAGGTGACACATTTTTTTTTTCTTGCTTTTACTTCTCATTCTTTCATCAGTTAACCTTTCCAAGTAATCGTGAAATATAATTTGTTATATGTTGCAAATTCATATAGTTAGACCTTTCGTCTATTTTGCCGACATGACCGATGTTTTGCCTCCCTTGATAGACTTACCCATGCAAATGATTCACAATACAAATTTCTTGTTAAGATTAGCATTTAAAATTATTAACTTTTATAGTTATGAACTTTGTATTTAAGTTATTGTAGGCTATTTATTAAATGTTATTCATTTCATTTGTCATCCATAGCCTGTTGTATATTCTATATTGTGAATGGCTAGATTATTTGGGAATCAGGCCTCACCTCTTTAGCACTCACACCAAGAAATATATCTGCTGCTTGGTTTACTGTTTCAGCCTAGCCTCTTGCTCTCCACTGAACACCTTGTTGTGTGCTCTGTACCCTGGCGGAGGTCCTGCACTGTCACTTCTCTTTCTCCTAAGGTAGCACAGGAGGGTGACGTTACAGAGAACATAATTTTTCCCCTAAAACTTGGTAACAATACATGGGGCGGCAAAGATTTTTTGCAGAGGCAGCCATGAAAGGAGGTGGAATCTGCTCACCAAATTACAAGTTCCTGTGTTGTGTCTAACACGAATAAGGGCCCGTGCTACAACCGCCCCGGATCTCCCCTACTTGCTGTCAAAATGTATAGGTGGTGTGTGTATGCAGGTGATGTGTGTATTGGAAACGTTTACATGTGTACTGCTATTTTTTTAACCTTTGATTTTTCTTTTAACCCCTCCCCTTGACGGGCTTTGCCTTTTGCCAGGCCGCCATAATAATAATAATAATAATTTGTTCTTACTGACTTGCCTGGTTAAGTAAAGGTGAAATTAAATAAATAAACTGTTGCCGACGTTGATGGTTTTACCTTTGCCGTCTTTGTTTTCCCCTGATTTGCAAATCTATTTCACAGATAACACTTTTTTTGTCTGCGCCCAACGTCTGGGCAATTTCTCTGTCTGTCTTCATCCTCTTTCATTTGCAGACGACAGAAATGAAACAGAATCAGATAGGAAGGCTTTTTTTTTTTTTTGTCATTGTGCAAATACAATGAAATCAGAATCGCTCCTCCTGATCAGTGCAATCAGTAAGACAGTCTAAGACACACAACAAGCACACATCTAATAAAGATGACACTAATATAAATACTTTAAAAGCAGAATGGGTATTGCACTTCAAAACGTTTTGTGTTGCACTTAAAATGTTGGGAATTAAAAGTTAAAAGCGGCTGTGTGTTGCTGGAGATTCACACAACCTTTCTCTCAATGAGTTTTGTTTTCTGGAGCGCACACACACACATGTGACCGCTGACGACAGCAGGATATTACATCACACCCACCAAGCGGACCGTCATCCACACCCGGACATGTTCAGCATCGAATGGCCTTCAGGAGTGGAACTACTAGGAGCGACTTCAAAATGCAAGGGTTTATGGGTATGTTTAGGCTGCCTAATCCCCTCCTCGTCGCCGGATTGTTGTGGAAATTCTGGTCTTTCTTTAGGCTTTATTGACGTCAAACGTCAAAGTCGGCTCATTCAAAGGACTTGAGGAAATTCCCCCCTTCTTGACACACAATATGGACAAAAGTATCGGGCCACAGCTCTTAACCACTGACTTCAGGTGTTTCATTCAGTCCCGTTGCCACAGGTGTATAAACTCCAGCAGCTAGCCATGCATTTGTGAAAGAATGGCTCGTTCTAAAGAGCTCACTGAGTTCCAGCGTGCTGCTGTAATAGTAATGTAATAGGAAGCCACCGCTGCAACAAGTCAGTTTGTCAGGTTTCTTCCCTCCTAGATATTCCACCATCATCTGGAAGTGGGATTATTTCAAAGTGGAAGCGTTTAGGAGGACGTTCCCCGCCTGACTGCATTGTGCCGACTGTAAAGTTTCCTGGAGGAGGGATAACGCTGTGGGCTGGTTTTTCTTAGTTCCACTGAAGGGAAATCTTAACGCTTCAGCTCACCGAGACATTTTGGACAATTCTCTGCTTCCAGCTCTGTGGGACCAGTTTGGGGAAGGAAGGCCCTTTCCTGTCCCAGCATGACTGAGCCCCAGTGCACAAAGCAGCTCCATAAAGGCGTGGCAGGCTCGACACACTCCAACATCTGGGAGAAAGCCTCCCAGAAGAGTGGAAGCTGTTCTGCTGCAAAGGACCAACTCCAGATTAATGCCTCTGGATTGAGGATAGGAGGTCAGAAAAGCTCCTGGAGGTGGAACATGGAGGTGACCCAATACTTTTGTCCATATTTTGTCCATATTGTGTATATTTGGTGTGGAAGAACTTGAGCGGCCCGCACAGAGCCCCGACCTCAACCCCATCCAACACCTTTGGGATGAACCAGAACAGAGACTGTGAGCCGGGCTCTCTGGTCCAACATCAGAGTCTGAGCTCACAAATGCTCTTCTGGATGAACGGGCAGAAACTCCCACAAACACTCCAACATCTGGGAGAAAGCCTCCCAGAAGAGTGGAAGCTGTTCTGCTGCAAAGGACCAACTCCAGATTAATGCCAATGGATTTAGGATGGGAGGTCAGAAAAGCTCCTGGAGGTGGAACGTGTGGGTGACCCAATACTTTTGTCCATATTGTGTATCATCTGGTTACATTTTATTTTGATTTCGTCATATTCTCAGTGGTTAAAGAAAACAACATTTACTGTTTCCTTAATTAGGTCATAAAATGCAAGGTTTTGAGGTTTTTTTTTTTTTTTTTTTTTTTTTTTTTTGAGCTTTACAACACCGTCTCTCAAACATGTTTTTATATTTGTTTTATATTTGTTTTTATATTTTTATTCGGTATCTTATTCTTGAGTTATTTTATTATTGCTGTGTCTTTATTGTTTTAAATCGTTCCATATTGTTTTTTATATTTTATTCAGTATTTTTTTTTTTTTTTTTTTTTTAAATTAACCATATTTTATGAGTGTGTATCGGTCTCCTTGTCCTTTCACTTCTTATTTTATGCTTATTTGTCAATCAAGATGTAAAGCACCTTGAATATCATGCATTTGTTTGAAAGGTGCTATATAAATAAAATTTGATTGATTGACGAGTTCGCCATGCGAGAACCTCAGTCTCTTAGTCATGTTTCAGCAACATGACTCAGCGGTTTGACCACAGCTAGAGACAAAAAAACAAACAAGAAAAAAAAAGAAAAGAAGGAAAAGCATCTCCTGTTGGCTGCGCGGCACCAGTCACAGTGAGTTAGTTCAACATGTGCAGAAATCCTCATACAACATATGAATATGGAGTACGGATTAAAAGCGGTTACATGATTTTAAGCAAATATATGATCGTCAAGCATGAGCAGATAATCTCTTTCACATGGCTCCGTCTCTCTGTCTTTGGTTTGTTTTGGCTTTGTCTCACACACATTTACACACACACATTATTTTCCAATATTTTTCCACTCCGAGCGTACCAACAGCTAGCACCTAATGATTTTCAATGATAGATAGTGGATGCGTTTGTGCAAACACACTCGAATAGTAAAATTCCCTCACAAGCCGAGCATATTAAAATGAAGATTGATGCGCACATTTCGCTATTTCAATAAAGTGCTCTTAACTGGTATGAACACCGCAGATGAAAAGCAGACAAATCCATAACTCTTAGCTGAGGTTACATTATGATTTTCCACTATAGTCGAGGAAAAACAAAACAAAAACAAAAAGAAAAATCAGCCGTGGTTGTGATTGCACTCAGATTAAATTCCTCGGTTGCTATCACCCATGCAACATTTATACCCCGCACCTCGCACGCTGCACAGCCCGCTCGCATTTTGTTTTTGTCTAAATATGCATATTGAGAGCTGAAAAGGACATTTTTAGCAAGACTATTTGTGCTTTTTTTTTTTTTTTTCCTTTTCATACTGAGTGATACAATCATGGAGTCGGGAGCGAGATGGCAAAGCCACGCCACGCCGCCATCTGTTCTGTCTAATTGGAAATTTCAGTCTTCCTCTCGGAGAAAGTCACACAAACCTGAGCAAAAGCAATTATTTGAGAACAACTCGAATGCAGTCTGTACCTGTAAACAAACGCCCGGATAGTTTGCAGTTACACATCAGCCGGCTTGTAAGACCACATCAAAGAGACACAGAAAAATTAAGAAACATTAAAAAAAAAAAAAAAAAACGTTCAGAGTTGAACTTGCAGACATTCACACCATGTGTAGACTTTGCTGTTACATCTTTCCCAAAAAAAAAAAAAAAAAAAAAAAATCATGGCACTGGAGGCTTACATAACAATGGTCTCCATGAATCCTAATTTCTCAGAAGCGTGAATCCCCTCTAAGCTGGCGGAAAAGAACATATAAATTTTGAATGCAGCCGTTTCAGCGTCGGATTCATCACAGTTAACGTCAAGACGGAGCGCGCGGAGCTTCCCGAGCTTCAACACGAGTCTCATCCGTTACATTTCCAACACGTCCACATCCAGGCTGAGACGACACACGCCGCTGCTCTTCACTGTGGCGTACGCGTGGGGCTGCCATACATGCAGTGTGCAGGCCTGGATTTGCATCTTGTGGCTTGTGTGGTAATCTAAACTAGTGCTGAAACAATTACAAGATCAAACAATCCACCAACAATCAATTACTTTAGATAATTAATTAATCAGTCGAGTCACTTAGTCACCAGATATTTGCGGATTTCAGCCTCACTAAGATTCACCAGGAGTTTTTAGAAATCACCTCTTGTGAGTCTTTGTCCTCATTTTTGACACTTTGAGGACTTTAATATGTGTAGTTCACTTGTTTTGACCCAACTCAGGTGTGAAGCAGTTATTTTGTACCGTGTCTCTTTAGGTCCCGTGGGGGTTCACGCGGCCCAACGAGCCAACTAAAATGTGTAAAAGGTGACAAACAGGTTGCTGCGACTACTGGACCGAAACTGTCCAGTTGTGGGCGACAACCTTCTGCAATATCAGAACAAAGGAAGCCCTGATGGTTTTGTGTTTCCACAAGCAATCAGGAATTGTTTTTACCAGCCTTTATTTCTAGAAGAGCCTCAGTTTATCATTTCATGTGATATTTTGCCAGCACAAGCAGGTACAGGTGACAACATCTGGATTCAACCCACGATGGACTCGCTTTTGGTTTGCTTCCTGCAGCTCAGCGTCGTGTCTTGAGAGTCCTGTCTTCCTTGTAATATAGAGCACCGCGGTTTGTTCGAGCAAATCCTGACATTTCATGTGCAACACAATTCGCCAGAGTTCAACTCCCACCTCTCCAAACAAATAATAAACTTTATTTATATAGCACTTTTCATACAGAATGCAGCTCAAAGTGCTTCACATAAAAAGAATAAAAATAAAATATGTATACATATATATACACATATACACACTGATAGATAAAAACAACAAATAACAAATAAATAAATAATTGAGAACATCAACAGCAGGAATAAAAGGGGATAAACGAGAAAAATAAGAGGTAGTGTGTTACATTAAAACATAGGAAACCAAGCTAAAAATCTGAAAAAAAAAAAAAAAAAAAAAAAAAAATCTGACATGAATAAGAATACAAATGCCTTAAAATGGATTAAAATGTTGGAGCATATGATATTGAGTAAAAGTCATACTATAAAAAGGCATGGTTAAAAAGATACGTTTTTAGGCATCATGGAGTTAATGCATCAGTGCATCAAACCAGGTGGCAGTGTTGGGAAAGTTCACTTTCTACATGAACTAGCTCAAAATTCAGCTCACATATTTTAAAATGAACTAGTTCAGTTCATAGTTCAAAATTTTGAATTTATGAACTAAGTTCATGGTTCCAAAAATGGACTAGTTCATAGTTTGTTTGTTTTTTCAATACGTTGCTGCGAGCTATTATTTGTCAAAGTTATGGCCACAGCCCATAGAGAACCACAGACAGCAATTATCATTTTAGTTGTTTTTTTTTTAAGTAGTCACATACTCTTGTCCGAGTGGGGAATTGAACCCCTGGTATCCTGGATGGCAGGCGGAGACACTAACCGCTCTGCCTTCGGGGATTAGCTAGTGCTGGTGCTGCTTTCGTCCATGCTCCGTTTGATGACATATTTGTTTGTGCAACTGTTGCCAAGGATACTGCAAAGAGAGGACTGGACACGTGTTCAAACATGGTGGTGATGCACATGCGCAGTAAAATCCATTCTGCACTTCATTAGTCTCCCTCCAGAATTGCAGCTCAGTTTACACCGCGCATGTGCAATCCCCCTGTTTTTGATCCCATGTCCAATCCTCTCTTTTCAGTATCCGAGCATGAAGTTATACTGTGAGAGAGCGCCGTTCACTAACGCCAGAATGAACACGTTCACGATAATGTTCATCAAGCGGAAATACAGTTTGTTCAGTTCACGTTCGCCCGAAATATGAACGAGTTCATGGACGATTGTTCATTGAACGAGTTCAGGTACAACAACTGTCAGGTGGGTGTACAAATACCCTGACGAGACTAAATGATGAGTGAATTCATAAAAAAGAGGATTTATTGACGATGAAAACATGAATTAGTTGCATCCCTTATGCAGACATTATGTGTCCTTTTGGATTCTGTTCAAATTTGTGGACGTCCGGCGGTCAGGAGGATTTTTCCATTCGATGACCGTCTTGCCACTTTTGCTATCAAAATTGAATCAGTGCCTCAGTCTCTTACTTTTACCTTAATTTGATGCAGCGGAGAGTGCGGGGACGGCTTCCTCAACCTCCAGCGAAACGCCACAAAGTAAGTTGGGTGCACTCCCCTGATTGTGTTTGAAGTGTTTGGGCCGGCGCCCTGCCCGCGATCCGTAAACAGAGCCGCTTGAAAGGATGCATCAAAGAAATTACAAGGGCAAACTGCTGCATCTACACCGATCTGGAAGTTTTAATGCATCAGCGTATGGGCATTTTTATGGGTCAGTGTCAGACAAATCACCGCACTGTGTCTGTTTCATCCTCCGGCGCGGCTCTAATTATGTCTTTTCACACCCAACACTTCCCATTAACCGAGGGAGACTCGGTTTACAGCGGCGGTTGTGGGTGAGATTTATGTAATAAAGGAAACAAAGATTTCATTCCCAGTCAAAAGTCTGCTTGTGTTAATTCACTCAAGCACATAAAAGAGCGTCAAAATGAGAGAAGTAAACAATGGCTTCGTGAAAATCTCTTCTGAAAACATGACATGTCGTTCCACCAATCTTGGCCTGACACATGTATATCTGACGGCGCTGAGAGGGAGAAGAGCACTTGGACTTGTTTTCATCAGCGGCCCCAACAGCTCGTTTCCCCACGGGAGGATGTCCGACCTTGAGTTAAAAAATAAAAAAAAATAAAGAAAAAAAAAAAAAGAAAAGAAAATTGTAAGAGATGTAAATGAGCAAAGCAGCTTTTTTAAGTCGCAAACATCCTGTCAGCGCCGCACGCTCTCATCTCTGTGGACTTTGCGGAGGCGCGGCGCCTCAGGTGTTTGTTGTCCTCTTTAAGGATTACAGAGGAGAGCCCGGATAGGTGCGTAATCCTTTCAAGTTTCTATCTGCCTCGGACCGGCGGCAAAAACAAACAATCCCCCCCCCCAGCCGGCCGCCGCTCGCGTCTCCGGCGCCGCGTCCGCGATGACAAATTCCAGCTTGTCTCTGTCCACGGCGGCGTGTCCACCTCTGAACTGCTGATCTCACTACTCACCATTTTTTTTTTTTTTTTGTCTTCAGATTTTATTTATTTATTTCTGCCCCTGCTGTGTCCAGAGCTACTCATATAATAAACGGGCAGGCTGGTGTGTGTGATCTTGACACATGACCCCGGCGAGTGTGTTGGAGTCGGCCGCTGTGGTTATTCATCTCCTCTGGAGCGGTGCCGCTCGTCTCAGACGGATTAGAGGACAGAGGGGGAGGCCTCCAGGGGACGGGGCTGGTTATTACCTCTGTGTTCGGCGGCGATCGCCAGGCAGAGGCAGGTGGACACGGAGTATCAATCTCGCCGGGTTTTTTTTTGTTTGCTTTTATGAAAGCGCTGATTGAATTCGTGTTTTATTTCGCTCTGATCTCGCCATACAGAACGTTCAGATATATATATTTGACACCGCTGCCTCCGCTGTGTGCTGCCGGCGATCTGCAGCGAGCGAGCCACTCGCCCGAAGTCACGTTAGGTCCATGCAGTATTCATATACAGATAAATGGCTTGCTCCGGCGTTATTCCAGGCGTGCCATCTCACAGCACCAAGCTTTATATGACTGTGTTAACATGCACACACACAAAAAAAATCACTCAAGTAATCAGGTTAAAGGGTTATAGACGTGTTGTGTTTGCCTGATTACTCAAAAACCCTCATTTACATGCGGCAGGTCAGTAATCAGATTCCCCCCTCCCCGTCTCCGATGCAGCTCAGGCTGCTAGGACCGATTTTTAGTTGAGTGTCGCCATAGCTACACGACAGCAGCCCATGCCAGTGTGAACATTTGTTATGGGATATCTCTCACCAGGAGTTTTGTGTGACATCTTGCGGTCTGTATGATTTGGAGGTGAGTCAGCGGCAGAAGATATCGCAGCTCCTCGATCGGCTCCATGTCGTCTTTACCATCAACCGAGGTCAACTGCAAACCGCGGACGAGGTTCAAAGTGTGTCTAGTGCCCCACATGCAGTTACGTTTTTTTTTTTTGGTTTTTTTTTAATATAAATTTCGATGCAGAGGCATAAATTGGCCCGTGTGAGTGCCGACCGCGGTGCTGCAGCCGATGTGGCAGCTGTAGGAACAGCAATCACACCGGGAACCAGGATCTGCACATTTATTCTCTATAAGAATAGCATGGGGCACAGTCGGTATACACACACACACACACACACACACACACACACACAGTGGCAGGCTCTCTCTCAGTCCCCAGCACAAAAGCTGCCCAACTTTTTTTTTTTTTTTTTTTTTAGGTTAAAAAATAGTATAGCGAAATACTGCTATGTGGACACTAAAAGAACATATTCCCTCACAGTGATTATACATGTATATGAAAACAGTAGTTACAGTAACAGCAAAAATAATTAATAAGTAAAGTTATTATCTTCTGAAACCCTCTAGTTTACTTGTCAATATGGGCATCTCCTCAGAAAAAGAAAAAAAAAGAAAAGTGCATAATTGATAATGAGCTTATCTTCCATGTTGTTTCCAGTCACAAAATATGCAAATGAGGGGATATCTGCGACAGATTTAACAGGGGTAACGTCCAGTTTTGACGAGCAAAACTCAGAAATAATCACGTCAGAAATAATCTATTGTTACGTTTCCATACAACTCATGCCAGAATATATTATTTTTAAACACTCTAGCTTAAGCAAAAGAAATCACAACACTCTTACCGGCGGGAATTTGCAGCCACGACACTCGTGTGTCTTTTCTGTGTCACTCATTAAAGTCCGCATATTCATTCATTCACTCAAAGGTTGCTGGTGAAACATTATCTTTTATGGAAGAGAATATTGTACACAGGTTTTGAGCAGGTACACCAAAAAAAATCAGAAAAACAACAACATACCGACAGAGCAACAGGTTTTCTAGCGCTCTGTAGTCGGAATAGCAAGTAGATATGTTTATTGTTTCCTTATAGTTTCATCTTTGACATAAATTGTTAAGTATTCCTGAGCGACCATATACAAACGGTGAAGTTTTTATTCCCCTGAGCATTGTTTGGTGTGTTTTTTTATTGTGTCAGCATTCTTGTATCTTTTCCTGCACACACACACACACACACGTGCAAAGCGTCTCAGAAAGCCAGGTGAGGGTTTAAACGGCCCAGTAAATAATTGGGTTTCTCCGGCGCTCTCCCGCTTCAGCGTTTTACATGATATTTTCATAAATCAGATTTGCGTCGTACATGTGCAATAACCTGATTATTAGTGTCTCGGTGCGACTGTGACAACAGCTTTAGCGTCTCGTGACAGAATAAAGGACAGACATAAGCGAAGTCGTATGAATAGATCAAGTCGCGTAAACACAAACCTGTCAGTGTTAAAGTGTCGTGGGAATAATGTAAGAAAAAAGGATGCAACCGGCGGCAGCTTTTGAACACAGATATGGATATTTTTAGACTGACGCTGCTGCCGAAAGCTGATATTTTGTGCTAATACTCAGTATCTTTGAGTGTTACTATTTTCTTGCCAACAAATGACTGTTATTATCCCGTTTGCCTTGTAATTTTATTGTTGTCAGAGTCGGCGGACGCTCCACATCTCCACTGCCGCCCAGATTAATGAATGAAACACTTGACATATCGGGTCTTTAAAGCAATTTTACTCACAAAATAAATAAATAAATAAATAAATAACTGCACAAAGAAATGGATTAATGGAATATGAAAAGAAACAGATTTTATGATGGGTTTTACTGAGTGGAGAAAAACCTCCATCATATCAGCGGTAGACAACACTGACAGGGCAATAACCGGTATTTAATAACAGCCTCATATTGACCTGCTATGTTGGTAAACTGATATTGGCATTTTAAACACACACACACACACATACACACACATCTATATGCCTATACATATTCAAAAAGGGCTTCGGCTGTGTGTATGCATGAATGCCTCTGGCTATCTGATGTGTGTATGTGTGTGTGTGAGAGAGAGGAAAGCCCTATTGGCATGGGATTAATATCACCTGGGGAGGTTCAGTGATTTGTAATAATTATGTAGATCGTCTATAATTTGAAATCCGTGTGAAAAAAAAGCCATTTCTGCATGTTGTAAGTAAAATTTCCCGTGCAAATTATCCACCATATGCTGGCGAAGACAGAAGTCCCCTGATAATGCTTATCCCTTGCAAATCAAACTCAGTGATTTCAGCCGTAATTTGTTTTTTTTTTTCTGGGAGCGGTTATCCTTCCTTGTTCTTCTTCTTCAGTTTCTCTCCTCCTGCTGTCACGAAAAACGGAGGCAGCAGCGAAATCCACAGAGGAAGGTTTTTAAACAACGTTTTTGGCACCGATTCAAGGTTTTGCCTCCCCAAAGCAGAAGCTGACAAACTGCAGAACCAGTTTCCATCCAGGACACCGGTGATTTCCGTTAATTTCGCCGTTCAGTGTGACAGAGCAGTCGTGGGAAGTAACTCATTTGTTTAATGAGGTCTCCACATAATACTAGACCCGTGCGGATAGGGGCTAAAAACAAAGCAAAGCATGCGTACATGTGTGTGTGTGTGTGTGTGTGTGTGTGTGTGTCAGAGCATTTTTAAAAAATTAGTATTCAGGACCTTGGCCCAGACCGGCAGAGGCGTCAGTGGGAGATGACACAGTGACAGTAGCTGAGCCTAACGCCCTCCATTTGTCTGTCAGCAGCTCCTCTGCCTCCCAAAGCCTCCGCCTCCCCCCCTCCCTCCCCCTCCCCGTCCATTTGGGCTTCAAACCAGGTCACATTTCAACATGGCAGTCTTGGCAGTCATCACTTAATTGTGCCCTACATGTAAGGCAGGGGACACTCACACAGCTGCTGCGGCCACATCTTTCAATTAATTCCTTACTTGCAAATTATTAATTAAACCAAATTCTTCACGTTGCTGTGAAAGCAAATAAATGGAAAATCATTATGATGGTAATTGCACGCCGCAGTAATAGGGAACTAGTCATTAGCCCTCATATTTTATGTATGCATGAAATTCTGTTCTGGAGACCTTGAAACAGTGATAACTAATGTGAGAGACAGAAGGTGATATGGGAGAAGTGACTGGGCGTTTGTGTTGGTTCCCACTGTGCAGTTCACACAACAGCACCAGACCGCTGATGCAACTCATTTGACTTCTTCGTGTGTGTGTGTGTGTGTGTGTGTGTGTGTGTGTGTGTGTGTGTGTGTGTGTGTGTGTGTGTGTGTGTGTGTGGATGACACCATAAAATCCAGAAAATCAAACAAAATGATTTTAATGGTCACTCTGTGTTTCATGTCTCAAATGTATGTTGATATCTTAGGGGTATCAACAGAGCGTGAGTGCGGCTGAAAAATTTTATTTACTTTATTTTTTTTTGGACCTTTGTTTTCTTATGTACCTTTATTTAGTATTGATTATTATTATTTTGTTTTGTTTGATTTTACTGCTGTTTTTATGTTCGAAATAAAGATTTCAATCAATCAATCAAAATTTTACAATGACAGTTCAAGCTTATTTTTGGTGCTAAGGTCTTGTTGAAGTGATGATGACAGTTTATTTCGGCATTTTCAAAGATTAATAAATGAGTTTTTCAGAGTCCGAAAAGGTTTAGGCTGAAGCCGAGACTTATAGTGCCGACCCTTTTTACATATGTGTTCAGTTAAACGCAACAACTGCAATAACATAAGATGTCATAACATATCAGTAAACAATAGGTAATTCAGACACACACACAAAAAGTGAAATCAAAAGATCCATAAGTACATATTATTTCAATTATAATTATAATAATGATCTATATCTATCTTTATGTGACTGACTGAGCTGCAGAGTTTTAATTCTTTTTCCAAGCTGTTCCATAACGATATCCCTTTAACTGATACACATTTGCTGTTGATGGTAGTTCTTATTTTGGTGTTTTTAAACATACATATACCCCTTCAATTATAATGACTCTTTCTTGGCAAAAAATAGTTCCTGGATGCAGTGTGGAGGTAGATTATTGTTAGCCTTGTACATTATAATTAAAGTATTTAAATCAATAATGTCTTGTAGTTTTAAAGTGTGTAAGTTAATGAACAAAAGTCCTTTTCTTTTGTTGACTGCCTCGGTGCCAGGCGCTCACTGCTGTGGTGTTTCTGCACTCCAGTTCTCACAGATCATCTGTCAGTCAAACAGCATGGGGCGGGACTTGGATTTTCCTGCTGATGAAGTTTGAGTCTCTGTAGGTGGCGCTGTTTAGTCTGTTTTTGGGGAGGAGGAGGAGTATGGCTTTAAATGATATTTCATGATATCGATTTGCAAACATTGCACTCTGCTTTATCATTGCCTTTATGGCTGAGCTGCTTTCAAATGCTTCTCTGTTTTTGAGTTTTGATCATTTTCTTTCTTTTTAAACTTTTTGCTCCAAACATGTTGTGTACGTCTGAGTCGGACTGCACTATCCCAACCTGATTTTGTAATACCGGCTCCTACTCTGCCTCTGATTGGCTAGTACTCGTTGCACTAGCCAATCAGAGGTTAGTTTAGGTTGGGTAAGGTTACGGTTAGGGTTGGGGGGTAGCCAATCAGAGGTTGGCTGGTAGCACTTTACAATAAAAGTACAACAATTAACGTTAGTTAATGTTAGTTAATGCCGTTGTGGTTAATTAACTGTTAGTTAATGATTATTATGGCATTTACTAATGTTAATAATATCTACAATAACCCTTAAATAACATATAAATTAATACCTTAGGATGAACAGCATTAGTAAATGATTCTTAGACACATCAGTTAACGGTTAGTTAACTGTTACTTAATATTTATTACCTGTTACTTAATGTTTATTACGGCATTAACTAACGTTAATTGTTGGACTCTGATTGTAAAGTGTTACCAGTTGGCTCTCACTTACCGTTCATACCAAAGAGCCGTTCAACAGAATCAGATCGTTTGCAAACTTAACATCCCCAGCACTCTTTTCTTTGTTTGTCTGCCATGGTGGCTATCGCGGCTCATGCTGACCACCCAGTTCTTCACCTTCTGATTGCTCCCAATGGACTGAGGATGTAAAATGCATCACTTCCTGTGTGGGGGAGGATGGTTCCCGATGAAAGCGCTACCAGACACTTGAGGGTTTGATGCAAGTAAAAGCTCTCAGGCACTGGAAAACAGGCTGAATCACTGTCATCTTATTCCAGGCGGTGACAGAGAACAGGAAAATGGAAATCTGTCTCCGGTAATATGCAGTGAGTGCGCAGGTAGGGGTTCAGTGCCTTGCTCAAGGACACTTCAGCAGAATTCGCGGCTGTAAGGGACAGGATTGCTGTTGTGGCGCTTCGACCCGAAACTCTGTTTACGAGACATTGGCTCTAACCGCTGTTCCACAATCAAATACCACATATTTATCATACTGTGTGCCCCCAACCTCATTCAGTGCCTTTATAATTTGTGTGTTCATTTGCTTATTCGGGACCGCATTAGTATGCAGAGGAGGCAGCCGTTCTCACAGAGGTCCACATAAAAATGCAATACAGTCCAAATTCCTGTTGTATTTGAACCTAATACTGCAGCCATCATCTTCTGCTCCACGCCACGTAAACCTCCTCGAAGAGTTTTTCCACAATCAATTCACGTTTTCTTTACTAGTTCTGTAGTTCGCCTTTCCTTCGAGATCACGGAGTCTTTTCAAAACAGCTCTGAATAAAACTTAGATGATGCCGCCGCAGTGCTAAATTTCTTCCGCATACTGGCTAATTCAAAGGACATAAACCTACCTGGTGGAGGCTTTCCAGGTCCGTTGCCTCAGACCCGGCCAGACTGGGAGGATTTGGGCAGCTGCTTGGTGATGGGAGCCAGCCAGGACCGGGTCCAGCTGTGATGTGTTCGCTGGAGTTAGACTGAATCTCCCTGCAAAAAAAAAAAAAAAAGAAAAAAAAAGAAAAAGAAAAAAAAAAGGTTTATTTCTCAAGTTTTGAAAATGCAATAAATTCAGGAGTTAGACTGAATCTCCCTGCAAAAAAAAAAAAAAAAAAAAAAAAAGGTTTATTTCTCAAGTTTTGAAAATGCAATAAATTCAGGAGTTAGACTGAATCTCCCTGCAAAAAAAAAAGAAAAAGAAAAAAAAAAAAGGTTTATTTCTCAAGTTTTGAAAATGCAATAAATTCAGGAGTTAAACTGAATCTCCCTGCAAAAAAAAAGAAAAAAAAAAAAAGAAAAAAAAAGGTTTATTTCTCAAGTTTTGAAAATGCAATAAATCCAGCTCCTTCTTTAAATTTTAATTCTTACGCGAGGGCTCCTTTAAGACTGAATAGTGGAGTAAACGACTTGCTAAGATGGATATGTTTTCGCAGCGCTCGGAAGAAAAAGGGACCCAACTGCGTCCCATCACAATCTGCCCGTTAATTGTCAGTACGTGCTGACAGACATATGCTGTGGTCACTTTACGCTGAAAGCTCCGTCAGCGCATCCATCTGTGTGTCTGCATGTCTGTGTGTGTGTGTGTGCCATGCGCCATATGTGCATGCTCCATCTATGTGTTTGACAAGGGGCTCCACGGCCACTGTTGACACTTGGATTAGAGGAGAGAGAAGGGAGGAAGGGAGTAAGGGAGGGAGGGAGGGGGGAGAGTTGGACGTGAAGACCGCCTGACCTTCCAAGGACGGGAGTGGAAGGGAACGATAAGGGCTGGACGGGCCGGGCCGGGACGGGGGGCGGCATGCTGCAGGGGGGCTGGAGCTGGACTCCTCTGCACGGTTGGGGATTTAGAGGCCTTCAGAGGAGGATGTTGTAAGGAGACTGGCGCGCTCAGGAGATCCTGGCCCCAAGCTGCCTGGCTTCTATCTACTCTGTTGTTTTTTTTTTTTTTTTATCTATTTTTAGTGGACTGCTGCATGAATCTCCTTTCCCTCATTTGCGACAGACCCCGGCGTTTCCTATTGATTTTTCCCTCTCTGCTTTACTTACCCATCCAGACTCAGTGGCACGTCCTGGGAAAATTTAAAGGGTACTTTGTCCTGATGTACACAGACGCCGCCATGTTTCAGATATCAGATGTTAATATCGCAGATGAATTTCTCAGAGGAGACTCTAAATCTGATTTTTCTTTGTTGTTTGTCTCCGCTCGCCTGCTCCGCGAACCCCGTCTCCCCTCGGTCTTTGTCCTCCGAGGGAACAGGATACAAAAGCTCAGGCTAAAGCTCCAAGTAACCATTCATTTCCTGCTGACAGATGACATAGAGTGATGCATAGCCCGTAGCTTCACTTGATTTATCAAAACACACAAAGAGCACAACAGACACTGAATAAAGACGAGGAAGAGGCCATTCGAAATCTGCTGAATGGACGGGTTTGAGACGCATTTGCATAATTGGTTGTTTGTTTCCAAATGATGAATAAACCAAAATATCATACATGAAAACGGCAGGCTTTCAGGTAGAGCGGAGTCCACTGCCAAGCAGAGCACGGAGCATAATATGAATGCATTTGCTTCGCCACGAGTGAGATTGCAATGTATCAATCTGACGCATGATCCAGCTGATTGAATTCAGAGAAATTATATTATGGGCTACGACTCTTGGAAATACAATAAAACGGGGACCCACACGGTGCAGTGAACTTAACCTCCATAATACATACAGTCTAACAAAAATTATGATTCCCTCAAAGCTGAATAATACATAAAGGTGACGCACACTTCCCTTTGCTTTTCGTTGGTAAAGAGCTGAAGGAGTGCTGACAACGTTCGATTCAGCACTTTCGCTCGTGCGTCGGATGACACAGTTTGTCACCTCGCCGTCCCGTTCGCTGCGTTTATTTGACACCAGCTCATCAATTCGGTTAAAACATGGAGGAGGGTGAGAAGTTTTTATGTTCCTTGTCTGTGCTAAATCTAAGTCTTCACTTCTGGAGCCTTGCATGCACCTTAAGCCTATTTTACCATTTTGGACAGTCAACTGGAGCGCCTCTGTGGCGGAAATTTGCCTCAGACTTCGTGTTTGGCTTAAGGCGCACTGCAAAAACTCAAAATCTTACCAAGATTATTTGTCTTATTTCAAGTCAAAAATGGCTTATTCCTAGTCAAAATATCTCATTACACTTAAAATAAGACATGATCACCTCAGAAGTAACTTGTTTTTAGACAATTGTCTCTTGTTTCAAGTGAAAATTTGCTTGAAACAAGTGAACATTTGCTTGTTTCATTGGCAAAATTTGTTTCTTGTTTCTAGCTAATTTTCATTTATTTCAAGTGAATTTTCACTTTTCCACTGGCAAATTTTGCCAATGAAACAAGCAAATGTTCACTTGTTTCAAGCAAATTTTCACTTGAAACAAGTGAAAATTGTCTAAAAACAATTTACTTCTGAGGTGATCATGTCTTATTTTAAGTGTAATGAGATATTTTGACTAAAAATAAGACATTTTGACTTGAAATAAGACAAATAATCTTGGTAAGATTTTGCGTTTTTGCAGTGCACCATTTGATATTTTAGCCGCTGAATAACAAGTCGGCCTTCTTTATTTTCCTCGGATGCCAAACCGGAGGCTTTTGCCTTCTCCTGCCCAATCAAGCCTATTTATAATCAACTAGAGAGCAGTTTGCCCAACCAGAATCATCAGCACATTGATTTTTCCAACGGGCTCAGGGCTAATTAGCCAATCTCCACGAAAAACCTGAATTAGCTGATTGATTAGTTCAATACGGGCTTCGCCAAACTCTGGCGTGAAGCACCACCACTTGACTTTACATGAAGCACTGAAGGTTAAATTTGACAATGCTCCTTTTTTTTTACTGTTTTTGCTCTGTGGTTGCTGGGTTGGCATGCTGATTTTAGAGCAGGAAGTAAACAAATCTCGGGGGATGACAATGCTAAAGTAGGCCTGAGCTTGTGAGAAAGCCTCTCAGGATTTCTGTGGAACAATAGAGCCATCAGGCGAAGAATCAAGCCTCTCCTTTTCACCAATTTCCTACAAAACCCGGAGACCGCCGAGGCACAAAGAATAATCATCCGCAGATGTTAAAGGGCAGACGCGCGGACATCCATCAAGCTCATTGTCGCCAAGCTTCCCGTCCTCGCAGAGAAACAAAACGCCCTAGAAAACAAATCAAGGGGACAATAGTTCCGGTTTTTTCGGTGGCCCTCCGCGGCACGGTCAATGGCGTGTTTCCCATCCTTTAGCCCCCCCACACAAAGTCTCCTTTTCCCCCCGGCGAGGAAGATTGACACATCGAGCCCAGCCTCCTTCCACTCGCTCTCTGTTCCCCTCGCCCACATGTGCTTTGTCTGCTCTGCCCTGCCTCATTGGAGCAGTCAGTTCCATTCAGGCGGGTTCACGGGGGGGCATTTAGTCATGCACTGTCAGCTCGGCTGCAGTCCTTCCCTTCTCCCTGTGAGGTGTATCAGGGGAATGACACACACTCCACCAAACTTGATCCAGCCTTGACATGCATGGAGCTTCTGCGCACACACACACACACACACACACATAAAATCACATGTCAAGGCTAACCACCGAGGGAACATGTCAAGAAGAGCGATGCAGGCGAGTCAGCTTGACATGATTGTATTATTTTGAGGATTGTACGGCATCAAGGGAGAGAAGTGAGCAATGAGATGGAAGAGTGTTTGAAAGATATTCCTGGCAGTATATGTGCGTATTTCTCTCTCTCTCTCTCTCACTCCCTGTGTGTGTGTGTGTGTGTGTGAGCAAGCGAGTGTGTCACGCGTGCACACGTGCAAACGCTTGTGCACGGGAACGCAGCGTGGCGTTTAGAGTGGCTGGCGCGATAACCCCCCGTATTACCACTCATTGTCTATTCACATGGCATACTGTATCTGCATATGAAATGTAATCACAGGCTTGAAGTTTTATTAAAGTAAGTGATGTAGAGGATGACTAAGACAGTAATCCCCTCTCAGCTCTGCTCACCCTGTCTCATAATGATAATGGTAATAAGAATTAGTTGCAGCCCGTCATTTACACACACACACACACACACATATACACACACAAACACGCACTATCATCTATCTCGCTCATTCCTCGTTTCCTCACACTGTAACTGACATCATCTGCAAAACGATGCACGCATGCATACGCACACACGTCAGGTTTACACACGTGTGCATGCCGACACACACACACACACACACACACACACACACTTACACTAATTCCACAGGGTGTAAGCCGGTGTGACAGAGCTGTAGTGAGAAGCAATTTCCCTTCCTTGTCATTATTAGATTAGCGCTTGTATTATTGGGAGAATAAACTGGACGTGATTGCAATGAACGAACCGACGACCGGCTTCCTAATACACATCTCCTCTGTCTCTCCGGCGCGGCGTTTTTCCCCTGATTATGAAATACAGACGGCGTGCCGGGGGGAGACCACCGCCGCCGCCGCCGCCGCCACCGCCGCCACCAGTCAGATGGGAGAGTCGTTTTCCTCCCATGGTGCTCCTCTGTTGCCTTAAGCCGAGTCGAGTCAATCAGAGCTGGGAGATTTGTGAGGGACCTGCAGGATGCGGCAGAAATATGACGACTAAAGCCTTCTCGCGCCAAAATGGGAAGTAACTGAACTCGGCGGCGGCGATTCAAGCGACACGTGACGCCACCGGACGCGGAAGTCGCGCTCGCTCTCCCGTCCCTGCCTCTCCCGTAACGTTAAATCGTCTGGTTCGGGATAAATTGCCCACAGAACGGAACAATCCAAAAGCAGCGGGCCACCTTTAAATCGCCTGTATCCATCACTTCCCGAGCGCCGAGGTCAATGGGATCCGGCCGTGATACGCCGCTCCATTAGCAGGTTACACAGCGTTGTGGAATGTGTTTGCTTCGCTTAAACGCTTCCCTTCATTTCTCCCTTTGATTCGGGCGGCGGCTGAAATAAGCCCAGCCGGCGCCGCCTGATGACTTTGGCTGTGAAGGGTAATTGATTGGTGGGGATTATCCCCTCTGAGTCACCTACTGATGGAGCCGTGAACGCCAGCGGCAAAACACTCTGCAACCAACAGCCATTCAACTTTCTTGAATGCCAGATATAATTTTTTTTTTCTTCTTTTCACTTGAGCCGTTGTCAGACGTCGACCTTGAGCTCGACACCCAATAATATGTCTTTTTTTGGCTCAGGACTCTTAAACATGCACGACGCAACAGTCGCCTCATTCGCCTCGGTGCCATGTTTGGAAATGTGGCGTCATGACGGGAATTAAGAAGCGCCATAGACTCCGATGTTAAAACCGAACTATGTAAACACTATTTGAAGAGCTGAATGGCATGACATAGAGATGATGCTCTCACCATTTCAAACCCCGTTATTAAAAGGCTTCAAATGTGTCAAACCATCGCAGTTTTCATGATGTGAAATGAATGGAGGCGAACGGCTGCGTTGCTGATTGGCTTTCATTCGTTCCAAAGCAACAACAAGCGAGAAAACAAAACTCGGCGATGGGAAATGTTTCATCCGAGCTACTCAGACGATTTCCAGCTGTGACGGCGATTGATCCTACGACTGAATTGGTATTTAAATCCGACCCGGATCTGTCCTGCATGTCGTCCCCTTTCTTAACTGCCACCATCACATAAAGCAGAAATGCCCGGGACGTAATCTTTAAGTAAATAAATGCCAGGGTACTCTCTGTTGCCAACTGATGCAATATATATCCGGCTCATACAAACTTTTATTTTGCTGTTTAAAAAAGCCTCGGGGCGTCCCTTCCTTCCTTTTACATTTCCTGCTTGTTTGAAATCACCGCAGAAAAGACGACACAGAAGACGTCCTAACAGAGAAAAATGTGATCTTGCTTACCTCCTTAATAGTCCAGTAATTTTAAGCCAAATAAGGGGTCAACGTCAAACAAATTGCAACAGAAACAAACTCAACTGATTTTTTTTTTTAGCATTTATGCAAATTAGTGTGTACATAATTGAAATATGCACCATTTGCTCATGTCAACAAACAATTTCAAAAAACTTGCAATACATTTTTTATTTGTCTATATGTAAGTAATCAACTCAGCAATTTTCATGGTGATACCTGAAGGTTAAAATTTTTACCCTATTCACATGAGAAAAAAAGTTAATAGGCGTTTGAATGGGCTATATTTTGGTCTTTTTTGAAACTTTCCCCCAGTGGGATTCTTCGGGGCTTTTTTTGTGTCGAGGATACAAAATCAGTTGAGTTTGTTTCTGTTGCAATTTGTTTGACCTTGAGTCATAAAATGACTGGACTATAACCCTATAAAGCCTGAACTATGAAAGAATTGGCAGAAAATTCCAGTTTTTTGAAAGTGAACCCTTTATTTAGTCCTATAACAAAATGTTAAAAAAAAAAAAAAAAAATCAAAAAATATGTTGTTACACAAGTGCCAATGGTTTGGTCCAGGGTGAACAGGGGAAGTGTCCAAAGGTATAATTAGTATTTTGGTCAAGTATTGATTAAACTGAAAACGGAAAACGGAATTGATAAGGTGTATCATATATAATACAAATGGCTTTATAGAGTTAAGGTTAACCCCCCAACACACACACACACACACACACACACACACACACACTCACTGTGTTGATACCGTTTGCAGATGGAAATCACATCTGCTGTGGGCAAAATGTAACTTTCCCCCCTCCCCGCCCCCCGTAAACCACAATGAAACAGCAAGTCGCCTAATTGATTAGTCAACGATTGTATGGCAGAGAATGCTTTTGGTGGTTTTTTTTTTTGTTTTTTGGTTTTTTTTTTCTTTCCCCTCCTGCTTCAGTGGCGCCTTTACATCCTCCCCTGCCTGTCCGTCACCCAGCCTGGCAACATAATTAGAGAGCTTACAGCTAAAGTATCCGCCCGACGGGATTTGCCACACATGAATGCTTTCTCCACTGCCATTACGCAATCAAACGCCACCCCACTTCATTTTGTCCACCACTTCAACTGCAGTCGAGTCCTCTCTTGCTCTCTCTCCCTCTCTCTCTCTCTCTCTCTCTCTCTTTAGAGGAACACTTCTTCTTCCTCTCGTCGCTCTGTCAGGCCGGAGGGAGGCAGCTGGACTCTGCGGGTTGCTGCCGAGGCATGGCGGCAAAAAACAGACCAATCAGAGAAGGATAATTGTTTTTTAATGTGCTCGACTTGTGGAGAGAGGGCGGAGGCTATGTCTGTGTGTGTGTGTGTGTGTGAGTGAGAGAGAGTGTGTGTGAATGCATGTCTATACCTGTGTGCATCTGTGAGGATTTTATGTCTGTGTATGACTGTGCATGCATGTATTTGTGTGTATGCCCGTCAGTAGTCTGTGTGTGTTTGTGTGCATAAGGATGAAGGTGTGTGAGTGCAATAATTGTGTGTAAATGTGTGTGAGCAGGTCTGAATGTGTGTGTTTGTGTGTGTGATGGCTGTTAGCATTGTCATGTTTTCCCCTCAGACCTATTGTAGTCAAAAGTAAACACCTTTAATTATCAATATCATAAAACATCACACACAGGGTGTAATTATTGGGTAATTATCATAATTTTAAGGTCTGGAAGGATGAGTGGAGGTCAAAAGAGCGCACGCCGCCACCCCATATTCTATTGTTTTCCCTGTTTTTACTCCTGACTTGTGAAAAAATATATTTTTCTGTCTGCTTTGATTCTCTCCTGCACAGCTCTCTATTATAAATGAACGCCGGTGGCAGGCAGGAATGTTTGTTACTTTCACCGAGTGGAGGTTAGGGCCGTGACCCTTGCATTTTTTTTTTTTTTTTTTTTTTTTTACTTTTGGCTGCCTGTAATGCTTGTGATCTGCAAATTAAAGCTTGTTTGGCTGTCGGTTTCTATCCGACTATAACGTGAAAATATAAATGATTCTCTCAGAAATGGTGAGGCAGCTCCTTCCTTTCAGAGCCATTTTCTCCCGGCGGCTCTTTGCAGCGAGCTGATTGCTACCTGTAGCGCCCACGGAGCGGCGGAGGGAAGCGGGGGGAAAAATAGCACCGGTGGTTACATGATGGGCTCCAAGACGGGTGAGGTCATCCGAAAGTTCAGCCGCAGCCAAACTTTTTTTTTTGTGTTGGCAAATGAGGAGCCGATCGGGGGGAAGCCAGTGTCAGCCCCTGAGAAAAGTCCAGCCGGAGCCTCTGGGATGCTCGGCTTTGATGATGATGGTGGTGGAGAGGGCTGTCAAAGAATCCACTCCCAAAATCTCCCAGAGGTCTTCAGCTGGCTCGAGATGCGGCGGGTGCAAAGGTCACTAGGGTTGGGACCCGTTTGGATTTTAACGATTCCGATTCCTAAACGATTCCCTCTTAACGATTCCGGTTCCTACCGGTTCTGATAATGGTTCCAAATATATACATTTTTGTATTTTTTTATGACACCATTATACTTAAAATAAAGAAGTAATAAGTAATGTTAGTAATGTAGTGTTAGTGTATGTTTATGAGTTGTAGAACATAATAAATCATCTTGAAGGAGTAGATGTTTACCAGTAAGCTTGACTCCAATAATTTAATAATATGTTAAATTATTATTTGTTTTAAAAATGTAAATTACTTATCAAACAGACCGAACAATTCAACTACCAATGAATGAGCAGTAGTATGCATGTGATAACATAGATTGAATATGAAAAATAAGCCGAAGTGATACCTCTTCTCTGAATAGACAAGCTAAGCTGTCAGTGTGCTGCTGTTAGCCAGTGAAAATAGAGCGGAGTGGCAACTCTTCACTTTGTTACACAATCTATGTCAGTGCGCTGCTGCAGCCTGGAAAGTTTCTTTGCCTTTTGGACTCGTACGGTGCCGGTGCAGTTGTTTCTCTAATTCCGCGATTCTGTGTTTGCGGAAATTATAGGGCCCTAGTTAAGTGCATTTGCGGTTTTCTGGCTTCGACATTGTTTGGTTACGCTGCGGGGCTGCACTCCTCCTCCTGCCTCGCTTAATAATGACGGTCCAACATTCTTCATAGCAGTGCAGTGGGGGCGTATCCACCCCGACCTGCTCAGTCTTGTAGGTGACGTGACATCACCACAGTCGCTTCAGTTCACACACAACTGAGCAAAATGAATGCAGATGAGAAATTCCAGGAATCGTTATGGGAATGATGGATCCGGCTCCATTTCTTCAAGTTCCCAACCCTAAAGGTCACACATCATTTTCATCCTCATCGGACCGTCCGGTGAGCCTCGGCGCCCTGCGGATGTGGATGCTGGCTGTCACCCACTCGCATCAGGACAGAAATGTTTCATCAGAATAAAAGACGATCACTCGGTTTAATTTTGCACTGATTTGCAGTGAGCCCTCCCTCTGAGGCAGGGGGTCTCAAACTTTTTTCAGCCAGGAACCCAAACAAAAAATCCTGGTGAAAAAAAAAAAAAAAAAAAAAATCCAATATAAAGGCGTCCAACACAGTTTCATCATCTGAAACAACAAATAGATACAGAGGATATTTTGTTGTTTCTGTTTTTGCTACTTTTTCTCTTCTTTCCTCTTGTTCTCAGCTGGATCGCTGCTACGTTTCAACCACAAATCCATTTTCTTGTTTTTTCTTTTTTTTTCTTTTTTTTTTTTTTTGTCTTGACTTGACCTGGTCATGAGCAAACGTTTTTGCTCGACGACCACGGCAGCAGACTTAAAACCACAAACCCAGAGAGAGAAAACTGAATATAAAATGTGGTTTATCATTTACAGTTTTTATTGAACTTGTTAAAGCATGGGCTAATTATTTTAGAAACTATGCATGACTCATATTCTTTAAATTGGCTCTTTTTTTTAATATAAATTTCACACACCTCCTGCAGTGCACGTCACATTTCTCCACATCTGTGCAGAGCGGTGCCACTCGCCTCTCAGATGTGTGTTTGTCTCGGTAATTAGAGCCGGATGCCCTGCAGCCTTTGCTCTGACGTCCCTCTCTGTGCTCAGGACCTGCTGGAGGAACGCAGCTCCGTCCCTCCAGGAGACCGAAGCTCCTCGTTCGATGGCTGTTTGCACGATACGAGCTAAACGACAGCGGCGAGCGAAAAGCCGCTGAAAGCTCCACGCTCCTTCTGTGAATTTGCGACGTATCGGCGCCGTCTTCTTGTTCAGTTTCAGCCTCTTTTTCACAATCCACGTCTCAAACTGTCTCAAAATCTGTCGTGAAAGTCTCTAACTTGTCAAAACACTTGGCACATTTCACGCGCCACACATTAACTGAAAAGCGTTTGTAATGTTTTGAACGCTGGGTGTCATACTGACCCCTCTTTTGCATAAATATTTATTGAGACACAAAAGTAGAATGAATTTAAGAAAGAAAAAAAAATCCCTTTTCATAATTATATGTTTTGCTGGAGCTATTAGACGTTATGAAAATGCATCCAAACCAGAGCCTGTGTGTGTTTTTTTTTTTTCCTAAATGGTGGGTCTCTGAATATGCCCGCTCCGCTGGCAACAAAGCGTGCTTTTCATTCTCGGCACTGCACAAAAAATTAAATTCTGCAAAGCTGTATCTCATACTTCAAAAGCTCCTGCAAAATGGTTTGGATTCTGGATCTCGCAACGAGTCGTTCATAATGGCAGAACCACTTCTAGCAAGGCGTTTGTCATGTGAAGATATTAGGCGCTCTGCCAAATGCGTGTAATTTCTGCAAAACTCCCTCTAAAAGGCGTGATTGGAGGCATTATAAAGAAAGATGCAATTATATAAAACTAGTGCTGCAGCAAAGCGTCCTCAGAACAGATGAAAAACCTCCCTTTGCCTTTTATGTGTGAATTATTTTTGATTTATTCACATTAGCTGTAACAATTTAATCACTTGGCATTTCAATGACATTTATTTTGCCGTCATTAAATAATTTGATTGATCACAGGATGGCTCATTTTACGTTCGAAATTTTAATGTGTTGAGTGGAGCCATCCATTAATTAATATTGAGTGAAGTAACCAGCCGCCATTACCAACAATCTCAACCCATATTAGAGTCATATATCTTGAATGAAAGCGTATTGACGAGTTTTTGCTGCACAATAAGATTTTCACACTTTGTGAAAGTGACACCTTGACCTACGGGAAAAAACTCATTTTGCAAAAAGTTATGAAGTGACTTAAGACTCTTATCTGTGAAATAATGAGACTTTCAAACTTTTGTGAGGAAGTTTCTGCACATTTAGGGATTAAATGATGATTTTATAGTGGTAAGTTTCATTAAAATAGATAGATTGCATTGCATTATGTTATTTTAGAAAGTAATTTTAATATCAGCGGTGACAAAAGAAGAGCAGAAAGACCGAGGACATTTCTCTCTTCACATTTATTATCTAATGATATGTTTTCTTGTAAAAATATGAGCAAACTGAAGACAAAATAAGCTGTTTGGTGAATTCTTTTTACCAAAACCACCACACAGCACCACAGACGCCTGCTTTTTTTTTTTTTTTTTTTCCCTTTTTTGTTTTTGTTTTTCATTTTTTTTTAGCATGGGTGGTCCTGGCAGGAACCAAACCCACCAACACTGTCAGCAAATGTCTCTCAAAAGTATTTTTGTTCAGCTTTTGACACAAATAAGGAGCACTGATGCCAAGAATAGGAAGGATTTGGCTTCATTAATATTATCTGAAATATTAAAAGAGCTTTTGAATTTCTCTGTTTCCTCCATGTTAGAATATATCCACTTTCTTATTCAAAAACATCTTTTCCCGGTGGTTGAAGAGGCTGCGAGGGACAAGTCGGAGAAAAAAATGCAGCTCTTTCAAATTTTCTCCGCGTCTTGTGTGACGAGGTTGAAATAATTACCTTTATCGCCCCCTGTTGGTGACCAGCAGGAACTGCAACAACACTGATAGAAATGAATCGTCTCCGTCTTCGCACGCCTGTGACGGAGAGCAGCAACACCGGCATTCATTTACTGTAAATGCATGGGCATAATTTAAATGTCGCAAATTATTAGTTTTTTTTTTTTTTTTTTTTTATAATTTTTTTTATTTATATCGTACATACACAGAACATACCCTCTCATGCATACATATACTGACTTATACTGCAAGCTCACAATAATTATAGTGGTAGTGATGATAATGTTAATAATGCTAACAATAATAACAGCAATGACCTGATACAAATATCACGGGAGTATTTAAAGCAAAATAAAAAATAAAAAAAAAAAAGTTAAAAAAAAAAAAAAAATTATTAGTTTAAAAGCAACCCCGACTAAATTTGATTTTTTTTTTTTTTTTTTTTTTTTGTATTAACGCTAGCACTTGCCGACGGAAAATCCTTTCATCTCGCCGTAATTTGAAACGCAGACACCGGCGTCCTCATTAACCTTGGTTATCCATCTTCAAGTTAAACGTACGTCTGTAATCCCATAAATCACCGCGAGTGCGTCCTGATTATCAAAGTCCTCGTTCCGCGGCTCGTGTCTGGTCCTCTTCGGTGAAACTCACGAGGACGGAGCGAGGCGAAAGCGGGGCTCTCGGCTCCCTTAATACATATTTGCTGTGGCCCGATACTCTCCTCCATAACAACACATTCATGGGAGTAATTTATGGCAAAGAAAAAAGAAAAAGGGAAATAGCCGTCAGCACTCAAAGACAAATAGGCTTTTATCCATTGATGCTGTATGCGCGGTGGCACTTTTCTGAAGTCGGAGCTGCATTATTAAGTCAAATTAAGATGTGTTCTGCCGGCTGGTGCTGAGTGCTTGACCCCGTCTTGCCGGAGGAGGCCATCTCGTTGTGCTGCATTAGGAGGCCCAATTGATCCCGTCTGCAGTTTAAATAAGGCCATCTCTGGACTAATTCGCCGCCGCCATTGACACTGCGGTTTTCAGTTGCTTTTCTTTTCTCTCTCTCTCTCTCTCTCTCGGCTTTTTTCTTTTTTTTTTTTTTTTTTTTCCCCTCCGCTCACCCACCCAGAGATACTCATTAATACTCCTTCGACGCTGACCGGCTCCTCTCTTGTTTCTTGTTCCTCCTCGCTTTGTGTACGGTTTCTCACCACGATACCGCCTAAACTCTCGAACTCGCCCGGCCCCGTCTCCTCGATGCGCCCACGGCTGAAGAGTCGCCCATTTTTTTTTTTTTTCTTTTCCTTTCTTTACGTTTGTCTATCAGGCGCCTTATCTCGACTCCATTCCCCTCCTGTCGCTGTTTATGTCTGCCCGGCTCTTCCTAATCCTCTCTGTCTATTATTGCCTGTGTCGTGGACTTGAGGGGGGGGGGGGGGGGGGGGGGGGGGGGGGGGGGGGGGGGGGAGTCTGAGAGGAAATTAGAGAGCATTCGGCGCCATTAAAGCCTCAGAGACTGACAGTGAAAATTCAGTAATGAGCCCTCCACCCTCATATTTCTCGGCCGCCGACCAGGTTTCTCCTCTGTCCTGCAGCGCCGATCGCCCCGCGGTTCAAAGGTCGTTTGTCTTGCCGCCGTGGAGAGTTTCACACACACTTGCACTCCCGCTCACCCAGATACCCCCGCTAAATTCATCCAATTAGGTAAACATTTAGCATGATGGATTTCGATGCGCTATTTCTAGAAGCAATTACCAAGCCCCATTGATTTATTCCAGAGCAGACCTAGATTTTTGGTGAGCCAGGCTGTGAACTACGACGTGAAATTGATACCCTGCAGTTTATTATTGCCAGCGTGGCGCTGCTAATGTAATAATTTGCCACGAACCATCAATGTAATGCCAATTTGCAGCTGCCGGTGTTATCCGTGATGTATTTGGCATTCGGCGCGTGAAGAACTTGTAATTAGTACCGTTTTGGCAGTAGTCATGTTTCCTGACCTTTTTGGCTTATAGGACTTACTACAAGCTGTTTATTGCTTTTAAGGGCCTGGATCAATCATGTGCAGGGAGCATCTCCAACCCAATCAATCACAGAAAATATGTCCAACATAAGAGCTCGGCAATTTGTAGCCATCCCACCAAAACCAACAGCCTCCGTGGCAGAAGCTGTAAAACATTAACATTTGCAGCAGCACAAAAAAAAAAAAAAATGGGAAAAGATCAAAGCATGATGTATTTACAGTGAGGGTTATCTCATTAAATCTGAAATGCATTTGCAAGAACATAGTAATTGTAGCCCCCTCGCCTCTTGTTCGTGTTTCCCTGGATCCTTTCAGTAACAAGCCGATGTGAACAAGTTAGTTTCCAAACACGGAGAGAGAGAGAACCTCAGGATGTAATAACCCTTATCTGTTCAACTGGATTACAAAGGCCAGAAAATACCTCGGCACGGCTTATCAAGCAAACATTGTGCAGATTGCCGCAATTGATTTGAATAGCATGTTGCTCGAGGACGCTCATCCAGACTCAAAGCAGATGTTGATAGCGGAGAGGTGGAAGTAATTAAAATGGCTAATCCTCCGCGAGATGGTGTATTGATGCCTGCCCAGCGCCTGAATCGGGTCTCGACTCGCAGGAACGCCCCCTCGCAAGCGGCGCAGACAGGAGGGAGGAAAATAATCGACGACTCGCACAAAGCCGCCGAATCGTTAAACCCGTCTCGTATTATTCCTGCCCCGTTTTATCTTGTTCACATTTGTCGTGATGAGTTCATTTCTTGGGGCTTGGCGCGGTGACAAAGCCCGAGGGCACAATTGCCAGACACGCTGTGGGTATGATTTTGGTCCCGGTCTTGGCACCAGAAAGGCGACTGTGCCGTGCTGTCGGAGAGCTGCCGTCAGCCTGGTTTCCATGGTGAAAGTAGTTTATTCGTCTGGAGGATCCAGTTGGTGCCCTGCAAGTGCTCTCTGAGTGCTGAATCTGCCTGAAGCTCAATATATTTGGGGGTGAAATTTGTCTAACCTGATTGTCTCATCTCCAAAAAAAAAAAAAAAAAATCCAAATTTGATTTTTCCCTTTTCTTTTGGAAAGTTGGCGGATGAAAAGTGTTTATAATAGATTTTTCCCTTTCACTACTTCCTCTCTCTCTAAAGCACCGATCTTATTTCATTCATGGAGGCAGTGAAGCCATTTTCTGCGGGGCCTCATTATTTATTGTGTGTTCAGCCCTAATGCGTCTCTCTGATATGCGCAAATTGCTTTTATGAAAGATAGAAGACACCTACACTATGTCTACCTTCATCTGTTTTACTACGGAGCTGTAAATCAAGACACCTACCTGGGACCGCGGCTCAGTGGCGCTTGAAAAAGATGGATATAGCACATCATGTGGTCTTTAGTGCGTAACAAGCAACATGTTAAATAATCTCTTATGCATCTGGTGATTTTTTTTTTTTTTCACTCCCTCAAAGCAAATGTTGGAATTCACTTTCAAAATGTTGTCGGCTGCAGCGGCTACACCGTGCAACTATTTATACACACGGTGTGACCTTCAAAAAAAAAAAAAAAAAAAAAACTTTATTAGTGAGCGGAGACTGTTCTGAATCATCTGTTTTCCACTCAGCCCGGCCATCGGGAGCCTAGTGGGGTGTGCAATTGAAAGGCTGAGGTACATTAAACCGGCAACGAGGTACACGCCGCGTCGCCGCAAATGAGATCTAACCTCAGGTGCGACTGAATGTGAAGCCGCGACCTCCAATAACACCCCCCCCCGCCCCCCTTCCCCTCCCTCCCCCGGTGGTTGGAAAGGTGCCTCGTTTCCCCCGGTCCTTGTCCTAATATCGGTCACAAGCCATTGACTTGTTACTGCTGTGAATGAAAGATGGATTGGAGACTTTTACTGAACTACGGAATCACTTCGATCGCCCTGACCTCCAGAATAACAGCGCGCCAAAAAAAATAAGCGGCGAATATCTTTTTTTCCTGTAGATTTCACTGTAAAAGACTTGTGGGGGAAATATGTTCTGAGAGGCGCCACAATGAGAGCAAGAATCACTTCATCCACCAAGTGTGATGAATGAGTAGGAATTTGCCGCGGTGGCGTGGGCACACACACACACACACACAGTTCTGTATATACAGCGCACACCCAAAAACACGGCATTAGAGCAGGAAGACGTCACATAAGGGCGAAGGGACAGCGCAAAACATACGAGACGCAGGAAACTACAGTACATTTCCTGCTTTACATTATCGGGCGAGCCTGATGCAACGCTGTGACAAACGCCCCGCGGTGACGATAAATCACCCGACGCGGAGCTTATATCGCTGGCAGCGCCGTATGGAAATGCTATAGCACGCCGACACCGTTGACATCTGCTGTTATGACAGGTGGAAGAGTTTACTTTCATGAGCCGCATGACACAGAAAGTCAAGGGGAACTTCTGAGGGGCCCCCATAATGCACTGGGGGCTCAGCGGGGACTTTTGTTGAGACAGCAGTCCCGGGCTCAAAACAGCAGAGCGCGGAGAGGCCGATGGGAGTTTATTATGAACGCGCGGCGTGAAAAAAGTGGGAAAGTCGACTGTAAACGGACTTATGAGTTCCAGAGGCGTTAAACCCCCCCCCCCCGCTCCTTTAAATGACCCATCGTCTGACTCTTTATACGGGGGGATATGGTGGCAGGACAAGAGCCAGCTCCGCTTTTTTTAGGCTCTTTAGGCTTCACACATGTGCAACAGCCATTTCCATGCCCAAACCACAAATTACACTCGAGTACATTCGCATCAACTTCAAAACTCAAAGCTTAAAGGAAATA
Organism: Myripristis murdjan; assembly: GCF_902150065.1. Taxonomy (NCBI): domain Eukaryota; kingdom Metazoa; phylum Chordata; class Actinopteri; order Holocentriformes; family Holocentridae; genus Myripristis; species Myripristis murdjan. The sequence continues at coordinate 29,878,851 of NC_043995.1, read as the reverse complement.
CGGAGAAACTTGGAACATTTAGCTCCGTTTTTTTCCCCCCATTAGACGTAAGATTGTGTTTCCCTGTTGGGCTGATATGCAGAATCCAGAAAAAGCACACACCAACGCACTGAGGTTCACTGCAAAAAAAAAATCATCACCTTAACAAGTCACATTGAGTCTGAAAATCTTGCTTTTTCTTCAAACAAGGTAAAAAAAAAAAAAAATAAAAAAATAAAAAAATCTGCCAGCAGGATGAGATACTCCCACTTGTTTCGAATGCAGTTTCACTTGTTTCAGGAATTTATTTGGGAACATTTGTAAATCTGTTGGAATAAGGCAGAATAAAGCATTTCAGGCTATAGGATTAAGGAAATTACAAGTTGATCTGCATTGGAAACAATCAGATTTTACATTTTACACACAGATTTTAGCCGCGAATTTGAGACTAAGTGACTTTTTAATATGTGAAGTTTTTCATGATATTGGGGCTTTCAGGTTTGACCGTGCTCAGTACGCTCTCTGTCGCTCCCCCACTCGAAGGGAAACAAGTAAACACATAACAAGAGCAGATTTACAGAAACAGAGAAAGACACATGACGCACACATGGACACACTAAAGTTTTAATGCGGTCTGCGCGGCTTGAACGCTCTCAGTTATGGGTGCAATTTTATAAGAGATAGAAATTTGTTCAGTGATTTCTCAAAGGCAAAAATGTCCAACAGTATTTTTTTTTTTATTATGTTTTCATCCAATAAACCAATGCTCCACTGAGGCATGGGCGTAATCCTCCGTGCGCACATCAAATCATCCAAATTGGAATAAGAAAAGCTCAAATGTGCGCAGTTCAATCCACATGTGACACCCGACACTTTATTGAGCTTGAATCAGGCCCGATGTGTGCATTTAATGACTCACTTCAATCAATTTCTGGCCCACAAATCTGCCAGTGAAGATGCTTTATTTTTACTTATTTATCTGCTCAATATGTTATGTTGTTGCATTGCTTATTGTTTCAGTTATTCTTGCCTGTATGCCTCTCTCTGCTGCTGGCTTTTCCCCACAGGATTCATTCAAATGTCAACTAAAATCTAAATGTCATATGATGAAAATATTCGCGGCAGGAGAAAAAAAACCATACTGTATCACACGCCGGTGGTGGCGGTGTAGTGAGAGCAGTTTTCCTTGAAGGCGCTGCAGCAGGAATGTATTTGCACACGGGCGTAATTAAGTTGTTGCATCAACTAAACAAAACCGAAATGAGAAAGATCAAGTGTCAACTTTCTTCCACGTGGACGAACCGAACAGTGACAAAAAATGACCTTGGTGACGCTCAGATAGCATCATCTTTGTTCCCATTTTATTCAAGTATGCACTTTTTTTTTTTAATTTATTTACTTGTGCAAATTCCCTCTGTGCAATAATCCATATTCAATACCATACTTATGTGCAATAACCTATAGTGCAATAACTCCTGTCCATGTTTGCACTTGTACATATATTTTTTCTTTCTTTTTATTCTATATATATTTATATTTATATTTATATTCCTTTCTTTATTTTTCTTGACTATTTGCTCTTTTTACTTTACACTTGGAGTGGAGGAGTTGTTATTGTAACAAAAAGTAATTTCCCCCTGGGGATCAATAAAGTATTCTGATTCTGATTCTGATTCTGATTCTGATTATTTACTACTGATTTCTATGTGACTGTCTGCCTTGTGTGTTTCTTTGTGGCTGTTGTTGTTGTTGTTGTGCAGTGTGTTTGACTCTGTTGTTGTCATTGTGGTTGTTGTAGTTGTACTGGTTTTTTTTTTTGGTTTTTTTTTTTTTTTTACTGCTACTGCGGCAGGATCAATTGCCCCTCAGGGACAAATAAAGGTCTTGAACTTGAACTTGAACTTGAACTCAGTGGGACACAACTGTCGTTTGGTTTGGAGGATTTTCCATGCAAGGGATTTTCAGGGTTCAGCCTGAACCTGAAATGATCTCAGGTTCTCAGACTGAACTAATCAGCCCGAATGTGAAAACGCCCGTTAGACAAACCCATCTCCTCAAACAAGTTTTTCTTTCAGAATCTGGAGGGAGGAGGGTAAAAACTGTTCACAAAGGGACTTAGCCCAATTTTTTCAACTTCAGACAGCAGAAAATTGCTTTCTGATTATTTCATTGTTGCATCTGTAACTCTTCACTAAGACTCAAAGCAAGAATCCGCCTCCCTCCTCCCCAGTACATTCTCTCTATTGCCTGCCATAATGATCCATTCACTATAGTGTCATGCTGCTGTGGCTGCAATTATTAAGTTCATTCAATTGACCAGATAACCAAACCAGGACAATGAACCAAATTTACCAAAATACCAAGACAGACTCTCTTACAGATCTGTGCTAACTTCCTCCTGTGTTTCATATTAATAATCGGCTGTCTTCCTCTCCTGCGAGGATCATACACCACATCAGTGCAGAACAGGAATAGAATTAAAGGAGCAATATGCAATGTTTCGCCTTGAAATGCCGAGTATGTTATTAATCCGCCCTCCTCCTCCTCTGTAGTTGGTCGAGTTCCTGCCCCAGCACCTGTCAGTCATGTTGAGGAGCTGTCATGTTGAGGTAAACCAGCCTCCGTAAAGCCGCCACACACACCGCAGACACACACACACGGCAAACCCAGCCGGTCCTGTTTTTAATAGGGTTGGGAATCTCTGGCATGAGGCCGATTCGATACATATCTAGATCAAAAACGATATATTTTTAATACAGAACGTTTCGATGCGGTTTAAGAACGATACGATACGATTCGGTGTAAAAACAATGCGATAGTTAACATTTGTTGATGTAGACGTAATCATAAAGAAGCCAGTTCTATAAAATGACATTCTTACAGTGTTTTCAAACATGTAAAAGACCACATATCCCCGAGCATTGTTGCTTTATGGCACTGTCAGAAATAAACAACAACAAAATCCCATGTCAGTGTATTTATTTTTAGACATAGACAAAAAAGACTTGACATCATTTTGTTGGATGGGATCAGAAAATAAAATGTATATATATATAAAAACAGAACATAATTTACTATAGCAATGAATAAATAGTGCAAAGCCCCTCCAAAAAATGACAGATACCCTATGACTTAAATTGCCAATAGTGGCAAATATTAGTCCAGGAAAAGAGAAGCAAACATAAAACACTATTTTCACCGCTCAAGCTGCTACTGGCGTCGGTGCTGTTGGCAATATTTACATCCATTTTTTTTTTTTTTTTTTTTTTTGTCATTTTTTGTCATGTTACTAGTAGTTAGGATTTCAGGATTTTATTAGGATCCCCATTAGCTGATGTGAGTAACATCAGCTACTCTTCCTGGGGTCCACACGTAACATAAAACAACAACAGATACGTTTACATACAAAACAGTTACACAAAATTAAAAGCAAAAACAATAAAAACCGTTAGAATTCCTTTTCCTAAAAAGTCATGACATATTCAATGCAATTTCATTAGAGTGAGAGCATACGAATAAGTCTACTACTGAAGGACTATAAGGTGGTACTTCACTTGTTTTTTAAAAGTTGTTTTATTATGGGCTTTAGTTATCTGAGTGGGAAATTTATTCCATTCAGCCATGCCTCTATACATTACTGTGCGTTGTTTTGATTTTGTTCTTGATTGAGGAATTGTGAAGAGGCCTCTGGTTGCATGTCTTGTAGAGTAGGCATGTGTCTCAGAACTAAATACAAACATTTGGCATTCGCAGACATAATTATGTTTCTTAAATAAACAAGTAATGATGCTGTCAGTCTCTCTTCAACCTTTAGCCAATATAGATTTGCATGCATGTTGTTCATATTTGATCTTATTGTACACTGTAGGGCAAGGCGGGCAGCTTTATTCTGAACTAGCTGGAGTTTTCCAAGGTCCTTTTTAGTTGCACTTGACCATACCACTGGGCAGTAATCTACATGCGATCGCACCAGAGTCTGTAGAACTTGCTTCTTTAGGAGTGGTGTTAGGAAAGAAGAGCATCTTTTAACAACAGATATGTTTCTGCCCATTTTTCCAACCACGTGGTCTATATGCCTTTTCCAGGACAGTTTACTGTCTAGTATAACGCCAAGAAGCTTGGTTTCCTCCACCTGCTCAGTAACTGCATCGCCCAGCCTTAGATTTAATAAAGGTCTTGTTTTCAGAGAGTGATTTGTACCAAAAACAGTGTTCTTTGTCTTTGATATGTTTAAGACCAGTTTGTTGGTGGTAGCCCAGTCTAATACTAATTGTAGTTCTTTGTTGAGAAATGTAGTGATTTCAGAGGCTGTCGGTGCGTCAATCCAAACTGTTGTATCATCTGCATACATGGATAGAGAAGCTTGGTAATGCTTTATATTAAGGTTCTTGTAATAAGCATTTGTTAATAGGTAATAAGGCCCTAATAAGTGAGTATAAGATGCTTATTAACATTAGTATGCCTTTATAAGACTATATAATGTATTAATAGTCTCATTATAATATAGTTAATAGCAGACTATAACAGATTTATAATAACTTATGAGAAAATTGTTAACTGTTTGTTGATGCTCAAGAACATTAATAAATTCCTCATGAGCATCTTATAATTGTTCATAATAACATTACAAACACATATTTTGATGCAACTACCCCAACCATTATGTCTTTGTCCTGCCTTTATTAATCTTTTTTGTTTGATTTATTAACATTATTATTCATTATTATTGTCATTATTATTATTATTATTAGTAGTAGTAGTAGTAGTAGTAGTATATACTGTAATGTATTCATTCTACTGGAGTGCGTCTTTCTGCTGACTTTGAGCTGAAGGGTGTCGGTGCACTTTTCCTTATCCAAAGCAAGTGGTAGGTCATTGGTAAAAACCGAGTATAGTAAAGGGCCCTATGAGCTTCCTTGTGGAAGTCCACAACCAACCTGCTTTGCATGAGAGAAACTACCATTGAAGAAGACTCTTTGTGTTCTATTGGATAGGTAGCTTTCTATCCATGATAGGGCCGATGACCAGTTGTACTGTAAGTTTTGGGTTGGGAACATAACTCGCGTTGTTTTAGAGATGAAAACTGTAAAGCCTCAGGCAACCAACTCCTTGTCTCGCGATATCCGATCCACAACTCTACAATCGATTCATCTGAGGATCCATGGCTGATCCGTATCGATTGAGGAGTCTGCTACCGACACAGCCGCATCTCTCGCCTGTAAAAGCGATTATCTGGTCATATCGCTTTATTGTTCCCAACCCTAGTTTTTAAACGTGTAGCTGTGTCCTCCATTTGTGTCTTAAAGCTCTCTGTGACAGCTGTGACGGCCACCTCGCTCACCGCGCAGGCCTAAAAACCCGACTCTCCCTCCGCTCGCCACGCCCACAGATAACGGCGGACGCCTCCGAACTTCCCGAACAGCTTTGAGAGGCCAATTTCAGCCCAAAACGATGGAGGATTCAGGCGTGACTCCTCCGCAAGACACAGACTGATTGTGCATAATGCATCTCATTTATTTACTGTTGTTTCAACGGGACAAAAAAACAAAAAGACGCCTCGGCGTGGCTTCAAAACGTGAACCTCGCCCACCGAGTTTCTAAAAGCTCCCGAGCAGATGTTCGAGTCGCTAAATCACTTATTTACTTCCTTTATGGACCGAACAGCAAATGAATGTAAATGATCAATATTCATCACAAGATAGATTACACCGTATCATCGCACATAGGTTTGCCTGTGTGTGTGTGTGTGTGTGTGTGTGTGAGAGAGAGAGAGGGTGTGTGTGTGTGTGCATGCGTGTGTGTGTGCATGCGTGCCATTTCAAGGAGGGCTGTTTTTCAGGAGTGTATGATGGCATTCATCAAATCCTTCACACCGACTACGGGGCTATAATGTAATTTCAAGAGTAAAAAATGATGCACGCGGCGCAGTGTACCCATGGTGCACTGCAACTAAAACCTATTATTCACCCCCACCTTGTCATCATTATTAATCAGGCCGTTTCCCAGCTGCTTAGCAATGTTAAATAGCAGCGTATTTGTACCTGTGTTACCACTGATTCTGCTGTGTGTGCTGGCCTCACAGGTACAGATGGTCAAGACTACCCTTTCATTATCTCTTGCAGGGAAATGGAGAGGACCCCCCCACTACCAGCACCACCACACACCACACACACTCACACACCACCAAAAATAAATAAATAAATAAATAAATGAATGAATAACGCAATTACAGCGAAAGCAGTTAGTGCCACGCCGTCAGTGTTGCAGAACTGAGAGGTATAATTACGCAGATGAAGTTTGTGACGGCTATGAATGTCTCAGTTATGAGACGATGCCATTACCCATCCTTGTTTCTTTCTTTATTTCTTTCTTTCTTTCGTTTCTTTTTTTTTCTTTGTAATTAGTGCCTCCCTCACTTTTGCTGTGTCATTAAGGATAATGTCACAGGGAGGAGAGGAGGAGGCTGAGGGAGAAGGATGGAAGCCAACACACACACACACACAGAGCCGCACTTTGAATCATTTCCCCAGATTTGTTGCAGCGTTAGTCACTGCAGCGCAAAAAATCTCCGTCTTAACGAGTCGTTTAGTCTAAAATCCACCGTTCAAATCTTGTTTTTCTTAAAACGCAGTAAAAAAAAAAAAAAACATGTGGCAGTGGGACTCGTTTCGGATGCTAATCGGCTTGAATCCAGACTTTTCTTGAATCAAGTGTCACTTTCTTGATCCTAGCGGGCCGAGCTGCCTCACTCTGCCTTGTTTCAACACATTTATACTTGAGGAGGACACTGAATAGGAGAATAAATGACTTGTTGAGGGGATTTTTCCCTGAAACATTTGAAATGAAATGAAAATGCATCCCAGTGCAGCTCCAGACAAGCACATGTCACCACAGTGAGAGCAAAACGGTAAACGCCATGGAATCGCCTCAGTCAGGGAGAAGCAAACTGGTGACATCACCTCCCCCCTGTCCCTGTCTGCCCCCCCTCGTGGCTCGGTGCCCCCCCCTCCCCCGGCACGGCGAGTTCAGAGCTCACGCTGAGGAGCCAGAGGCCGCGGCCCCTCGCACAGAAAAGCTCTCGGCAGCTCCCATCTGTCATCGAGTCGGCGGCCAGATGAGGCTGTTCTTCACTGGGAGCCGGCAAGATGGATGAGGCCACTTCATTACGGCTCTGCACTGCACGCACGCACACACACACACACACACACACACATGCACACACATGCTTCCCTGTGGTTACCTTCATGATACTCACTAGCAGTACGACCAGTATCTTTTTAGGGCTTTATGCATCTGACATAAAAAAAAATATAAATATAAATATAATTTTAAATAGAGAGCTGGCCGAGAGAGATGACGGTGTTTGTTCAGTCGTTCTCTTTACTGACTGATCACTGCAAAATATCCTGAAATGCAGAGATGGACAGAGTACTCGACCCCAGTACTTGAGTAAGAGTAAAAATACTTCTGGTCAAAATTTACTCCGTTACAAGTAAAAGTAGCTCAGTCGACATGTTACTCGAGTAAGAGTAAAAAACTAGTAGGTACTTAAGTATCCAAGAGTATATGCTCTTAAATTTACTTAAAGTAAAAGTAAGAGTAAGAGTAAATTTCTTATTTTTCGCATCAATGAATTACTGTAATTTTTTCAGTTTATAGGACCTTGTAACTCTTGTTTCAGAGAATTAACTCTTTGAAACCACCTGCACTAATGTGCTTGCATGTAGAAGCACAATGTTACACAAAGCCTGCAGAAACACCTATAAAAACAAATAAAATGAATGAGATCATAAGAGGACACTAATTGTCATTTTCACGTTTTATTAAACACCCCCACACACAAATCAGGCAAGGCATTTTCTAACTCCGCCTCACTGAGGGGAGCAGAGAAGAAATTCCTTTACAGCAGTGGTTTAACCTTTTTATATCAAGGTCCGTTATTTATTCGGCATTTATTGTATTGATGTGGTACCATAGGCGATTACAGGCAAACGTTGATAAAAATAACAATTCTTTAATTAAGTAATGCAGATGTTTAACAATCATTTAACTCTTAAGTGAAAACTTTAACCAAATGGACCCGTACTGGTCCAACTAACTCTCCATCATTTAGCTTGGGACCAACTGGAACCCCTCAAAGACCAATGGTGGTCCCTGCACCACTGGTTGAGAAATCACTGCTTTACTTTCTTCTCCTGTTGCTGCCATTGTCGTGCTCTTGTTTTGAGTTGTTGTGAGTCAAAAGGGCGTGGTTACTTTGGCGTTATCCTTATATGGGTAGGGGATGACATATTTCCGCTTTTACGTAGATCCCAGTGGAGAATGTGTACTGTGATAGGTTTCCTTCTTTGACAAACACAGCTTGTGTCCAATAGTATTTTAGAAAAAAAAAAAAAAAAAACACAGCCGACCTTAAAATAACGAGTACTTTTCAGCCTTCCTAGAAATTTAGTAAGAGTAAAAATATTTGTCTTGGAAATGAATTCAAGTAAGAGTAATAAGTATCAAAGAAATCTAATACTCAAGTAAAGTACAAATCCTCAGAGTCTGTACTTAAGTACAGTACTCAAGTAAATTTACTCCGTTACTGTCCACCACTGCTGAAATGTAACTTTTGCATCAGCTGAAACTTTATTTTATATCCTGGTACCACTTCATAATAACCATCAATAATAACTGGTAAATTGCTTGTTAATTAAACTTTACTTAACAGTTACTTTACATTAACAAACAACAAAATGATAATTAACACTCTCTACTTATTACACAGTGAACTATTTATTGACAGTTTATAACATGTAGTATATTAAGAAAGTCTTAATGATTATCAGTCGATTTGTTAACCTTTAAGAAATCATTTGTAAAATGCATACAAATGTTACACAGATATTTTATACAACTTTGTTAATGGGTAATAACTCGTCTGAAAACCTGTTATAAAGTTACAACTGATGATTATGATACCTTGTTAAAAGGTTAATTAAAACTTTGTAAACCATCTATAAACATTACTTACACGGCTGTTAAAAAGTTTTAAAAAATTATAAGAATTAGTTAATGAATGAAGCTGCAAGTCGTGATTCAGATCATTTAAGTTTAAAGATTAATTAATTAAAAATATCCAACTTTATAAAAAAAAAGCATCCACACACTGTTCATAGACAGTCTATAAAACAATTTGCAACAAGAAGCTGTTAATACATGGTTTACTATATAATAAGTAAACATTATTCATTATAATTTCATTGTTTCTTAACTGAAAATAACTGTTAACTAAAGTTTAATGAACTATCAGTTTGCTGTGACGTGTTGCACAGATTCTTTGGCATCCAAATGGAGAGAAATTTGATAATAAGAATTACTTTGAGAGCATTTTATAGGGTAAGAAGTTATTTAAAAGACTAAATTATTCCACAGTGCACAGCCCAGAGTGAACAAACCTAGGAGTCAGAATCTGAAACTGAAAAAAAAAAAAAAAAAAAAAAATTATATTTGAAAGGTTAAAAAATTCAATATGAAGTCTTAAGTTTGAATATCTGGAATAAGTGCCTCATATTTGCAGTGTGTATATGTGTGTGTGTGTGTGTGTGTGTGTGTGTGTGTGCAGTGGTATTCTGGCATCGTTACAAATTTGTCACCTCAGAGTTTCCAAACACACTTCTCACAGATTCAGAGCATGCCTCCGATTTGAAATCCGAGCTTTAGCCTCACATGCAGCCGCCGGCTCGCACCACCCCGGCGTTTCAGCAAGCGGGCGTGAATCAAACGCGTTCGCCGCGGGAAGAGCGATCATCCGGCGTGATTGCACCACTGTTCCCGAAGACGCCATCGTTCCTTCATTAGAGAGATTGGAAACTCTAACACATAGTCTCAGAGGAGTTAGCTGATATCCAGGTGCTTGAGACAGATAGCAGACGTCGCCTCCATGTGTAAGGACGTATTTTGACCTGGTTTTAGTCGCCGAATCGACAATTTGCTGTTTTTTCTGCGGTTAAAAATCAAAAGTAGGTGGAGGTGATTGGATGCTTTTGGACTTTGGAACAGTATCTGATCAATTTGATAGATGAGATTGAGCTTGGTCCCATGCACTGCAGCTTTCAGACCAGTGGGATTAGAGGAGGGGGAATGACACTGCAGGGCACTGGGGTTTCTTGGGGGCTGAGGCCAATCCCAGCATGCACTGGACTAAAGGCAGATGCCGGCAATTTAGAAACGGAGACTCACCAGTGATTCCAGAGAAAAAAAAAGAAAAAAAAAAGTGGTTTCACTGACGGTTTGCAAACACCGTCTGTGCTTGTCGAGGCGAGATTAACATGTTGAGTTTGTCGTGTCACCGAGGCGGCTCTCTTTGGACCCGGCTTCATCACCATGGTAACAGATGCTGTAAAGATAACCTGCTTCGGACCAGATTGTGTTCCAAGTTTCGGCTTAAAATTGGCTTTTTTAATTTTAATTTTTTTTTCCTGTTTGCTGCAGGTAATACGTCTATTAACCCTTTAAATTTGACACTGAATATCATCCACAAAATATAGCAGAATAATCGGCCACAGCAGCTACACGACACTTTGAATTATATTTTTATGCTCGCTCCGTATTTGCTGCAAAGTTTGTTTGATGCCGCTGGTACGGCGTCTAATAATACACCGGATAAAAATCAAAGTCTATCACAAATAGGCCTATTATTATATCAATTAAAATCATTTCACTTGATCCTGACAAAAATTATGGTGATTTGCATGTACTGTCATGTCCTAGAAATTATTATGTTATTTTGTTAGGTTTTGTTGTGTCATGTCTTTGACGTTATGTGTTGTTTTGTTATGTCTTGTCTCGTGACTTCCTGTTTTATTTTGATATCCCACTCTCCTCTTGTGTCAGGTCACTTGCCCTTCCCCTTGTGTGTTTCCCTCTAGTCTGATTGTCTGCCACGCCCTGATTGTTTCCACCTGTTCCCCATTACCTTGTGTGCATATATAGTCCGTGTTTCCCTTTGTCCTGTGCCAGTTCGTCCTGTTTGTCATGTGTTTTGGACCTCAGTTCTTCCTTGCTCCTTGCTCCATGTTCCATGTCACGTCACGTCACGTCAAGTCAGGTTTTGTATTTTCTTTGTTACTTTGCCTTGTTTGCTATTATCAAGTTAAGAGTTTTCTGTTGCTACTTTAGTTCTTGGTTTTCATAGTGAATTTAAGTTGTTACTTTGTATTGTGAATTTTAGTTGTTACTTTTGTTATTAAATTACTTTAATTGAACTTTTGTTGAGTCGTGCATTTGGGTTCAGTCCTCGCAGTACAAGTTCTGACAGAACGAACTGGCCAGCCAGAACCCAGCCGACTCAGAACAGCTGACAAAATGAACGAGCGGGAAATGACCCCAGCTGAAGTCTTTATATTTTGTCAGAGGCTGTGGTCTGATATGTCCTCCCAACCTGCACCCCAGTCTCATGTGCCACAGCAGCTCCCTGTTGCCTGTCCTGCTGCTCCGTTCCAGAGCCCATTTCAGGGAACCCGACTGGCCTTTGGGGGCCCTCGTAGCCACCAGCTGGCCAGGCGCCGGCTTGCGGGTCTACAGCGTGCTAGTCGCAGCCCAGCCATCAGCCTCGGCACCCTGGCAAGCTTAGCCCGGAGCCCCAGCAGCCAAGTGAGTCAAGCCACGAGCCCCAGCAGCCAAGTGAGTCAAGCCACCAGTCCTAGCAGTCTAGCTAGCCCAGCTACCGGTCCCATGAGTCCAAGCAGCCAAGCTACCAGCCCTACCAGCCATAGCAGCCCTAGCAACCTAGCTAGCCCAGCTACTACTCCCAGCAGTCCAAGCAGTCTAGCTAGCCCAGCTACCAGTCCCAGCAGCCTAGCTATTAGCCCAAGCAGCCAAGCTACCAGCCATAGCAGCCCTAGTGGCCTAGCAGGCCCAGCTACTAGCCTCTGTGGACTGGCAAGCCCTGCTACTAGCCTTAGCAGCCGAGCAGTACCTGTCCCTGTTCCCAGAACCAGACTGGCTGCCCCAGTCCCAGTTCCCATGGCCAGACAGGCTGTCCCGGTTCATGTCACAGTACCTCGAACCCAAGTGGCTGCCCCAGTCCCAGTTCCCAGGTCCAGACTGGCTGCCCCAGTCCCGGTCACAGTCCCCCGTGCTGGATCAGCTTCCCCAGCACCAGTCCCAGTTCCCCGAACCGGACCGGCTGTCCCAGTCCATGTCACAGTCACAGAACCTCAAGCCGCACCAGTCCCGGTTTCCCGAACTGGACCCATTGCCCCAGTCCATGTCACAGTTTGCCGAGCCCGACCGGCTGTTCCGGACCCGGTCTTGGTTCCTGCCCCAATACCCCGAACCGGACTGGCTGCCCCTGTCCCAGTGCCCCGAGCCAGACTGGGTGTTCCAGCCACTGCCCTTGTCCCAGTTCCCTGTATCAGACTGGCTGCCCAGGTTCCTGTCACAGTTCCCCAAGCCGGACCCACTGCCCCAGTCCATGTCACAGTCACAGTACCTCGAGTCCGACTGGCTGTCCCGGTCCCAGTCCATGTCACAGTTCCCCGAGCCCGACTGGCTGCCCAGACCCCAGTCCCTGTTCAAGTTCCTGGGGTGGACGTTGCCGCTGCCCGGCGGCCTGGAGTGGACGTTGCCGCTGCCCGGCGGCCTGGAGTGGACGTTGCCGCTGCCCGGCGGCCTGGAGTGGACGTTGCCGCTGCCCGGCGGTCCCGAGTCCACATTGCCGTTGCCGCTGCCCGGCGGTCCCGAGTCCACGTTGCCGTTGCCGCTGCCCGGCGGTCCCGAGTCCACGTTGCCGTTGCCGCTGCCCGGCGGTCCCGAGTCCACGTTGCCGTTGCCGCTGCCCGGCGGTCCCGAGTCCACGTCGCCGCTGCCCTGCGGTCCCGAGTCCACGTCGCCGCTGCCCTGCGGTCCCGAGTCCACGTCGCCGCTGCCCTGCGGTCCAGAGTCCATGTTGCCGCTGTCCGGCGGTCCAGAGTTCACCCTGCTGCTTCCGCTGCCTGGCGGTCCCGAGTCTGCACTGCAGTACGTTATGGTCACTCTGCAGTGTGGTCCCACCCACACTGCAGCCATCCAGGGTGGGTCCGCCTTGACCGCCAGCACTCTGGCCGTCCGCCAGAGCGCCACCTCGTCCATGGTTCCCATCGCCCTGGCCGTCCGCCAGAGCACCGCCTCGTCCATGGTTCCCTGCGCCCTGGCCGTCCGCCAGAGCACCGCCTCGTCCATGGTTCCCTGCGCCCTGGCCGTCCGCCAGAGCACCGCCTCGTCCATGGTTCCCTGCGCCCTGGCCGTCCGCCAGAGCACCGCCTCGTCCATGGTTCCCTGCGCCCTGGCCGTCCGCCAGAGCACCGCCTCGTCCATGGTTCCTTGCGCCCTGGTCGTCCGCCAGAGCACCACCTAGTCCACAGACTTCTGCGCTGGAGAATTTTGTTTTGGGCCTCCTCCTCCCCCCGTCTCACGACGGCCATCCATCCCTGTGCCCTAGAGACTGTTTAGGACGTCAGGAGCCGTCCCTAGAGGGGGGGGTACTGTCATGTCCTAGAAATTATTATGTTATTTTGTTAGGTTTTGTTGTGTCATGTCTTTGACGTTATGTGTTGTTTTGTTATGTCTTGTCTCGTGACTTCCTGTTTTATTTTGATATCCCACTCTCCTCTTGTGTCAGGTCACTTGCCCTTCCCCTTGTGTGTTTCCCTCTAGTCAGATTGTCTGCCACGCCCTGATTGTTTCCACCTGTTCCCCATTACCTTGTGTGCATATATAGTCCGTGTTTCCCTTTGTCCTGTGCCAGTTCGTCCTGTTTGTCATGTGTTTTGGACCTCAGTTCTTCCTTGCTCCTTGCTCCATGTTCCATGTCACGTCACGTCACGTCAAGTCAGGTTTTGTATTTTCTTTGTTACTTTGCCTTGTTTGCTATTATCAAGTTAAGAGTTTTCTGTTGCTACTTTAGTTCTTGGTTTTCATAGTGAATTTAAGTTGTTACTTTGTATTGTGAATTTTAGTTGTTACTTGTTATTAAATTACTTTAATTGAACTTTTGTTGAGTCGTGCATTTGGGTTCTATCCCCGTTAGTCAAAGTCCTGACATGTACCCTTTATTATAGGATACTGTGAGTCCTAAATGCAATTCTTGAGTTTAATGTTTAATTAATAGAAATAATTTACACGATCTGCAGTTTTCCGCCAACATTCCTCTCTGGCCTTATTTGCAGCCATAGAAATAATTTTTCTTCCCTCCTCCTTGCGCTCCATGATGACCGTTTGTTCCTCCTGAGTGAAGTAGGCGGCAGAAGAAGAGTCACATGGCGCAGCAAATGCCCCTTTAAATATGAACGCACTCAGGGCAGAGAGCCGGGCTGCTCAAAGCCACTTGATAACCACCGTCGCAATACCAGTTTTCTCCACTTGGGGCTTCAGGTTTTGCCAAGCGAGCTCACACACAGGAAGCCTGGCTCTGCTGAACTGGCGAAATCCCCCTGCTCTCTCTTATGTTTCTCTATAAATCGTGATATCTCATATCTCTCCAGATATGAGAATGGATAACAAGAGCTGTGAGGACGGACAACAATTTGTACTGCAGTTTTGAAATCGATCTAGCTGTTATTTTTATATCATTTACATATTGCTGCTTGCATGCATCTATAACAAAATGTCAGGAATGGAGAAGAAAAAAAAGAACATTTATTTTCATACCGACAGTAACAAGCATTTTTCAAATCATACCACTTGGTTTTTCACGGTTTAAAAGCCGTAAAGGTCAGGAAGCTCAGTCAAGGCGCCGGTGACGCTGTGAACTTTGTGCTCGAGGATGAAATACAGCGAAACCGCAGCAACCTGGAGTTTGTGTGACAGCACTGATCTGATGCAAACCAGTGGCTGTCGGCCGTGAGGTGATTTAGGGAGGAGGGTTGTGTTTCATGGCTCGTGAAAAACAACACAAAAACGTCTTTGCATTTGTTCTGTTGTTTTTTTGTGTGTTTTGGCTGTGCCTGCAACGGAGATCACTTGTCAATCAAACAGTGGGGGCTGGACTGATATAAAGTCGCTATAGGCTGAATCCTTATTGGCTTATCAATAAGCAGCAGAGTGTAGCAAAACAGGCATTCATGTATATGAAAATGTCACATTATTAATTTACTGATGAATGCCTTTGTGCAATAATGAAGTTTTGCAGCCTCAAGGCTTCTTCAAATAATTAGTTGAGTTTATAAACGCTGTACACATAACGGAACATAAAAAATTATCATTTTTCCTCTTAAGGTTCAGTATGTCGTACATTTATACTTGTAGCACGGGGCTGTGAGTAGGCATCATTTTGTTCTGGGAAGGACTGCCAACCAAAAAGGCAAAAAGGAAAAAAAAAAAAAAACTGTGAAAAACCAACGCTGGCATCAAAGCCTTCCTCATTTTAACTTCACCTCTATTTTGAGACTGATTAGCCTCTTAACTCGGTTGCTATGGCTCCGTCCCGCTGCATCACGGCCTGGTCTGCCTCTGAAACGCACCAGAGCTCCATGACGTCACGACTCCGCGTCCAAACCAGCTTGAAGTGATTTCCCCCGGCTTTTGCGTACGTACAAAACCCCGTCGGCCACGACCGGGCCCCCCAAGAACGTGACGTGTCTCTGCATTTATTTATTTTCCATACAGGCCATCATTTCATATCACGGCTGCCATTATCCATATCGGAGTGAAGTGCAGGGTGCAGGGAAGTATGGGATCCTGTGTTGAATTAGTGGTGAGAGCAGCCGAGTTTTTCGCTGTAATTGAGGTTGGGGGCTGGAAGCCGCCGTTGATAGAATTGTGGTTTGGGCTAAAACGGCTGTCAGTTCCTACACGCTAGCCGGTGCTGTTAGTTAATGCTGCTCCTGAACCTTCCAGCACTCTTTAACTATAAAATTGCCTGTAATTTCCCTTGACTGCTGAAGCTTAGGGTTGAAAGGAAACAAATAGGCTTCACCTCTTCACTGTTGCTATATTTCAAAGTTAAGTGGCTGCAGGCGACGTGAAATCTTCGGGGAGCACAATTTGCCAAGACACACACATATTCAAATAGCGGAGGAAATTGCATTTTCGCCATATTTTTGTTAATGCGATGCACATCCGCGCCGTGGTTGTAATGCACTTGAACACGCAAAAAAAAAAGCACCCACCCTTGTCCTCTCCGTCTGTTCCTGTCATTTTCCTCATCTATCCCTCCCTCTCTTTCTCCCCCTCTCTCTCTCTGTGCCATATCGTAGACACAATCACCTTTTTACCCTGAAATTAAGGTTCAGTGTCTGGAATCACAAAATGGTCCTTTCACTGATGGGGTCCCTGTCAGCAGTCAGAGCGCTTTACAACGTTATTCAGCCCCTCTCTCTCTCTCTCTCTCTCTCTCTCTCTCTCTCTCTCTCTCTCTCTCTCTCTCCCCTCCTTGCTCACTGTCAGCTGGAGCAACTTATAAAAGAAAGAAAGGCAGAAAGACTTTCACATGAATGGCTTGGTGAGGAGGCATGGAAACGTCCAGATGGCTACCACTGTCGGCCACCGTCACTTTGGGAGCGCATAAAAAATACCCATTTACTCGAAAGCCTTTACAGTGTAAGCCTCTTTTTCTTTTTTCTTTTTTTTTCGAAGTTATTTATTCAGAGAAGGTTTGCAGGGTGTGCACGCTCTTTTTCAGCAGCACCCTGCCTCACGTCCATACATATATTCACACCGAGAGCGACAAACTCAAGTTATTGAAGCTGCACCAGACAAGATATTGCTGTAAAAAAATAAAAAAATAAAATAAAATAAAATACACCTATCTTATCAGTGTGCATCACAAACTCTGGCTTCAGCAGCAGAGAGGAGCACCCCGTCCTAAATAATGGAAACGCTGTAGATTTGCTCTGTTTGCCCAACACTTCTCCACCCACAGGAAGTCCTGAATTTAGAGAGCAAAAGTACAAATCCGTCTCCTGAACAGCAGCGAGCAGCTCCGTTCAGACAAAGCCGGGCTCACCGGCGTCAGATCTTTTGCCTCTCTCATCTCTTTGGTTTCCTTTGGTATAAAAGCATCACAGAGCAGCCGGGCTGGTAAACACGAGCACGCTGTGAGCTTTTCACTGAAGTCACCTTGCAGGATTTCTTGATTACCTCTCTCGCTGTCATTTGGGAGCCACAAATGTACAAAATTGCCTCATGCTGCTTTAAGCACAGAGCGAACATTACTCATTTATTTTCCTTGCTCGAGATTACCCAGCGGGGCGAGGGATTCTCTCTCTCCCTCTGTAGCCGAACCTCTCTCGCTCCTCATTCTCACCTTTTCTCCTCTTTGCTAATTGCCTGCATGTTTGAGAAATGGACTTAAGCAATGGGCGTATTCTTCTCCCCTTATTCGCCATTTTTTAAATCCTCCCGGAAATACATCAAACGTCGCCACCCAGGTGTGCGCTAATCACGGATTATTTTCGCTCAGGATCCACCGAGGCACAAATACAGTCGGGGGATCTGATCGGCAGCCTAAAAAAATGGCGAATAATGGCGTGAATCTTATCCCGGGTGTAATCTCGTGCCACGGCGCCGGCTGATTTTTCTTGACGAGAGAGATTTTGATCATGATTTTTTTATTATTTTTTTTTTATTTTTTGTGCATCAGTTATTTTCATGGCTCGGGTAAAGGGAGGGGGTGAAAAATCATTGTCTTCAGCACATTAATCCTCAGCTCTGTATTCTCGAGATGCCTGTGTGATATTAAACTGACACATCGCACTGCTCCACCAGTTTTAAATTATCATACAGATAATGTGAGTCCGTGTAACAGTCTGTTGGTTGAGCTCGGTTTTAATGGAACGACTTTAAAGTGCTTTTACAGTCGAGTGAAAGCAAGAATGCAAAGGAAAGGGGAATACGGCGGCGCCATCCCGTAATGCCAACCCGGGGCGGTTACTCGGGCGGTCTCATCGAATGCATTACACATACCTCACACACACACACAGGAAACGCTCGTCTCCCCGAAATGCAAATCCAATTTTCGCGCGGCAGGGAGGAAGCGGCGTGCGGCGACCTTTGCCCCGCCGCGGCCGGCTAATCGATCGGCGTTGTGCGACCGAGTCGACGGCTGTTGGAGCGGCGAGGCCCGGTGGCGGGGCGGCGCACGTGTCGCCGATGTGTTGTTCAGATTCCGTCTCCGATTTTAATGAGCCTCTTCCTGCCTTCCTGTTGGAGCTTCCCTCTGCCTTAAGCGGCGGCAAACAAACAGAGGAAGTCTTGATCAGCTGTGGGAGTGCGATGGTGCTCCTCAGCCTCAGGCCCGGCCTCTCTTTTGTCCCTTCCCTCCTCCTGACATGAGAAACGATTACCAGGCGTCCGAAGAGTAATTGCGAGCCACGAGTTGTTGGTCTAGCTCGAGGGCTGACGTGCCCGAGCCGTCCGCGAGGTTCAAGTCCTTCTGATACTTGGAAATCCCCGAGACTTTCCATCATGTCCACAGATACAGCGAGCCACGCGCCATCGCTTTCCAAGAAGTGCGGCGTCATTTGTCTCTGGGAGCTTGTTTTCCAAGAGGAAGCCTTTTCTCACACACACAGAGAGAAAGAGAGAGAGAGAGAGAAAGAGAGAGAGGATCCTCTTTTCGCATTGTTTGCCCAAACTGCCAGACCTGCGCTTTGTGCTGCCGCCTGGACTCGCGTGATAAAACCGAGAGAACGACCGGATCTGTGCTGGTTTTCAAACGCCGCCTTTGATATCCCCGTGAAAAGTGAGATGCCGAAAACCAAAGACTTTCAAAGAACGCTTTGAGACCGACCATCTGATGCACAATGTGGAAATTCACACGCGCTCGGCTTTCCGAGTGAGTTATGCTCGCCGAGTATCTTCCCATCTGCACGCCTGATAGTCCCAGACATAATGGGAAGTGGAGAGACAAAGTGCTCAGAGGCATCGCGTGTCTGTATCATCGCTCCAACTTTGAAGGGTATTTCTCCCGTCCCCTCCCTCCAGCTGGCAGCTCCCTCCCCCCGGCACTGCCAGCCCGGGCTGCTGGTACCAGTCTGGGGCTCGAGGTTATGGCCCTGTCATTGGCATCATGCACAGGCGGCTGACGAGCAAAGTGCACACAGACACACATGCGCATACACGGATATATGAAGACATATGCACCCACACACACACAGACACACACAAACACACATCAATGCACAGAGCATATGGCCCACTTTTCATTTTTGATAGGCTTTTTAATAGATGTAGAACCCCGTGGAGGCGGATTTTGTGAGTGTGTTCATGTATGTGTATGTGTGTGTGTGTGTGTGTGTGTGGTCGTTTTTTGACTACACACCCGGCGTACGACAGGTTAACTGGGGACGGTGGACGAGAGTCGTGTCCCAGTTTGGAAAAAGCTGCTTTTTGGGTCACTGGTTAAGGTCGATCATCTCGGTTGGGGTTGCTGTGTGTAATTCGCAAAAAAAATCACATATTTCCGGGTATTTGCATGAGTTCAAATTTTTCAACTCGAGCGCAAAATCCACGGCTGTATTCATGCAAGTCTGCGGTGCAAAAATTAAAATTGAACCGCCATAAGGGGTGAGTCTCCAGGAAATTAATGTCCATCCATGTAATGTCTGTCAAAGTGACCTAAGTTAACGTGTGTGTGTGTGTGTGTGTGTGTGTGAGTGTGTTCTTGTACCTCCGTCCTTATCAGCTGCTAGGGCAAGTATCTGAGTACATTTAGAGCAGCTCTCTACTTCAATCCACTTTTTCAGGTTCTGTCTCTTGACTTGAGTGTTTCCATTCAGAGAGACTTTCTACTTTTCAGAGAGAAATCTTGCACTTTTTTCCCCCGCCGGCTGGAGCTACGGGTCACGTTGCAGGATAAACTCTCCCGTGCAAAAACATCACATGTGCTGCACTGTTGGAGTGTAAACTAGCCAACAGGATACGGAGCAGTAAGAGCTGCAGCATTAAAGTACGTCTTCCGGGTTAAATGCATCAATAATTTAATTCTCGGAAAGGAAGGATTCTGCACAAGGACTATTTTTTACTTTTGACTCTCAAGTCCATTTTACTGCTAATACTGCCCTAATGGTAATGCTTTTACCTATGGAGAATTTTGAATGCATGACTTTTAATTTTAATGGAACATTTTTCCATTATGGTTTTGCTGCTTTTACTTAAGTAAATGTTTTAACCCTATAAAGCCATTTGTATCATATATGATACACGTTTTCAATTCCGTTTTTCGTTTTCAGTTTAATCAATACTTGACCAAAATACTGTTGTATACCTTTGAACACTTCCCCTGTTCACCCTGGACCATACCATTGGCACTTCAAATACATATCATATATCATACACCAGAAAGGTCATGTAATAACATATTTTTTGAAATTTTATATATATATACACTACTCACAAAAAGTTAGGGATATTTGGCTTTTGGGTGAAATTTATGGAAAATATAAAAAGTTCACGCTACAGTGATATTATATCATGAAAGTAGGGCATTTAAGTAGAAGCATACACTGGTGATTTCCTCATCTCAAACAATTTATTGAAACAAAAGCCAACAACAGTGGTGGATATACCAAAACAAAAAATGTCAGTGTCAATAACTTGTCATGTGCCCTTGAGCATCAATTACAGCTTGACAACGACGTCTCATGCTGTTCACAAGTCGACTTATTGTCTGCTGAGGCATGGCATCCCACTCTTCTTGAAGGGCGGCCCTCAGGACATTGAGGTTCTGGGGTACAGAGCTCCGAGCCTCTACACGGCCACTCAGCTGATCCCATAGGTTTTCTATGGGATTCAGGTCTGGAGAAAGTGCAGGCCACTCCATCTGAGGTACCCCAGTCTCCAGCAGCCGTTCCCTAATGATACGACCTCGATGAGCTGGAGCATCAAACACCTGATGTGAATTTTGCCGTTAAGCTCCTTGTTAGAGAACAGCAACTTGTGCAAAAAGTACTGAAACATTGAACAGTTGGACATGTGCATTCAAAAGTTTACAGAAGGTCACATTAAGTTCACCTGTAAAGGTTATAATACATTTTAGGTTCATCCTGAAATTTCACTCGAAAGCCGAATATCCCTAAGTTTTTGTGAGTAGTGTATATATATACATATATATATATATATATATATATATATATATATATATATATATATATTGTTATAGGACTAAATAAAGGGTTCAATTTCAAAAAATTGGAATTTTCTGCCAATTCTTTCATTGTTCAGGCTTTATAGGGTTAAGAACTTTTTCCACCGCTGCTTATCAGGACCAAATTTTTCCCATAAATAAGTCAGGTGATATTTAGGTCGGCCCTTGTTTCCACACGAGGTTATATTTCAAGATCAGGACTTTGATTTAGGGTGGAAGTGTTTGAGCAGGTGGTTGATTTTTTTTTTTTTCTTTATTGTGCTTGCAGTGAGGGTCCAAGTCACGCCCTGTTTGCTTTGGTGCTGTAAATAAACTCAAACTCAAACATGAACTCGATTTATCAAGTAAAAAAATCGCCCGAAAACGTCCGATTCCAGCTTCACTGAGAACACCAAGCCGCAAAGACGGTCTCATTTTCCTGCGTTCGTATCTGTTCTTCTCACTTCCCATGAGACTTTGTCATTATTTTTTGTCACTTTATCTGCTAAACAATTAGCCAAGTAATTTAAAAAATAATAATAGATAAATTAATTGAAAGTGCAAATAATCACGAGTCGCAGCCCTGTTTAGTGGTAGTATTAGGTTCAGGTTGGGTGAGGAAGCTAGTTTGATATCAGCACTTGGGTTGAGGGTTATAATAAAAAAAAACTGGAGCAGGTGAGAGTAAAGGTTGGTGTTTGGCATGTGAAGGCGGGGGTTAAATTCAGGGTTTAGGTGCTAAGGAATGAATGTCGTCGGTGGAAGGTCTTCACAAGTGCAGGAATATATATTATGTGTGTGTGTGTGAGAGTGTGTGTGCAGTCATGTTTGGTCATGTGTACATGATGAGGCAGAAGAGACAGACAATGATTGAGAGAGAGCGAGTAAGGCTGACTGATAGTGCGTCAAATCATATCTTTCTCTGTGTTGCTGCCTTGATGCCTTTTACAGCCAGAATATTATCTGCAGCACAGGGGCCAGTGGCCAAGGACAATGCGGCCTATTCAAAGATTACAGCGTACGTTTCCTTTTTTTTTTTTTTTTTTTTTTCTCCTTTTTTTTTTTCGCACTCGGCTGCAAAAAGTTCTAATCCTCCCTAAATTGGCTGTAACACAGGCAGGGAGCTTAAAAATGTGGAAGTCAAAAGTTTACTCCTTTTTCTGAAGTTCTGATGTTCAGCGCGTGTCACCGTGGCACCTTTCACAATGAAACAATCACAGCAAAGTGCATATCTGACAATTTCCCTGAATAGTCCAATTACCGCGCTGTAAGCTACATTAGCCTTAAATTATAGCCATCGGGAAACGTCTGAGCATTTCCCTGACAGTAGAAAGAGGTTTACCACTTGGCTCATTGTACTTTTTAAAGACCGACTCGCGCAGTTTTCGCTCCCTTGAGACAGCAAAATCACACGGCATTGTCCATGTGCCCGACTTCCCCGTGGCGTGTCCTTATATTTCTGGAGGCGTCACGTTCTTTGCAGGATCCGGCGGCGGCGGCGGCGGCGGCTTCTTGCGTCGAGCAGATGAAAGTGTGGCTCTGCAAAGTGCAAAGTCTGTGCTCTCAGATGTTCGCCGCTGCCGCCGCCTCTGTGAGAGAATTGAAGGGCCGATCGATTTTGGGATGAGAGAGAGGCAAGGGAGTTGATCGTCACGGGGCGAGCGAGGGCCATGTGGATTGACTCAGTATCACTTCATTTTTCCTTTTCTTTTTGCCGAGTGTGTTCTTTTACATAGAGCGCTCGAGTGCACCTCGGAGTGGCTCTTATCATGGACATTGAACTAATGAAGTGGCAGAGCAGCTGCTCGCCACAGTGCAACTGTTTGCTGGACTGTAACTACCCCTCACCCCTCTGCTGAGTCATGCTGAGTCATGGCCGAGGTTTTCCTCAGGGCCTCAAAAATCTTAAAATGCCTTTAATTCAATTTCATCAACATTAGGCTTTGAAACCTGTAAATATTAAATCCATGTCATCGTTCCACTTGTTCAAAAATGTCCTGTTTTACTTATTATACACATATTATGTTATATATGTCCCTAATATCACCTATGTAATTACTCTATTATTTTTACTTAATGCTATCACTGATATTAATAGGCTACTTTTCTGTGATCCATGATTAAATGATCCATTTTAATGTTCTCTTTGGAGTATGATGTTCTGATTTTCATGATTTTTGTATGTCTTATTTGATTTTTTTTTTTTCTCCTAGTTTTTGTTTGTCTGTTTTATTGCTATTTGGTCACATTTGGCATTGTTTCCTCATCCTGTTATCTCTGTTTTTGTTCAATCTTCTTTCTAATTGTCCTTGTGCTGCATTATTATTGATGAGGACCCCCTCAAAAACGAGATGGTGCATCTCAAGGGGGGGTTATTCCTGATAAAGAATTTCACGTCATCAAATAGTCTTAACTTTGATTTTATGAGGTCTTAATTTCCACATGAGCATATTCACTCCACATTTTCATGCACACAGAAACCAGATTATTCACTTTAGCATCTGTAGAGAGAAATCCACAAAAATCCTCGGACTTACCCGTCCCGAATTCTGTGTGCAGCAAACAAACAAACAAACAAACCAAAAAAAAAAAAAAGTCCCGGTTAGACATATTCCTGCAGCAGCTGCTCTCTGAGCTAAAGGAGTCTGTTCGTCAGTAACCGCTGCCTAAAACTGACTTCAGCACAAGAGCAAATCTATAAAGTACCAATGTGCAATGCTCATTTGAATAATAAGAAGGTGGTTTTCACAGAAACGAGTCTGAAGTTTGGTTGAAATTTGAAGATCTTGAGAGGCATTAAATTTTAACACTCAGTTTAATGTTCCTCCGTCAGAGGAAAGGACACCGGTTGGATGATATCGCACTGTCTTTCTCACACATCTTTCTCCTGCCACCGTAAGCACATTAACACACTCATGGCATAATTCATGAAATTCAGTGCAATGAATGATATGATAATGCGATCATTATAGAGGGCCTTCAGGTGGTGTAGCGCACCCTGTGGTGGCCATATTTGAGGTCCTGAGAGCTGATTGCGTTTCTGTGGGCTCGGCCTTTCCAGCAGAAGTCGATAGACACGCTAAATGCCTGTGCTATTTTTCACAGGGAACTCATTATTTCTCCACTGATTAATCGAACAGTTAGCGACTTAATCTCATCACCTAAACATCAATAACTTGTTGCCAAAAGGATATATCTCATTTGAATGAGAGCTACTGTATTAGCAGAAGTGAGACTCACTGGTGGCGAAAAGTTGCACGCTCACATAAACACCGGCTGGTTAATGTTGACTTAAACAGGCAAAAACTAAAGTCTTCTTAAAGGTGCATTATGCAAAGTTGGTGGGGGTTTCGTCTTAAGTGACGCCCATTCAGACTCAGCTCAAGATGACAATGTAGGATAAACTAAAAGTAGAGACACCTCTTGTGCCCCAGTTTATTTTAGCATGCCAAAATGTTGATGCTTTTCAGTGTCCAGCCTTCATCAGAGCATCATGAGTCTGAAGAGTCCGAGGAGCCTGAAGTGTCCAAACTTCAAGCCCAACCCTCAGAAATTCTGCGTAATGCACCTTTAAGTCACAGCTGTGAGTGGTTTGGATTAGAGAGTAGCTTGGGCTAAACAGAAGACGGGTCACTGTAAATCTGCAAACAAATTCAGCTCACTTTTCTTTTTGCTTTTACTTGCGATACAGCATTACATTTTTTTACTTTTTTTTTTTTTTTGGTGCTGGACAAGGGTCACAGCACATTTGTGATGAACTTACTTACAAAGCCTGTATTGTTCCCTGTAGGTAATTTGTTCGTCAGACTAAAGAGAACAAGACCTTTGCATCTTGAATTTAGGAAGAGGAAGGGTCTCAAAGTGTAAGTGCACCTCGCGCCGGCATGATGCTGACTCAGCAGAGGGTAATACAGCTTGCATACACGGTCAAAATCCTTTGCTTTTATGTGTTTTGCTTTTAGCACAGTCTTAGCCATTTGTTTTTTAATGTGCGGTGACCCGTGTTGTTTGCCATGATGGACTCATCTTACTCCCACAGTGTATTTATGTCTCTTTATCCTTTTTTATGTTTTTTTTTGTTTGTTTGTTTGTTTTTTTGACATAAAAGCTATGGAGTCTACTTGAAAATTAACTGCACAGCTAACACTGGCCCAATAATGTATTATGGTGATGTCAATTGATGTTCATTGTCCCTGAAAAATAAAGTAAAGTGAATAAGCTTCATCTTACATTTAGACACTGTGTGTGTGTGTGTATCCTGGTTTCTTCTTACATACTCTACCATTAGATTCACTGCAGGGTTAATAATATCTGTCTGTAGCTTTGTCTAAAAAAAAAAATTAAAAAAAAAAAAAAAAAAATCACATTTTCCAACAGAAAATAAATAAAACATTGTAGGCTCCAACTCTATCCAGATGTATCCAGATAAATTTCAAACTCCACTAATGTTTAAGATTCCCGTACTGCACATAGCAGAGTTATAAAAACTACATGTTCCTCGGTTCAATACTACGTTCTGATGTGAAACTCTGCCTTTGGGTTTTTACTGTGTATGCCACTCCTGTGCACTTGTGTGAGTTAAATTAAGAAAAAATAATCACGAAAAAATGAGATTATTTCAGGCAAAGCAGCATCCATATATGTCAAAAAGCCGAGATGCTCCCGGCGGCACATCGCTCCCATCAGCTGTGCATAAACTCTGACTCACACGCCAGTCGTTTAGAGGTAATAGTGGATATAAGCTGAATCTGAAAATAATTTATCTATGCTGTTGGAAAATGAGTGTAAAAGTGCAGACTTTAAAAACTTTTTTAAAAAAAACAATAGCCAAGTAAAACTGGAAACTGCATCGACGAGGGGACTTTTATTTTGAAATGGGTTATGTACAGGGTGACCCAAAAAAACGGGAACTTTTTAACAATCCAATAAAACCAAGAGTGATGGAAGAAAAATATTTTATTCATATTAATTGAAACCTGAAAACATGCCATTTAAGAAACAATGATGGAATTTTCATTTTTTAAAAATTGTGCTGCCACTTGCTCATGTCTGCCAATGCGCACTTCAAAAATTCCCATTTTTTTGGGTCACTCTGTATACGATACATCTTTTTTGTAAACGTATTAAAAATTCTAGTTGTTCATTTAATCTGGTCTTTCATGGAGTGTGTCATGAGCAAAATGAATGTGCAAAGTGAATCATTTGCAAATAAATAAATGTGTCATCCAGTGCAGCGGCGGGGCAGCCGAGCGTCGAGCGAGACTGTCCCGCAATCAGACGCTCGCAGGTCCAATCCCCTCAAGTGTCTCGCTGAGGTGCCCTTGAACACTGCGACTCGTCCCGCTCATTTATTCTGAGTCGCTCTGGGTAAAGGCGTCAGCCAAACGCTCGCACAGTGAGTAGATGCCGACTAACAACTGTATGGATTGCTAATGGGTTCTGCGGTGACGCCGCTGTGTGACACCTGTGGTTTATTCCGGCCCGGGACGCCACCGGGGCTCAGACTGATGAGCGTGACACCACAAAAATTGACAAAAAGTTATTGTTCCTGTCGTAGTTTTCCAAGTCCGGGTCAAGCAGCACTTAATCAAGAGATTAAATGAGAAGCAAAGTTGGAGGCCTGTAGCGCCGGGTTCCCATTAGCTAGACTGACAGCAGTGGGATCTCTGCTGCAATAATGGCGGCCTCCCCTGCTCTCTGCAGATGTACAGTAATTAGCCCATCCGCTTATAATAGCTTAACGATTACTGGCATGTCGCCATTTGTTATTCGGGAGATTTGCTTTGTTGACTCATTTGGGAGGAAAGCGATATGAGTTTTTGATGCAATTACTCATCATTAAGGATTTGGTTGTTGTTGTTGACTCTTATGAAGGTTTACCCAAGAGACAGATTACGGCGGAAATTGTTTTGCTTATTTTTTTTTTTTTTTTTTTTTTTTATTAGACAGACAAAAGCAATCTCTGTGATATTGAAATGTGGGGCGGGGGGGAATATATGACCCAGTGTGTGGGCAACAATAAGGAAGGTATTAGAGGCAGCAGACTGAGGAATGAACTGGGTGCACATGGTAAATTGAAGTTAATAAGTATTTGTTTGTGTGTTTTTGCCTGTGTGCTTGTGTGTACCTACTGTATGTATGCATTACACGCTTACGTGCATGACCTTGTGCATGCGTGTCTCTTTCTTGATGTAAATATATCTCATTTGAATACAGCCTACAGTATTTAACAGAACACAGTGCTGCTCGTGGCTAATAGTTGCATGTCCCACAATAATAAGAAGCAGCAAGCTGAGGAAATTGAAATAAAGACTCCGTATGTGTGTGTGTGTTTTTGCATGTACCTGTGCATGCACTGCAAGTGTACGTGCATGAACCTGCACATGCATGTGTGCATGCACATGCACAGTGGTGCATACGTTAATTACTACCTCAGACACAGCGTGCATCCATTTTGACGGAGTAATTAGAGCTGAGTAAGACTGAATTGCAGCCAAACTGCAGCAATATGCAAAGGTTTATGTACTAATTATTTTTCCCTTGTATGCCCATAGAGAAATACACTGGAGTAAAATCGCAGCAGAGAACAAACGTAAATGGTTTTCCCTCAGGACAGAATTTCAACAATTCTCACTCACTCTTTCCTCCCTGTTCATCTCTGCTCGCTGCTGTTGCCAAATGAAGTCTCTGACTTTGTTCTTGCCTCTGTCTCTCAGATGGCTGTCTGAGTCTCAGTCTGTGGCCTCGCCTCTGACAGTGCACACGCTGCGACCAGAATGTTAATACAGCTCCACAATACGCTTGAATAATGTCATAAAATCACTGCTCATATTTTTATAACCACATTTGACTGGTGCTGCAGATATTAAGAAGTCAGCCTAGAGGCAGACATATTGCCTGAGTGGGGGCGGGTGATTCCTAATACAAATTTACTCTAGCAATGTCACCTGGTGTTTGGACAAATAATCCTTTTCCTGGCAGATGCGTCCCCGGTGAAATCACCTCCGATGGCTTGAGATGTTGACTGAGAGTGGAAAATGCCATGCATAACAAATATTGATCCAGCGGACATGTGATCAATAAGCCGTGATTATGGCGAGGAAAAACGCAGGTGAAGCAAACGGAGGCTGATGTGACAGCTCGGCGTCCGGCGCGCCTTCGGCTGTTGACGCATTCGCACACAGATGAGGCACAAACGGTGCAACACACCAACGTGCACACTCACATACACACACACACACACACACACGCCGACGCTGACCCTCGAAGATGCGATTACACAGGTGCAAACACCGACGCAGCACGTGCAAGCAAGACAATGAGACACACAAACAAACACACACACACACAGCACATGAACACGCACACGATGTAATTCCCCATGCAAGCGCAGGACCACTGCGCCCGGCTCAGCTCTATCCTTCACAATGGCATGATGACCTTTCAAACAAATTCCAAATAAATAGATATAAACAAAAAAGAAATGAATGATCCGAGCCGGGGATGAAGAGGGATTATTCTCTCAGAGCTGCTAATCAAATGAAAGAGCAGAAAAATTGTATTAGGTGGGACAAACAATTGAGTTAGAGCTACTGAAGGACACTGACGGCTACAGGCGAGCGTTTTTGTCGCCCAGCCTCGGTGCTCAGTACAGTACACAAACGCTTTGTCCCTGCTCTCGCTCATCAGCAGCTCAGAGTGGAAAAAAAAAACCAAAACAAAACAAAAACGCTTCCCCGCCTAAATTTGGAAACACAAAATGGAGATAAAGTAATAAGCAGACCCGCTTCTACATTGATTCTAAATTAATGCAAAAATGTAAAGCTGCACAATGCAACATTTTGCCTCGAGGCAGGAAGTGGATTGCTGGTGCCTCCCTCCTCCACTCCACTGGGTTTACACAATAGAAATGCATCTGAGTAGAATCAGCCGTGCACAGAGGAGTCTACTCTTGTTAATGCACCAACTGGCAGCCACCTTTGGAAAACCAAACAGCTTAATTGACACTTCCATCATTTCGTCCAGATCTCATGATCTCACACAAAATTATCGGTTGTGGAGGAACGTCGACGCGAGTGATTGGATCCGAGATACAAAACATTCGATTTTGGCCCAAAAAATGTGGCTGTGGCTCAGATTTCCGACGTCGTAAGGCTATAATTATCCATCGCTTCTCAAATTCTGTCACTTGACCATAAAATGCAGCAGGAAGACGCCAGTCTCCACCACACTAACTCAATCAGATAATGTTAAAGCAACATGAAGGAATATTACATGCATGTTTTTTTTTTCTGGTAAAGTGACCCCTTGCAGAGGGAGAGTCACCGCTGTGGGTCTTCCTTCCACCAGTTTCCAACTAGACTGTTGTTTTTTTCCGACTTTAAGCTTTTTAAATTTCTGGATCGTCTGCATAAGCTCGTCCTCTGCCCTCCTCTTCACCCACCTTCATGCACAACTTCTCTGAAACTTTCCACAGATAAGCATATCCGAATTTCAGATCGATCATGCAAGTGCCTCTGTCTGTGCCATCGGGACCGTGGTGTCAGAAAAAGTTCATTCAAAGCAGCTCAACATGGAGCTGAAAGTCTGCAGCCTCATCACCTTTTCAAATTGAAGGTTAGAGACAAAATAATCCCACGAGTGAGAGTGAAGTACATCTCTCGCTTACATCCCAAAAAAAGAAAATTTTCACTAGTTTTGCACAAGCGACGAGCCGTGAACCTGGAAGCAGTCGGACTCTGTTTGAGGAGTTGAGCTCTCAACATCCCCTAGTGGTCAGAGATCGCTTTGCACAGCTTTAAGGGTAAAGCAAGCAAATAGCTATTTATGCTGTGTGTTTATCCTAATTTGTGGTTATTGCCAGCAAATTTGTTAAGTATTGCAATGACAGAGCTCTTAACCAACATGATAAAGCTCGACCACCCTCCAAACCAACGCTTTTTATTTGTTTTGACTCTTTAGCGAGTTCGCTGCCTTCACCAACATGAGCGAACTCTCCTGCCAACATGGTGACCTCCGTGAACCGCTACAGCTGTGGCCCTGGCACGAGGAGCCACCTGGAAGTCCACCAAACCGCCCCTGAACCAAAGACCCCGAGCCCCAACGTCCATCCTAATGAGCTGCCCTTCCTGAAATGGTGAAGCGGTGTGCGTTAGGCCAACAGAGAAGAAGCAGACGGCGAATATAGCTGATCTGCAAAAAAAAAAAAAAAAAAATCTGTTTTCCTCCATTCTCACTTCCCCCGTGATTTCCTGCAGTGCTGCCAGCCTCTCACCTTGATGGCCGTGCCCTCCGAAAAAAGGTTTACACCCCAAAACGTCCCACTGAAAAGCAAATTTCAACACACTGACAATATAAAAGCTACTCCATTTATTTATTATTATTTTTATGCGAGTAGATGGTCTGGCATAATTTCGCCTCTTTGCAGGGTGCATGGACCAAAACACACTCTTTTGTTAAAACCAACATGTTTCATGTGCACATATAAGTTTTGCAGGAATTATTTTGTTTCAACTTAAAAAAATTAAATAAAAAAAAAAATGCACAGCCACAACCCAGTCCTGCACACTGACGTCTCTCACTGGCGAATTAAAATGAAAAGAAAATTAGATCAGCGAGAAATATCGATGTGTCTTATGAGTGTTGCCGGTGTAACAAGTGGCACGCCGCTAAACGCCTCGCTGGGATTCAGGTAACTAAATGGCAGCACCGCCGCCGCCTCTCTGTGTGCCTCTGAGCATCGCAAAGTTATTAATTCAAGCCGTTTTTTTTCCACTCCGTTCACAGCAAACCCAGGGCAGAAAATGTAAAAAGTCAATGTGGCCGGCATCATGACAGTTTAACACAAACACACAGCAGATGTTTGGGTTTGGATCACGACACTCTCAAATTATTTACAAGCTGAAATGATTATGCATCCAACCGGCACATTTCCCCACTCGGCCCTGCTTCTCTTTGTTTATTTATTGATTTGTACGCTTCAAGATTTCTACCATTGTCCCTTAAATAATATCGGTATGTTGCATGCTTGTGCGGGCTGTAAGTCATACGCTGCTGTTTTCCGATGCCAACACGCATTCCAACAGTTTGATTCGATATTAACTCCCATTTTTCTCCATGCCCGAGAGAAATGGCTTGGAAAAAACACAAGTTGAGCTCATTTCAGCCGAGATGCAGGGAAGAATCTGGTAGCGAGAGGGTTAAGAGTCACTTTAGCGTTACAGTGCAATAATTTAACTCTGCTGGATAAGGACCTGAGGAAAATAGAGAAAGTGGACATTTTTAAAAGCAAACTCAAGACCTACCTTTTTAGTATGGCTTTTAATTAAATGTTATTTTAGGAATTTTTTATTTTATTTATCATTTTCGACCTTTTAGTCTGGTTTTTAACTGAATTTTATTTATTTTATTATTTACTTGTCGGTTTATTTATTTTACCTTTTTAGACTGGTTTTCAATTGAATTTTATTTATTTGATTATTTTACCATTTTAGTCTTGCCTTCAACTGAATTGTATTTATTTTATTTACTTTTATTTATTTATTTTTATTGATATTTACTTAATTTTAAATTTTAATATGGATTATCTTCTCTCTAGTGTTTCCTCACTTCGAAGTGGCGAGTGTAGGATAGTGTTTCCTCAGTGTGTTTTTGTTAATTCCTTAGTGTTTTTAAATTTGTGTGTGTGCGTGTGTGTGTGTGTGTGTGTGTGTGTATTTATGTGTGGGAGAAGGGGGGGGTATATCCTGTGTCTATTGTTTGTTGTATTGTTTTTATGTGTTGCATTGTTTTTATTGTTTTTATGTGTTTTTATGTATAGCACTTTGGGCTGCTCCTTTTGCATGAAAAGTGCTCTATAAATAAAGTTTGATTGATTGATTGAGATGCAGTGAAGAGTTGTGTGTGCAGCACAAACACAGGTCGGGTGCAGGTTCACTTCATATGGAGGAGGCTGGCCAACGGATTTGATTCGGTGTCTTAAGGCTGTAAAATGTCAAATATCTGAGTTATGATGAGTTAAAAGTTTGAAGAGTCTTATTCTTACCTCCATGACCGTAACCAAAATGTATTATACACTCGAATAAACTCCTGATGGAGGCCTTAATGTTACAAAGGCCTCTGTCTTCTCCGCCATTTTGTGTCACGCCTCCCACTTTGTCACCCCCGTCTCCCCTCCCTCCCTCCCTCCCTCCCTCCCTCTCTCCACCTGTCAGCTCCTGTTCCTCCTCCTTTCCTTCTCTCTTTCTCTCCCTGTCTGCCTCGCTTTCCCGTCCCCTTAATCTCCGCCTCGCCCTCTCCGGTGCTCTTTCTCCCGATCGCCCTCTCCGGGCTCGTAATGGCTCCTGTCACTGAGGTGGGGTGGGGAGGGGATGTGATGAGGGATAAGGGATAAGGGATAAGGGAGGGTGGTGCAGCTGCTCCCCCCCCCCGGGCGGCGCGTCCACCCGCTCAGCGCTCGGCTTTTCTTTTTCATTTTTATTGGAGAGGTTGTGAGGTTGCGGCCCGAGCGCTGGAGGAGTATTTCAACTTTTTGGCGAGAGAGCGCGGCGCTTTAATGGCTTTTCGGTTGTTGCATTTCGAGCGGAGCCACGAGCCGTCAGCATGTGTTAGGCTCACACACACCACACTCACACTACAGTACTGCATACTGTAATGTAGTGTAAGCGTTGCCTTTGGTGCGAGCTGAATCAAATGTTTTGTTTTTCTTCCCGAGCTCCATGCGATGTCTTCATGATGGAACTATTTCATCAGTAAATGCAAGTTGTACCGAACATTTTAACAGAGTTTCCGTAATTCTACAGTTGTATATTTCTTCTTGATTTTTAGTTTTTCTCTTTTTTTTTCCCCGCTTTAAAGAACTTTCTCTCCCCATAAAACATTTATTTTCTGGTTTTATGCTCTCCCTTTACAACGCTGGTGTAATTCCCTGATATAATGTATTGAAATAGCCTTTTGTATTCTGCACATGGCTTGCGAAGTTGCTTGTTTGCCATGGAGTCTATGTGCTAAGCAGATGTTTCCACTTGGCATTAAAGGCCCATTTATCGTCCCTTTATGCAGGAAAAGGGTTTGAAACGTTGTGAACGTCTCTGCCCACACGCTTCCGCGCGTCCTTTACATTTTGCATGGATGTTAAAGCAACAAATGCACGAGAGGGCAGCTCAGAGTCAAAAGTCTCTGAGGACAAAAAGCGACGTTGGAGGAGGAGGAGGAGGTCGTAATGATGTTCCTGCGATCAAGGGGCAAATGTGGAGGCGGCGTTGTCGAGATGGACGTCTTTGTGTCTCGTTCATGGACCAGCCTCTCTTGAACTCCACCGCCCCGGCAATTTCCAGTGCTGCCCCTCTGTTTTGTTCATACCCAGAAGCTTCCTGGAAACGTGCAGAAATACAGACGAAGTGAACACAAAGTGAGGACAGACGGCTCTATCTGTATCTGTACTTGGTTTAAAGGTTCGATCTAAACGGTAAAGCCTTGCAGGGTTTGATCTACCTGGTGTGTCTTTCATGCTTGGTGATGCCATGGTCGTGCTCGTGCTTATTGGTGGTTTCCAATGTGGGTGGGGCCGGAGAACAAAGAGAGGGAAGTATGAAATTGAAGAGATGTTTGGGGCGGGGTAAAAGAAAAACCAGGGAGCAGAGAGAGGAGCTTTGATTAAAACAAAAAAAAAAAAAAAAAAAAAAAAAGCAAAAGCAGAATGGCCCTTAGTTTGAGGCTACGTTTACACATTTATACACGGGTATGTTTAAAAACGGAGACATTTCCCTTCGTTTGTGCCCTTCATTTACACGCAAACGGCGAATTTGCCTCTGAAAACGATTCTTTCTAAAAACTCCGGCCAAAGTGGAGATTTAGGAAAACTCCTGTTTCGCGTTTACATGTAAACTGAGAAAAACGGAGAAATACAGAGTTTCAGGCAGCCGACGTCACATTATGCGCCAAAAGTGCGCGCAGTGTTTACATTTGGCTATGGTGATCATAGACATGATATACATATATTATGTCTATGATGGTGATGATCATGGATGCATTCACAGTAGCAGTCGCATTTCTGTCCATATGTTTGCATTTTCAAATACAGCTGCTTTTTTATATCGAGGAGCAGAGATGAATGAGGGATCAGAGGTCAGCAATTTTGCAAATTCTCCTCCCTCCAACACAAAGAGCCAGTCCGTGTCGCTGGTTTTGGGTCCGACCTTGGCGGACTGCTGTCTGGTTTGGCTTCTGATTGGCTTGCATGGTTTTCTCCTTCTTCCTACACCGCCGCCCGTAGGCTTGGTGTAGTTATGATGGCGCTCAGCGGCGTATTTATGCGGGTTGATGTAAAAGTAAACTTTTTTGAAAACAATGCCGTGTGCACGATGTTATTTTGGAAAACAGAGGGAGGGAAATATTTGTTTCTCAAAATACCTGACTACGTGTAAAAGTAGCCTGAGAAGGCCAGTCATGTCCAAAAGTTCAGTTCCCATGATCTGAAAACCTCAAAGCAAGAGCAAACGCTGCGATCTACAGCTTCTGTATGGACATTCATTCACTCCTCCATTTCCTGCATGTCTGCCGGTGAGATCAAGACTTTTTTTTTTTTTTTTTTTTTCAATGCATTGCTGTTTTTGAGTTCTGTTTTTGCATTTTGAACGGGATTTTTGCCTTTGGATTGGATATAAAGGTTTTTTGAGTTTGGACGTGGATATTTGAGTTTCTCATGGACATTTAGAGGAACACTAAAAGTTGAATGAAGAGCAAACTGACACCATAGAGTTAAGAAACCTGTTTATTACAAGCAAATCTTTTGGTTCATTAAGTTTTGGGAGTAAATGTATGATTTCAACCTAACAATGACAGTAAAGAAAATTAGTGTCCTGAACTCTTGGGGTAGCTAGGCTTTGGGAATAAGGCTGATTGTTACTTGTCTTCCAGTGGATCTGAGCTCGGGTGACGCTGATAAATGTGGGCGTGGCGTACCCAAAGAAACACCTTCACCTGATATTTTCTCATCTCTCACCAGTTTGTGCAGCACAGGAAGACGCCAGTAAACACAGAGCAGATGTGCAGGACTTAAAGCAGCCTGTCATATCCACCTCTGCTGTTTTCGCATTTTGTTTAATTGATATTTTTATTTAATAGGCTGCATTGATCGTAACCATCCAGTCATCTCTGGGGTCAATCTGATCCCATTCAATGTTTAACTAAGGGTGCTTTCAGACCTGTGGCCCGTTTGCTTTGTTCCAATTCAGGGGCTAAATCGATACAGTTGTTTCGTTTTTCGTTTGGGGCGTTTGTGTTCACAGGGCAACCGTCTGTAGCGGTTCAAAGCTGTAAACAAATGCCATGCGCGAACCAACTGTTCTCTCATTAGTCAGAAATTACCCCGAAAGAAGAAGTTTCCTCTTCTGTTCTTACCCCGGGAAAAACAAAAACCATGGAGCATCTTCAGCGTGTGTGGCTAGTTTGTTTCTCTGTAGTGGCAGTTCTGCCCATGTTGCCGCCCTAGGCGAAATTACTGCCTTGCGCCCTTTCGTGTTACTACTCCTACCTACTTTTTATATGGACAAAATCTTGTTTGAATAAAAAGCCACCGGCCACGGCACCGGTCGGCATCAGGCGGGCCGGTACCCGCGCCCACCTGGTCAGGTCTGCCGGATCTGACAAGTGAGCGGCGCTGATGATTTTTTTTTTTTTCTTTTTTTTTTTTTGCTCTTGAGCCGCCCCCACATGACATGAAAAAATGCCCGCTTCGCCCATGCCTAAAACCGCTACTGAATGTACTGGTGTTCTGTAACGGAGGAAAACATCCCGTTCTACCGGGAATCAAGACTGCGCAGGGAAAATAATATCATACTGCATCTACTGAGAAGAAGACATGCCGCGACAAGGAATCGCCGACGAAGATGGGCTCTGACGCTGGATGAACCACAGTTCTGAGTGAGTTGTGTCGGTTGCTGTGTCGATTATGTTCTCACTGCAAACGAACCGCTTCAGGACTCCAATGGAATCGAGCCGAGACCACCTCTTCTAGGCGATCTCGGCCTGCTTGTTTTGTCCCGCATCCGAGCGTGATTGCTGTGTTCACATATGTCCAAACGAACCGATCTTTAGGGGGAAACGCTCCCTGTTTCGGAACAACTGCTCAAAACAGGACAGGTCTGAAAGCACCCTAAATTAAATAAAGGATTTACATTGTATTTGTTTCTATTTTTGCTTCACATTTGATGACTCTTCCTAATTTAATGGGGACAAGCGTGTCACCATGAAATGAACATGGTGATGTGTTTTTCAAAATCCCGTCCACATTTTGTACGCATGGTTGTTTCTTTGGGATCTATTTGACCCGAGGCTTTTTTTTTTTTTTTTTTTTAATTTTGCACACACTTGTTTTGGTTGTTTTGGATGACACTGAGGAGCCACTGAGAGTTCATCTGACAAAACATGATCGTCAGATGTATAAAGAGCGATGAGTGTGGGAAGTTAATGTTTCATTTAAAGGGCTATTTAGGCAATCAGCAAGAAACATAATGCGCCTGACTCAACTTGAGCAACATGTTTTATTCCAATCATTTTGTGCAGGTTTAAATTACTGGGATCAAATTAAACTCTTAAACAAATATAAACTAATCATTCTGGATCACCCTGAGTCCATACCAGTCAGCCAGCAGGAAAAAAAAGCATTATCTGTAATGAATGGTTGGATTTGTCAACTATCCGACCCACCTCTGCTAAAGATTCATCACTTGGGTCAATATTGCATCGTGCACATAGTTACCAGCTGTTGTTACTGTTACTGTGAATAAATGAATTATTTTAAAATAAGCGATGACTTCAGCCGATCGATTTCCCCTCGGCAGGTCTGAGCCGGAGGGTCTGTGTATAGATCTCTCCATGAAGTTTGCACAGAGATAAATGTGTTTTGGATGAAGTGTGATTGTGCTGACGTGCACGTGCGCTCGCGTCCGCGTGCACGGCCTCTTGTGACGGACACTTTACAGGACAGCGCCCGTGTGCGAGCCGCGGTAATGTTCATGCCGTTCATGCAAGAGTTATCACCTCTGCTTGTTGTCTGCCGCTCGGATATCTGGTCACTGTTTTGTTTTGATGCACGAGTCCCGCCGGCCTCCACCGGAGCTGAAAATACCTGCGACGCCTCAGAGCCCTTACAAATGTCACCACGTTTTTATGAAAAAAGCCGCCCGCGCTAACCTCGGCGGTGTCACTTGTGCTTTGAAAAATCGCTGCATGGTGTCTTAATGCGACCTGGGAGGAGGATGCGGCGTTTTCACAATAAAAGCGGCAACGGTGATGTGATGGAGATTGATGTCGGGTTTCGAGGTTTCCGGAGGCGCAGGTTCAGCCCTGGAAGTGATGACTCAGCACAAAGGCACAGGTAGAGGTGGAAAATGTGCCGAACAGCTCTCGACTGACGTTTTTACGTTTATACTGAAAGAAAGATGGCATGAGGACCAACAAACAAGATGGCGATTATAAAGTCAGCTGCTTGGTAACAGGTTACTGAAACCCCTTTAACTCTGATTTCTAATTATTTTAAGCAACTTCAAAAAAAAAAACATTTTTTCCATAATCTACACTGATGGTGCATACTTATTTCTGTGTCTGTATCACACTTCTATTGAGTGAAATATTCAAACCTGAGAAGCCGTTGTTTTTTGTCTGCAGAAGTACATCAAATAGAAAATATCTGCATGTATTTTGCATCATTTTATACTTCTTATCATTTAGAAGGGCATATTTGGTATCTCTGGTAACCTTGAGATTTCAAAATAAAATCCTGTGCGTTTGAAGCTTTGAAGCTCGGCTGCACGGCTGCGGTGAGTCCGGTGGGACCGGCGGGGTTGAGGAGGTTAAAATCCACCAGAACGTGCGCAGCAAAACGTTTACCACCGCGTTCGTGTTCGTGCTACACAATTCATGACACCGCATGTGAGATATTAGAGCTTAAAGGAAAATCCACAACTCCTGCTTGTAATTATCACCAGCAGGCTAACGTGCCGAGCGTCTCCCAGCCTGACAGAACACACGGAGGCGGCAAAAGGTGCAAACTCCTGTCAAGGCAAGAATAACAGAAAGTGCTCGTTTTGAGCCCTGGAATGGTTCGTTAGCTTTGATTATCTCTATACGTCTCTGTCTCTTGTTCTTCCTGTTTCACACACACGCACACACACACACACACCGTTCACACCAAAGCGTTGCATCTTTCTGCCCGTAGGACCCAGCAGAGCGCAGATCGCAGCCGCTCAGCCAGAAACTTTGAGCGGAGGAAGTGCAGGCCTCGCTCTCGCTCCTCTTGACGTTATTTGGGCTGATGGGAATGAAATGAAAAGTTCGGCTCAACTTTAAATCCATTTTTGGCGTCTTGTCGGCAACCGCAAGAATGTGTGTGAGTGTCTTCACTGACTAACATAAGATATAAGAGTAATGCATTGTTAAGGTTGAGAACAGCACCCAGAATGAGGCGGTATCTGTTTTTTTTTTTTTTTTTCTCTGTTTATAGAGGAACAGCAAAAAACTTCACACATCTATTCCTCGGGCAGGTGCGTCGGAAAAGGACAAACCAGTCCAAAGTAATTGAAGGATAAATTCCCGCACATTGGCCAACTTCCAGAATAAAGAGTTTATTGCGACGTTTCGGTCATAGACTTTTTTCAAGCAAATGTTTGTGCCAACAAAAGAAGCCATCTTAAATAGGAGCGGCTGTGTGACTCCAACCAATCACTTTTTGCACACGTCTGATATAAACATTTACATACTGAATATCAATATACAATCAATACACATAGGGAGAGCACGATACAGTCAAGCAAAAACACACAAAACATTTTTTATATATAAAGTTGTGACTGAATACATTAGGTCCTAATAAAAGGTAATGGCTAATGATTGCAGTCAGAAAAATTACAACATGCAATACATAGTTTAAATATAGAGAAAAAAGAAGCAAAAAAGAGGAACTTATAATAAGAATGCACGAATCCTCTAATAATGTGAAAAAATTATTATCTCTGTTTATAGAGAAAAGCCCTAAAAGCCCCTATTAAGCCCCTAAAAATCTGCTCATCAATATTACTTAATATTTAGAAATGGCACTTTGTGGTGTAAATGTAACTCTAAATCTCACCCTCATTAAAAATGCACACACTTATGAATATGCAAAAAGTCTCCGCCCACCAGCGCTCGCAACAGTCGTGAGAATTGCGTTATATTTGATGATCTAACCCTGGAAAAATATATTTGCTTTTCCGCAAATATCTTATGATACTAGTCAGTGTAAATCAAGGTTAAACATTTCAGGGGACAGAAACATAAGAAACACATTTTGAGTGGAAGGGGACTTTAAAGGTACCAAGCTGACATTTAGATGTGGACAGAGAGTGTAACAAAGTGTTTAATATAATAATAATAAATCATAATAAAAGTTTGTATGTATTTCTTTTGATTTTTAGTTTGATTGTATGGTGTTTTTACAAGGAACTGTAAAGGCACTAATTTTAACTTCTCCCTTGTCTTTCTCTTTGAGTTTGGATTTTTTTTTCCTAGGTTTTTTTTGTGTTTTTTTTGTTTGTTTGTTTGTTTACTTCACAGGTGCAGGTAAACAGCTACAGCGGCTGTGTGAGTCTGGTAATTGTGTTTCTTTCTTTGCTTTTTCAGCACTTTCTCCTCCTTCTGTGTCTTCGTTCCAACCACAGTCCCCCTTCCCTTGACCCGACCCCCGTGGTTTAGGAGCACCTCGACTGGCCAGTGGCCCCTCAGAGCAGAGATATAAGGGCTACAGGTTAAAATTGGAAACCACTTTGGAAACCAGTTTGTACTTTTAAACCTGATATGGAAATGGAAATGAGTCAAAATGCAGGACCTTCACGCCCAAATCGCTGTTTAAACAACGTTCAGTTGACATCATTGATAGCGGTTCTTGCAAAATGCTGGTTATAAAGAACCAATAACATATTAACTAAGATATCCCGAATGATTTTATTATTTGGTCATTTGCAAATTTGGACTTCTTTCCCTGCACTCCTTCCACTTTTCTCCTTTCCCTCCTTTAGGATCTTGCCTCTGAAAAACCTGGGTTTGGAGGGCCGATCGGCTCCGGCACTTTGCTCCTCCCCTCCATCTCCCCTCATGCTTCCCAGTTTTTCTACCTTTTTTTTGCTTCCTCCTGTGTTTCCTGCTCCATATGTGTGATGAAATAGTGTATGCTTTTTAATTAGGGATAAAAAATTATGGGTAATTGTTTCCTCCTGACTCTCTAATACCATAAAAGTGCCTTAAAAAAGCAAAACTGTGTTGACTGCTGGCTCCTCATGAGCCCTGTGTTTCCTGTGAACCTTGTCGCCTTGTTGCATAACACACACACACACACACACACACACACACACACCACTTTATGCGGGTTACATATACAATCCATATACCCTTATCAGGCCCAGTCTTCAGGCCGCCAGGTGAGCTTTATATTTTAGCTGCAATCAAAGACTCACGCCGTGACTGGATCAGCGGTCCTGCACCCGATGAGAGAAAAGCCGTCGATTGAGAGACTCAGGGACTTGTTAGGTGACGTTTCTGAAGGACGGAAAAGATGCTTTGTCTTATGTCTGGCAGGGGCTTTAAGAGCAAATATTATTTGGTGCTTGTATAAAAAAATATATATATATCACTCTGCTTCATGACACACTGGCGTTGCTCTCTAGGTTATAAAAAGATCCACTTTGTGTTTCCAGGAAATGAGAAGTAGCGTCCTAAAAGCCGCTTCCAGTCACCGCAGAGCCGCGTTAATGATTGTTGTAAAACCGAGAGTGAGAGGCAAATTATTATGGCACCGTCGCCTTATATTTCTCAGAAAATGGAGGCTGATTAAATGAAAACAAAAGTTAAAGGAGACCAGGACTAAGAGGCACGCCGATAATGATTCAAGCCGGCGAACGGAGAGGGAGGCAATTTCGAGAGCCGCCGTGAGACGATCACGATGAATGTAACCGTCTCAGAAAAGGTTTCAGAAGATTGCTTGATCGATGTGGCCTCTTTCCTATTTACAATTTAGTCATTTGGCTGACACCGCTAAGGAGACGGATCTCCAGCGGCTGAGCAGGTGCAGCGCCAGGCTCCAGGACACCTTTTGTAAGACAGTCATTTTGTATATTTTATAAACAAAACTGAAAAATGATCAAATATAGACCCCATGTATAGTTCTTAAGTACTGAGATTTAACAAAACACAACATATTAGATAAAAAATGGGCACATAAATAAGAAAAAGGTCGTCATCATGACAGATAGATGGTTAGATGGAGGGATGTGAGTCTGCAGCTCCATTTACACTTGGCCTAATTCTCGTGCACTTGTCATGATTTCACGTCGAAGCCTGTCATTTCGCATTTTTGTGTCAGCACCGCTCGTCTTTGGCTCTCAGGCTCTCAGGCAACACGACCAACTCTGCCAACTCTGTTTACTACTTGCCCAGATTCTGTATCAGCGCGGCATTAATCTTCTTTTGTTCGCCCCCCCTTGCAATGCTGAGTACAAGAACACACACACACACATATGAACATGCGCACTGACACACACACACATGCACTTAAGCACACTCATAATCACTATGAAGTTGGATGTATGCCACTAATCCTCTCTTTCAGCGCCAAGTGCCAGACCAAAGCCCCTAAAATCTGACCACAGCTCTTAAGATTATGCCAAGAATTTACTTAGACTTAGAAAGCAGACACAGGCATTAGACACATGTAGCGTGTGTGTGTGTGCCGCCGCTGTAATTTCACCCTCTCATTTCGGTGCGGTGCTCATGTACCGTTCACCTGGCACTGGCGTTTGTGTAAGTGCACCACTTCCCTGCAGCTCGCCTGGCAGAGACGTTCAGGTTCCTGCGCTCTTGTTTTTATGGCGGCGGCGCATTTAGGCGTTAGTTTCCGATTTGAAACCGGGGCGCGGCCTCTCGTGCTCGATGAACCAAAACTCACCCAGTCAGGTTGAAGAACTGTGTGATGCATGCATGGCTAACAGCTAGCAGCCGAGCTTTTCACACATAAAGCTGCAAATTTTAGATTTAACCATTTATTTGACGTGAGCTTTGCCACCACAATCCCTTTAGGACTGCCACTGACAGTATGCTTTTCTACTTTTCATTTCTTTACTTTTTTTTTTTTTTAGCAAAATTTTATTTTCATTTTCAATTTGAATAACAAAGGGAGCATGAGCGAATAATACAGAGGCACGGGGAGGTAAAATAACAAACAACAAAGTAGAAAAAAAACAGGAAATTAATAATAATAATAGAAATAATTAATTTTAAAAAAAGCAAGGGCACTGAGAAACAATTTAAGAACACAAGGTAGAGAATTAGGAATAAAGCTAATCCATAATTAATAGGGGTGGTTAAAAAAAAAAAAAAAAAAAAAAGTAAATTTCTTTACTTATTTTTAATGAATATGCATTTTATTACAATGATGATAAAAAAAAAAAAAATCAAATCAAATAAATAAGGAATTAAATAAATATGTATATGAATTCCAGGAAATGTACAAAACAGATAGGAAAAGGAAAAATAAAAATAAATGCAGGGTTGTCACTTATTGATGGGGTTTCTTCATTGTAATAAAGTAATAGTGGCCTTAATCTTAATGTTAATCCATGGACCAGCTGCTTATTAGAGTCCCTACAACCTTTACCACACGTACTTAAGCATTAACATTTCTTCAGATGTGGATCGGCGCCCCGGTTAGAAGACAGATGAGATGATTTTCATTCAGCTCCAAGCCTCCGGGCGGCTGAATGCAACGCCAGTGAAGGATGTCTGAATCGCCGCGGACATCAATCTGCACCGCCGTTATCTCCAGCTTTGGCTGATAAGGTCCAGCGTGACAGTGATCAACGGCGAAACAACAATACAAATATGATACTTGAATGATCGGGGAGATTTTCCTTTGCTGCTAATGAAGCTGACTGATAAGCCAAGCTCTTGTCAAATCCGGTCCGAAGAAAAGCTGAGACGTCATCCCTTTGAAGAGACGGCGGTGAACCGTGAACCTGCGCCGGTTCTGATGAAGTCTCGTGATGAAGGACGGGCCCAGGGAGGGATTAGGAGCACGAGACGTACACACACTCGGGTCGCCGGGATGACAGCCTGATCTCCTGAAATTTCATGAAATGAGCACAATGTCTTAAAATGCAAATATGCGCTCTGTGCATAAAATCGGAGGGAAACATGTTTTACTGCCACAAAAGTTTAATGTGAGGGAGAAACAGGAGGCAGACTGACTCTGAGAGGGTGCAGTGGAAAGTTCAAGGTGTTGAAGTTGAAGGGATGGAAATGTTTGTCTTCAGAGCCAAAAGGTTGTCCAATACCGCAGCTTGGCCCCGCCCCTTTCGTGTCTGATGCCGACGCCAAAGGCAGCACTCAGCATCAGGATGACACACAGCAGGCTTTCTCACTTTTATCGTGTCAGTGTCACATGGTTAGGTTAAGGCAACAAAACCACTCGGTTAAGGTTAGGTTTGCATATAAAATGACTCAGTTAAGGTTAGGGTTAGGGTTATGTTTAACGCATAATTATGGTTTGGTTAAGGTCAGAAAAAGGTTAGGTTTAGACATAAAAACAATTTGGTTAATGTTAAGAAAAGGTGGTTAGGTTCAGGCATAAAAATGACTTGGTTAAGGTCAGGGAAAGGTTATGTTTTACTCATAATTATGATTTGGTTAAGGTTAGGGAAAGGTTAAGTTTAGGGATAAAAACAACTTGGTTAAGGTTAAGGAGAGGCTAGGTTTGGATATAAAAAAGAAAAAAAAAACTTGGTTAAAGTTAAGGAAAGGTGGTTAGGTTCAGGCATAAAAATGACCTGGATATGGTTTGATAAGAACTGGGTTTAGGCATCGAAACCAAATGGTTAAGTTTAGGGATAAAAACAACTTGGTTAAGGTTAGGGAAAGACTGGGCTGGATTTAGACATAAAAGCAGCTCTGTGAACGTTAAGGAAAGGTGGTTAAGTTCTGGCATATAAATGACTTGGTTAAGTTTAGGGAAAAGTTATGTTTTACGCATAATTATGATTTGGTTAAGGTCAGAAAAAGGTTAGATTTAGACATAAAAACAACGTGGGTAATGTAAAGGACAGGTGGTTAGGTTTAGGCATAAAAATGAATAGATTTAAATAGCAAAATGGAAACTGGACACACACGAGGTCTTCAAACGGGATTGAGAATGGCCTGCAAGTTGTTTTGGTTGCCTAACCTCAACTCCCACCTTATTTACCTGAACTCGTTAGTTCACCTCTCCATTTGACAAACAAGTGAAAATGGCATGTCCAATTTGTGTGGTATTGAAACATAATCCATAATTTATGATGGAGGAAATGCAGCTTTCGCATAATTTGCATCCACAACGCGTAGCCTGCATTTCACGCTTCATGCTCGTTTCACAAAATGTTATGAGAACCTGCGTAATGAGACTAATGGACATGAATCCATCAAATTTGAGTTGCAGGCACAAGTCTTCCGGTTTAACATTATAATATAGTGAAGTAATCGACGACCATTACATTGGCAGTCAGTAGGAACTGCATCGTCAACGGAGGCTTTATCTGCACAGAAACGAATGAATTGAAATTGCAA
Organism: Myripristis murdjan; assembly: GCF_902150065.1. Taxonomy (NCBI): domain Eukaryota; kingdom Metazoa; phylum Chordata; class Actinopteri; order Holocentriformes; family Holocentridae; genus Myripristis; species Myripristis murdjan. The sequence goes on along the minus strand of NC_043995.1, from coordinate 29,834,162 downwards.
TTGGTGGCAAGTTTTTGTTCCAGGAAAAAAAAAAAGAAAGAAAAAAGAAAAAAAAAAGAGGATAGGTCGATTTGAGTTTTGAAAGCCAGAAATCTGAGCACCCAGCGAAAGCAATCGTTCAGTCATTGGTATTGATCAGCAACACTGTCACCCCCCTGCAGATTTATTACGTGGGTATTTTGTGCTACGCGGAGGCGGGGGTTGCACATATCGCTTGTGTAGGAATAAAGGTGGAAATCCAACTCCGCACACACACACACACACACACACACACGCCGCACACACAGCCAGGTCAGAGAACCTTATTTACTTGAGAGAAAAACCCACGTTGCAGGCTGTGTGTGCTGGTAAATTGGACTGTCCTGGGTCTGCCAACAACCCTGCTGAGATTATTTGTAGTGACGGGTTTGCGTCTGTAGGTTTTAACCACCGAGTTTTATTAAACGACCCGCCGACCAAGTGGCAGGTCAAGGCCTCGCGTCACGCGTGCACGCGGACACGGCGTACACACACAGCTGCACACATGTACAGGACTTCCTAACACACAAGAACGCGTGCATATTCACTCACACACACACACACAGCATCGGCTCTTTCCTCCCTATCCTAGAGCCTTCTTTGATTTGTTCTAGCTTCAACTCCCATGTGTGTGACTGTTTCCCCCAGAAGCTTTAGGAAAAAAAAAAATACCTTTTTTTTTTTTTTTTTTTTTTTTTTTATCTCTGACGTTTGCACAAAACTGGCTTATCGTGTATGCATTGGAAAAAGCCCTGGGTGTGATAGGGGCAACAGAAAAAAAAGGCCATTGGAAAAGGGTGCAGGTCTATGAGGAGTTTTATTATGCTGTCAGAAAATGATGAGACACGACCGTGCACTCCCATTGACCTTGGTTTGACAGCTGCGGAAAGATAACACCTGAAAGAGATTTTCTAAATTTGCTCTGCTTTATACAACACATTCTAAAGGGGGAGCGATGCTATGTGCGGCGACGGGTGCCATGCCTATGACTTGATAATGCTTTCTTTCTCTTTTTTTTTTTTTCTTTTCTCAATATACTCCTATTGATTTTCAATAGATGAAGAACACAACAGCATGACACCGCCACGAAACCAAAGTCACATTGAGAGATAAGGTTGGAGAGGAGGAGGAGGAGGAGGACGGGTGGGGGGGGCATATGAAGACACTCAAACACAAAGAGAGCTCCACATCAGGAAATGTATTATGTTATTAATCATCTTATTATATTACATCTCTGCTGAAGTTTTTTCTCTGATTATTGAAAGTGAAATGTTTGGATTTGTTTAAACTAATTTCACAGTAAATGTCCATTTTACCTCTTCCTGTTGGCTTGCTTCTGATTCAGTATCCTCAGTATATCCTCATTATATTAATATCGGAATAATAATTCATTCATTCACACAGGGTCACAGGGAAGCGCTGAGATAGACCTTGAAATAATAACTGAGCCACTTAAGACTGGAACTCTGAATGTGTATTGTTCCAATATCAATTAATAAAACTGATTACCTGGGATTAATCTGTGAGGCTGTGCTACATAAGAAAAAATACAGTTTATTAGTCCGCAGAAAGAGTTATATGTCTCTTGAACATGATAAATTAAAATAACACCGGCTCATAAACTTTCTCAAAAATTGCTGATAGATAGATAGATAGATGGATAGATAGATAGATAGATATGCTCATGCACAAGACAAACGGTCCCGATGTTGCTTAGGTAAACCTGCAAAAATATTAAAATGACACTCTCAAAAATGTTAAAACACGACTTTCTCAAAGCATATGCAGGCACAAAATCATGAAAACATACAGTTCACGGCTGCAGGCGAACAAAAGCACACACACACCCCCCCCCCCCCCACCGCTGCCTACGCCGTGTGATTCAACAGCTCTTCAATAGATCCCGGGATAAAAGACGGCCTATACGTCTCCCTCCGCTGAACCTCCCGCCCAAACCGAGTGCTGTGTTCCAGTAAATTGAGCTGTTAATGCTTATGCAGAAATCAGACAGCAGGAAGAAAATGTCCATAAATTATATAATGTGACTTTTGTAAACTGCGTGCAGATGGCCAAACAGACAAAAAGATCCAACTTTGGTGACTTGGTTTGCATTTCACTCTAAACTCTCAATATTTCACTTCTTGTGGGCTGAAAACTGAAAAAAAAAAAAAAAAACAACTCCAGAATTTAATTTGAGCAAACAGAGTGAATCTACAATGCCTCAATTAGAAGGGATGAGATGTTCTCCTCCGCTGAAGCCCTACTTTGTGATCGAGACAGATAAGAAGGGTGTGTGTTTACACAAGAATCTGGCCGAGTGCGGCTTTAATTGTTTAAACAGCGAGGAAAATTGTCTTTTTGCCTCGCCGGGGAAACAAAACAGACAAAAGTTCCCCCCCCCAAAATAATGCACGTCAAAACATGGTGCTGCAACACGAGGTCAGCGACAAAGCCACCCGTCTGGAAATCACAAATAAATAATAATAACTGAGCCACGTGGTGCTGCTCGATAAACAAACATACACACTGATTAAGTTATCTCAGCCTGTCAATGAGACAAGTGAGGACACGTCGAATTTATTCAGGAGAGAGTAAACTCCTCAAGAATGTAAGGACAGAAAACATCTTTACAGCTGAAGGATGTCGGTGATATTTTGTTTACGTTTCAATAGTCTGAAATATGTCACCTGGACCAGGATGAGGTGAAGGACGGCGCTGTCCAACGTGCTGAAAGAAAAGCTGGAAAAAAAAAGAAGCTCAAAACAAAACAAAACAAAACAAAACAAAACTAGCCAGGCTTGTAGACTGTGTTGGCAGCAGGGCACAACTCTTTGTATTTGTATTTATATTTATATTTTCGTATTCATATTTGTATTTGTTTTGGGACAAAATAATTCAGATTTGGATTTTGGAAAGAAAAAAAAGTAGGCATGGCTTAAACTGGAAGTAAATAATAATTATTTTTTAATCACTGGAATTTTATCCACAACTAAATATAAAACAACTGTCTGATTTCTGCTTATTTAGAGTATAGATATGTCTAGGAAACCCACTCTAATGACTATGTGTTCTGTAAACCAAAAGAAACATAACATATTTTTTGTGCACTGTGACTGTTATTGTCTGTTCTTTTGGTTCACTGCATGGGATGAGACGAAGTTTCCCGGTTACTTCAAATTAGATGTAGTTAGATGTAGTATACTATCTGTATATTTCATTTTTCATATTTATTAACTATCTGTATATTTCATTTTTCATATTTATTATTGCCATCGGTATATCTTATATTTATATATTTCAACACTTAAACATCTCATATTCTTAGGTTAGTTTAATGTATATACTTAGCCCTTACTGTCTTTAGTGTATATATTTTGTATATTTAGTCTCTATTGTATATACTTTTAATTTTAATTTTATTTTATGTTTTTTATTGATGATGCTGCTGTAACGTGTGAATTTCCCAGTTTGGGATCAATAAAGTATACCTATCTATCTATCTATCTATCTATCTATCTATCTATCTACCTATCTAAAGGTCTGGATGTCAAAGACAGCAAAAGTAGAGTTATCCCTCTCAGGTAAACTCAGACTGTGAAGAAATTCCAGGTCTTATTTAAAGCCGAAGTTAAAGAAAAATGTCCACAAGGGTAAATTTATTTGGTAAAAAGTCGTTATTCGTTACTTCCTAAATATGGATTCAGATTGCATCACTAGCAGCTTGTTAATAGTCTGTACTTCTACTACGTCCTGTTCAACGTATTTTAATGATAATATTAGCTGGTTCAGGTGTTGGCTTCCTCTTCTAAATGGGTCCAAACGTTCGTTGCGCACTCTCAAAAGGCTTGGTTAGCTCAATATCCTACTGCGCACCCTGGTGGCTCGGTGGTGAAGTGCGGCCATACCGTCTGTCATTCACAAGTTCTTCTATCTCGTTAATGTAAATAATACTCATTGCACTGAAAAATGCATTATTTGCGATTGAAATAAGGGTTACCGGTGATGTATCCACGACTCGCACAGATTTCACTTTCATGGGAGCTCGAACCTCATCTTCTGGCTTCCCATGACACAAAACATGTGAAATCAGGGGTGTGGTTCCAGTGAAACCCGTGATCTCACCAGTGATTTCATGTGATCGATCTTCAGGCTCTCCGTGTGCTGAGTGGCGTCATCGTCCGCCGCGTCCTCGCTGGGATCCCCCTCCTCCTTCTTCTTCTTCCCGGGGACTCTATTGTTTTGGAGGCTCGCTGACGCTGTGAGATATTACCTCAGCTGGGCTTTTATGTTGAATTTATTACATATTCTGCGTTGTGTGACTTTGTCTGATTTCATGTCTTTGGTGTTGCATCGCGGGCCAAATAAAAAACAAAAAAAAACAAAACAAAAAAAAAAAAAAAAACGATTTATTTAATACGCCGAGCTCTTGAATTGACTGGTGCTCGGCGATAACTCATCCAGCTCGTTCAAATTAGAGCGCACATCTGCCCTGCAGTCACACACACATATATCTGGCAGTGCTTTTGGTTTCGTCTTGGGGTTGGAATCCATGTTTGTTTGCTGTCAGCATCTAATGAATCCAGAGCTCCGCTTTTCCCCTCAGACTTTGATGTGCGATTGTTTGTACCCCAAAAAATTATGATGACGATAGCTATATTGTTGTGGTATGCTAATTGTTTCAAGACCCTGACTTTCCTTTAACATGGTTTGGGGTAAGCACTATACCCTGCATAATAAAAGACTCATTCAGACACACTGACCATCTGATTGTTTCTTCTTTTTTTTTTTTTTTTTCTCTCTTTAACGTGCCTTTTTTTCAGTGGGGAATAACTGCGGCGTGCAAAATTAACCACAGCTATTCAGTGGGACCGTGCACGTCGATAATTTATGTCATGTGTTTTGTATTAATAGATGTAATTGACATTTTAAGTAACTTACCAGCCCAGCGAGCGTTTGACAGATGGCAGCGTGCAGTAGGTGGCCGAGATCAACGTCAGCCAAAATAAGGATAACAGTTTCACAATGTCATATTAGTGCGCCGTTAAAAACACACACACACACATACACAAAAAAAAATCATATTAAACAACTCTGGAAAGTGTTTTAACCGATATATCAAAGAGATATTTAGGCACTCGTTTTGCAAAATTACATAAGCAGACGAGAGATGTTGTCTCCGCTTTCATTTTTGAATTTACGTCAAAATGTTCGCCGGGAGAGCTCAGCCTTCCCTTTGCAATTAAGAATTCGGGCCATTATTTTGAACAGGAGGCTAATTTGGGCTCTGTTTCTCGGGTGTGTCAGCACGTCGGGGTCGGGGGGGGGGGCGCTCGGTGTCGGGACGGGCCCCTCGCCGCTGCTCTCCCACGCTCTTCCCCTCTTTTACACTCGCAGCTCCTTCGGGTGCTCTACCTTTTCCCCTAATCCGAAATCGCAGACGTTTCTCGAAATCCGCTACCGAGCGAGCGCCGCCCCTGGGTTCACACACACACATGTGCAAATGCAAACGCTAATACACACACACACACACACACACACACACACCAAACTGAACCACATGTTGTTCATTATATTGAGCCACTCGCTGCTGAGCCTCAGGCAGTTCGGGTGCCTCCTCCTCCCCCCACTGCGCTAATGGGAGTCGACTGTGGGAGGGGGGCAGGAGGAGCGTGGGGGGGATTAGCTCGGGTTGGGGGGGGGGGCTTACAGGCGATACAGAGACAAGCAGCCAAATGCTACAAATCAAACCCAGTTTTCAGAAATCGGGTACTGGGAAAAGGAGCCGTGTGCATGTCAGCGTTCGTGCGTGGAGGTGCAAGTGTCCGAGCACATGTGCACGCATGTGAGGACATCTGGACACACACTGAGGCACTGTGTGTGTGTTTTCTCTGGGTGTGTGTGTGTGTGTTTGTTGCATGCAAGTAAACGCTTCCACACACAGGGATGTATGCATGTACGTCCATGTTTGCTGTGTTGTGTGCAGGGTTTCCCGCCGAGGAAATTAATAATGTTATTTTTTTTCATTCTGTGTAAAAAAAATTTGATTAAAACATTTTTACTTTCTTCCAGGCTGCTGTTTTTCTGTTTGATCTCCAAACTCTCCTAACGATGCGCATTAGCGCGTCTTTGATTTATGAAGCCACCGAGTGTTAGCCTATGACACCTGGTTACCATGACAACACGATTTTGAGTTTTCGTTTGAAAGGTTTATTAGTAGTTTCTGCGTTTTGGTGCTCAGGTGAGGACTAGGTCTTCACAATGTTTGATTTGCAAATTACAACCTTTTGAAGAAAGAATGTAACTAAAAAAATAGTTTTTTTTATGGCTCAGACTTTTGGATTGACTGCTTCTTGCTATTCCTCATACAGTTTGGAAATTAAACATTCTCAAATGCCTTTTTTTTTTTTTTTAGAATATAATAAAGACAGCTGGTCACATGTTATTAATTTTTAGGCATCGGCCTCGGTAATGTAGGCCGATGTCAGTTTCATTCCTGTTAATAGCTTGTCATAAAAAATAATAATGTATTCTGGACTTATTGCATACATGAATGTAAAAAAGGATTTTTTTTTTTTTTTTTTTTTTTTTTTTCCATTTTGTTCTAAGCCGTTTAGGAAACTTTAGGTTGGAAGCTTTACCAGCCACAATAAAATCCATGTTGAAGCCCTGCATCTGTGTGTGTGTGTGTGTGTGTGTGTGTGTGTGTGTGTGTGTGTTGTGTGTATGCAGGTATAGAGACTGAGCCATATTTTACAGGCCGGTGGCAGGAGGCGCCTGCTAAACGGAGCTCTGCTGGCTCTCATTTATTTGCTTTAGTGATTCAACCTTTATTTAACCAGGAAGTCTCTGCTGGGATTTGAGTTTTTTTTTTTTTTTTTTTTTTTTTTTTTTTCCACTTGCAGCCGGCCAGCGGGCAAGAGGTCAAGCCTAAAGTGTTTTTACACTGTCAACTTGTAGCTTAATTACCCCTCCACTGTAGCCCAAAGCCCAACAGTTTGGAGTCGGGCTCAAAATCATGATTAAATAGGTGTCATCTCCAAAGTGCTGCCTCCCATCGATAACGATAATCATCAGCGTCGGAGCTGAGAGGAGAAGTGACCGGATTACTATTAATTATCTTAGCCTAGTTTGCTCCGATGATATGGGTGGGTGCGGTGGGTGATGGGATAAAGAGAGTGTTTTTCCCGCTCCGACACGGTCTACTTGAACGACCTCTGACCTGGACTTAATGACTGCTATTACCGAGAACGGTGATTCGCCGAAAGGGTGAAGTTTGTCGACAAGAACCGGGCTTCGCGGGGATGCACGATGAATTTTATTCCGTTTCAAAATGAAATACACAGACGAAAAAAACTTCTCTGATGTTTATTAATCAGTATTTCAGAGTGTATTGGGTGCTAAACGGTGCTAAAGCCTTCCCAGTGTCACATTTTCTTCATTTCGGTGGTGGATATCTCATTTTGTAAGAAAAGTCTTGATATATAAAGTCCTGAAAGCTGTGAAGGACAAGCTCTGAGCCTTCACTGGGCGATAATTCAAACGCTCCGATAGAATAAAGCACCGATAAACGTGACAGATCTAGATAGATAGATAGATAGATAGATAGATACTTTATTCATCCCGAAGGAAATTCACAGTTTTCAGCAGTATCCACAGAGTACAAGATTAAGTAAATCAAAAATAAAGAATAAAAGATGACACTCGAGATCTAAAGATCTAAGTACCCAATGTGCAAAAAACAATGTGCAAAAAACCCAAAAAACCAGTGTGCATCCATGTATACAATGTGCATAGATGAGGGCAATGTGCAAATTTACAGTATAAACAGATGATAAATAAATAGTACCCAGATGATAAATAGATGATAAAAAAACAAAAAAAAAAAAAACCCCAAAAAAAAGTTCAGTTGCTGCATTAAGTGCATTAAGTGAAAAAGTAAAAAAGTAAAAAATTTAGATAATATCAGTAGTGTAACTGCTTTTAAATGTGCCTCAGATTCATTTAGTAGCAATCCCACTAATAAACAGAAAATATTGAAGCCACTTGACCTGTAGGACCTTTCTTTAGTTATAATTGTAAAAGTAAATCGGTGAAAAAGAACTTGTATTGGACTAATATCGTTACGTGGTCATTATAACTCCATCGCTCTCAGTGTTACGTGATCACGGTGACGAGCACGTCCGTGACCTTTCAACACTTTAATGTGACACGACGCAGGTTTTATGTGCTGAGTGTGTTTAATAGAGTGGGAAGCACAAAGCTGAATGGAAACGCTCCCACGGTGCAGCGCGGGTGATTGAGTGAAAGCTCTTCCCTCCGCCGGTTCATATTTGTGCAGTTCGCCGCCGCCGTGGCTCCTCGGGGGCGAGTGCGTCAGCTCGGGCGGTGGCGGCGGCACGTTTCCGCTCTCAAGGCCGGCCTCGGCCGCGCGTGCACGATGTGGCGCTCGGCGTTGGAGAGCTGCACTCGCATTGAACTTTTATTCCAAATCACAATAGCATCTTGAAGGAAAAACCCACGAACGCCCTTGTACCCTGCATTTATTAATTACATTTATTTTTTCATTTGCTGTGTTTTTCTTACTCCTGTACGGAAAACCGGCCAGATATATAAATCATACAGCTACGATGGTGTTAATAAGAGAAAAAAAAATCAGCAATCTAACACATAAACAGCACCAGACGAGGAGCAAAAATTAACAAACTGCCAAGTCGATAGCAAGGGAAGCATTTTCATATCCAATATTTAACTTTGGCTGGCTAGGTAACCTTACTAAAAGTAAAAATGGCAAGGAGGTAAGATTAACTCAACCAATTATATTATTTCTGCTTCCAGAGGAGCTCTGCATCTGAGAAACAGTTGTAGAAGTAAAAAAAAAAAAAAAATTGCCTGCGAGCTGGCAGATACAGTATGTGTGTGTGTGTGTGTGTGTGACTCTTCCCTCCTCCTCTGTATTAGAGGAACACTCTGTACCCACTGAACCTCCAACATGAAAACCTCCAGAGGTTTTATTATTGTTGTTCCAATAATAACAGCCACTGATGTTCGCTATGCTGTGGCGAAATGGGTGTATGAAATTATATTTTTCCGGAGCGCGCACTGTAACATCAGGCTGCAGATAAGCGAATGGGTAATTGATGAATCCAGGATTAGATGTGAGAGCTGGTGTCAGGCAGGATGTTCCCTCTGCAGCACGGCGACGAGCTGAACCTCCATCCAGCCTCCAGGAAGCCGAGCGGCGCCGCGAAGACGCCGCGCCTTTATTTGCTGCGCTTTTCTCCGATATGTTTGAATTTTTTGAAGTTTCCAGTATCATCCGCAGGTCTCCTAATTTATATTATTGTCATTTATGTCCTGTTCTCTGCTGCGGCGATGACCCAGTTTTGCCACTGGGGTCATTAAAGTTTCATCCAATCTGACAGTGCTTTCGAGCGACTATTAAACATCCCGTGGAGTCTCGCCAATGAAGCCATCAGTTACCCACCGCCGCCGCCGCCACCCCCCCGCCTCTCAGTCAAACTGGGTGGCTCAGTTCTGTCGTGTAACGCAGCACTTTGAGGAATCTTAATTCACGCCAGATTCGCCTGCGCTGACATGGGACGGCGCTGATGATGGCAGCGGGGGCCTGCAGCAGTGATGTGCGGCTTAAAGTAGCTGTCACGCCGATTTGCCGGTCAGGAATCAAGCCTGTGCTGCTGTCTGTGCTGCGTCACCGCTGCCGTTATTAGGCTGAGGATTGTGCGGCGGGTCTCCCAGCAGGGCATCATAAGCTTCTTGAGTGCAATGAGGCACAGAAAGTTTTAGCCCGAGCGATCAGTCAGACTGCGCCGGCCTACGGAGCCAAAGGGCAGCCGCTGTGTGAGGAGCGAAACTGAGAAAAATGACTTCAGAGTCTATCTCCCCGTCCTGACAAAAGGATCGCCGGCTTAGAAGTGTTGGCTTGGAAGTGGATAATTTAATAGCATTCATGAGCAGATTTTTTTTTTTTTTTTCTTCTTCTTTGGTGGTGGTAAATCCAAATCCCGGTCGTGAACTTTCACCTTTGAAGAAACACCAAAAGTAGTTGGAGCTGCAGCTGTTTGCTTGTTGTTGTTGTGGCTCAGTGACAAAGCAGGAGTTGCTGTCAGTAAAATTATAAGATAAACTGAAATTTACGTGGCACAAGGCCTTTTTGTCTTTAGCAGTGTTGGGCACGTTACTTTTAAAAAGTAATTAGTTATAGTTACTAGTTACTTCTCCCAAAAAGAGTTAGTAACGGAATTACTCCACTATAAAAGTAACTAGTTACCAGGAAAGTAACTATTGTGTTACTTTTTTAAAAAAAAGAAAGTGTAAATATGTCTGCACCCAGGACAACAAACATCAGCGCTGGATTATGGAGGCAGTGGAGATTAGGAAACGAGCGCAAACAATAATGAACCGGGACGAGGGGGCTTACATGCTTTCCACAACCTGGGACAGCGTACTCAAGTGGCAAAATCTGGATTTTTTTTCTGAGCGGGTTTCATCAGCCAGTTGCATAGAGCAGACAGACGGACACTTCGCTCCAGGACATAATGTACACTTAACATGTACCTTCTTGCCTTTCTTCTCCCTGGCTTTTAATCGAGCCTAAGTGGACTATTGGCAAATTTTTTAATTTAATTTTAATTTGTTTCGTTTCGTTTCTGTTTTATAGTACTGTGTTTATGTATTTTTAGTATTTTATTTTATTTTATTTTATTTTTGTATTTTTAGTATTTATTTTATTTATTGTAATTATTGCTATCATCTGTGCTGCTTTTAATCTGTACAGCACTTTGGTCAGCCCCGGTTGTTTTAAATGTGCTCTATAAATAAAGTTTGAGTTGAGTTGAGTTTTACCTCTAAGAGATTAAAGTAGTGTCTGTACTTCCACTTTGAAAACGCCAACTTTCCCTCTGAAAGCTCCGGATTCGCCATCACTGCACCCCACCTCTGATAGTTTGAGTGTGTGGTTTGTGTGTAAACTGAACACTGCCTCTGATTGGCTTACCATGAAATCTTACTCTGCTTTAGCCAATCATCACCACTTATGCGGTTGTCTCGCCCCTCCTCTCCTCCCTCACTAAAGAAAAAAAAAAAAAAAACACCTTTGCAGCTCCTGTGGCCGGGTGTCTGAGAGCCAAGTCACATGACAGCTTCAATGAGTAGCTTCAGTAACGCGTGTCGGTAACGGTAACGGCGTTGTAACAATGGAAACAGTAATTAGTTAGATTGCCTGTTACTGAAAAAAATAACGCTGTTAGTAACGCCGTTATTCCCATCACTAACTTTAGCACCATGACCCGACTTGATGCTAATCCTAAAGTTCCCATATTGTTTTTTTTACAAAGTAATGGAAGTCCTATAACCACATTACTTTATTCTGTAATGGATCCTTTAGCCTTTTTAACATCTTTGCTGATGTAACATCCATGGAAAGAGTCTCCTTGTCTTATCTTGACCTCAAGTCATGTTGGAAATACCAGAGTAAGGAGTGGAGCGCAGATGAAAGAGCCGACAGAAGATGAGTAAAGTAAAAATGACTCATAAGGTTGGACTTTGTGGGCTTCATCCCTAAAGTCTCCATTAAATGACCTCCCTCGACCTCCGCTTCCTGAGCATCTTAAATAATGACCTCATCCTGCACTTAGGGGAGGGAGGGGGGGTGTAAATTAAAATTTCAACCCATAAAATCTTCACAAATCTTCCACCTTATCCCTTCAAAATAAAACTTCCCCGAACTGATGTCCTGTTGGTTTGCACTTGTGAATGAGCCGTCCCAGTGCAGTGTCCCGCACAAACATCATCCTGTCTGTTTCATCTTTACGAACTGTTTGTTCACACACACACACACACACACACACACACACACACACACACACACACACACACACACACACACACACACCTTCTGAATGAAATAACTCTGAAAGAGAGTTTTGAGGCTGATATGCAAAATAAATAAATAAATGAATAAGTAAAATAACAATTGCCACTGTAACTGTAATGGAGTTCCGTATCAGATCTAGAAAATTGCTTGGCGTCACAGGACATTTTTTTTTTTTTTTTTTTTTTTGAAAAGCTGAACTTATTTCAGCTGAAGGGAAGAAAGAAAAAAAAAAAAACTCCCCAGCTGGAGCGCTCTTTGGATGTCTTTTTTAGACGGTGACAGCCCAGAGAAAAAACTGTGGCCAATAAAAAGAGATTTTGTGTCTGTCGCTTCTCCTCTGTTGATAATGTGGGCTTAGGAATATAGTGGGGTTTTTTTTTTTTTTTTTTGGCTCAATAAACCCCAATCATTTCAGAAAGTTCCAGAAAAGCCGTGTACTGAGTAATGTACAGTACCGCCCACCTGTGAGCGTTTTGTCACTGGAGCCGACAGCTGACGGTGTGAATCTCAGACTGCCATAGAGCTTCCGTGTTTAAAAATCAAGATTGTACAAGCTGTGCTCAGTGACTTCACTCAGGACTGACAGGCTGCATCTGGCTGCAGAAACGAGAGAAGAAAGAGAATAAAAAAGACATAACATCACACAACGGCAACCAACTGCAGAAACCAATGTGTCCAGTTCTAGTCCAACAGGCAAACTCATGCAGCTTTAATCTGTTTTTGTCATTTCATTTTCCACAGCTGCAGTTTCAAGTTTAGTAATGTTCAAGTACACTTACTTGAGAAGATAAATACCAAGTTTGGTTAAGATATATGGATATTTGGACACATAAATCATTCACTTATTACCTCTGGCAGGAAAAAGAGCCCAAATACTGCACTTTGGGCGACGGCTGTTTTATGTTGAAATGCACACAACGACTTTAGTTTTCGACATTAAGGAGGCAGAAATCACAATCATAGGATGAACAGGTGCTGCTGAAAAAAAAAAAGATCAGCTGCATCTCACATGGGCAGCCCCACCGGTGGCAGGATTTTATTCACCTTAAAGTTAGAGGAATAAGAGCCCTGAGTATGTGTCAATCCCTGCGTTCCAATACCCATACTACCATACTATTTAGTAGGCAAAAAAAAAAAGAATTAGTGTGTCCCAATACATAGTATGTCAGATGCAGTATGCATGCACGCAGTATGCATGTCAGCATGCTTCTCTGGCCATTCTGACCCACAATCCGTTGCGCAGTGGAAGTTACATGGCACTGATTGAGCTGCGTGTACAGGCCACGCCCACATACGGAAGACAACACGACACACACACATTGCACTCACCAAGTGAGCAAGAGGGTCGGACTTCAGGGATGATGTATGTAGTGTGTCCCAATAGTATGCATATGCATGCATACTGCATACTACACTGCATACTTTGTAAGGGCAGCTGCAGTACATACTAAAAGTAAAAAGTAGAAGTATGCGATTTGGAACACAGGGATGGTTTCGTGTTTGTGTTTTTGGACTCTTGTTTTTCTGTTTTCCTGTGCTTCCTTTGCCCTGTTCCCATCAGTGTTTTCACCTGTGTCTGGTCCCAGTCCCAGTGCCACACCTGTCCTGAGTCTGTCAATCATCCCTGGTTGTCCTGATCCCTCCCAGTGTTTCCCTCGGCCTCTCCTCTGTGTTCTCCTGTCTTGTGCTCCAGCTCCTTCCCCAGGTGTGTCTTGTTAGCTTATTAGTTCTTGTGTATCCAAGTCAGGGTTTCCAAGTCCGCGTTTTTTCCGCCAAATTGGGCTACTTTTTAAGTGTAGCCGCGGGTAACAAATTTTGTCCGCGGGTTGGACTTGGGCAGACATGAATAAAGATTCATATTTTGAATGACCGATGTTTATACCCAAATCCTGTCAAACTGACTCCAGGTCAGCATATAAACTATCCACATATGTCACCTGCTCCACAGACAAATAATATGCCAATGCTGTGTGAGGCCACTCAGCACATGACCAATCACATCATCAGCACCACTCAGCTGAAGTAAGGTATCCCATATTATATTTTAAGTTCTGATATACTGTAAATTAAACAGGTGAAAGAACTGTTTTGGGAAATTGCTTTAAAGTTTATGGTGTTATTTTATAGATATTACAGTGCATTTTGCAATTAAAGCAATGCTGTTAGACTTTAAAAGCAACATATATGGATTTTTATGGGCATATTTTGAGTTCTGGTATTGGGCTGATTTTTGGGCCCTTTTTATACCAGGTTGGGCGGGTTTTGAGTTGATGTTTGGCTGCTTTTGTCTCACAGACCTGGCAACCCTGATCCAAGTCCTTTGTTCAGTTCTGTTCCTTGTCCGTTCATTCTTGTTGTTTTGCTGCTTGTGATGTATGTAACTCCTGTGTTCCTGTGCTTCCAGTGTTTCCCACGTTTTTCTGTAAATAAATGTTTTTTTTGTCTCAGCAAACCGCTCCTGTGTTTGGGTCCGACCAGCCACCACCTCGCGTGACAGCATGGGCGCAAATTTCCCTTAGATATTAATACCGTAAATCCTCTAACAGTGGCATGTATTCCATTAGCGGCCGGGTCTCTTATAGTGGCCACTAGGCGAGTGTCCTATTGAAGGCAGGGTGCCAGAGCGCTGTGGTCTCTATTTCATGCCTAGCACTAGTTGGATACCAAAAGCTACACTCACTTCAACTGCACTGCCTTCAGTCTCCCTGTCATCCATGGGTCTAGTATCCTGCAGAAGGAACAAAAATGAACAATAGAGAGAGTAAATTGCATTCCATAGCTGTTGCAGTCTTCTTTCTAATCTCACTGCTACCAGAGATTGCCTCACTGTCGTCTGTATCACATACATACAACACTCACCACCAGGAGAACTAATACAGTGCATCCGTACATTATCCTCTGCATTATGTCAGTCAAACATTAGCTATCATCATCACTACCATTACAGCTGATACAGAGCGAAATAATTAAAATATTCACCATTTGAACTATTGAAGTTATCTTAAGCTCAAGTCATTAGTAAAACATAACATTATTAGTGATGCCTAATAGGGACTACAGTCCTAAGTGAACTGGGACTATGATGTAGACCAGGACCACGCTTCTTGATTCAATCCCTGTTGTTTAAATCTTTATCTTACTCTTTTTTTTTTTAGCACCAAAAAAGCTCCTGATGTCTTTGTGCTGTCGTTTGCTCATGTTGACTCTGCAAATAGAATAGAATACATTTTATTGTCATTGCAACAAGTATAACAAATTCAAAGTGTTTTTCCTCAATGAGACAATTAGGAATTAGCTAACCATTAAGCAAATAAAATAAAAAACTAACAAGAATGAGAAAAGACTCAGTCCCTCACATAATACAATACAGTATTATTATTATTAGTATAGCCTTTATTTAACCAGGTTAATCCCATTGAGATCAAAGATCTCTTTTTCAAGGGAGACCTGGCCAAGAGGGCAGCACCATAGTTACAGTACATTAAAAACAATAAACAGCACATAAAATTTACAACATTAAAACTTGCTTACATAAAGCACGTGCATACAGACAATGTAGACTGCAATGATTTCACCAGGGCTTTAAACTCATTCAGTGTAACAAGGGCTTTAAGTCGAAGATCAGATTGTAATTTATTCCAAGCATTAGGTGCTGAAAACCTAAATGCTTTCTTGCCCAGTTCAGTTTGCACTTTGGGGACAACAAATTGCAGGACATCCATTGATCAGAGATTGTGACTTCCTTGTTTCCTTGCTAAAAGACAAGACAAATAGGACGGAGTGATACCCAGGATGGTTTTGTACATGAACACATACCAATGACTGAGGCGTCGAGCACATAAACACATCCAGTTAACCTTAGAATAGAGTACACAATGGTGAGTAAGGGGACTGCAGTTGGTAATGAATCTCAGTGCTCCATGATACACAGTCTAGCATGTGAAGACATTAAGCAGAAGCATTCATATACAATATATCTCCATAGTCAATAACAGGCAAAAAGGTTGTTTCCACCAATTTCTCCACCAATTCACCAATTTAATAATGCAGACTTTGAGTGGGCTACTGTAAATAGGGATGACTGACTATTAGGTGATTAATACTCTAACTCTATTAAGGCAGCATTTTCTGACAACTACTGTAGGGTTAAAATAACTAGAAACTGCCTCGGTCGTACTGTAGCATTGAGACAGACTCACGAGTCACGACTGGTGATCAGGTCGTGCTGCCTCACCAGCCCGACCCAAAGCCTCACTCCTCTCTCCTTTTCCACCTTCAAGGTGACCTTGCGCTGTCTGCACTGCGCTGTGTAATGGGCTGTCTCCCTATCTGCTTTTTTAACTAGCTAGCTAGCTAGGCAACACTTACCCCTAAGCTGTGTCCCAGTTCAGGGTCTGCATCCTTCGAAGTCGGCATTTGAAGGCCAGTTACGTCACAACACTGCGCCGAGGCCTGTCCCAATTCACCCAAAGTCGAAGGATCCTTCAAATTCGCACTTCAAATGCGTCCTCCTTTTCAGCCGTTGGTAGTCGATTCGGAGGATGCACAGCGATTATCCTTCTCGGGCTCCCGTATCCCAAGATGCTTTGCGTGCTGCTGCTCAGTCGAAAAAAGTGAACTGAAATGGCTACGGCGGCATCTAAATTCAGATTTCACTATCACTATTTTCATTATAAAATATTCGGTTTTTACTCATTTGAACATCCAACACCATATATGTTAACCCAAAACCCCTTTCTTTACTGTTTTGTCTTGTCTAATGGAAAGAAACGTTATCTTTCTGTCTCCGGAGTTTGTTGTCATGGTAACGGCGGTTACGTGACCAGGAAATATTCTGAAGGCTAGACCGTCCCATTTGGTTGACGGGGGAGGACATGTCCGGGTCCTCTGAACAGGGTTGCCAAGTCCGCGTTTTTTCCGCCAAATCGGGCTACTTTTTAAGCGTTGCCGCGGGTAACAAATTTTGTCCGCGGGTTGGGCTTGAGCAGACATGAATAAAGATTCATATTTTGAATGACCGATGTTTATACCCAAATCCTGTCAAACTGACTCCGGGGCCAGATCAGCATATAAACTATCCACATATGTCACCTGCTCCACAGACAAATAATATGCCAATGCTGTGTGAGGCCACTCAGCACATGACCAATCACATCATCAGCACCACTCAGCTGAAGGAAGGTATCCCATATTATATTTTAAGTTCTGATATACTGTAAATTAAATAGGTGAAAGAACTGTTTCGGGAAATTGCCTTTAATGTTTATGGTGTTATTTTATAGATGTTATAGTGCATTTTGCAATTATAGCAATGCTGTTGGACTTTAAAAGCAACATATATGGATTTTTATGGACATATTTTGAGTTCTGGTATTGGGCTGATTTTTGGGCCCTTTTTATACCAGGTTGGGCGGCTTTTGGGCTGGTTTTGAGTTGCTGTTTGGCTGCTTTTGTCTCACAGACCTGGCAACCCTGCCTCCGAAGGCCGTGGACTTCGGAGGACCCGGACTTCGAAGGATGCAGACCCTGAATTGGGACACAGCTCTAGTGAACATTAGCCTCCAACACAACCTAACTAAAGTTATCATCCCAACCCAACTTCCTCTCCTAGGTTATAGACAAACTGCTACACTACATATCTTAGCTACATAGTGCTTCTGTATCTCCTGCCTAGCCTAACATTCGTTCATATAGTTAGCTAGCTAGCGAAACTGCTAACCATTAGCGAACGTTAGCTAGCTGGCTGACGTTAGCCTGCAAGCTAGCTGGCTGACGTTAGCCTGCAAGCTAGCTAGCTGCTAGAATGAAGTAAACTATTAAATCAACCCAACCAAATGGATAATTTCAAACAAGTTATAAACAAGATGAGGCTATAAAGGGAGGAATACTGGAGGGGACAACCAAATATATCTTTTATATTGGAGGGGACTCTTTCCCCCTGACCCTCCCTAAATTAGCGCTCATGCATGACAGTACGTGTGCACGTCCTTACGCAGTCATTAGTCGGGTTTCCACCCAAATCTATCGCAAAGTTGAACCAAATTTTCAGAAAGTCGGCAAAACAAAATGCAAATTTCTGCGCGTTTCCATCCACTAATGTTATGAGAATATTTGGAGTTGGTTCATCAAAAGTGAGCAATAGGTGGCACTAATTCTCCAGCCAGGTGACATTATACCGCTGCAGAAGAAGAGGGCGCAACATGATGATGTATTATAGGCATGACAGTCAAAAATCAAAAGTTTGTTGTTTGCTGTCCAGTACAGCATTAATATTGTTTTCTTTAATTATTTCAGGAGAAGTTCAAGTCTCTTCTTCGGTCCAAACAGACCGACTGCTGTCGTCGCCTGACGCCATTTTTCGTCTGAGCAGTGAAGCAGAAGTCATGTGATTATGAACGGCAACTTATTTGCATTGTCCTGTTATCGATACACCAACTTTTCCACCTCCCCCAAGCGTAAAAACTTGTTTTGCGATATTTGGAGATTTTTTCAATTTTGTCAAATTGTTCAGTGTTTTAATGCGCAAATTGAAAATGCGAATAAAAACAGGTGGATGGAAACCCACCTGCTGCAACGTTACAGAAAGGGTTAATCTCAGCACTAAAAACACGACGGAAACCCAATCCCAAACTAAACGTCCCGGATTGGGTCCAGCGTTTGGATGTGGACATGACGCAGGTTGGGGTACCTCAAATGGAGTGGCCTGCACTTTCTCAGACCTGCATCCCATAGAAAACCTATGGGATCAGCTGAGTGGCCGTGTAGAGGCTCGGAGCTCTGTACCCCAGAACCTCAATGTCCTGAGGGCCGCCCTTCAAGAAGAGTGGGATGCCATGCCTCAGCAGACAATAAGTCGACTTGTGAACAGCATGAGACGTCGTGGTCAAGCTGTAATTGATGCTCAAGGGCACATGACAAGTTATTGACACTGACATTTTTTGTTGTGGTATACCCACCACTGTTGTTGGCTTTTGTTTCAAGAAATTGTTTGAGATGAGGAAATCACCAGTGTATGCTTCTACTTAAATGCCCTACTTTCATGATATAATATCACTGCAGCATGAACTTTTTATATTTTCCATAAATTTCACCCAAAAGCCAAATATCCCTAACTTTTTGTGAGTAGTGTATATCGCGGCAAAAACCCTGACAACCTTGAATGAAAACAGCAACAGATCAAATGAATGGGTCGTCACAGAGCTGTGTGTTATTTTGAGTTTGCGGAATAGGATGCAATGTGTGTTTGAGTATTAGAGATTATGTCAGGCCCAATCATCTGATGTACAGCACACCTGGATCTCCTCCGGCGGGCCGCAGCCGCTCTCCCGTTTTGTGTTGAGCTGTGAATATCAGCCGGAGGAGACAGATGTGGTGATGGACAGGCGCTGGGTGATGACCGGAGGCGGCGGAGGCACCTGTCCCCCCTGCGCCGCCTTTCAGGTTCGGGCCACGTGAGACGGGGCGCCGTGCCCACCAGGACCTCCACCGCCGTGCCAGCAGCTCGATTTATATTCCCTCCACTGAAAATCAGCTGAATCTCTGGGGCAGATCTAAAGTTTGATGCCCCCTTTCAGATCATTCACATGCAGCTGTGGGGGGGAGAATGAGGAAGGAAAGGATCAGGAAAAGACAGAGAGGGAGAGCCCTTTCTTTCTTTCTTTCTTTCTTTTTTCATTTATCCCTCATTTAATCAAGTGGCATCATTCAGACTGAAATCCCTTTTTCCAAGAGAGAGAGAAAAAAAAGCATTTTTAAAAATACTATTCAGTTATGTGTCCCAGTAGTCAAAAAGTAATTTACTTGCAGGGACGTACATTATAAAAAAGCAATCAAATCATATGAAATGTGAGATATTATTATTATTAGGTGGCAAGAAATTGTAATATTAAAGTGTCCATTCCATTTGTAAGATGCATTGCGCCAGAAGGAGGATTTGCCAACTTCAGGATTTCCATGCGGAGTGAATTATTGTTATGCATTAAATGGATGAAGGGAGAGAGACAAATACTGGAGAGACAAAGCTGCTGAATGGTAAACACTGTATTTCAGAGGACACTCCTTAAGATTAAAACGGCTCACTATTAATACAGTATTTTATTAGATGGACGAGCTTAAGCTCTTAAGTGCCTTACAATACCATAATTGTGTATATTTTTTTTATTATAGGGAAAGCAGTGGGAATCAAATGGCTCACGCTGGGAGGCTCTCACTGAGTTACACACGGCCAGAATCTAAAGCAAGAGCAATCAAAAGTTTCTCTGAAATGTAGTTTCTAAGTGTTTTAGCAGTTAAGGTGCTGCAAAGGTGTTAAAAAAAAAAAAAAAAAGAAAGAAAGAAAATGTAAGAAGGAGTTTAGTGGAGACTGGAGCACTTTTCTGAGAGCAGCTTCTCAGCCCATCCAAAACCTCAAATGCGATAAAGATTATTTGTCTGAGACTTCACTCCGCTTTTGATATGGAACCAGCAATAACATCACATTGGGAAGATGTGTGGCGTGGACCGCCGCTGCCAGGATGAATCAACAGTACCAAATTGGTCAAATTGTTTACAAAAATCTGTTTATTAGCATCATTAGGATTCCTTAGTAAAAATCAGCGGGCTGTCTCTGCCAGAGCTGCAGTGCCAACAAATCATTTACCAGTTAAATTATGTGCTTGAACAAAAACTTTTCCTCAATTTTCTGACAAGTGATGAAAAAAAAAAAAAAAAAAAACTTCAGTCAAGAAGCCTCTGTTTAATATTCTTGCCGGAGCTGCACACATCTCCAAACTGCACTCAGGAGAGGCTCCTGATTGCTTACAGTGCAGCCGCTAGCAAAGACAGGCACAGAGTTTTGCTTCTTAACTAGACGGTGCGGGGTCTTTTCAGCGGCGTACGCCTGCTCCCCGACAAAATGTTGTTGTCTCCAGGCGGGAGATGGCTCAACCCGAAATGCAGGCGAAGACGGGCGGGTGTCTTCTGCAAAATATTCAGGTTTTTTGCCCTTTATTCCGGAAAAGACCCTTCCTACTAAGCTTTTCACACACGGCTAATGAAGATGAATATTCCACTAATATTCCCGTTTGGGGTGCAGATCACAGGGGCTCGGAAAAACATGAGGTTGGCCCCCTCAGCAAACTATTTCTAGATAAAATATGCAATTGAAAATATGTCCATGTGTCCTGCTCAGTGGTCTGAACCGTTGCAGACTCCAAACTGAGTCAAATTGAAATTTGGTGACTAAAATGAATGCTTTACTTCATCCTGATGCCTGTGCTTGCTATTGGACTACATTTCCCAGGTTCCATCTGTGTAACTGGTCAGAATGGCGTCATCGCGTTTACATGCATATTTTGTTTAGCATAACACAGCCTCCCTCTGTCATGCCTTCAACCACCTTCTCCAAAAGGTCGGCGTTGTGATGTTTGTGTTTCATGGCGTAAAAGCAGCTGTGCTTTGCAGTTTTTTGTTTTTGTGAATGCATCTCTACGTCGGCTTTGCAAACTGGTGGCTGGTTGGTTTATTTAAAACACACAGCTGACCGAAAACAGGCGAGAGGCTTCGATAAAAACCCCAACTGAGACGCAGACTCTGAACGTGCTGCACACACGACAAGAGAAAGCTCCTAAACCCTGAATTATATCTGCATATCCCAAATGTATTTCTAAGAGTGCCTAATTAGGAATATCCAAATGGATTATGTGGAATATTTGGAGTGCTAATGGAAACTTCCTGGGTGCAGCTTTTAACCCCTTCCAGCCCGGCCAGGCCCCCAAGGTCAGCTGATCCAAAAACGATTTATCTGTTTTATACGAGGTCATATCTGCCTTATGTGAGATCTTCTTGAATCTTATTTGTTTTATGTATCTGGTTGTTTCCTTTATTTAAATCCCACCTGCTTTATACGAGCTTATTTATGATATCTGCATTTTACTTACTTATATATATGTGAACTTTTATTTTGCGATTCCACTTTCATCTGTTAGTGTGTGTGTGTGTGTGTGTGTGTGTGTGTGGGTGGGTGGGTGTGTGTGTGTGTGTGTTGGGTGGGAGGGTCAGTGTCAATTTTTGCTTTTCAATTATCTGTGAGGTTTTAGAAAGCAGAATGAGGAGGTTTTCAGGGTGTGTGTGTGTTTGTGTTTGTGTGTGTGTGTGTGTGTGTGTGTGTGTGTGTGTGTGTGTAGGAGGCCTTATTCAGCCTCCACTAGACTCCACTTTTATTGAGTTTTCGATGATGTGATTTAAACTAATGTCGCGTGCATTTCCTTGCATTACCGGGACGGTCCGTCCCAATACACACTTTTTTTTTTTTTTTTTTTTTTTTTTTTTTTTTTTTTGCAGATGCGGGGGGATTGCAGCTCAGTTATCACGCTCCTGTCATGTGTGCAAAAACCTCCAATAACCCCATTTTCAGTGCAGTTGAACAAACTATACGTCGAGTGAAGGTCATCGCGTCCTGGTGTGTGTGTGTGTGTGTGTGTGCGTGTTAATTGTCCTCACGCCTCGGACGCCGGATCACGCCGGCTTAGTTCAGGGTCGCGTTTTGGCAGAATTACACCTCTGGTACGCTGATCTCCAGCCTTAGGCCCCGCAAGGTTTATTAATTTTTTACATATTCTGTCAAATGTAGCAACTTTCGGTTTCATGTCAAAGAAAAAAAATTCAAAGATGGACGGGCCTTTGGCTTTTCTCTTTCCCCCCGGAGTCTCTCGGTGCGTTTAAATCATTACTATAACCTCAGGCTACCTCTGCACACCGGCCTTGGACTCGCTGCTCGCTTTGGCAGAGTGTTTTCTCCTTCTTTTCCCTCCCACATAAATTATTCCAGGCGTTTTTGCTCCTCTGTTGTTGATCTAAATTCTGATTGTTCTGGCCTCTCACTTATTTGTCTCCGCGTTGTTTATTATTTATGCATGGTTTTATTTGAATTTGTGTTTTATCCTTAATTTTATTTGCATGTGCATGATTTTAGACACACTTCTGGCCTTGATTGGCACCTTAATTGTAAGCACCTGCGCTTGTAAGCTTTTGAGTGACAATTTCCTTCAGCCACTGGGGAAGGAGGACGAGACTCCCGCGGCCAATCAGGGCCGTGGAGGTGGGCCTCAACTGAGGGGCTGCAGGGAGTAAAGGCCCGGCAGGAAAGGTGAGGGGGGACGGCAGTCGGAGATCGGAAACGGTTGGGGCGGCAAAGCGGCCAAGCGGCCGGCCGGCCGGCCAAGCGGTCAGGAGGCCGGCGCCGAGGAAAATGCCGAGGGAGGCCAGAGAGACGGCAGGACCGGCCAGAAGGGAGACGGGAGCGCACAGGTGGGAGGAAGGAGTTGGCGCGTGACACCCTCGCAATGGAGAGGCGGACGGCACCGTGGGTCGGCTGGAGCGGCTATAGTTGATAGCAGCGGCCGGGACGGACAAGGGGTTTCCCCGGAGGACGCCAGCGAGTCGTCACGTTGTCGCCAACGCGAAAGTACTCCGGCCTGGGTCGTCAGTTCTGCTGCGACCCGGGAACTGTGTGAGTATCCCTCCCGATGCACTGGCGGCACGCATTACTCCCGAGACTAACAGTGACTCTCCTTTATAGCTGCAACCGAATAGGCTACTCGCCCGAGTGTTTCTTGTTTCCGCAGGTTTTTACAACGCGGTGATCTGGTGGCAGAAGCATGGCGCCAGGACCCACGAACGGGACTAGGGTCGGCCAAGGATTACACGGCAGCTACCGAGGAACCTGATGGACTTGTTGAGACTGTGGGTTGGGAACAACCATTGTAAATAAATTCCCTTTTTATGGTAGCTATTTTATCTGTCTGGTCATTTTAATTCTCTGCTCTTCCTGATTTTAAAAGAACCTGTTTTAGAGTCCTAGGCTCTTTCTCCTAGGTGGCGTTGTCCGGTTTTTAGGTTTTATCATTTTTTAGGTTATTTATTTTTTTTTAGCGTTGTTTTTAGGCCTTAGACGGCCACCCGGGTGTGACACACGGAGCAAAATGGCTGTGATAGATCTCCGGGGGGGCTGATGGGGTCGCCGATCAGCTCAAACTCGACAACATCACCCAAACAAACGCGATTATTGGACTTCCAGAACGTTAAAGAAATTCATTTTTACGTGAAAGTCTGGATTGTGCATATAAGTCTTCCTTTTCTCCTCTTTCCTTCTGATTCTCCGGTTGAATTTCGTCATTTACTTTTCAATATTACGTCCGCGGTCGTTTGAAAAACTGCCGCTGACATCAAACGCTCGCCGCGGGTTGAATTTTATCAGCAAGGATATCAGCAAAATATTGATCTGAGCCGCTTTGTGAGTGGCCCGCTGAAGAAAACCCCTGGGTGGAGGAGCGATTCGGAAAATAAAACAGTCGGTGAAAATGGGCCTTGAAGCCTAAATCTTTGTGTAACGGAGTGAGAGATCTCCCGGGACATTTCAGAGCCCGTATCCCTTTCATTTCGGCGACGTGTCATTGATTACCAAACCGTCTGAGGTATCACGCTGTCGTCGGCGATGGCCAGGTAAATAGTTTTCCTGCGGTCTCATTTTCAGTTTGTGGAGTAAGGCAACACCGTCTTTTCTTAGAACAACACTTGACCGTGAAAAGGAAGAAGCGATGGCCCTCGCAAAATAATAAATAAGATGGAGAAATAAAAGAGAAATAAAGTAGAGCTCTCCAGCGCAGCTTACAGCCCACATCAGCGCCTCCTGTGCCGCGTGAGTCGGATATTCGGCTCTCCCAGACCTTTGACACCGTCTCATTGTGTCTCCTCCCGCCGTCTCACTCGTGAAACTCAATTTATCCCCCTCTTTCCTCCTCCTTCCTCTTTTCCCCTCTCTTTTTTTCCCTCTATTAGTCCCTGTTTCTCTCCACGAGGAGTCTCGGTAATTCTCAGCACTTACGCCAACTGTGCTGTATCATCACATCCAGCAGCATCTGACAATAAAAGGCTGGATGCTCCTGCTTTTAAAAGAGGAGAGCTGCACTTTTTTCCCTCCAGTAAACAGAGAGCCTTTCGTGTGGCAGCACCTGCAGGTTAGCAGCCTAAACAGCGCGGCGCAGCGAGAGCATTAGCGGCGAGGATGCGGTCGGCGTGGGCGGCGAGGGCGGCCGCCTCCGCGCAGGATAAACAGAAAGGCCCGTTAATGTATCTCAACACCTCAATGCACCATTAAATCAACGGAGATTGTTGCTAAATGGACGTTCTTTGCGAATGCGACGGCGAAATTTATACAACAATGTCAAAGAACCAAAGTATTCATCACGCAAATTGTCGCGCCGTGACCCCGAATTACCGCGGTTAATGTGTTTTGTTAACAAAAGCATTCGCAGATCCCTGCATTAAATTTTTTTTTTTTTTTTAATAAAAATCCTAATGATAATTCATATGGCAGATACTGCATTTCATGCCTCAGCACCGAGAGCAGCAGCTGAATACTGTGATTATACGGAGCAGCTCTCAGGTGCAAATGTGTGGGACTCCTGCGAACAGCAGAAAAATGGAGAATTTTTTTTTTATTATCAGGCTAAATATCAAAAACGCACAACGTTTAGGCCCATAATTTGCAACAAGGCCTTCAGCAGACACTGTATACACTGGTTTTACTGGTGCTATATTATTTTAGAGCTGCGTCTGATGTTTTACTGATTATATTGATTATTTCCTGATAGATTGTAGGTACTTTGTCATTGCTGTAATTATTGTTACTGAAAGGTTTGTTGCTGCTAATTCATTGTTTTTATGTTTTTTGTTTTTATTATTATTATTTTAACATAATTGTTTTCCATTAGGATGTATTTTTGGAGTGATGATGTAATGTTTACCGGTGAGGACCCCTGGAAGAACAGTTGCTACCTCAGAGTGATTAATGGTGATCCAGATAAATAAATACATAAATCAGAGCCATCACTGTGTAATTATTTGCTGTGCAGGATGTTGCTAAGAAAAAACAACTTCAGAGCTTCAGCAAGTCCATTTGTTATTAATGAGACAGAAACAGAAAATGACCCCATACTTTGTTTCTAAAAGCTTTTTATTATGACTTATTTTTTTTAGCTCTTAGACATGGACTGACTTATTCACTATTTAAATAATAAATAAGTCAGTCTAAGTTTAGACCTACTCATTTATTATTTAGCATATCTTAGAATTAGACTTGCCTATATATTAGCTCATTATGATTCATGGTTTCATTTTAAAGTGAAGTGACGTGTCGTGGTCGTGTCCAGTGTTTGTTTGTTATTGTCACCATGACGACAAAGGTGCTTTTTAACTTTAACCGCGACCTTCTCCTGACCTGTTTTTTGGTGTCTACACTTCACCAAACTGCAGCCGTTTTGACGCCGTCATCACGCCTTGTGGCATAGCTCCCGCTGCTGACAGGGGGCGCTAGTTTCCCCCAGTACAACCTTGTGGGTTGTATTAGATGGCTGGAACAATTCGATTCAATTCAGTTTTATTTGTATAGCGTCACATCATAACAGAGGGTATCTCAAGGCGCTTTTACAGAAACCCAACAGATATCGGCCAAATCCAAGGACCAGAATCTCCCCCCAGATGAAGCGCAGGGCGGCGGCGGCGGCAAGGGAAAAAAAAAAAAACTTTAAACACGGAGAAAAACCTGGAGCAGAACCCGACTCTGGGTGGGCGGCCATCTGCCTCGCCCGAGAGAGAGAGAGAGAGAGAGGATGGGCTGTATGATAACACTAGTGGTGATAATAACAGTAACAACAATGCTAGCAGTGGTTGCAACAACAATAATAATACTAGTAGCAATAATAATGCTTCTATACTGATAATAATAATAGTAATAGTAACAACAATGATAGCAAGGAATAGTAATAACAATAATTATATGTCTGATTCTTATAATGATAAGACTAATGACGGCTAAAATAGATATTATAAAAGATATTATAAAAATGGGTGTTGGGCATGAACAAATGTGCTTGTATGGGTTGGAGCACTTGTTAATATCCTACATAAACTCATTAACAGCCAATCTGATTTCTTGTATCTCCACCAATGTGATTTTTTAAATAATAATAATAATAATAATAATAATAATAGTTGTAATTTGTGCCAGCCAAATGGTTGAGAAACTGATTCCAGTCATTCCCAGCCCCCCCAGTCTCTACCACTTTTATCTGAAAGGCAACAGCATAAACATCTGACAACGTAATGTGCGGGGAACATTTGCTGTCTGGTGTTGGAGTTGGTGGTGATCTCTAAAGTTATTTTAATGAGTAAGAGGAGATATTAAAAGTATTATTAAGTTAAAAAAGAAAAAAAAAGAGAAAGTGGCTGGGATCAAAAAGGCGCTCTTGGACGACTGGGGGCTAAATCATCAAGTGAAAATGTTCTCTATGTAATGTTGAGGCAGCGGCATGTGTGTGGGGAAAAAAAAAAAAAAAAAAGCCAATTTTAAAATAATTCCCCAGGCGCAGATTTTTGCAGCAAAATCAATTAAAAGGCCTTCATTTAACTGGCTTACCATTTTGGCTTCATCTGGGGATTTCATTACAAAAACGTGGCACCTTAAAAATTATTTTGAGGAAGGCTTGTTTGAGACACTGATCAATAATATTCTCTGTAATGAACTTTATTTTAGACCAGTGAATGGAAACCGTTTTCAGTGTATTCCTTTTAATTTTATCAAGTTTTCACTCTTTTCCACCATACATGAAAACTAATTAGCGCTCGGTGGCTATCAACAAGCCCGAGTGGTGAAATGTTTTTTAGTGGCAGAGCCAAAGACGTAAAAAAAATACATGATTTGACTGCTGGGATTTTTCTCTGTGGCTGCGTTGGACCACCGGATCAACAGAGAGGAGACGTACGAGGAAGAGCGAGGACGAGATGGCTTCTCGCATCGTCGGTGATTTGATGTGTTCTCCTCGGCTTCGTGATCTCCGTTTCAAAAGGGAATGTGGAATTAAAAAGAAAAAAAAATACCGTTAATACAAAAGAAAACTATGCAGCTACCGTGACAAACAAGCCAAAGAGGGTTTTTTTTTTTTTTTTTTGGGTCCTTCCCCTTGAAATTTGCATGACTTCCCCTCCAAAAGTAGGTTATGTGCTGATATTCAATGGTCTCTCCATCCTGCAGCTGCAGAGTTCGGCGGGGCTGATGTGGATCTATGAAATCCTCCTGTTTAACCAAAAAACAAGGATGAAACTCTTGTTAAGCACGCACCCATGGGTGAGTTTCTGCGCTCGTGAATTAAATATGAGTCCCTTTTTCTCCTGGAGGAGCCTCGGCGTCGTCTCCTCACTTCGCGTCCCCTTTGAAGCCGCAGTCGTGTTTTAGCAGGGCGAGTTTGGGAGGGTGGGAGCGCGGGTTTGCGTAAGATGCTCTCTGATCGCTTCCACATTTGAAGAGCCCAGACTTCACACGCTCTGACAGAAGGTTAAACTTCTTTTTGAGTGCTTCTCGCCGAAGGCCGGCGCCACCTTTGAAACAACCCCTGACCTCCCGCTGTGGCCTTGATGCGGCGCGCGGCGTGCCGTCGCATCGCCCGTCCGCCTCGCTCACGCCGCCGCAGATCAAAACGCCGCTCTTTCCGGACTCGCCCGGCGCTGATCGGGCGCTGTGAAACTTCCAGTGGCAGTTCGGGCCGGCGTGATTCACAGTTTTGAGCGGCTAATGGCTGAGGGTAATCAAATAAGCTGAGTCATAAGAAACAATTTGCCTCCAGTGGTTATTTTGTCTCTCTCTGCAGCCTCCTTACTCCTCGTGATTACTTGGAATATCATCACACCAAGTTCAACTTATAATTTAGAGTGTGAGAGCTGAACTGGTGGGGTTGTTGGGTTCATCTCAGTTCAAATGGGCCCGATATGTAAAAATGAATGAATCCTTTCAGTCAGATTTAGAATAGAAAAAAAAAAAAAAACTTTATTAACTGTTATTGGTGCAAGCCAACATGTTGATTCTCCCTCAGGAAAAGCGCTGAATTTGATCTGCTAATCCAAGCCTATGTTTGTGTTCACTTAATCTGCTTTTATTCCTGCACAAAAATCTTGTTTGGTGCATCGTATAGTGTCCCACCCGCTATGCTTTATGTATTCTGACCCACTTGAGACTGTTTTTTCTTTTCTTTTTCTTTTTCTTTTTTTTTTTTTCCCCACCACCGCCTTTTTATGAGTGCAGATCCATCTCCTTCTCTCTGTGTGAAGTGAGAAGAGCAGATGTTAGCATTTAGACACACTGCATTCTGGGTCTTGGATAATGACATGTTGGAGGACACCATATTTTTGCACCCGATCCAATGCAGAGTGGCTCCCAGCCAAATGTGACTCGGTGACACAACACACATTACAACAGCTTCACACTCAATGAATAATTTATTGAGATATTAACAAAAAAAAAAAAAAGACATTGGGCAACTCTTAACTTGCAGTTCTAATGGATTATAAATGTGTTAAAGAGGCACTGGAAGCTCTCATGAACAGAGAGGCAGAGGAGGGTAAAGCCACCAATTTTAAGTATTAAATTAAAGTTTAGCTTTAGTGAGAAATAGCATAACACACTAGAAGTTGGATGAAATGTAATACTTCCCTTGATGTCGGGTCGGATGCTTCGTGGCTTAGTAAACATCTTTAACATATGTACATCCTTCTAATGCTTCTCAAATGGATGCAAATAATTATTAATGCGCAAATTGAAAATACTGCGTGATAGGCACAAGGCTTTACCACCGACTAATCGTTTTTCCACGTACACCGCGTACACTTCCCTTGATCTGCTGGTCGCTTCAGCACTCAGAATGATTTTCCTTTCAGTATCAACAAAATGAGAATCTAAAAAGTTAAGATCCAGACGGAGATCATGTTACTTGGATCTAATATTTCTTTTTTTTTTTTTGAGAAAGTGCGAGGAGTGCTATTTCTAGACTCGGTTTTCAAAATGAAAACAGAAGGGCCGGAGAGTACGGCTCCCCAGAGTGGCCAGTTTTCGCCGCTTCGGTATTCATGGA
Organism: Myripristis murdjan; assembly: GCF_902150065.1. Lineage (NCBI taxonomy): Eukaryota > Metazoa > Chordata > Actinopteri > Holocentriformes > Holocentridae > Myripristis > Myripristis murdjan. Next base: position 29,804,312 of record NC_043995.1, on the reverse strand, counting down.
CTTTTATGCCGAGTTCATTTCACCTCAGAGCTCGGAAACATGTCTGACTTTTAAATTTCGACCTGCGACCACCTTGCGTTTATGATGTCCTCCCCGGGAAAAATTCATGCCTGCCTGAAGAAGAAACTCTGCATTCTTCCTCCGGGGGGAATACCGCCAAATGTATGCATGGGTATTTGTTTATGTAGTAGACAACCACGGTTTAGTTTTATCGATTCACTTCTGAGTGCAAACAGCAAAAGGCGATTTGTTTGATGCAGTTTTTTGTGCCCTCTGATGTCAAAAAGTTAGACAGAGATTGCTTTCCTGTTAAACACATCCATACAGCCTGCGCTTTTTTAGTCACTGGGTGTTTTTTTATATTGATTATATATATTTATATTTGTATTGTTTTATTGCCATCTATTGTATTTTTATTTCTTTGAATCGCATTTGTATATTGTTTTATTAGCTTTGAGCATTTGTATTTTTAACTTGTAAATCACTTTGTGAGTTCTCTCTGGGAAAAGCGCTATATAAATAAATTTTACTTACTTACTTACTTACTTTAAAGCAGAAGGCCACCCAACAACACGTAAAGGCACATTCTGCAGTTTCTAAAGGAAAGGCACCCAACTTTGATCGGATGTGGTAAAGAACGATGAACGTCTCTCAGTTCTCCAAAGAATATAACTTAGAAATGCCAGGACAGCTCTTTCAGCCCATCATAACCTGAAATATAAGAGCATTTCACTCCATTGCGCATTGTGTTCCCATATACATTTCATCAAACATCAAAACATTAGATTCAAGACACGCATTTGAAAGTGTTGATTCTGTGATTTCTAAGTCTTTGCATGAACCTACAGAGTTTTAATCTTCCTCTCAGCTTCATTCTTAACATTACAAGCCCTTGAATTTCCCTTGAAGTTCCTAGTATATTATTATTATTATTGTTTGGTGATGTATTTTTCTTCTTCCTGCAGAAAACTGGCCTCATGAAATGTCTCAGCGATCTAAAACATCAGTGGGTAAATATCAGGTTTTGGCGCCGACGCTCGGCAGTCAGAGAGCGAGGCCTTTCTAGAGCCACCAGTGTGAAAAAAAAAAATCATACAGGGAGAAATCCATCATAGAAAATATACCAGAATGCAATGCAGCTACAAGACATGTTGCTTGTTGCATATAAACACAAATGCGAAGGATAGCCTGTGCACTTTAGTCTAAAACGCAAAGCCAAAGCCACGCCTCCTTCCTCTGGTTTGCCTGCTCTGTTTGAATGGAAGTCAATGGAGGAGTCGATGCCTTCGCACACCACACAAACTCTTTTTCTACAGACACAGTTCACTAAATAATAAACTGTCCACCTTTCCTATCATCTTCAACATAAGATAAGATAAGATATTCCTTTATTAGTCCCACGGTGGGGAAATTTCACGTATTACAGCAGCAAAGTGGATAGCAAGATATGAAGCACAATTTACACTATAAACAGTATATACAGATAATAAGTACCAAAGAGCAATATAAACATTATAAACAAGGAATGTAGAAAAATACTATATGAACAATTTAAACAATAGAAGAAAATAACCTAAAACCTGGGGGACAACACACTCCACCGGAGGTTCAGGGTTAGTGTGAACCCATGAGACCAAGTGGCAGAACCTGACTCCCGGTCCTGGGATTCAGGAACTGTCACACTTGATCCAGCCTTATGGGATCACCCCTTCCCATGCATATTTCATTTTGGAGTGAGCTACAGTACATTTGGTGCAAAAAAAAAGAGAACTTTTATATGATTTATACGATTTCGCAGCATCAAAACGGCGTCAAGGTTGGTCATGATCGGCTAAAAATGGCTCACATCATCCAAGCCAGCCATTGCCAGCCGTTACACCTCCCCGATTCTTAAGAGCAGGAGTGAGCAGTCTCCCCGTGCCGTCTATTAGATTGTCTCTGCTGTAAGCCGCCGCCGAACGCAACAAGTCCGCCGCTGTTTTACCGAGTCGGCTGAAAATCACTCTGTCGGGAAATTCGGGAACCCGCCGCCTGAAACAAATTAAGTGGATGCAGACGAGGCAGGCTGAGGGGAAGCGGGGACACCGAGAAAGTAGAGTGCAACACTTCATCACAAGATAACTCCTGGAGTGCGGTGTCACCTATTGACAGGTGAGCGCCGAGCCAAGTTAAGCCTCTCCTCCTGCCTGTGCTCTCTGGGGCATGGCGGAGTTGCTTAAAGACCAAATCTCTGTACATCTGCGGGCTCCTCGCGAATAAACGCTGATCAATGGCGAACAGGTGGCTGACGAGCCCGCCTTTATGAATATGGATATGGGTAATGTGTTGAACATTTGCAGTCTGGCTACAGTTGCACGCTCCATAGAGAAAGAAGGAGCGGCGGAGGCAGAAATGGAGAGAGAGGGTGATATAGGAGCAGGAGATAGATTCTCATTTCTCCACGCCGAAGCAGTAAAGGTCAGCCGGAAGCCCGTAATCCAATGCACCGGGTGCCACTTTCTTGTTTCACATATGCTGCGTGACTAGAAAGTTGAATGGGAGCTCTGTGTTCCAGCAACATTAACCCGGTTAGCCTGGTCGTCATTACGCCCGGGCTGCTCCGGCGCAGTCGTGTAAACTGGCCGAGTGAGGAAACGGTTTCCAACATCTGCCTTAAATGAGGTTTAAATGGGGCTTTTGAGATCTCAGTCCATGCATGACAAGGTACTCCATCTCCAGATTATGTACAAATGATATCGAGGTCCCATGTTAATGACATAAAGGAGCCCTATCTGTTTCCCTGCGCCGACGTTTGATTCTCTCGTGCTGCCGTGGAACTCCACACCGAGACAGCCTTATTATTTCAGCGAAGGCCAGCAGGTCGTTATCTCTGTCTCACGTCGTCTTTGGAGACTTTTCTGGATCAGCGGGAATCGGGGCAATGAAGCACCCTCTGCACTTTCACACACACACACACAGCATGTACACACATACAAACACACACACACACACACACACACACACACACGTAACTCATCAGGATGTTTTTCCTCTGCCTCTTTACCTGCCTCAGTCTACACTATAAAGCCGTCTGTCCTCCATGCCCTCTGTGGTGCCTGCTCATGCCATACACACACACACACACACACACACATGCACACACACACACACACACATGGTCCATAGCTCATAACTCATCAAGGTATTTTTCCTCTGCTCCCTTGCCCACCCTGTTATAAAGCCTCTACTTCATGCCCCTTGTGGGCCTGTTTGCAACAAACACCCACCCACACATACATGCACACACACTCACACACACACACACACACACACACACACACACACACACACACACACACATCAGATCATTAGTTGACCTGGGACTTAGCCCAAGCCATGCTGTGCTTTCTCTGGGGAACGAAGGTTAAAAGGTAAAGGCTCAAGGTATTGGCAGGATATGGCGAGGAGGCTGGCAGGAGGCGCTGAGCCGCAGCCTGATCCGATTTGGCCGGAGGAAGACGGCCGAGTGTTTAGAAAGCCCGCCGGGTCACAAGTTCAGGCCTCGCAGCAGCCGATGTGTGTCCGTCGACGGCAAAACAGTCACACAGTCGGATAAAAGCGACGGCTGAATGCTTTCAAAGAAAAAAGTTAAAGGAACAGTTCACCCCCCAAAAACAAAACAAAAAAAATCCCATTGAGCCCATTTAGTGCATCCAGAGAGTCTGTGGCCTGGTGAGGTTTCCATCCTGGATCCCTTCACCCCAAATCAATGGGTGTTCATTTTTGGTGCTCAAGCTGTTAAATATACACACATTACAAAAAAAAAAAAAAAAAAAAAAAATCATAACCAAGAAAGAATGAAAAAAAGAATCAGATACCCATAATAATAATAATAATAATAATAATAATAATAATAATAAAAGAGGTGCAAAGAGTTGTGATGGGAACTATTTCTTGCTGAAGAACACCAGCAAACTATATTCATCCGCCCCTTGGAAACACAAATTAGAGGTGAATAGCTACAGCTTGCTTTCCTCAGCAGGAAATAGCTTTATTATTAATTATTCGGACTATCTGTGTCACTGAGAAAGCTGTTGCAAAACAATATGGATTATAATATATAATGTGTATCAGGGTGAGGGGAAGACCGGAAACCTCACCAAATCACACAGGAACTGCCTGGATGCATAGATTGCGTTATGATTAAATGGGAAAATATTTTTCTTTTCTTTTCTTTTTTTTTTTCTCTGATGGATGAATTATCACTCCCCGCCGAGCAAACCTCTGAGGGGGAAACGGTGAGAAGAAACATGTTTGCGGTTGCCGTCCAGGAAATGCCACCATTTTGACAGAGCAAATCCCTCTCACTTTCTCTTCATCGCAGCACGAGAGATTCACATTTCAGCCGCCAGCAGGCTCACAGGGGCGGGCGGCGGGGGTCGGGGGCGGGATGAAGGGGGGCGGGTGGGCTCTATATTGCGGTAGGGCTGATTTGATCAAGCGCCAGACATCTGCAACCCCCCCCCACCAACACGGCTGCTCCCCCGCCGCATCTCGCCTCCGCAGAGCGGCGAGTAAAAGTGACAGAGTGCAATCACTGTCTCTTATCTGCCAATGAGGAGAGCGGGCAGGGATGAGATTGAGTGACCGGCCGGCCGCGGCGTGTCTGCCATGTCAGCCTTATTGAATTATGACTCGTCAGGAAGTGGCATGTTATGAGCCGTGAGGGGCCGCGGCTGGATATCACGGCCACGGCTTCAGAGAGGGGGGCGGAAAAATCGCTGGAAATGAAAACCTGTCTGTATGTAAACCTCATGATGTCTTTTATGCCGTAATGGGATTTGATAGGATATTTGATTTGTTATGATGAAAAGATTGGCTGCACTGGGCCTTGGGGTGATGGAACCGCCCTTTGGCAGCCATGTTGGAAGTCCTCAGCTGTGAAGGGTTTGAGCCCCAATCTGGACATTGAAAGCCAGATTGTCCACCAAGCATTTTTAGCGGACTCAGATAACACACATATACCACTGGATGTAATATTCCCATGTACAGGATATTATGCATTCATTATTAGGATCTTTTATTTTGCTTTTATTATCAGTTGGATTGTATTTATTATTGTGAACGAGTGAAAATGGATGAGAGGCTGTGGCGCCTTACAAGGGAGCAGCAGCTGAATTTTGTTGCACTGGTTTTTTAACAATGTAATGACAATAAAGGCACTTTCCCTTATGGAAAGAAAATATATTTACCAATATATTACATGAAATATATTACAATATATTACATTTACTATATATGGAATTACAATATATTTAAATATGTTATGTATTTGAAAATGTCTTAGCAGTACATGGAATAATATATTGGTGAAACATATATAATGAAATATATTTATATATATTGCATCAATATATTTTAATATATGGAATAATACATAAGTTATTGCGCAGTTCAGATATCGCAATATATTGGAAAATATAATGACTAGGTCCCATATATGGAAATGTGTTATCTAATTGATCACATGATATTTTCCAATATACTGCAATATATTTTGTTTCGTAAGGGCTGACTTTGACTTTTGATTTTGAAGAAAAGGAAGAAGAGTAACCAAAGAGAGCACAGAGCTGGAATATTTTAATTTATTTTATTTTTTATGGATGTCATCCAGCAGCATGAAGGGGAACACTGCATACGGCTCGGACAATAATATCAGTTAAAATAACAATTTGAACAGATGACGATCATTTCTGTGTGCTTTTAAACTGAAAAGGAGCTGATTGTTTGCACAATAAAAGCCCCCATCTGTTGAGATTATGTCCACACACGTCCGCTAGAAGCTAATGCTATTTCTTTATTGATCTATTCATTCATTCATAATTTATCTGATACGTACAGAAACAGTAGATAGATATTTATTTGTTTGTTTTTGTTTGTTCATTTTATTACTGCTTTTATTTTGATATTTTGATATAGCTGATTGATATAGTTTCATCTATTTTTTAATTTGTCTTAATTTAATCCTGCCTCTGGTGTTTCCTCACTGCAAATTGATGAGATATTATGAAAGCGTTTTCTCCGCTCCTGTTTTTATTGTATTTATTGTATTGATCATTTCTGTGTGCTTTTAAACTGAAAGGGAGCTGATTGTTTCCACAATAAAAGCCCAGATCATGTCCACACATGTCCACTAGAAGCTAATGCTATTTCTTTAATTATTTATTCATTCATTCATAATTTATCTGATAGCAGTAGATAGATATTTATTTGTTTGTTTTTGTTTGTTCATTTTATTACTACTTTTATTTTGATATTTTGACATAGCTGATTGGTATAGTTTCATCTATTTTTTAATTTGTCTTAATTTAATCCTGCCTCTGGTGTTTCCTCAATGCAAATTGATGAGATTTATGAAAGCGTTTTCTCTGCTCCTGCTTTTATTGTATTTATTGTATTTATCGCATTGTATGTATGTATGTATTTTTGGGAGGGGTGTATTGTTTTACGGTGTAAAGCACTTTGTGTCACATGTATTTGTATTAAAAGTGCTATATGAGCCAATTGTATGATGACCTTCCAGGATAGCGCAAGTTGTGGTTGTCGGGAAATTGCTCTGTCTTTCTTTCTTTCTTTCTTTCTTTCATTCACCTCTGTCAATTATTACGGTCTCAGCTAGTTAACTTGTGTGAATAACCATCGTTTTAACCGAGGTGACACACAAGCACAGCGACTAGAAAAAGGCTCGGCGGCAGCGGAGCCTCCCGAGCAGCTCAGGTCGGAAAATCACACAGCAATAAGAAAACAGTCACCATATTTTCCATGCAGATCTACACAGTAGACGGGGCGCGGGCCGCGTTACAGCCGAGGCGTTATACATGAGAGGGAAGGTACGACAGCGTGTGTGTGTGTGTGTGTGTGTGTGTGTGAACGTGCTCTGCTTGGAAACACAGCTCGGAGCCGAGGAGTCACGGCAGAGGGCAGCAGTCAAGATACAGTAGAGACAAGTGGATGTGAGAGGCATTTACTATCTGAGGATTATTTGTGCGCTTGGTGTGGAATCACAGTCACCTGCTGTCTTGTATCTGCTGCTTCACACACACACACACACACACTCTCACACACACCTCCGGATAATTTCAGTGGCACTCAATGCTCCATCAGCTCTCCTCAGTGGCATTCGGGCTTATTTCGCACCTCTCAAAATCAATAATTGCAAATGGAAAAAGTTTCCACAAAGAGGTACTGAGGTACTCTTTACATTTACACGAGTATTTTTCTTTCTTTTTTTTTCTTTTTTTTAAAATCTGCCTTTGTTGTAATTGACATTTAAAAATTTATCTCAAGTATTTCTGCCAAAATTACGGGGAGACTTAGTCAACCACCACCTACCAGAGTTACAGTACACCTCAGTGATTTCAGATTTTTAAATGTCAAGTAGATCATTGCCAGATAATAAAGGCACTTTATTAAAAAACTGAGGAGTACCTTGATCTTCATGTTATGTGTATATCACTGAAAAAAAAAAGCCCATTACCCGCGAGCAACTTTTAAACCCTTGCTTTCATATCATGTTTCACGTGGATTCCTCAGTTGCACTCTCATCTCATCTCTCTGTTTGATGCTACACTTCTTTAAAAGTCACATTCGGAGCACAGAGTGAAAAAAATAATTGGGCCTAATTCTGCCTAATTTTCCTTGTTTTGCATGTGTGTCACACGTACAATTTTCCAGACTTGCTTCTCAAAGTTGCAAATCAAAGATAAGTAGCATCTAGCATCCCCGGCCTCCTCTGATCACCGTGCACTTCAATGCTTACTTTATGATTGACAGCCCCGTTATTGTAATTCATGATCGTCAAATGCCACTGTGATAACATCCCAATTTTGCTGCCTCGCTCGGCTTTAAAGTGGCGCAAAGGAATGAATGTGAAGAAGAGCGCCGCTGAAAAAGAGCAAAACCCTCTCTTGATAAATAAAGGTTAAATATTAATTGTAGGGACGGCAATATTTCCCCGGCCGTTTAGCCGTCACAAGTGAACGACATCACCGCATCTACATGGTGAAAAGGCGGTGTCGCTACTTCTTTGGTTGAGTTTGTCATAGTACAATTTGACAGAAAACATGATGTATTTCACTTTGAAATTATCAAAAAATGGCATCCTCTTTTACAAAATAATTCTTGGGATCAAAATATAATAAAGCGCCTTACAGCTGGGTTAGTTAAAGTTATCCTAAAGCTGCAACAGGCACAGTTTTTGCAAAAAATAAGCCCCGTCCTTGCCATGGATTCGTCTTATTTGCCCAAATTAAATTCTAATATAAAGTACAGTCATTTTCTCCATCCACAAGAAGTTATTAAACTTAAAACTCAAATACAAATTTCCCATTTTTCCCCTCTTTGCTTTCCTTTGGTATGAATGCGGTTCAGATGCAGTGCCTGTGTCGTGTCCCGTGGGTTCAACATGGCTGCCCTCCACGTGGCGGACGAGCAGCGTGAGCACGTCCCGGCTCTATTAGCTGAAGATGCACCCTTTCTCACGAGCATCCTGACACGACATTTGTAGTTTTCAAACGCTACAGATCAGGAGAAAAGTGTTTGGCTGAGACCCGCTCCGTTTAAAAGAAAGTTGCTAGGATCAATTTCCGTGAACTTTTTAGTGCTGCATCGGCCATTACTGTTTTCTGGGGCTTTCCGCCCTGCCAAACGTTTTCTCGAGGAAATTGTTTTCTGTTGGATGGACCAAATCACCTCTGACTGGCTGCTATCCCGAGGGAGACTCAATGTGAAGCTTGTCAATGGTTTGTTTGTGCCGGATGTGTATGGATTTGACCCCTGACTCTGATGTCTGAAGCAGCTTCCTTGGACAGGCCTCCTGTGAAAAGACATTTGTCATGTTTTGATATTCAGCAAAGAAATAAGGGAGAGAATGAGACGTAATCAAATAAGATGGAAAAATACAAAAAGAATTTGTCACTCTGGTGTATATATCTGGTTAGATACAGTATGTCACCCTTAGTCAACTCAGTTACCTTTCTAGGGTAACATAGTTGATCGGTAACATAGTTGACATTATTTGCTGTTTTCAGGCATTAAATCAACATGACTGCCTCCAGCCAAATACCACATGGCATTTTTGAAAAGGATTTTCTTAAACTATTACAGAAATAATTAAGTAAAATGTTATTAAACATAATTTAACAATGATATTTGAGTAACACTGTTGACATTTGCTAAAGTCTTCCTTGACTCAGACACTACTTTATAAGAAATATTTAAGAAAGGGCAGAAAGAACATACCATGGAGCCTGCTGAGTGTCTTCTTGAGGATGAAATGACATCATAAGGTCATAGGATTTGGGGACACACATAAAAAATGTTATTTTGCATATAATATTTTATATATTGACACAAACTTTTTAGCTGTCATCATTATCTCTACTTAATGAATGGGAAATTATCAAAATAAAAAGTAAATAAGTGCTTTTCATTGTTTTTTGGCTAATTAGAAGTTGGTTGTGATTAAAAAAGGACAGAGGGAAAATGTAGATTGTAATGATATATAGCCATTTTTTAATTAATAAATGGCTGTTTCTAAAGTAAATAATCATTGTATTTGTAAAAACATGATCAACTGTCAATATAAAAATGATTTTTTTTTTTTTTTTTTTTTTTTTTAAGTTTTACTAAAAATTTATGCAAGATATATCCCGGGGACGTAAGATGTCCCAAAATTATAGAATCTATATACACTATATGGACAAAAGTATTGGGCCACACCTCTTAACCACTGACTTCAGGTGTTTCATTCAGTCCCGTTGCCACAGGTGTATAAACTCCAGCAGCTAGCCATGCATTTGTGAAAGAATGGCTCGTTCTAAAGAGCTCACTGAACTCCAGCGTGCTGCTGTAATAGTAATGTAATAGGATGTAACAGGATTATTTTGTCTACTCGGCCCATTGAGCCTCCTGTTTCCACTTTTTTGAACTCGCCAAATAAAAGTGGAAAAATCAACCGGAAGGTCTCGACCAACTTTTTGTCTGAAGCAAAAGTTTCCTCCAACATCAAATATTCAGGAGTGGGGCGCACTCCTTATACATTATTACTTATTATTTATAAGAAACATAACTAATTCATGTGGGTGATAAGTAATTTATAAGTAGTAATCTGTCACATCTTTATAAGAATAAATATCTGTTTTGCTATTCTCTGTTGACACAACACCGTGGAGTTTCAGCCTGTAGCCAGTTTGTGAGGCTTTAACACTTGTTGTTCTTACTTTTAGAAAATCCTCTGCTGCACAGGAAGTAATGGGCTTTATGTTTGTGGTTTGTTTGGAATAAAGAGGAACCGGGTATTTATCATAAGCAACGATAGCCACCATGACTGAACTGGCAAAGAAAAGAGCGACGGCTACAGAAAGTCAATGTACAAACAATATACAATATACGTACAACAGTTTAAAACAAAATATAAAGAGGATGTATTCACAGGATATAGGGATGAAGTGGGGGTGTGACAGTCACTAGGTGTGCACAGGATACTGTATTGTTTAATTATTTCTTTATTTATTGTTTACTATACTTACTTCTGTTCATTAATAGTTGGTTCTTTTCTTTTATGTTGTGTTTTGTCATTGTTAAATCCTTTTGTCTTTGTCCTTTTCTATAAATGTAAATGGATTAACTGGTGTGTATTTATTATAAATGATGTTCATAGTTATTATTATTATTATTATTAGTAGTAGTAGTAGTATTCTCATTATTATTATTATTGTTGTTTTTGTTGTTATTATTATTGTTGTTGTTGTTACTGGTGGTAGTAGTGATAGTAGTGGTTGCAGTATTAGTATTAGTATTATTATTAGTATCATTATTATCATATTATGATGGCTTTTGATAGTAGTAATTCTCAAGAAGCAGGATAAGTTTATCAATTATTTGTGCAGGGAGAAGGAGTGGGAGTACATACGTTTCAGCTTCTTCCCACTCCTTTTTGAACACACTTTTCATTGTCTGTTGTTATTCTTGTTGTTTTTGTTTTGATGTTGTTCAAAATAAACTTTTCAAATCAAATCAAATCAAATCAAACTCCATCAACAGAAGATCCACACAGAGGCTGACAGGTGATGGAGACAAAGTTAAAGGGATGGTAAACCCACTTACAAACGTGGATTTTCATATTTTAATATTATTCATGAGTTCTATCTTCATGACCCGCCAACATGTGAGAGCTTCTGAAAGTCACTTACTGGAATAAAATGGAGTTTTAATCCGTCCCAGCTGGACTTTAGTTCCTCTTGTTGGGTAAAAATATTGTCTGGAGCCTGAAGAGCAGCTGGGCAGCAAAGAGAAAATGTCCCGTTTGTTGGAACTAATAGAGCTGCAACAATATTATGGCTTTAATATTAGCTTTAATATTTTCATGTGTTCCTGGCTAACATTGCTCTAGAGCTCACCCGGCTAAAAACCTACACCTCGTACTTTTAGAGCTGATTAGGAAATCTTCATGTTGGACAGAAGCGCCTTGCTAGCCCTCGCTTCCCCGAGACGTGCAACGAAAAGAAAAAATACATATGTTTCAGGGCCAAGACTGAGTTATTTAGTGGCCACGAGATAAAACCTGCTTCAGGTCCATGCTGGGAGATCCTCAGAGATAAATAGACCTGCTTCTGGTCTGCACCTGGAGATGCTCAGGGCACACTGATCTCACCAACGGCCATTCATTAACTAAAATGCAGCTATGAATCAGAAAATTGTGGCCTTTTTCAGAACAGAGTTTTTTTTATATATATGAAATAGCAGGGGAAACACAGGTATTAGCAGTGACATTAATTAAGGTTCTGCTCAATTTAAGTCTAGCAGAGCCACGGTCCTGCTATTGTTCAGTGGAAAGGTTCTGCAGCACTTAAATGTAGCAGAAGTTTAATTAATGCCATTCATAGCAAATGTGCTGACCCTGTTATTTCATGTCAAAACGGCTGCTGTGATAAAGGCTGTTAATCCTTGGCAAAGAGGTGGATTTCAGCCCAGGAGCAGCACAGCTGAGCTGATAGCTCCTGTTGCTCTCGACTGTCTGATGAGCCGGGTGGAGGAGAACAGCTGCAGCTGAAAGCTGTCAATCAAACGGAGGTGGGCGGAGTAAAAACGAGATGCTCTGATTGGATCGCTGAGCTCTTACAGGTGAAAGTAGCTTTTAATCCCCAGCAAGACCCCCAGAAATCAGCTGATAGGCTTCTGATCCTCATGATTTGTGTACAAAATGTATTTTATCTTCACATATTTTCGTATTTTATCCATTTAAAACAAACTCAGAAGGGTCTCACGGGTTACCACTTTGAAGCAGATGCTCATTTCAAACTTACCTACCAGAATAAAATGAGAATACAAACCGTGAAGGCAGTAGATCTCTGTGTGGCAGCTGCAGGTTAAATAAAGGTTAAATACCGATGGAGCAAAGGAGGACATGCAATATGTTACACCCACGACATCATACCGCTGTCAATCCTCTTCCTGGGATTTTCACTTATTTATTTGGATATTTTTGTTTGCTTTGTTTTTTTCACCACAACAGCCCGGAGAAATGACTTTGCGGTGACATGTCAGTAAGCCTGTCATCTCAAGGTTCAGAGAGGGCTGTGTGTGTGTGTGTGTGTGTGTGTGTGTGTGTATGGGGAGTGGGGGTTCCACAACCACATGCAACACTGCATTAATTGCTGTCACTTCATCAGGAGAGGGGGGTGGTCACATTAGCCCCTACCCTCTCTCTCTCTCTCTCTCTCTCTCTCTCTCTCTCTGACAGTCTAATTAGTCTTATTTAGTGCCCAGCCTCCGAGTGGCGAGCGCGCCTCCGTGTGTATGTGCGGGTCGTAAACAGGTACACAGGGCCGTGGAGGACACGGGGCTTTACAACGGGGCGGGGAAGGAGGCGGATGTAAAATGCCCTGATGAGTTATGGGTCATCAGCACCTTCCCTGTTACTAATCACCTCCTTGTTACCTCGTTCCTGCTCGCCTCTGCCTCTCCCGGCTCTGCCAGCGTGGTTTGATTAACGCCGCGTCCCCGGCCCGAGCCTCTGCAGGCTGCTGCGTCGCCCCCGCCGCCGCCGCCGCTGCTCCCAGCCGGCGGCCGCTGTTGTTTCAAGTCGTTGTCGTTTGCTCAAATATGAGCCACCGCCGATCTGAGGCAGAGGGAAATCTGATGCTGCCGACGACTCGGTACATCTGTCCTGCTGGCACAATTTGATCTGCCTCCATGCGCATGGACTCTGTGTGTTTCTGTGTATATATGTATGAGCCCTTATATATTTGGTGTATGTGCTACATCAGTGCAAGGAGCTTACAATGCACATTTGCTTGTCTGGACATCTTTCTGTCTATACATTTGCCTCATCAGTAATTCTTGAGAGCGTCAGCAGCTTATGATGCACAGCTGCACGTCGTTGTGTACGTATGCGTTCTCCACCGGTGCACATGACCAGGTGTCCAATTCAGACCTTAACCTAAAGCTTAAATATGCAGCTTTCTAAATCTAAAGAATCTGATCTAAATCTAAGTCTATATGGACGCTCTGCAATTTTGCATACTGCACCTTTAATAAAAAAATAACATGGATTACTGCTTGATGCCTTGTTCACAATTCATGCAAAAATGAACGCAGAGGGGTGCTCACAGTTGTTGCTTTAGTCAGGTGTTTATCCAGGAGGTTTTTAGTTGTGTGTTTACTTGTGTGGTAATAAATTTTTATTTATTTTTTTTTTTTTTTAACAAACACCATCATAAAAGGTTTAAAACGGCATCATGTTCATGACTCAGACTATAATGGTGTCCAAATGGTATCAAAAGGTAACGACATGCAAATGGAGCATGAAATCCTAAAAAAATAGAGTGGCACTGGATTTAGATTGATGGATATAATATAATCTCATAATATGGAAAACAGTGGCTGCCGGCTTCTTTTTTCACAGTTGGAACGTATGATTTCACGTTATTATGAAAATTCATGTCCTATTCAAAATACTGAAGCTTTGAGCAGTTTTCAGCGTGAAAGAACAAGAGGTTTGACTGCAAAGGAGCATGGGTGATTCATCTTTGCTCACGCAGAGCTCCTGCACATCGAGCCGCACACCAAAGTGTGAACCAGGTGTTATCGGGTTACGCTGCCCACTGCATCATTTCCACCCCCGGAGTGTGTGTGTGTGTGTGTGTGTGTGTGTGTGTGTGTGTGTGCGAGGCAGGCATATGCAGCTTCCAGCACCGTGCAAACCTGACATGATGAATATGTAAATTAGGCCTGGGCATTAAAACAAAAACAGAATTAAGACAAAGCATTTTTCCCTCAAAATGAATACAAAAAAATGTCCAATAAAATGTTCATAAATTTCAACACAAGCGTTTTTCATGACAGATGCACAGACAGCCAATCATGTGGCAGGACTAGAGAGAGGTGCGGCTGCATGCCAAGTTATGAGCGAGCACACACACACACACTCTCTCTCTCTCTCTCACACACACACAGGTGCTGAAGGCTGTATTGTTTTAATTGGCTAAATGGGATTAGTACAAAGAGCCGTCTGGTTTCTTCAACTTTGACTCAGACAGTCAACTTTAACTGTGACATCCACAAGTATTTCCCTCTATATCAAGATAATTATTGATATAGATTGATAACTGATAACATAAAGGCCCACATTACAACAAGAATAGTAAAGGGCAGATATTTAAAATAGGGAATATTAAGACAGTAATTAAATAAAATAACTGGATTGTGACCGTGCCATTTGTTATGCTGCATCACGTCTGGCAGTCGCTGCTCCACACTAAAAAACTGCTGGGTTAAAAAATAACCCAACTTTAACCCAACCCCTGGGTCAAAAAGGGTCAAACTACTTGCTGTGTTATTTTGACTCAAGAAACTGGGTTATGCATTTTGACCCATAATCTGGGTTAAATAAATAACCCATTTTTTCTTTTAACAAGACCCAGGATTGTAGTCAATATAACCCAACTTACAGGTCATATTCATTTAGCCCACTCAACCCAAAAGCACTTCGACATTAATATGATTTTACTGCACATTTCCATACAGTGTTACAGACGCTAACACACATAACTGTAACAATTTTGAATAGGCAATCACACACAAGTGCAGTATCAGCAGATAATTCAATTGTACACTCAGAGGTGGAGCCAAGCCCTGACTACAACCCAAGCCCGAAGACACACATCACTCACGGTTTTACACTGTTAAATTATCAAGTTGTAAATTATTCAATAAATAGACAATAAATAGTCTGTATAAAATGTGCAAATATGCAATGTGCAAATATTCTGTGCAAACCAATAATAAAGTGCAAATATTGCGACTAAAGTGCCAAGTGCCATTATTAAAGTGCATAGTTAAGTTGTCTGTTTAAAGTGCATTTTCTACCAACCATGTTGTGCAATATTTACAAGCAAAGCTATCAGTCACTAGTAATGAAGTGCTCTTCGTTACACAATCTGTTCGTAAAGTATTCAATCAATCAGTCAATAAGCAATCAATTAATCAAACCCAAGTCTCTGACCCAACAATGGGTTACTCTCAGAAAAAATAACCCAGAAAATAACCCACAAATTGGGTCAAAATAAAATCCTTATAACCCAAGAAATGGTTATGGCTGTGGAAAAATAACCCAGAAATGTAACCCAACACAAGTAACGCAGGAATTGGGTTAAAGAAATAACCCGAGTGTTTTTAGAGTGTCTGCTATTAGCCACTAAATCTGAATGCTGCTCGGTAATGGAAAAAAAATGACTTCAAACATGATATGAATGGTTCAGTCACAAAACCCGAAGAAATAACTCGTAGCATTAAAATTAAAAGCGTGTTTAAAAAATAATCAGAGCAATCTCAGTCCGCCAAATCCTTTCTTGAAAGCTCGGAATACACTTTCACTCGCAGTGTGTTCTCTCTCACCTTGTTCTCACACTCCTCCAAAGCTTTATCTCACACACACACACACACACACACACACTGGTTGAGGGATTATCAATCGACGGCAGTACCGACGAGCACACAGGGTGCCAAGAAATCACTGGAGTTTGTTGAGTTTAGCGGACGCCCTGTGCAGCCAGCCGGACGGGCCTGTGGTCGCTGAGCTGTGCTCTAATTTGAGTGATGATTTTTGTAGCTTGCTCGCACAGCAGGTGACGTCCCGCCCGCGTTCCTTCAGGTAACGCGCCCTTTCCAGCCTGGTGGCAGGTGCTGCGTCCGGCAGGCCGTCCTGGGAAGCTGAGGGACGATCTCAGGCGTCTCTCTCCTGCTGGCAGGTGCCTTAATGGTTACAATGCAGACATTATTAAAAAAAAAAAATCTGCATTTGAAAGAGTGATTTACTCTCATATTGAGTCCTAAGACCTTGTTTTTCTTGGAACAAGTGGGTAAAAAATTCCAGTATGATGAGTTAAGCCCATTGGTTTCCAGTGCAGTTTCATTTCTTTAAGGATTTTTTTTTTTTTTTTTTTTTTTTTTTTGGGGGGGAGCAAGTATAAATATGTTGAAACAAGGCAGAATAAGGCAGATCAGTCCGCTGAGATCAAGAAAATGACGCTCGATTGAAGAAAATTCTGAAAAACATGTTGATGGGCATTGGAAATAAATGGGATTATTTCATCCCACTGAGAGATTTTTTCACTTGTTTTGAGGAAAAGCAAGATTTGAACACTAAAGACGAGCCTGACAGACCGGCAGAGATGGGTTTTTTTTCTCTATATACTAACACATGAAAATACAGTGGGACAGTTTTCATCACACTGGGGGCTTTTAGGTTTGATCCAGCGCAGTGTACGCTCCATCTCTCCACCGCTCTGAGGGAAATAAAGAAATACAAAACAAGAACAGACGTATAGAAACAGGAAAAAAAACATATAACACCGACATGGGCATACGAAGTGTCAATATAAAGTTTTAATGCAGTTGTTATGCCTCGTGTTTGAAAACAGTTGTGCCTGTATGGGTGTAATTTCTTTCAGTGATTTCTCATAGGCAAAAAAAAAAAAGTCTTAAATTTACATCCAATGAGCCAAGGGCCTGCTGAGGGCACGGCCCAAATCATCAAGTCATCCAAACCGGAATTAGGGCTGAAACAACTGATCAAGAAACCTGAGTAATTCGATTCGATGACCAATAATAATCGATGCAAATTCTTTGATTCGAAGCTTTGTTTAATCCATGTAACTAAATACTGCGCACTGTGTTTTGCGTGGATAATTAGAGAAGCGAAGAGAAAACAGCAGAAGTTTATGCTCATTTCAAGCTGAAACAAAATGAAAACTCTGGGCTCTATCTTGCGTCAGACTCCCTAAACCCGTTATTTGGAGATTTAGTATTGTGTAAGAGGCGTTCCCCGCAAAAGTTGCTATCTTGCGCGCTTGCCGTTATCCCTAAAACACCTGCGCTACCCGCTATATTATGCGTAGGAG
The DNA here is from genome assembly GCF_902150065.1 of Myripristis murdjan. Lineage (NCBI taxonomy): Eukaryota > Metazoa > Chordata > Actinopteri > Holocentriformes > Holocentridae > Myripristis > Myripristis murdjan. The sequence goes on along the minus strand of NC_043995.1, from coordinate 29,786,871 downwards.
TGGTTTGGGCGTTACGCCAGTTAAACCAATCAGTGTGTCAGGTGCCATTGCCTTTAAGAGCAGGATGCACTATCCCAAATCCACAAACCGAAACCCGTGATGGAGAGAGCAAAGTCGCGATTTAGTACTATCTCTGCCATTTTCTCAGGGGTTCAACTGAGGCTAAAGCAAGGTGGCTTTTTATAGGCGAGTTAATTGGGGAGGTGTAGCCGTATGTGCACGTCCACACGTGTCCAAGTGGACGCGCATTGAAGCCGCCTGGGCGCGCTCTTGTAAAAGCCCAAAGTGGATAGCGGGTGGTTCTGAGGACCCGCGATCCGCTTTCCCTAAAGTGTGTGGTCAAGATAGCAATTATAGGGAAAGCGCATAAACACGCCCACGGACACACCTCCAGGCGCAAATAAAGGAGTCGGCATAATGTATAGCGGGTAGCGTGGGCGCAAGATACCGTTTAGGGATAGTGGAAGCTGCTAAATGCGTAATTCATGGGTAGCGGGTAGTGGCAGCGGGTAGGGCAGTGTGAAAGATAGAACCCTCTGTGGCTGTTGTAAAGACTAACTTGTCTACCACAAAAGCACAACGTCAATTTTTCAGCGTCTCTGAAGAAAGCATCCAGACTATCAAACTACAGAGCAGGTAGGTAAGAAGGTCATAGTAACGTTAGCATTTAATGTAAATTAATATTTTGCTAGTCGAGATAAAGACCACTAATGTATGTTAGTCATGTGAAGGCTCGTTAAGAACATAAATCAATATGGTGTCCCAGAGTTAGAGTGTCCCCAAAGTGTCACTCAAGTAAATAACCACAGAAAATAACATGCTGCAGTCAGTTTGTGAAAGCCTGAGCTTCATTCATTTTATCATGTCAACCATCACTCACACACACACAGACACACACACACACCAGCTCCACTCACAGTGTTGCATTCTAGAAAGCCAAATATCAGGTGGCGTAGGTAGCAATTGGAGCCGTAAATGCACCAATCCAGTGAGGGAGGTAGTGTATGTTCAGTGTGGCTGCAGTTTGTGGAGCAACCGCTCAGCACAGTAAATACATGTACATTAGCCGATGTAACTCACAGTATGATGTTTAGGCTTTGTAATAAATACCAATAATAATAATTTTTAGTTCACCTTTTTGTCAGTACGGAGTCATACGAGCAGCTGCACCATGTGTTTGAACACGGCTGGAGGATGAGGGCTTTCAGAAGATGATTTCCACTTTCCATCCCAGGTACACACTTCCTTCAAGACCCCACTTCATGAAAATGTTGGAGAAAAAGCATAAAGAAATCAAAGGCAAAGTTGAGGAACACCCTTAAGAAGACTGACAGCATTGCACTCACGACCAGAATTTGTGTCTCTTCCTCGGGGTGGGGTCGGGAAACGGGGAACCACAGCCTGACGATGACGCCCCTTGCGGATAAACACACTGGAGAAAGCAGAAGAAAGCCCCACCAGAGAAAGCAAAGCTGAGCTTGGTTGTGCAAAACGCTCTGAGGAACCACTGCAAGCGTGTGGCGGCTGCAAGATGAACACTGGTGAACGTTTAAAGAGGCAAGCGAAAGGATGAGCAGCAGCAAACGGGAAAATCGTAACACATGCTGGTGCTATCCAGGCGCCTTGTGACTCTGATGCCCCTTTTCCACCAAAAAACACCTGGTGCTAGAGCCGGTGCTTAACTGGTGCCAACAAAGAACCGGTTTGCTTTTCCACCGGCCAACAGCCAAGTCAGAGCCACGTCAGAGTCACGTCATTACGTCATCGTAAAACGTGATCACGTGGGTGTGCAAGACGCTCGCTCGGAATCACAATAACAAACATGGACGACTCACCGTAGTGATGCAAATACTGCTCGTGTGTTTAGAAGCCTACATTGCGGTCCAGAGGCGAAAAACGCAATTATTGCCGGCTACCCGTCGTATTCGTGGTTGGAACGAACGGTGAGTATGTTTAGCTATACGTTTATAGCGATCGCTGCTCCCGTTTGAATCTGTAAGTCCGCCCACCAATGACACGGTGGGTCGCGTCATCGGTTCTTTCTCTGGCTCCTCTTTAGCCCCTGCTCGCCGTTGGTGCTTGCTTGGAACCGATTTGGAACCAGTTTGGCCGGTGCTTGGGTGGTGGAAAACCAAAAAACTGGTGCTAAGTCAGGCACGGGCTCCGAACCAGCCCTGGAACCGGTTTGGTGGAAAAGGGGTATGAGAGGAAAACACCATTACATGAAGCCTGAACTGTGGAACCTGAGCGAGGAGCTGATCCAGGCCCTTGAGCCATGACGTCGGGTTTTGAGACGTCACCAGTGAAGAGACAGAACGTCAGAGTTTCTTCCTAAATCTCCAAACACAGTCCTAATTTCCCTTTGCTCCGGATTCCAGGTTTAAAAACCTTAAGTTCTCGCCTGCTGACGATGCATTCATGGTCCAGAACAAACACACTGCTCCTCGACAACACACCGGGATCTTCATCAGACTCCAGCAGCAGCGATGAAGAGGATGATGAACCAAACCGTGCAGCAGGAAGGGTCTCGATGTATTTTGGAGAACATCACCTGTCCAAGACGGGGAATCCTCTCTCCTGCTGGAAAACAAATGCATTTATGTCTTTGTTTTAAGTTGTATGTATTCTTTTTTTTAAGTAATTTGATTTTTTTTTTTTTTGCATTTGTTTTGCATTTCAGATGTTTTCTGTAAAACCGAGAATGTAATATGGCACTTTAATGCACTAAATGGGTTTAGTTTTGACAGATAGGCAATAAAAAGGTTGATTTTGACTGTAAGAGACCAGTTTTATTTTTTTCTTTTGTATATTTACTATTAGCCTTTAATAAAGCAAACGTGTTTGTTACCCATTTACTTGATGAAACACTCTGTCAAATACTTGATTACTAAAATAATCGATGGCTGCTGCCCTATTCCACATGTGATGTGGACATTTAATGATTCACTTCAATCAATTTCTGATCTATAAAGCTGTCAATGAAGATGCTTTATTTTTACCAATTTATCTGCTGTAGTGCGCTCAGCGTGTTATTTGGTTGTGTTGCTTATTGTTTCGGTTATTCTTGTCTATGGCCTCGTCTCCGCCGTTGGAGGTTCCCCACAGGATTCATCCAAGATCGCACATTTGCACATCCTGCATATACAAGAGGCTCCGGCGCTGCAAGGTAAATCTGTAATTCTGTCAGACGCCATCAGAGCGAGAATTCGTAAGTGCCAGAAAAAAGTCTTTATTAGCATCATAATGCTCTATTATTTTTTTTTTTTTCTAATTGTATCATTCTGTTTTCCTGTTATATCCTGTTCTTGCAATGATTGGATTTTTCTCAGGGGACAAATAGTTTCTTTACAAAAAAAAACTTGCATTTGAGAATGACAACTGGAGGAGCGAAACATTCATTTTGTGCTGGTGGAGATGTTATCTTGACATTTTCAGAAAAAAAAAAACAAACAAAAAAAACAGGTACTGTGTTCTTCTCATCTGCACAGGTCCCTGTGGACAAAATGCAGCTTCTGGCTCTAACCTTTCTGTGGGAAATGTGATATTGAAGGCTGGGAAGATTAGGCTTTTAATAACAAGGCCAATATTCAACTCCAGACATTCTCTGCAGTGCAAAAAACATCAATATCGCTAGTCATTAAACAAATGGTGAATAAAAAAAAAAAAAAAAAAAAAAAAAAGTCTTGCTTTCGGACCGGTTCCCACTCCAGAGGCATGGCAGACGGTGCAGTAAAACATTTAATCACCGCTCTTTAAAAGCTCAGAGATTTATTCACCCCGCGCTGCAAATGGTGCGATCTGATCTGTTTAAAATACCGCCCTTGATCCGCCCAGGGCGAGAGGGCTCTCTGGCTCGTTTTGTAATGTGACTCGCCGTTTAACTGCCCACCAGTGATGGAGGGAGAGGGAGCGAGGGAGCCAGCGAGCGGCGGAAGGTCAGTCCAATGTGAGCCGCCGGGCCGGGCTGGTAAACATCCCAGGGGTGCAGAGCAAGAGGCCGCTCGCCCGGCCGCGACCCGGCAGCCACCGGGCCCAGCTGAGCACATCAGGCCGGGGCATGGCACGAATCGACCCGGGCTCCCACCAACGGCTTCACTCCCACTAAAAAAAATCCTTTTCCTTATTTGTTATTCACATGGCCTCGAGGGCCGGTGCCTATCGACGTCCATGCCAGCTTTGCTGCGTCTCTAACAGCCAGAGCACCGGGGAGCTGGTGGGTGGATGAGCATATGTGAATGTTTTTCTTTGAGGGACCTCTCTTCACCTTTGATCACAGATTTCATAACTTTTTACATGCAACACAATGCGCACATTGAGTTAAGTGCTGCTGTGTAATTTTTCTTACCTTGTCAAGTGAATGCATCACTGTCATTTTTTTTTTAATATTCTGATAATTGATGCGTTTTATTTAATTTTTGGATATCTGCTCTCGTTTGTGACCACTAGAGGTGCTAAAGAGCACGTTAGGAAAACCAGGGCTGGTAGTTATCAGTCGTCTCAGAGCAGGAAACGGCTCATAAATGCCTCAAAATTCTCAGAGTGATGTAAATTTGGTCCTGCTTTTCGGTGTAGCAGTAAAAACATGTTATTGAAATCTTTCATACGCTCCCAGGCTCTGGATTAGCCTCCCGTCCCACCACTGGGGCATTTAAATCAAATTTAAAGACACGCTTTTGTTTTTTTGTTTTTTTGCTTTTAGCTCAGACTGAGGTTGCCAGTCCGTTCTCAACTTATCTCTTACGTTTTTTAATCTGCTGATGGTTTTATTCCGTTTTTCTGGTTTTATTCATTTCCTCTTATTTTTTTTTGTTTCTTATTTTAATGCTTGATTTACATTTTTTATGTGTTTTAGTCTTGGCTTTCTTGCACTGCTCATTTAATCATGTACATTTGTGCTGTAAATCCTTGTGAAGCGCTTTAGGTCAACTTGTGTTGTTTTGAAAAGAGCCATGTCATTGAAAGTGACTTGCCTTGGCCACAGGAGGCAGCAGTGAGGCCACAGCAGCAACACGGACACGTTTTACACACAGTGGACAAAACAGATTTACTAAAAATAACGAATTGGATTGAGATGGCGTCATTTACGTGACTGAGCTCGTCTGTGAAGTCCGTCTGCGTGATGATCGTCTGCCCTCTGCACAAATGAAAGTCAGTACTTTGAGTTTCCTTGCAACTGCAAATAAGTAAATTAAATGGTGATTTAGACAGACGGTTAAATTATTTTCTACCCAACAGGTGAACGAGCTATGCACACAAACTGACCCATATCTAATAAATAAAATAAGTTTCTCATGTCACGAGCAGAACCCCAAAAGCAAAGTGAGGCAGGCAGGTGTGTGGACGTTGAAGATGAAGACACACACACACACACACACACACACCGGCAGACGGGTCGAAACACTTGGGAACACCAGGCCAGACCGGGATCAGGACATCTGATGTCATGTTGGACTGTCTCGAGGACATCAAAGCTGAGATGGCTTTACGTTTCATCAGAGAAAAACTCTCGTCGTGACATTTGGACCCAGTAAAACACACTGTAAAAAAAAAATAAAAAAATTCTGGGTTAAATCAGTGGTCAAGTCTAGCTTTTTTCCAGCTCTTATCCAAGGTCAGGCCTTTTTTTTTTTTATCATGTACAGTTGTCCCTCGTTATAACGCCTCGCAGTTTCGCGGATTTTTTTTTTAGTGCTATTTTGCATATTGCTATTGCTATTGCTATTTTTTTTTCTGGACTTATTTTTCTACGAAGGTTTGAACTTTGAGAGTGTTTAAACAAGAGAGAAAAGTGAGAAAATGTTCATGCCTGTCTGAGAAAAGTGTATAAAGTGTGTAGTGAGGGGTTTTACAGCCTTAAAACATCTATAATAATTGTAAAAAATAAAGCTGACTACTTTGCGGATTTCGCCTATTGCGGGTTATTTTTAGAACGTAACTCCCGCGATAAACGAGGGACCACTGTACTGATTTTGAAGGGGAAAAAAAAGGGGAGATTGTGTCTTTTCAGTTGCAGCCCCTAAACTTTGTAAAGAGTTGATTCTGCATGTCTGGCTGGCCCCTGCACTGCCTGTTTTTGAATCCACATCTTGGCTTTTAACTCAGTGTTTTGTTTTGTTTTTTGTCTTTCAGCAAGTCTTTGCCTTTGTGGTTCTATTGTGTTGTTTTATGATTTTTGCTCCTTTGATTGCACAGCACTTTGCTAAACTGCTGTTGTTCCTCAATGTGATTTATAAGCAAATCTGACTCGACTTGGCTTGACTGCTCGTTTTCATCCATAAGGACACTTTTAGCGCTAATCCTGTGAGTGACTCTGAGCGGCTCGGTAGCTCCAGGCCCCCGTGTTCCTCTCGCACGCCATCAGCAGGGGCACTGGTGACATTTATACACGCTAATGTAAAAACTTCCAAATGAAGGCTTTTGCAAATGTCTTTTGTGGCAGGAAATGCATCGGGTATGTTTGTCAGGCCTCGAGGACGCACACAATGTGTTTTGGGTGAAAAATCTTGAATGCAAACAATGTGTTTACAAGGGAAACGACATGGGGTGCCTTTAATTGGCCTTTAAAAACAAATCCGACAATCTTACACTGCAGACAAAACATGCACAGGACACGAGTGCTGCTCCACCGTTTACTTCCTCCACAGTGTGAGAAATATATGCAATTTACAATCTTATATCACTCCAATAGGGGAGAGTGGGGTAATTTGTGCCAAGGGGAAAGTAGTGCCACCCCTGTTATCTAGAAAACCATAGAAGAAGTTGGTCATGTGACCACATATTTTTGAAGAGGCATCCATTTCACTCATCCTGCAAAGAAGGGAGACACATGGCTTGAGAGGTAAGCACATTTCAGTTCAAAAAACATTTTTTTGCCCTCCAAAGTAAAATTTCTATGATCAAGGTTTTTTGATTGCTGTGTTTGAACAATTATAGAAAACTTTGAAAACAGTTCACACCAGTGGCGGATACAGAACATGGCTAATGGGTGGGCCTAAAAAATTCTGGATGGGCCTGTTATTTTGGTTGTAAACGAGCATAAAATACACGTTGGAAAAAGGACATTAAAACATTTATTTATTTAGTTAGTTATTTTTTGGTCTTGAATCTGATAGGGTGGGCAAGCTGTCAATCTGGGTGGGCCTACGCCCATCCAGGCCCACCCATAGATCCGCCTCAGGTTCACACAGGTTTTAGTACTTTAGTAAGCTACACCATGAGTCTATACAGTTAGCATGATGTTAGCTCAAAACAGCTGGGGGATGCATTTTTTTCAAAATGGTGGGCTTGGGGTAATTTATGCCAAAGGGCCTGGGGTAAGTTGTGCCAGTGGAATAACTTGTGATTATATACTATATATTACTTTATTGTATTTTACTGTTATTGTACATTGTCTTCTTACCTTTGATCACTAAAACTATTCAGATTCAGATGAAGATGATTTGCAGGTGCTCATTTTGGAAGTTTTATTTTGTTCTGGGTATGTGTTCATGTGGCGCTCGGCCTTGTTATAGAAAAGTGGCCTGTGATCTTGTTAAAATACTAAATAAATGTTAAATAAATAAGTTTGTATTGAATTTGTTTTGCTTATATACAGTATTATCATTTGTGAGATTATCAATGGCACAATTTACCCCGCACCAGGGGCAAGTTGTGCCACAAAACCACTTTTTTTTTTAAAGCTATATTTCTCAAACAGTTTATATAAGATCCAAAGTGATTGTTCCCAGGGATGCACAACATCCTAAACTATATGTGCATATTTTAGTTGGAGGCATTACTGTAATCCCTTTTAAAGGCACTTTAAGTAAAAATTGGCACTACTTACCCCACTCTCCCCTACATGTAATTTTGTTTTGAATCTATGTTGGTTTTCCTGCACTTGTAACTCGATATGATACTTGCAACAGGCCACAGGTCACATCAGGTTAGGTGTTCATTAGCTGGCACACGTTCTGCAAACTCAGAGCCTTAAAAGCTTCTTCTTCTTCTTCTGATGGTTTAGCAAAGTCGACCTACTGGCATGAAGGGATAATTTCTCGTTTGCATATTTGATTCTCCACCAATTTAAAGTGATTCCACAGTGCAGATGTGTTCTGCATCTTTCTCAGAGCCTGCAGCCTCCATCTCTGAGCCTCCACGCGTGACATCGAGTAACCCCTCACCAGCCCTGTCAGCCTGCGATTTGAGTTGGCGTTAAAAACTTGCTTGTTTTTTTTTTCTTCTTCTTCTTCTTATCTGCATGTTTCTCACTTAAATAAGAGACTGGATCCACTGTATTCTGCTGCCACTTTCCAACCAAAATCATTATTTTGCTGATGAAACGCTAACACTGGTAATAGCCCACAGTTTCACCTCATAAATTTACGCCTCGAATCATTCTGGTTTGATGCTGAGGCGTAAAAAAAAAAAAAAAAAAAAAAAAAAAAACAACCGGTTAACTCGCCGCCGCTTCATTTCTTCGTCTGATCTGTTCTCTTTGTTCGACAACAGAAGCATTAAGGGGAGATGAGCGGCCACAGCTCCATTCATGTGTGATGGATCATCATGGATGGCTAACCACTTAGCTGTTAGCAATTTGTGTTTTAAAACGACACCAAAACCACATCAAAAATGTGCTTAAGGTTGTTTTTTTTTTAGATGTGCAAACAGTCCGAGGCGTATCGTGTGGATCTGAGGGGGCAACTTGAAGAACGATTAAGCATGTTTCAGGCTGGTGTGATTGTAAGCGGTGAAGACAAAGCCCTGATGAGGAACACACGGCCGGGCTGCTGAAAAAAAACACACCCTCGCCGTTCTCCTTAAAGGACAGCCGACGTGAACGAGGCTTGTGTTCGGAGGCGGGGTAACCGCTGCGGCGAGGTCGGCCCGTGTCTCTCGTCCGCTCACTCCGATGAGAGTTTTCATCATTATCGTGACGGCGGTGTCCAAACGCCGCAGCTGAACTGAGGCCCCTGAAGATAGCTGAGCACAGGAACATCGCCTTTGTTCTGTGCAGCGTTTTCATGCCGACATGGGAAAGTGCTCCTACCGCTGTGTGTGTGTGTTTGTGTGTGTTTGTGTGTGTGTGTTTACCTACAGGGCGATTCTCCCAGTAATAATCGCTGAAATCGTGAAAATCATCACGTAGATCCATCACGCAATAACCAGGCTGGATGTGGAGGTGCCCTTCCTCTTCCATTTCCTCTTCGCCGCCACATCTTTTCATCTGGGCGTGCGTGGCGGTAATGATGTGGCTTGGGAGCGCGCCGCTTGATAACTCCGCTGAGATACTCCTGTGATGTAATCCTCTCGCCTGGCCCTGCGAGTAAATTGGGCCTTTCAACTGCAAAGACGATGCTTTTCCTGAAGTGCCTTTCACAAACACTCCGCCGCAGATTACCCCACTCCTTATTCATGTCATCCCCCGTTTCAGCCATTTTTATGTTGTTATATTTTGCCTTTTTTTTTTTTTCCACAGGTGAGACGGTGACCTTTCTTTTTCTTTTTTCTTTTTCTTTTCTTTTCTTTTTTTGTTGTGTGTGTGTTTTTTCTCTGTAAGCCACTTTGGATCCTTTCCATTTCTTTTACTGAAGAAGCAGAGGCCTTGCCAAAAAGAGTCGGCAACAAAGTTTTGGGCAATGAACAAGATAGGTTTTTTTTGGTTTTTTTTGGAAGACTGTGATTGTTCAAAGTGGCTGATCAACATGGCTTCAACCCGGCTGCTTTTTAAAATAGGAAACAGAAGGATGAGCTAAAGCTTATACAGACCTGTCATCCAGTGTAACAGTTTGATTGGTTTTAATGCTCTACAGTGCAAACATCATCACAGCCACTGAACTGGATGAAAGGGCAGAGGCAAGGGCGCCCAGAGGTTAAAATTTACATTTTGGACAATATGAAGCATCATGGAAAGATGCTGCTAGGTGCATTTTGTTGATATGGGGGATTATGCAGCACGGAGCAGCTGTTATTGACTCCGTTTACATGCACACCGTATTCTGATTCAGGTCAATATTCTAGTTAAGGTAATTTTCCGAATAAGGTGTTTATATGCGCTGCGGCAAGTGGAATATTCCGTTTACATGTTACTCGGCATATTCCCGTGTTTCGGCATATTCCACGCTCTTATGTAATGCAACACTCAACCTGCAGGGGGCAGCAGCACGCGTATAGGGATCTGGTCTGCCGGAAATACAGAAGAAAAAGAAGAAGATGTAGCTATTTCTGTGTTTCCTCCCATCGATATCCTCCATGATATTTTCAGTGTTTGATCAGCTGAAGGCAGACTGCAGTCTCCTGGCTCTTTCTGCTGTTCACCATGTCGCTGTCCCCGCTTACAGTAACCATAGCAACAAAGACGCCCCAGGGTTCCTTGCGAATCGAGCATGCGCAGACGTGACTGAATATTCCAGTACGGGGTGTTTTCCGATTAAGGTGTTTACATGGCATAATATTCTGGTTAGAACAGGCACATGCCAGGGGTCTGATTCTGACTTTTCTCCAACTGGAATATGATCATATCCCTACAAAGCTACACGTGTCATATTTAAGACATGATTTTTTTCAGCCTTGTACATCAACTGTGCAGCATTTGTACAGCAAATTTTTAATGAAACATCGATAGGAACCGTGACTGAGTTGATGCAATGTGAAATTACTCAACATTTCATAACTTTTTTGTGTGTAAAACTGTGTTGAAAATGGCTGTCTCAAATTTAACACAGCGGGTATATTGAGGTCATTCTCACCAAATTGGTCAAAATAATAAAAAGATAATACTAAATAATGGAAAAAGTGTTATTTTCTATGTTTGGAAGGAAAAGTGTCCTTTTATATGTTTGGAATTACCAATGTGTTAAAGAATTTTGGTGTTTTATGATGTTTTTGTTTGTTCAAAAAAAAAAAAAAAATCAAGCACAATTGAGCCTGATGTGCCAAATATGACACACATTGAAACTCATAGTTGGGAATTGATATTTGAATTTTTTTATCTTCTTTTTTTGGCTGTTTAGTTGGAGCAATAATGGCTCCAGTTTCAAAGAATTTGAATTTTCTGTCAATTATTTGATGGTTCAGGCTTTATACAGGGTTAATTGGGTTCGGTGTGTTTACATGACTCGTGTGCAACCGGAATATTGCGGATATTCCAAATAATACAGGAATATGGTGTGCATGTAAACGTGGACATTGTCTCTGACTGCTCTTGTTTTTCCTCCTTTCTTCTTTTTCTCTTTCACCTCTAATGTACAACTGTACAATGTACAAACGTAGAAGAAATCACTGAATCTTTGCATTTTTTTGGAATGAGTTCAGAGTTCATTGTTTTGCAATTTTTAAAAAAAAAAAATGGTCGAATTTACATATAAGGCAAAAAACAAAACAAAACAAATTTAAAAAAAAAAAAAAAAAAAAACACAAGTTATCATCAGCCTCTGGCCAAAAATATCAGTTTTGGCTCGCTGCTCAGACATTGATATTTGTCCCGGCATGAGACTGCTGCACACAATCAAACGCTAATGTACGATGATCACCATTTGCTGTGCACAATACCTGCAGCTTACCTTATCAAGGTGTGATTTATGGGGCTTGATGGGGGGCTGGTGCCTGTGGCTGCTTCTGCTGAACTCAAAGGGGCAGATGCACTGAGAGAAGCACCAAGCACCCTGAGTTTCACACTCCTGCGGATTCTAAAATGAACTGTGTGTTTACTACGAACATGCATAAAAATACACACATGCACGGTTTGCCTAATTAACAAATGGCCGATGCAACGCGAGCACTAGTTTTGCACATTAATTTTTCTGTCGGGAAACAGCATGAAGCCGCCAAAAAAAAAAAAAAAAAAAAGAAGCACAACAGAGAAATGAGACATTAACAGCGGCAGAGCTGGAGATTTTTGGGGAGAAACTAACAAACGCATCCAGGTGCTGCGAAATTGAAATGTACTGCCCGATTTGGTGGGAGGAGCAAAGTGTTCGATCAATGACAGGATGGAAAGGAAGTGGAAAAAAAGGAGACGCATGGAAGTTTTTATTGGACTTTTACGACTCAAACCCACAGAAGACAGCGCCCGGTTATTTAATTCAAATCATAACGGCCACAGCCACAAAACAGTGCAGGCGATCACTACCATCAGCCTGGATCGATCAGAACAGGGGTGCCGCCAGGAATTTGGGGCTTATGAAAAAAAAATATATATATTTACTCGATGATGGTTTAATAATTTTATATTCGTTTTTACCTATTTTTTGGGGCCCCTGTCAGGCAAGGGCCCTTGGAATTGTCCTAACTTTCCAACCATATACGGCGCCCCTGGATCAGAAGAGGTTCATTACCACAATCGTAATTTCCTTCTTTTTTTGGGATTTCAGACTAATTCTCCCATAAAAAAAAGTATACATGATGAGGAAAAAAACATGTAGGGGAGAGTGGGGTAATTTGTGCCAAGGGGCAAGTAGTGCCACCCCTGTTATCTAGAAAACCATAGAAGAAGTTGGTCATGTGACCACATATTTTTGAAGAGGCATCCATTTCACTCATCCTGCAAAGAAGGGAGACACATGGCTTGAGAGGTAAGAACATTTAAGTTCAAAAAACTTTTTTTTGCCCTCCAAAGTAAAATTTCTATGATCAAGGTTTTTTGATTGCTGTGTTTGAACAATAATAGAAATCTTTGAAAACAGTTCACACAGGTTTTAGTACTTTAGTAAGCTACACCATGAGTCTATACAGTTAGCATGATGTTAGCTCAAAACAGCTGGGGGAGGCATTTTTTTCAAAATGGTGGGCTTGGGGTAATTTGTGCCAAAGGGCCTGGGGTAAATTGTGCCAGTGGCACAACTTGTGATTATATACTATAAATTACTTTATTGTATTTTATTGTTATTGTACATTGTCTTCTTACCTTTGATCACTAAAACTATTCAGATTCAGGTGAAGATGATTTGCAGGTGCTCATTTTGGAATTTTTATTTTGTTCTGGGTATGTGTTCATGTGGCGCTCGGCCTTGTTATAGAAAAGTGGCCTGTGATCTTGTTAAAATAATAAATAAATGTTAAATAAATAATTTTGTATTGAATTTGTTTTGCTTTTATATAGCATTATCATTTGTGAGATTAAAATGATCTGTTTTTGTTCAATTATCAATGGCACAATTTACCCCAGTGTATTCTCTCTAATGGCACAATTTACCCCGCACCGGGGGCAAGTTGTGCCACAAAACCACTTTTTTTTTCGAAAGCTATATTTCTCAAACAGTTTTTTAAGATCCAAAGTGATTGTTCCCAGGGATGCACAACACCCTAAACTATATGTGCATATTTTAGTTGGAACCATTACTGTAATCCCCTCACTTTAAAGGCACTTTAAGTAAAAATTTGCACTATTTACCCCACTCTCCCCTAAAAGTGGCTTTAGTCTATGTGTCTGTGCTAAAGGCTGTTCTGTTATAGTGAATCACAACAGTCATGTTTTAGTCGTTTTGCGATGATGTCCAAAAGTCCATCTTCATTCTTCTGGTCTTCCCTCCCTGCGCTGTCATCGATCCACCCGCAGTGAAGTCCATAAAGGTCCACAGCTCTCTCTCCTCACTGAATCACAGCCCACAGCTCCTGCAGACGTCTTATCTCCTCGACCGCGAGTCGCTTTCATTTCTTGAGCCCCTTCCCTCTTGATCACTCTGGCCTCTTCTCATTTCTCAGTTTTATGGCTCCTCATCTCCTCTGTCCTCCTGCCTGTGACCCGGAAATCGATCTCAGCATGTCATCTTTAAGGATGCCTCAGTTCCTTTAGGTGCATCTGGAGGAGAGAGGAGGCTCATGGCGTTGGTGTATCCTATGCAGAAGTCTTTCCATTTAGTTCCTGATTGTATCACGTAGGCGGTTAGTTTTCCATCTTCTGCCATTTGGAATTACAGGTGGATAATTTAATAAACGCTACTGCAGGCGTGCATTTGTTTTTTAAATTTTCTCCAGACATATGAGTTTATTTATTTATTAATATCATTCCAGGGCTGACGTTTGACAGTTTTTTGCAAAGGTGTTATTCTTTAGAGATTTTAAAGGATCTAAACATCAAAGCGGTACCCGGTCCAGTCCAGCACCCCGTGCTTTAATCCCGCCGCTGGCTCAACCCGACAGTTTTCCGGCAAAAAAAAAAAAAAACCCTCCTGTGTGATCCTGCTGAGTGCAGCTGATCTGTCGGAGCAGATGGACCCAACACAAACTGACCTGCAGGTAGCCTCGGCTCCAAAGCAGCTGGTTAGTGCAGAAAAACACAGGCTGTCTACCTGAGGCTTGGCTCGCCAAAGCCTCCTCCGGGTTTATTGATTATTATTATTATTATTATTATTTTAACCTCGTCTGTAATTTCTGACGCACATCAGAACCACGACTGTGGAGGAGCTCCCGGCTGCTGCAACATGGACGTTCAGCTTCAGGTTCGAGCTGATTAATCCACGGCGGCGCAGAGCCCGACTCGCTCAAATCCACTGGAATAATTATAATCTGAACCTGAACCGAGGTGAGCGGGTCGAGTCTGACACGATTCAGCTTGAAAACTCCTCCTGCAGGTTTTAAGAATGAGCTTCACCTTCTGCTGTGGGAAAGGAAAGCAGGCAAAGGCGCTCCTAATTCACTCAGTTAATTTTCCTCGTCAGATTATTTGTCTCCATCTGGCGCGACATGCATTTGCTGCATTCGCTGCAATAATGTGAAACTACAGTCCCACAGCAGACCGCCTCTTAAATTTAACAGATCAGATCAGGAGTCAGAAGGCTTTCAGGCAGAGCTACATAATGATAATAATAAAAAGAAATAACATTTACACAGCACTTTTTACAAACTTGTTGTGCTTCACAACAAAGTGGAGTGGAAATAATAACTAATAAGTGCAGTCGGGATATTGGATGATTTATTGCATTTCCTTAAGAGCGCTTCCAATTTTGTATGACAACATAATTTGGTCAGAGTAATAACTTACAGATGTGAAATACGTCATTAGTAATTGATGGCGCGTTAAAATGAGACTCTAGCGAGCGGGGATGTCTCCTTTTGTTAAATAGCTGCTGCCTCGCCTCCTCGCCTCCTCTCTCCTCGAGTTTCTTCCTCGCGAGGAGACGAGGAGGTGCAAACCGTGCACATGCAGGTTTCTGAGGGCGCGGTGGCAGTAACTCCTGACCTTCTTGCCATTAGTTGCTTGTAATAGCGGTTATCTTGAAATTGAAGCTCGTTCTGCTGTGGCGCTTGTTGTAATTTGCTCCGGAGCGTCTGCTAAATGCCCACAGCGTCCTGTAAATGTAAATGAGCGATAAAAAAAAAAAGTGTCAGGGGAAGCGTACCTTATACTGTTAGGGTTCAAAACACCTTAAAGTGCATTAAGGATATGCAGCGTTTGACCTTTTCTGCTCTGAACTTTAAAATCTAAAAACATTTAAACGAGATATTTCACAGAATCAGTTTCCTACAGGGAAGGAAAAGTTCAGTAAGTGCAGCAGATGAGACCTTGTGATTTTTTTTTTTTTTTTTTTTGGTGTTTGCAGAATCAGAATCAGAAATACTTTATTGATCCCCGAGGGAGAAATTGGGTCAGATGCAGCTGCTCAAATGCACAAAATTAAATTCTGAGAAGTAGCAAAAAAAAAAAAAGAAAAGAAAAAATACTAAATAAACAAATATGTGCCTTACAAATTTCAAAGAGTATGTGCATTGCATATAAGTTGTACCAAAGTGTGTGCAGAATGTGCATTAAATCTAAATATGTGCATTAATCCTACAAATTGCAGCAGTAAATAGAGGAATAAGAAACTGAGCATATGCAAAAAAAAAAAAAAAAAAAAAAAAAAAAAGCATACCTATATACACCATATGTACACAGGGATATTGCACTGTTTGCAGCTTGGTTGCAGTCGCCGTCTGCTTCTTCAGTGCTCAAGATAACTTCACTGAAACTTTTTTTTTTTTTTTTTTGTCCACCTGGAAGACACATTGAGGACAGATGCCTGCTTTTACAGTTGTGACGAGAAATACAAATTTGCTTTATGCAGATGTTACAGGTGTAAACGGGTTAATTCGGCATCAGGGCGCACGCCGCGTCAGGTGAGGCAGCTTGAGGGATTAGTTTTAGAATCGATTTTCGTCTCAGGATTTCCAGATCCTGTCCGTGGCCTGGCTCCACACGCCGCACAAGGACGGAGACGCGACTCGCCGCCACGCGTCTTCCTGCTCTCACGGCCTCAAGCTCGTCGTGTCCAAAAGCCGCTGAGTCACCGGAGGCCTTCAGACGCTCCTTCAGCACAAACTCCTTCAGCCTTGCTTTTACCTGGGAAGGGTTTGCTTTGAAATTGTGAACTAGACTTGTCGTGCACTTTTTCCTTTAACATAAATTCACTGCTTTTAATAACTTTATTTGTTTTTTCATCTGTCATTTTAATCACTTTAATCTTAATCGTCTTTGTTTTACAGAAGCGCTTTGCATTACAGGAAGACCGAGGCTTTCTTAATTACGACTTAGTATCTCATTATAATGAGAAAGCTATGTCGTAATTATGCGAGTAGTATCTCATAATTACGAGAATAAGATAATTACGAGATACCAAAGCCATAATGATGAGAAAACATCTTTGGGTTTTTCTTTGATGAGTGCAATATCCTTCCGTGGTATTTTGTTGCTTTGTATTTTCTTTCCCTCCCATGTAAAATGCGTTGCATGTAAATATATGAGATATGCTAAATTCAGATTAAATAAGCAGCATTTTGGCAGGAACTTGACCGGCTGAGGAAGAGCAGAGCTCGAGCAACAAGCACACAAGCGCAGACGTTTTACGCATGAGTGGCCCCAGTGGTGATCGAACCCCCTAACCCTGGTCGTTTTAGTGGCCGGCGGGTTGAGTCACACCCGTGTTTAATTAGCTGCGAGTGAGTCACACCCACAGCCAATTAAACACACACTGTACTATCTGTATTTGAGTAGATGCTGGACGAGGGCCCGCTGGACGGACGCCATGTGCTGCAGACGCCACAGAACCAGCCGTGACGAATGCTGTCCTGAAAAGGCTATTCATCCACTTCCACACTGCTGACTTCTCCTCGAAAACGGCGAGGAGAAAGAACTGAGGACAGTTTTGTTTGGGCTGAAGGGCTGAAATCAACATGGACAGAAAGCAGAAGCTCCTCTCCGGTGTCCGCCCCACCTGGAGGAGGAGGAGGAGGACGAGGAGGAGGAGGAGGAACAGCACCACCGCACTGCGAGCTGTAAAGCGCGGCGTGCATGATCGATCGCACTTCACCTCACGCAAAGAATAGCAGTCATTGTATCACACCGAGTCACAGGAATAAAGGGGGGGAAACAGCAGGAGGAGAGTGTGATGGGGCTTCAGGATAAATATGTTTGTTTTTCCAGCCAGCCAGGATGAATAAAGAGCAATTCAGCTCATGTATTAAGCTATCTTTCAGCGTCCTCGTTGACTCGCCAAGACACGGGAATAAAGAGGAAGGCGGCGGGAAGAAATGAGGAGGGCGGTTCGGCATAAATCCACGCGCTCGCTCTCTCTCTGTTGTGTCTAGACGGAGAACCACAGATGTACCGTGTGCGTTGTCATGAGGCTCGGCTGCACCATCATTTCCCTCACATGGACTCGAGGCGTATGACGGTGTTTTTGTGCACGGCGGGTGGCGGGCGATGACTCGGGCGGCAGGGTGGCCTCGTGGCTCCAGAGTCTGTCCTTCATGCACGTTACACCAGAGTCCAAACTGCCGAGTCAGCAAACATCCTCAGAAATGTCCTTGTGTAAGATGATTAATCGCCACCAGTGTGGAGGGAATTGTGGCTCAGCGCTCAGAAACATATAAGACAGAACGAATAAAAAAATGACCAACTATTCTGGACTTTCCAAAAACAAACAGCAAGTTACCAAACACTTATATACATATATAAATGTGTGTATGCAGATATTTGCAGAGCCAGAAATGCCATTTACATTGTTCAGTCTTCATTTTTGGTGTGGGTTTGTCCACATCTGCACTCGTATTGTATTTGTGGATTTGTCAGACGCTTTGCTTGCGTCTGTGGACTGTGGAGTTTATTTTGTGCATTAATTGTAACATTAAAGGCTCATTCCATGTCATTTCCACAAATGGCCCACGTACTTGGGTCTCAAAAAATTCTGAAATTTTCACCAGTTGGTCCTTACTTGTCCAATAGGCACACGGTAAAATTTTAGTTTGCTCGGATGGATACTTTTTGAGATACGGCCAATTTAGTGAGGGGAGTATGTGCCGATTTTGGTGTGATCGAACTTTTTTTCGGATTTGGAGAGTCTGCTGTCCAGAAACCGATGCATATATCAGACTAACCATTAATGCTCTGAACAGTCCATGTATGTATCTCAAAGCTCTGAAAAAATCAAGAAGCTGGAGCAAATACAAAGTTGTTTTCTGAAGATCCAAACATGGTCGACCACAAAACCCGTGTAATTTTTTTTTTCCATTTTTGAGGGGCTGGCATGCCTACCAGTTATGATGTATGACAGATGTTTTTGTACATTCTGACAGAGTAGGTGGAGGTGTATTGTCGTACCAAATTTCGGTTTCCTATGTGGTGTAGTTCCTGAGATACTGACACCTGAAAATGGAGGAAAAATGAGGACACACGGAAATTGCACCAAAATCGACACATACTCCCCTCACTAAATTGGCCATATCTCAAAAAGTATCCATCCGAGCAAACTAAAATTTTACAGTGCGCCTGTTGGATACATAAGGAACAACTGGTGAACATTTCAGAATTTTTTGAGACCCAAGTGCGTGGGATGTCCTGAAAATTTGTTGAAATAACATGGAATGACCCAAAAATAAACCAAAATGTTGAAGTTTGTTGTGTAAGCAGGCCCTATAATGCAAAATAAATAAATAATAAAATAACACCACTGATTACAAACTGAACTACTGGAGTTTATTTCAGTGAACCATGGTGAACCCAAACCTTCATGCCAGTTAAAGCTTGATTTGCCCAGCAGAAGAGAAGTGAAGCAAAATGACTCCAAAGACCTGGCAAGACTCGCCCATCATTAATCATTAATCTGCTCAGGAAAGAAAGAAACCGAGGAAAAAAGCAAAAGACAGACACAGAGATGCAACCAGAGCACGAGCACGATTACGAATCACAAAGGCAAAAAAAAAAAAAAAAAACCCTGAAATGCAGAGGCAAAACGTGGAGATGCAAATCATGACTAAATGTACAAAGTGAACTCCACAGTGGACTGATTTCACCGGTGCATTGCAAAAGGGACTTTTATTCCCTGAGTGACGACTGCAAGGCAGCTGCCTCCTCCAAGGCTGCCAAAAGCGGCCTCGCCCCTCTCTCCCCACTTAGCCTGTTAGTGGCACCGTGCCTTGTTCGTCTCCTCGGTGACTGATCACTCTGCTACAAGCAACACATTTGATTAGTAGCTGTGGGTAGAAAACCACCGATCCTGTCTTTTATCACATCAGTTTGATAAATTAAGCTACAACTGACTCTCGTCTAAAAAAAAAAAAAACAACAAGCCAAGAGTGTTTCCCTGCAGGAATAAATAAAGAATCACAATATCATTATTATTATTGTCATCATCATTGTTATTTGAGCAGGAGGAGCTGAACAGTCACCTTCTGTCACCCATATGCCTCTCTTGGACGGCGAGGCACCGCGAGCAAACGCAAACCGTGAACACAACAAAAATCTGCAACAGTGACACACACAGAGGCGCTGTCGTGTGCTGGTACAAGTGTGTGTGTGTGTGAAGTATGAAGTGTGTGTTTTGTGGCAACAGCAGCTATCTGTCTGAGGCTCAGTGTTTTGGCAGCGAGAAGAGAGAGAGAGTGATAGAGAGAGAGAGAGATTTGTTGAGCTTCCTCTCGTCCTAACCTGGATCTGACCCCTGGACATTAATTCAAATGATACACAAACAGCCGAATCTTTCTCAATCTTTTGCTGAGTTGAAAAACCTGCTGGGGATTAGGATTGTCGCTGTTGGATTAAGATCCCTTGGACAGCACACACACACACACACACACACACAGAGTGAATCACTGATAACAGCAGTGTCACCCGTCTCTCTTGCTGGCTGCTAGCGTTAACCAGTTATCACGTCTTACTTGGTCATAGTCAGCTGATGATGACGAACATCATCACAGAGCAGACAAGTGCAGCTGATACTGAACACGGTACATAAATATAGAGCTGCAGCGGAGTACTGCAATATTATTTTTTGCATTACTGTATCCATTCAGCCTTTTGTCAGCCTTCACTAGCTTATCTAGGTGCCATGCAGTACATTGTATTTTAAGATTTATGCATTTTTAATCAGTTCTGCAGACAATTTGCAGTGTGTAATGATACAAATTGCATCGAGACCCCTGTATTATGACATGTATCATGTCCTAATACCCAGCCTGAGTGAAAATACATGTTGAGTCCAGGTGTTATGATGATCTATACTTTTTCTTTTTCTATTTTTTTGCTAATCATGAATAAATAAACGGGTCTCAGTCTTATTAATCTTGCCTCATTGCTTCATGACTGATGCATTTTATTTGCCACATGTTCCACCTTGTATAGCAGCAAGTTAAAATGCGGATGTGTTTCAAAATAAGACTTAGCCCGGAGCTCCGAAAAACAAACCGATTCAATATATTATTGCAGAGTTAAAAACTGTGTTCGGCTTCACTTAAACACAGACACTGACAAAGACGCAGACATCGGGCATTTCCACACAACAGCACGAACATTGAGGAGTACAAAACGGCTAATTTTATAATGTCACATTGTTTTAGTCCATTTGCACACTTCCCAACTCAATACCACATATTGTATTCCCTCATTAGACATAATACATATGCAAATATTAATGATTATTGACTGAAAAAAAAAAAAAAAATCTTTTGCTTCAGCTGATATTCCCTGTGGTTTACAGGGCGTCTTTGAGGTATTTCAGTCCTGTGAGGAGACGGGAGAGTGAAGCCTGGTGAAACACTGTCATCATTATACTGGATTCACACACACACACCACTTCTCCTTTTTTTTTTTTTTCTTTTTTTTTTTTGTGTGTGTTCGGCGGCTCCCGGTGCCTTTGCCTCCTCAAAGACACCCATGGGACCCAACATGAGATATGCATGTGTGTTTCTCATAATTGGCTCTCAGGTGACGTCGCTCCCGCGGACTCGGAAACAGGCGGTTTGAATCCAGCCATTGTGCTCACATGCTTCCCCCCTCACTCGGGCATTTTGTTGACTTACTGCGGCGCGGCCGTCCGTCGTGACTCACCGCGGCTCGCAGGACCGGTTTTTAGGACTTCAGTCGCCGCCACAACAACATCTTGTGCTTGTCGACACGCTTGGAATTCGGGTTATGGTTTTGCAAGAGCGGTGACGTGAGCGTTGGATGTGCTGTACTCAGGTGGACACCGATCTGTCAACTGATTGCATCAACAGCATATGGTGTGTTTGTGTAATTCCTTGACAATCCATGTAGAAGGAAACAGCTGTTGGCGACGAACCTTGCATTTCTGGGCCCGTTTTTATTGTTTGGTGATGTATTTTTCTTATTCCCCTGGATACTTGGCCAAACACACGATGTGATGAGGTTTTTCCAGCACAGCCACCGTGGAGAGTGATAGGAAATGCATTTTCAGTGATCTATCAAAAAGTCAGGTTCTGGCACCAAGAGCACACGCTTCTTTTGAGACTCACCATTTTTCAGCAACGTTCAATAATCCTGCAAAAAGAAATCCACCGTAGAGACGGAGGAGAACAGTGTCTGAGTTTTAAAAAACCAGAGAGCAGCACTGGCAGCCATCAGGCATGCTGCTGTTTGAGTGAAGGGGATGGCAATGATCACAGACCAGCTCAGTATGTTTATATGCTCATTTATAGCTCAAATCATGGAGATCTAAAGACTATTTTCTCATAAAAGATGCTGTAACAAGACCTTGCTGCTTGCACTGATTGAGTTTGAGATAGGATTGTCTCACAAACCCGCGACACTGCAGCTCTAGTTTGTTTTCCTTTCCATTGTTAGCTCAGCTACAATGCAAGCTACTTTGCTGCTAAAAACAATATATATATACAAAGTATTTGGTTATGTTGTATGAATACGATTGAATACGTTTGTCCTGGGACTGGGACACTAAAATGTCCCAGTCCTCAGCATGCACGGCCAAATTGTCCTGCTTTTTTGCAATTCACGCCCACAACTCAAACAGAACATACACACATTATTGCTAAAAATATTCAGTGTTTTCTGCTGAATCTAACGGTGCGACAGTCGAAGCAATCTGAGAACCTCAGAAGCCGGCGACGTCGTGTTCAGCACAGATTTTGCCGGCAGATCTCCACAGAAACGTCTCGCTCTTTAGACATTTTATGGGTGTTTTTAATTCTCACCTTGTCAAACAAACACAGACATGTTTTACATCAAAATGCTCCTCGTTTTCTGCTGAATCTAACGATGCCTGGGTCCAAACAGCTGGCAGCCTGCGCTTGTGCACGCTGACAAATACCTTGTGTTTTGTTTTAAAGGGTATCTGACAATCAAATCAGTCAATCATATGTGACATTTCACCAGTGCAGCGTGCTTGTGTTTGGTGTTTTCTAGTGTTATCACACAGTCTTCAACTATGTTTAGGGGGATTTTGGACTAAACTGTGTCGAAAGGTTTGCTCAGTGGCCGTGCTAAGTGCTAAAATAACTAGCCGCCATCCTGGGGAAAACGCCTATTGGACGGGCATCAACATGCAGCGTTTAAAGGTTCACAGTTTGGGGGGGTTTGAAAATAAAGTCGCCCTCCTGTCGTTGCTCTGATCTCCAGAAGCTGTGTTTCTCCAGCTAGCCAACTGGAAGACATTTTTTGTTTTTCTTACACATTAAGCAAAACGGCACCCCAGCCGTGCTTCACCTCGGGGAGGTTTGACCGATTTGAACGACGACACCGGGACGCCGCCACCGTCTTTTCCAATCGAAGAGCATTCTGCAAAAAGTAGAAAAACTGCTAGCGGGGTTTGAAGTGGACGAGGCGGGTTAGGGAAGATAAAATAAATGACAAAACCTCCACACAGAGTAAGGAACAGGAATGCACTGAACATCACAGATTAATGAGTAGGGCCCGTCTGTATATTTTCCTTTGAGTCGATATATAAATCATTAAAATCACTATCACTGCTGTCCAACCAAAACCTTGTATCTCAATAATATCAACTATTCAGAAACTAAGGAAAAGCACACGGTTAACAACTGCACATTTTTCAGTTTTTATAATTAGTTTTATAATGGTTTCATAAGCCCAAGGGCTGCAGAGCTTTCTGCACCCATAGACGAGCATGCATATATTCTAATTAGCCTAAAATATAAAGATTGGAGATACAAGGTTTTTGTCCAACAGCGACGATAAAAGGTTTTCCTCTAAAAGTCTGCATGTCCAAAAGCTCTTTATTGCCCAAAATAAATTAATAAATAAATAATTGCATGCCGTTAAATATTACCGTTTTGCAGGGGCGAGCGGTCATAATAAGCTATAAATGCAGCGCATGCCCAAGCCCTTCAATTAAAATCTTTAAAATGTTGGTCTCCTAGTGTGTCCTTTTATAATAAACCTTATTTCTATCATTTTGGTTGCAAACTGCTGCCTATATACACGTATCTATCTCATTCTGCTAGCGAAATGCTGGAAAGTTGACAGCTTGACGTGCTCATGCGCTCTGTGATACCGAGTATTTACAGTAGTTTAGTAGCCGGTGTTTCCTGTACGTGGGCGTTTTGAATGGAAAATAAGCTGTCTGCCAATCAGCTTTTCAGAAGACGCATGCGCAACACGAGCAGCTACGTAGCAGCTCGCTTGAAATGTTCAGCGGCAACAGCAAGTCATTCACTTGACAGCTAGCTACCGTTAACGTCGTTAGCTGGCTAGCTAGCACGGGAACGTTAACATTAGTTTGTTCTTTCATCTGCATCGTGCCAATCAAAATGGGTGAAAATACAACTTCAATTGAGTAACCTGGCATGTTTCATCGATTTAGGCTATTGCAGGTGTTCTGAAAAAGAGGTGTTCTCTGATGTTTATCACTTTGGTGCGTAGCCTGCATTGACCATGTAGGCTAGCTGGTGACATTGCTGTGTGTTTTCACCCCGTGGCTCGTCCGAATAGTTCCCATCTCACGGTAAATTCCAACATTTTGTTGGTAAAACTGTGAGCATGTTCATGTGTCATTTGCTTGACTCTGTAACTGGTTATTACTGCATCATCCGTCCGTTCTAATAATTTCCGCTTTCATTTACACTGTAAATTGCAACACATTGTTGTTGGTAACATTGGGGCAAAATGCGCACGCGTGTCTATCAAAATCGAGTTGTCAAGTTGATATAGTATAGTTAAAAACCACATTATGCGTTTTTATTAATAAATAAATGCCCCTTCTTTTTCAAGCTCGTGCCCTCGTGGGCACTCGCATGAAATTTGGACCACAGCATGACTACACAAAAACATCACCGCTTGTCACTGCCATTTTGTAAATCTGTGGTACAAAAAGCTAATGCTAATAGTAGTCGATAACTTCAATGCAGTATTTGTCCTGGTGTCATATACAGTTTGTGTACTGTGTGTGCGTACAGTTAAATGGTGCTCAGCCATTTGCAATTAGCAGACAGCGCAGGACCCCCGGGCTCTGAAGGTGTGTTTGGTTATATAAGTGGAGCTGTGACTTTCAAGAAAAGCCAAAAAGGAAATGACAGAAATGCAAAACAGAGCGCAGCTTCTCAATACATCAGATCTCTGCCAACTTCAGGAAACCCTTACTGGCAGAGTCCGACGGTCGACGGATGGCAGCCAGAGATTTAGCATGTCCACGCGAACCGTTGGACTCGAGAGTTTGTGTCCTCTCCGTTCCCCTCAAAAGAGCCTCACCACAACAGCCGGGCGCGCTCTGCCAAGAGAAATGACTGGAGTAAATCTATCAGCATCGGCTCAAAGCTGACCAAAAACGCTCAGCCATTTTGCTGCGGCTTGAGGCCTTCCCGGGCCAAAGAGGAATGTCATGACCAAGCATGCCCTGAAATGAGCAGCCCGTCTTTTTTTTTTTTTTTTTTATCTTGCTACCAAGTGGCTAACAGAGTATATTTCACATCCAGACAATAGCTGGAGGAGTTGCTTGAGTCTTTTTCCCTTTGAAAAAGAAAAAGACAGGAGCACTTTGGCCCAAAAGACTGACTGAAAAGGAAATGCAGTAGATGAAGGAAAGATGTGTGAGTCACTAAGTCCACAGTCATCTATTAGATTATCATCAAGGACTGTTGTGGAGTCTAATCCAGCGCTGTAACCCTGCCTTTCCTCCACAGCTGTCTTATTAGTATTTCTAGGAATGCACTACTCATCATCACAACCAACTCATTACCCCGTGTTACAGTTTTTTTTCTTTCTTTCACATACTTAATACCCTACCTGTCAAAATAGATGAAGCTTTTGTTCTACATTATTACAGTGCACGCATTATTATGTTACCTATACTAATCGTCTCTGCTTTCCCCTGTAGCCACGTGACACTGTATCACATTTTCAGCACCTCTTTCTCTCTTAAACCAGCCATAGGAATATGGTGCATTTGAAAGAGATGTTTTTTTTTTTTTTTTTCATCTTACAGGGAAAAAACATACAGATAAACAAATAAAACACACCGAAAACACCATGAATCAATGCAGCGGCAAACACTCAGTGACATCAAACGTAAAACTGACGATGCTAAATGTGGAACATGCAAACATACCTTTTTTTTTTTTTTTACCACTGCGGCTGTTGTCATGCGACCCTGATTAGGGATAAGTGGGTAAGGAAAATGCCTGGATGGAGGTTTTAGTGTGTGACAGTAAACAGTATGACAGTAGAGTAGGTTCAGATGTGGCCGTGAACATTACACAGCTCATAGGTCGGTAAATATAAAAGAATATTGAGTTATGCCATAACAAACTGTAGAATAATGCAGCAAACTATGATGTCCTGCAAATTATTACATTACACTTTTAGTATAATAGTTATTCCAGCTCAGTATAGAATACAATAAGCCACATTAATGCATATCTCATACTAATCCTATTATATTTATTACATTATATTTATTTATTTACTATAATATGCCTACCTGGTGTATTCAATTATTTTTAACACCAGTTGCTATGCTGTGTGTTCACTGTAATGCACTTAATCACAACTAAGAAAAAAAAAAAAAAAAAAAAAAAAAATGGCATACATCTATTTACATCTTTTCTGTTAGCTCCTCCCAAAAAGTCAAATGATGTGTGTGTTTAAATCCCCCAGCCCGGCCGCTGATTGGCCGGCCGGGCTTGCAGGACCCCTGATGTTCAGGCATTCAACATCTGGAGGAAAAGTGAGACGCGGTGGGCGGAGCGCAACGCCACAATCGAACCAATCGGCCAATCAGCGGAGAGGTGAAACTCTAGCTCGCTCCGTGATTGGGCGGAAGGTGTGTCAAACTGCGCGGCGGGGGGCGGGGCTTGCCCTGCTGGCGGAGTGTTGTGATTTCAGTCCAGTTTCAGTCTGTCACAGTAGTGAGGGGCGCTCTTTCGCTGCTTTGGCGCTCTGGGAATACTAACCATTTTGCGAGAAAATAACAACAAAAACTAATCTTGTCCTCTTCGGCGCGACTTTTACCGCTTCTCTGCCGCCGTGTCCGCCGTGCGACACCCCGCCGACGGTGATATTTACCGGCTTCAAGCGAGGAGAAAGCGACAGGGAATAAGGTAAGAAAGTGGCTGCCAGTAGTTGGGGACTTTGGCGATGCTGCTGCAGCTGCGCTCACTTCGCTCATTAGAGTCTGATTGCCTCAAGTTTGCCCCGGCGGAGAGGCTTATTGAGTTGACAGGCGGCGTGGCGTTGCCTCCACGCCTGTGAATCCACGCAAAATCACGCAAATGCAACATTTCGAGACACGTCCTTTGTTGCTTTCACGGTCTCCAACTTCCATTCGGGCTGCGTATGTCTCCCGCATCTCTTTTCTTCGCCTGCATGTTGGAGTGTTTGAGTCCATCTTTACCCCGCCAAGGCTGTACGAGCTAATGTTACACTGATTTTTTTTTTCTTTCTTTTAAATACAATTTCCTGATAAAGATACTTCGTATGCGTGATGGTGTGTCGCCGGGTTTGCTACAAATTGGCCGAGTCCTATTTGTTGTGCTGCTACAATTTAAATTAAACACGAAAATGCTGTTTTTTTTTTTTCTTTTTCTTTTTTCGTTTAAATCTCCTCTGTGGACTATTGCAGCCCCACTCCTCACCAAGTTACCACAAAATAAGAACTGGTTATTATCTGGGTTGTTGGTGGCGTATCGGCTCAAGACGTCAACTGAATTTGGATTCTCTCTCTCAAAAAAAAAAAAAAAAAAAAAAAAAAGGTTAAATTGATGTGGCTCGTATGGAGGATCTATGTGTGCATTGAAAACAACACCACCACACGGGGAAATTTGCTCTCTTACTTGCAGGGAATATTAATGCTGTTGATCATTTGGAAGCTTGCTTGTTGCTCGGGGGAGAAAATGGTACGAAGTGATTGCACGACTGTGAAATGTTTAATTAAAGCGGTGCATATATTCTTTTCATTTTCTCGGTCGAAATTACCTCCAAATCAGACTCTTGTCTTTCTTCCCTGTGTGTGTGTGTGTGTGCATGTGTATGTGTGTGTGTGTGTTATAAGATAAGCTCATTGTTCTAACAGGTTTCTGCTTTTGCACGGATAGTTGAAGCGCCAGCCTCTGTGTTTAAAGCCCAGCGTTATTGGCTGCAACACAGATGACAAAACAGTTTTCTTGCTTCGTTTTCTTCTTGGAGTGGAGCGGAGACATGATTCCCAGTGGTGCTGGTGGTTATTTATGCCGTACTAGGTGCAAGCAGCCTGCACTTTTGCAGAAATAGGACTCGGTTTTATCTCATTTCCTTGTGTAGGAGCCTCTGTGGGTGTCAAGTTTTTGGTTTAGGCTGAGGACATTTCAACAATGAGTGAATTTCTCCCCCCACACACAGATGCATTATTAACTACTCCTCTACTTTTGATGTTTTACATAAAGGCCTGTTGCAAGATGACTTATAATACATAATTGTCCCAGTGCTCCTACCTCAATAGTAGCCTATTATTCTCCCATATAGCTGTGGGCCTGGAGCTCTAATTTCAAAAGTTTCCCAGGCATCTTAAATATTCATGCTGCTGCACTCAAGGGTTAAAGCACATTTACATCGCCTTGATCGAACAGCAGAGCCAACTTGTGCTCATTCAGAATGCACCACTTGTTTTTGGGTATTCACTTGGGAAAACATCCTCCGGTGCCCGCTCCGTCCAATCAGATGCGTGGAGTGCAGGCTGTGTGGTTAGATCTTGTGATTTCCTCGGTTTTTTTCCTTGTGCCTGGTCCTCGAGGCTGCTGCGATGATATCATAGGAAGAGGAGGCCACTGATGGCTTGTGGTTTCATACCGCAGTTGTACTGTGACTTAGCACTCTGTGCCGCTGAGAGGACATTTCGGTGTGGTTTCAGGCAATTTCATTTGACATGTTGCTGGTAGGCTGACAAGGGGAGGTGCTGCTACCCTGCAATAGAGGCTGGATGCTGCTGCGGAGCCTCTATCTGTCTGATATATCAGCATTTCTGGTCATCTACTCCCACCTGTGTTATGCATAATGTGTGTGTGTATATGTAGAGAGAGAGAGAGAGATATGCAACCTGCTGGATTCAAAAATACACACAAAAAGCATCTACTTTTTTGTGTTTTCTTCTCACTGTTATCACCCAGCACCATTAGGAAAGTCTCATTCTGCTGACTGGTGAATTATAATTGTAAATGACTGGAAGTATGTATGTATGAGAGGGGCAAAGTACTAGCAACACGTTCATTTTCTCGTCACCGCTGAAAATTGCTTGCTGTTCGTCCAGCTCTCATTTCCAGCCCTGAAAGGTCCGCTGCTCAGTTAGCATGGTTAATGGTGCATTTAGCCCAGTGTGTAATTTTATTTCCGATTTCCATTTCGGCACTTGCTCCTTTTTGAAAATGACAAGAGGCCCGCGATGAACGGGGGGGCCCCCGCATGTGCAGACGATGGCATCTTCCTAATGGTACGCAGGGTAATGATGGTTGAAATAGGATCCTAACCAGGGGCTGAGGACTGTGGCCCTTAGGGGACGTTCAGCAGCCTTTATTTCCTTTTTCATCATCGAGATAAAGTCCCCAATCTCTGAAACATATCAACATGTAATACTCAAATATATACACACACGCCCTCACATGCACGCACCACCAGTCAGGGTACATTTTGTGCTGGCCTGAGAGAAAAATAAATTTTGCTGCTACACATGAAAACTTGTTTTATTAAACCTCCAGCTCAAGTAGTTCTGGCACTTTCAGTGGCTGAATTGCTGCATTCATGCTCTTCCCTCCCCTCCATTTCAAGCTCAGTGGAACTTGAGAGCATTGGATCATTTTTTTAGGGGCTTTGTTGTGGCATCTCGACAAGAGCGATTTGTCTGAAGTGTCTCCGACTTGAAGCACCTGCGGCATCGTGCGACTGCTGATGTCTAAAGAATGGGCAGGCGCGGCGGCGTGCTTCAGGAAGCAACAGTTAATCTCCGCTCCTTGTCCGCGACATATTGGGACTTTGTTTGGCCCCGCACCTGAGAGAGGCACCGGTCTGTGACACCTCATATTTCATATTGATAATGGCTGGTTACCCGTGGCAACTCTGCAGCCAATAAGAGCCCTGCTTCTTGAGGGGGAGAAATGGTAGGAGGCAGAGGAGGGGAAGAGGCTGGGGCCCGGCTGTGGGGGATACGAGCTCCAAGGCTGCTCCCCCTCTCTTTCTCCGCCGGCTGCCTTGTGTCCAGTGAAAGGTGTTGGACCCCTGGGGAGTGAATTATTACCTGTCAGCCCCAGAGGCTTCCCATCATCCATAACCCAGGGCTGACACGGGACAGGCCCATCCAAGGCTATCTGCTGAGACCACCGGGCCTTGGCCTTTAGGTCTGGCCCTGCTGGACGACTGCAGCTGCTAAGGCATCGCATTAACATGGTGCACCGAGCATTACAAATGGACAGGTTAAGAGAGGCGGGCAGGCCTGCCTAGCGCCCTGTGCCTTCTGCAGTGCAGCTGAAGAGGGTCCTTCATCACTGTCCCGCCTGGACCTGCCTGGCGGGGGAAGAGGCTGCATGTTTTTCAGCCCCCCCCTCCTTTCTTTTCCTCCCTCTGTGAGCTGGACTGACTTCTTCTCTGCTCCTGGAAAAAAAAAAAAAAGCCCATCCTACTCATTTCTTGCTGATTCAGTGTATCTTGCAAGTATATTGGCCTGTATAATTTTAAAGTTCACATTTACAGATTGCCTGTGGCGTAGTCATGATACTGTATACCGGCAGTTTAGTGCTATCTGTTTCCCTCTTATTGTCACCAGCGCCTGCTGGAAAGGGAATAAAGGTGAATAAAATGCGTGTGTTCACCACTGACAACGCTCCTCTCCCAATAGTCCAATCATCAGCTATTAGATTTGAATCCTTGGCAGGCTTGTAATTACCCCTGATTCCAAAAACAGGCGTGCGGCGGCTTCCCTCTCGTGCCCCCAGTGTGGTTAGTGCAGTATGGGAAATTATAGCCAAGCTGATGAGTGTGTAAATTTTGGGAGGAAAAAGCTTGGAGTTCAGTGAAAGGCTAGCGGGAGGGGGGAGGAGGAGGAGGAGAAGAAAAAGATGCCGGGCGGTCGCGGACCACACTCTGGACAAGTGACAGGCCTCGGTTCGTCCTTCCAGACTGGCTGTCTTCCTGTGGTTTCGCCGAGCTGTTTCTCAGAAACGTTAACCCCTTGTCAAACACGGACGCGGGCTCGCCTTGCCAAAGCCGGCGCGGCTGTAAGCAGCGCAGCAGGAACACTGGATGACTGTCTGGTTCCGCTTCACCAAGCACAGTGGATGGGCTCCAGCAATTAGAGGGGAAAATATAACCTGTAGCTGGCCGTGTCAGCAAATTACCTTGGATTTATGTATGTAGGTCAGGGAGGGTCTCATGTCCTATGAAAGATCCTTTGTCCGTTAAAGAAAATATTTATTGCTTTTTTTTAAAAAAATTTCATTTCTGTGGGCGTCATGCAGAGTTTGTTATGCGTGCGGCTTTGTTTGTTAAAATTGAAAAGGTGCTACAGCCCGAGCTGGGAGTAATGCTTGTGTATTCTCGCCTTTTGTCTTTCTCAAAAGGCGTTCCCACTCCTGCATCGGTTGCCCTTTAGATGAAGGAAAGGGTACCTACTCACAACACAGCATCACCGACACACACACACTTTGATTTGTGTAACGAGGAGGTTGTGTTTGCTACCCACGGGGCAGCTGGGGAGCCGTATGTACGACAGCAAGGAGCTATCTTGAAGAGAGCGAGGAGAAAAAAAAAAAAAGAATCATCCAAAAACCAATCCTTGTCATTTCTCATGCATATTTCATGTGAAGAAGTAGCTAATGCGTCCTCATGTATGCATGGATTTCCATCATGTGAAAGGATTACCAGCTGACTAAGAGCGGCGAAAACTCCCGTTCAGCTGCGTCACCCACAATCCCCAGAATCCTAAATGTTCTTTTATAAAGCTTAACACTCAGTAGCATAATATTAACTCCCAAAAGATTAAGATAATACAGATATCACCACACACTACCCTGCACTCGCCAGCAGCTGGAGAGTACAGAAACAAAACTTCTCCACTAAATCCACCGCCGGTCTCCCGAGTCTTTAGTTTTAATGGGAGGGAACACCTGAAGCAGGGAAGCGAGTCTGTGTAAATTGCTGCTGGCCGTACATACCGGATATCGATCGCTGAACTCCTAGCATGGGTAGGACCGGGCGGGGGGTAACGCCACTGGTTTGTTCTCCAAATGATCTCTTAATCACTTCATAATAAGGGCAGGCCTCCCCGCTCATTGATTAACCAGTCATGCTGAAAGTGGAGTGATCCGCCCCTTTCGCTTCGCCGTCTACCGCCCGGCTTCTCTGGCAGCTTTGAGGCGAGGCTGGGTCCGAATCAACGAAATACACACCCAGGGCCGGGGAAATGAGAAGATGATACTGAAAGTTTAGGCTTTAGAAAGTTTTTAGAAAGTCATAGATGTGCATTAAAGTCGTACTAATGCAAGATTGTTTTTCCTTTCCTTCATTTTTTGAGCTCCTGTTGTTTATCTGGTATTTTTCAAGATTCAAGATTCAATAGATTTATTGCCATGTCAACAAGTTGATAGGAATTTGTCCTGGTAGACTCTCTGACATAAATACATGTTGACTCCAAAAAACGGGAACTTTTTAACAATCCAATAAAACCAAGAGTGATGGAAGAAAAATATCTTATTCATAGTAATTGAAACCTGAAAACATGCCATTTAAGAAACAATGAGGGAATATTCATTTTTTAAAAATTGTGCTGCCACTTGCTCATGTCTGCCAATACGCACTTCAAAGATTCCCGTTTTTTTTGGGTCACCCTGTATCATAAACAAGGACAGTACAGCAGCACATCACGTACAAAAAGATGAGCATAAACACAAACAGACAGTAAACAATAAGCAATATGCAACACCCAGCGGCACTGAAAGTGCATGCAGTTAAATTTTTGGGCTGGACTGTAACGTCCTTCTCCCCGTGTTTTCTGTTCATTAACGTTGAGTGTCTGTAGTAGGGATGCTAACTGGTGGCCATTTGACTGGTTGTTGACCGTTTGATCTTTAACCGAATAATCTTGTCGGTTAAAAACCCTTTAAGCCCGAACTAGAGTGCCTGTAGAGAGAGGGTCTCCTTATGCCGCCATTGCTGTGAAAAAACTAAACCGTTGGAATGAATGGAGTTGTCGCCACTCTCTCTCTACAGGCACTCTAGTCGCCGACACAAATGCGCATGTCATATTGTAAATACCGTAACTACTGTAAGGTTTTATCGATCGAAAAATTCCAACTGTTCCTGAAGGCGGAGAAGTTGCTCTTGCGCTTACATACAGTTTAATACGGTAAACATGGCGACGGGACGCTCTGCCGGGTTTCGATGACGTCATTACGCACAGAGCTCAGCTCGGTAGAGACAGACCGGAGAAACCATAGATATCGATAATAATTATATTATAGTATATTATAATTATATTATAGATATTATAGATATCTACGGGAGAAACGAGCCAAGCTTCTGTTTGTCGCGGACATAGTGGTATGCGTCCGGGGCAAGACAATGGCGCCGGTGCTAGCGCTGCTAGCTTCTATTTGTTGCGGTTATTCTTTTATGGTTTACAGACGGTAAAATAATATTCTCGGTTAACCGAAATAAACCGATTAATGAGGCCCGGTGGTCGACCAAGAAAATTTTCCATTTTCGCCATCCCTACCGGAGCGAGTATAAATATGTTGAAATGAGGCAGGTTAGCCTGTCTGTATCAAGATAATGAAACATGTAAGTAAGTTGGTTCACATCAGTCGTTCTTCTGCTCGTTCCAGACAAACCGGAAACACAGCAGACCTCACTTCCTGTGAGCCAGGCAGTGTTTTCCCAGCAAAGAGCCACCAGATACCGAGTGTTTATAGCAGCAAATGGAAAAGCGTTCATGAACGTGTCAAAGGTTCAGTCACTGCTGTGCAATATCACTGTTGCAAAATGGGCTGCTATTTCAGGTTTTCACCTCTGTCCGCTTTCTGTTTTTTTTTTTTTTTTTTTTTAAAGAAGCACACATGGTGCAACACAACACAAGTTCTTACTGAAAAGGAACATGCGGGGTTGTCCCCAAAATACGGCACATGGATGAGCTGCATGTCCTGTTTTTTTTTTTTGGGTGTCCATGGCTAATGGGATACTTGGTATTTATGCAGTGACATGTTCGCCCTCTTATCATTAAAATATGTGTCAAAGCTCTGCAGCGCATCGTGGTAAAACAAACAAACGCTGTAACGATGAAATTGAGAAAACACACAGCCAGTGCAGACAGGATGGGAAAAACAGGTCAGTTCCATTTAAGTTGGCTGATAATGCTCGGGAAATTGCCGTCAGTCATGTCTATTTTGGCACATTTCTGTTTTTAGACTATTAGTTAAATCTGTTGTTTAAATGTCAATGAGATTGGACAAATTTCCCACTTCCTGCCAGATTGTTTAATTTGGATTTTATTTGAGGCTAAGCTGCATGCTCCAGCTCCCGCTTTATGCATGTCTAAGATAAGTTTTGTTTTTTTTTAATGTAGTTTTCATACAGGTTATCCTGCGAAGGCGAGTGTGAATGAACGGCATCCAAGTCGCTGAACGATTCGCGAAAGCTCAGGGCAGACTTGAATAGCTGTTGCTGGTGATGTTATGGATTCTGGTGGAGTGAAATCCAATAGAAAAGCACTGAACACGTCCCAAGAGTGTGGGAGCATGCAAAGTGTTGTTCTTGGAAAACCAGACACGATTCCTGAGCCTGCAGGACAGATCTGCAGCGTGCAGGGTGGTGCAGAAAGAAGTGGGTTAAGAGTTTTGGCAGAGTGTTTATGGTTTTTAAAGGTTCCTCCTGTGATAATCCATGACACAGCAATTGTGCGGCTTGTCACATCTAGGCTGTAAAGCAATTAGGCCCTCTGCATGAGCGGGGAAAAAGTCTGGCGCTTAGTTACTATAGAAGTAATTCTGAGTTATGATCATGTCTCATTGTTGCTTATTGCAGTTTTTCGAAATGAGAATTTTTATGGTCCTGAAACGTGAAATGAAGCAGGAAATTAAAAACCTAAGATAAGGATTTTTTTTTTTTCTTCCTCTTTCCCCCTCCTTGTCCAAAGCCACTGCTTTCACAAAGTAATGCCTCATCACATCCCATCCCATTCCGGCTCTGCACACGCTCAAAAGGTGACAGGTATTCACATGCATTTAATTTATTTAAGAGTCGGGATAAAACGTGGCGTTTTCTTTACAGAATTATCTCACGTCTTTGAGAAGGAAATAGGCCTCCTTGTCAGCGGTCTGATGTGACACGCGTACCGTCAAGCGGGACCTTAACCGCGTCCAGTTCCCCAACTTTCCTAAAAATAGCCGTGCCCTTGTTACTTGAAAAGTTGGCCTGTCGGTCCGGTCCCGCTCCAGTATCACGTCCCGTACAGTACTCGCAGAAGCCTCTTGTCCAGGAGTTATATCCTGCAAGACCTAATTTTAGGTGAAAGGCTCATTGATGGCTTTAAAAAGCACCACCACATTGAATTTCTTCGTCTCTTTCTGCCTCCAGCTCTTTATCTCCTCTCTTATGCATGCACCCTGCGCTCTGGAGATATGAATTGTGGCTGATATTTCCACAAACAACACAGCATGCCCCTTTTCCTTACATCTGGAATGTGTTAAATTTAGAATGTGCGGCGCTTTTTTTTTTTTTTTTCCTCCTTTCCAGATCTCGCTCCATTTCTATGTATGCATGTATGTAAATGTGCGTGACCCCGTGCGCGTGTGCATTTCGGGCGTGTGCGGTCGCTGTTTATGTATTTGTGTGCGCTATACTTAGTTCTCTCACGTTGTTATTTGTGTGTGTTTTAGTGGTCACCATATGTGCAGTGAATATCGAGTCTTTGGCTTGGATGTGGTGTAAGATAAGTCTGCTCGCCTACTCTTAGCATGATCGTTTTCCTCCGTTTCTCAGAACTCCGGGCTCTTTTCCATCGAATCAGGGCTATTTTTAAACCGGTCTGCGGGGGGAGTGTGTGGGGGTTTATCAGGGGGGCGGGGGGCCTCAGTTAGTGTCATATGAATCCAACCCGGGCACCGGTCCAGGGTGAGTAAAACACCCCCCCCTCAAACCTCCCAGTCCCTCCCCCTCCAGTGTCCTGAACTCTTCCCATTCCACGAGTGTGTGTCAGTTAAACCATGTGTTGACTCACCCCATGTAGCTGTGTGTGTGTGTGTGTGTGTGTTTGAGAGAGAGAAAGAGAGAGAGACAGATGGAGAGAGAGACAGATAGGTTTGTGTTGACTGCACTTCATTGTGCATTTTTTTTTTTTTTTTTTTTTTTTTTTAGTTTGCACAGTTAATAGCGTTCCTTTTTGTGTAGAAATCACTGGAAGCCGTTTTTTTGTTTGTTTTTGTTCTAGAAAAAGTGGATTAGAGCCAAATTTTGCTCTTTTGAAACTATAAATCCTAGTGATTGTGAATAAAAAAAGTGTGGGCATTATCAGTATTATTGATATAACTGTGATATGTTAGTAGACATCACATTGGTTTTGGATATTGTATTATTGTGATTAGGGATGGAACAATGTTTTTATTAGAGGGCGATACAATATCGGATGTCATCCCACCCATAATGAGCAATAATGATACTGATATGCATGTTTTTTAAACAAAAGACTCTTTTACTCTGTCGCTAATTTCACAGTTGTATCAAGTGACAGTCCTGTGGGGAACAAGGGTTTTGCTGTTTTTTTAAAGGCGCCGTTACAGTAAAGAGAGGCACTTTTCTGATGTTTATTCAACTGTTCTGTTATTTGCATCTTGCTCGGTCATCATATCCACATTTTCCAATGGCTGTTAATCAAAAATCTCTCGTAACAACACCTAAAATAGCATCATAACATTGCTCTCGAGGTATCCAGAGATATTATTTGAGTATTATTTGAGAGTTGTGCAGCCTGTGCGTGAGTGGATGGACGTTGGAGGGCTGTTTTTTTAAAGTTGAACTAATTAATTTACTCAGAGACAGTGAACTTATTTCCATTGAGAGAAGCACCAACTCAACACAACACCTCCCACTCAGTCACACACCTCTCCTCCTTGGTCCGGTGCGTCTTTGTCAGCTGTGTTTGATCTCTCTTTATTGCTTTCCCACATAATCTCCCCGCCTCCACTGTTTCTCCCCGAGGGGCAATTGCCGATGACTGACGGAATGAAAAACAGCTCGGGGTAAACAAGGCGCCAATCACCCAACCCGTGGTATTACTTTAATGAGATGGACGGCTGGATGAAAGGAATGAGGGGGCATCACCCTGACTCTCCCGCCCTTCCCTCTCACCCTCGCTCGCCCCTCACGTGTCTTTCAGATAGGACGCGCTTTGCTTGGAGGTCGCCAGTTAGATGTTTGGCCAGGTCATGACTGTGCTGGGAAAAAAAAAAAAAAAAACAGCACAATCGTGGTATTCAAGAAGCACTGAGAGGAGTCATTCGTTTCTCATCATCTCGCCAGTTGTGGGACACGGCTCGAAAAAAAAACTGCAAATACAACGTCCAGCGGTCGCAGATTGCTAATTTCCACTTCATTTTTGAGCACACCTGGTCCACCCGCTCGGTTTAGGACGAATGCCACCGCAGACGTCCAAGCCCAAACCTGCTCGGTTGTAATTTTGGAAATTCTCATACTCCTGGGCCGAATTCCTTCCCCCGGTTTTCTTTCATTTTCTTCCCGGCTGGCTTCTCCCTCCCCTTGTTGTTTCTATTGGACGCTCAAGGGTTTAATCATAATGCGAGGTGCGCGGGTTCAGCCAGGTTGAACGCCAACGCTGTACTCACACTTCGCTCGGCGCAACCGAAATTCAGCCGTGCGGAGCGAGCCACTAGAATTAATGGGTTTTAGAGCACCGGGGTGCAGCTATCACATCCTGCTGGGAAGCAGCATCACAAACTCACAGTCACTCACTCACTCAGTCACACACACACACACACTCAGTTCAGCTCGTATTTGTTTAATTGGCATGACAGGAAAGACACTTGTTGCAATTAAGCAGTAAAGTAATTTGATGGTGGTTATATTATAAATATTATTAGATGACTAGTAATTAAACAGAACTAGCATCAGTGTTATCAAGAGTGACATAGCTAATAAATAAACACCCATTCATCAGCCATCACCATAAGCCTACAAGTAAGCTTATTTTTGTATTATGATCTTGTTATTTATCTTCTGAAATCCTAACTGGCTTCAAAAAACAACAACAACAACAAAAAAAAACAGTGACAGAGACATGGCGTAACTGGATGGAAAGAAATGCATGAGACCTGTTTTCTGCTAAACGAGCGGCAGGAAGTTTTATCAGGCCTCTTGTGCAAGTTTCATTGACTGTCTAATGGAAATCACGTCTCATTTGAGCAGCCGTGCCCCCCCCCCCCCCCCCCCCCCCCCCCCCCTGCCGTGATCCCTCACACTTCCTGCAGCGAGCTCCCATTTCGGGGCTCGCCACTTGTCAGTCGCCGCTGCCCTGTTGGGGAAAATTGAAAGCGTAATAGAGAGAGACCGGCCGCTCTCTGCCCGACACGTGCGGCGGAGCCAGAGGTCAGCTATTGCGGCGAGGTGGCCCATTCACCAGAAAGATCTTTTTAATTAGCCGTGTTCTTTTAATTAACCAGACAGCATAACGTCTGTGTCCATGTGTCGCCCCGGCTTTGCTCAGGCGGAGTCGGGTGGATATGCCCTCTTTTGTCTCCATTCAGCTCCAGAGGTCCCTACTTCCTATTGTGGCTCCTCATTCAGTTAAATGTATTTTTTTTTTTTTTCCTTTCCTCTTCTCCGTCTTTTTAGATTAGCATGATAATACCCTATGGAGGGGAGGGAAAGCGGTGTAGTGCCAGTGCGGGACTGCTCATCAGATTCACTGTGTGCAAGACCCCGGTTATTATCATACTGAATGCACCATCAGTTAAACTAACAGTCTGAATTCCGACATTAATCTCCAATATCATAGACCGGCTGTCAATTGGATAGGGAGCACAATGGCAAATTATGGGCTATGTCTTGCTCCTTGGAGTCTGCGATATTCTATAGCGCTAACTGGATCTTTCCCCAGTGTAATTATGCTATGCTAATTCTGCCCCCCTCCACCCACCATCACCACCCCCACCCCCACCCCACAAGCTTCCCATGACAGAAACAGGGCTTCTCAGGCGTTCCGATGTCACGCAGTCGGGTGAAGTGAAATATGAGCGAATAAATGCATTCGAGATTGGTTTTGCTTTCCAGGGGCACCCACGAAATCCGAGTGCATCCCCGTGTTTCTCGGAGCTGTCTCTTGAGCCGAGGGCAGGAGGAGGAGGAGGAGGAGGTGCAGTGTGTTTGTGTGTGTGTGTGTGTGTGTGGAAAGTCTCAGCTGGAGCCTTGTATCCATGTTTCCAGAGACGGGGTCACATGCAGGTCAGACCACCTTGAACTCCTCAGCTCGATTGATTGTGTCGTCAGCGGCGCTCGCTCGCTCCTCCCCGTGACACGAGGACTTTGTTAACGCTGGACGCAGAGCAGACGAATCCCTGTCACGCTCTCTGAGGAGATCCCTGCCGGGGTCAGAGGACCGGAGTTAAAGGGGGCCCTGAGGCGTGACCTGAATACTGATTGATTTTCTTTAGTGGGGGTCAAGGGAAGACGGGCGTCTCCTGGCGACTGCAGGGGGGGAGGTCAAGTCTCTTGAACCTGCCCCAAAAAAAGGGGGAGAAATACTCGGTTACAACGTTCCTGACTCCCCCGCTTGACTGTGTACCTCTGCCGGTGTGTGTTTTCACTTTCCCTGAAACAAGACACTGGACCACATGTTTTCCTTTAATAGACAGCTGAGTGGAGAAAGGGCAGCAGTGTGCTCTGTTTGCCAGATGATCATTGGCTTGTTGGCATTTGGTGGAAGACAGAGGAGGCCGCGCTCCCGGCCTGGGCCCCGTCCTGGATTGAATAGTCGTTCAAAATCCAAACACAGTGATGCCCTGTGATTTTTTTTTTTTTTTTCCAAATTGTTTTGATCCTTTGCAGCAGTTTTGTTGACATTTCTGTCCAAGTCTTTGAGAAAATGTGCATAGCTATGATCTGTACCTTTAAGAGAGAGAGAGAAAAAAAAGTTTTCACCCTCAGCCAACAAGCCACTAAGTTATGAAAAGATGCTGTGCTCCTGAAAGCGCTCAAGGATTTGACTTTTTCCAGAACTGCTGATATATGATGATATTTGAGCAGCAGTTTGGGGCTCACACATGGCCAGTTTTGATGTGTTTCCAGAGGACAACTGTAATTATGAATAAGAAAGTTAGTCCTTATCCACTGTCTGCAAAGGCAGATTGCCATTTAAATGTCTCCCATCTCCTCAAGTGAAATCGAAAGGTCACAAATAAGACAGAAACGTGGAACTCATCATCACCCTCAAACCTGAATGCTCCCTATCAGGGAGGCTGGCCGTGATATTTTAAGCCGTCTTGTTTTTGCTTGAAGAAGCAACAAACTTTGGAGTCATCACTGTGTCCTTTTGAAAACCCCCCTGAATGAGGACATTTGCAGTTTTTTGAAAGGCTTTTGTCCAGACTGACTCACAACGAGATCAGAGAAAAAACTTAAAGCTGCATTAAATAGCATTTTTAGTGACCCATAGCACAAAATGACTATAATGTACTGTACCTGTTTGGGTTGATAGAGGTTTTTGATCAATACCGATGTCTCGATAAATATAACTATTACCTGGCAAGGTGTTCAGATTGCAGACTGTCAGACTCTTTCCAGACTATACTTATACTTATTTATTTATTTTTTGAAAAATCACCCAGGCCTGTTGATGTTGTTGCAGTTGCATCTCGAATTAAATAAATAATTCCTATATTCCTATATCACAATTTGTGCAGAATGATTAGGCAGTTAGTTGAATTATTTTACAAATCAAATTGTTATAATTTCTTCTGTAAATTAATACTTTTTTTGTCTTCAAGTAAATATGCCAAATATTTACTTATTTCAGCTTCACTAAGATGATACTTCATAAACTCAGTACTTTGGGTTTTTTGGCTGCGGGTCAGACTAACAAAGCAATTTGAAGACTTCATTTTGGGCTCAGATAACTCCCCGTATTTTTGACACTTGAACAAATGATAATAGATTAATTGAAAATGTAATAATGGTAATAATTAATTGATAATGAAAAGAATCAAAGTTGCA
The DNA here is from genome assembly GCF_902150065.1 of Myripristis murdjan. Lineage (NCBI taxonomy): Eukaryota > Metazoa > Chordata > Actinopteri > Holocentriformes > Holocentridae > Myripristis > Myripristis murdjan. Next base: position 29,745,983 of record NC_043995.1, on the reverse strand, counting down.
GCCCTAATCACAAGTAGTCATTTGAGAGATAAGTATTCAGAAAATAAGTCAAGAATCAAAGGAGAGGGGTTAGTGGAAAGATTTTTTTTTTTTTTTGGTTTGGTTTGTTTTTTGTGTTTTTGGTAAAGCCACCGCCCGCTGTAGTGGCATGATCCCGAGCTGTGGATGATCCCAAGAAGCTCCCTGATGCTGAGCCACAGTCCAGATCCTGCACCCTGCGGTTTGATCTGGGATAATGAGCGGCTAAGTCTTCGTGCTGTGGGCTCCCTCGATTAATCAGACTGCTGCCAGGACAGTATTAACGGGGTGGTACAGTAGGGGGGTGAGGTTTTTGAAGATATCCCTCTATTCTCCATGCGAACCCTGTCCATCTGGTACTTCAAGCAGGTTGAAATGAACTATTATTAGCAAATGCTGCTCGACACGGGTCCGGTCATTCTCATCCTGCTCCTTCACTGCACGTGTTGTTTGGTCTTGGCTCTTGTTAATAACCGGAGAGAGCGTGCCATCCTCCTCTATTCCGCCGTCTAGTATCCATTTACTGAATCAATGGAAGATGCAACCCACAGGTGTGAGGCTTTAGGAGTCAATGCATCCATAATCGATACTGCAGATTAAGTGGGTCGAGAGCCTCGGATAGGCTAGGCCAAGCAAGCGAACAAGCAAGACAAACATCCGGTCCAATGGCCCACGGGCCAGGCATTGATTTGATTATGCACTCAGTTGTGGTTCCAAGTTGTGGTTTTGAAATTGTTCACATTGAAGGATGGTGTTTATAGATTTCGTCAGGAGTTGAGCCGGAGCCCAGGCTGGACCGGGCTTCTCTGGTCAGGGAACCATTCCTACTTTTTCATTCTCCACACTCGGTCAGAACAGACTGAGCTGGCACTGTTGAATCCAAACTGCCTCAGTCCTTTTTGACCCTTTGTGTGTGTTTCAAAATGCTCCTCAAGTTGTTTGTCCCATCTGATGGCAGCCTAGATAGCACAGTTTGTGGAGGAGATGCTTTTTCTTTTTTCCCCCCCCGTCTTATTTTGCACAGCGAGACTAATTGCCGGACAATCTGAACTCACCAAGAGTTCAACCGTCTCCCATTCTTTGCCTACCAATTGCTAAATTGCATTGATCAAAAATGATGGAGGACATGTTGGCATGTTTCTAACAGATGGCCAGTTGATGTACGGTACTGAAACCCTTCCTACTTCTGCTGTAAAACACAAACACGCTCTGTTAAATTAATCTGCATGCATTTAGGGGTAATTTGTAGTCTGGGAACTTTTAGTGCCTTGGAGATAATCATGAATTTTTTGTTGAGCCTGCAGTGGAATTTGGCTTCCACTGCACACAGGGCCTTATCTGCTTTCGACATTTAGTTGTTGTTTTTCCCAGACGGTGCTTTAAGTTCAGAGCCGATCTATTAGAGTTCCTACAGATGGTAAGCGCAAGCACTCATCGATCAACATTTCATTTCATACCCCTGAAATAAGAAAATAACAGCATTCTGGCCCCGTGCCCATTCGTGTCACGCTATCCCGAAGAGGCTGCTATTGATACACAAAACAGCGGTTGTGCTTTCCTTTCCTGCGCTTGTGGCCCTTTTTGTCAAAACAAAGAGAACTTGAGCATACAGAGGAGGAAAAAAAAATGAGATGGAGAACGGGCTTCGCTTTACCCTGAACTGAACCGTCATCAGCATGTGGCTGGCAGCTGGTGTGCGCGCTAATCCAGAGGATGCTGCCTCTGCAAGTCTTCACAGGCTCAGCTACTTGCGATGTGCCGGGCTGGAGGTCAAAACCCCCATCATCGCCATTTGTCAGAATTAGTTTTTGTGGAGGTTAGGATCAGACTAGGTCATTAGTTTCCACAGTGTCTCCAAAAACCTTCATAGATGATTATAGTTAACTGTCCTGTGTTCAGTTATAAATAATGGCTGCATGGAAGGTTGTTAATTCACAGCTTCTCCAGAACAATGGCCAGGTTAATGAGTTTCCAAAATGTTAATTATGATTGATGGCCATTGTTTTAAGAGAGACTTTGTGGACTCATCGTCAGCCAGTGCCGACTCTCCTGATATCAAATATCAGGGCTCCCAGCAGTTCCTGATAACAGACCCAAGTAGTAGAAGTCGAATTCTCCTCATTGTGTCGTTCACAATTTGAACTTGGCACAATAACCCCTGAAATTACCCTTCAAATTTGGCCTCAGATTGTTTTTTTTTTTTCCCCTGCAAGAAGTTAAGTCGGAAACTATCGACAGTGGCAGCACAGAGCAGATAATTTCCTACACTATATTTCTAGGTGTCAGCTTCTCCAAAAAGGGTGAAAATTGCTTATCAAGCCCAGCCAGGTTGTCACCTCGCCGTTCAAAAGTTCACTTTGCTCTGTTATTTGATATCAGCTGCGGGGCGGTCAACGCCGAGCCGAGATGCCATGTGATTTGTCTACTTTCCGCTCGCTCTGGCATTTGTCAAAAGATTTTGTTCATTTATCATGATGAAAGCATCCTGTCATCACGCAAAGGTCATCAACTGTGTCTTCTTTATAACGTTAAGTCTTCACCTAAAATATTTAGCAGATTTGACAAAAGAGCGGAGTATTTCCAGGACTGATAGAGGGACGCCGTTATCCCGGCCAGACTGCTGCCTAATTTTTAAATTGTTACCAGAGGTTGGCTGATGGGTTTCACTTGCATGACTCACTGTGAAAGCTCTTAAAAGCTTAGATTAAATTGTTGTGAGTAAACTCTCCCTTCTTTGTCTCAGATATTGTTTTCACAGATGTAATCTCTCTTTTCCCTCTACAGATACACTGGCATTTATGTTCTCATACCTGCTGCCTTAACCAGCCTGCTTTACTTACCAGCCTGGAGGATCACAGCAATCAGGCAATCAGACTGGTGGGATGTGAAGGTAAGAATGCGCCTTTTTTTTAAAATACATGTAATTAATAGTTAAAGGGCTCTTGATTGGGAGAAGTATAGGTTGTCTGCTCACTGATCTTCCAAATGCGGCATTTAGATTGAAGTAGATGTAATGTGACAGAGCAAGTTCTACTTTCATGAAACATCTATAGAGGCTGCTTAATTAATTGGCCCTTCATGGAGGAAAAAAAGTTTTCACTGAAGCAGCTTTATAAATTCGATATCATCAGTTCCAATTAATTAAATTTTTAATCAGATGTCATTAGTCAGCCTTTAACTTATTTGGGAAACTTTTGTGTAGCATACGTTGAGAAATTTTCTCTTTCCAAGGACAACATGAGTTTGAGGTCAGTTGAAATAGTATTACCATGATGCACGGCCATGCTTTGGCAATTGGGTTAGTAATGCACTCACAAGTCAATATGCAATTTTGTGCCGATGATTACCATCAGAAATGCAGCTGAAACGAGGTTTTATTTGATTGAACAAACGCAGATGGAAATGTCTTCTTGCATTGGCATGAAAATGTAATGTAATGGTCATTTTTGCATTTTGTGGCTCAAATCCAGTTTGACATTTCCTAGTTTATCGTGTCTTTCAGTTTTTCAGCACGTTGCATATAGGCCCGGTGGACACACATCAGTGCAGTGTTAAAACGTAGCTGAGGTTTCCAATCGAGCCAGGTCAACTCGGCTGTCAGTCTGGTCGTCGATGAGAAAACAACTGCATAAATTCTTGCGAGACATGTAGTCTGAATGAAGAGCGGCGGTGTCTGGCCTGGAGTTCCCCAGTGAGCCCGAGTGTGGACAGTAGAGGACAGGGCCAAGGAGCGACGATGACAGGCCGCCTCATGGGATGGCTAGAAACAGATGGCTCGGCCAGATGCGGGCCTGCTGTGACCTTGGACGTGTCCGAGGGTGAAACCAGTGAAAATGTCTCAAAAAACAAATGACAATAGGCTATGGCAATTTTGTGTTTTGTCATGCGCCTCCCCTGAGCTGCTTTGTTGTCAGACTGGTCGGTGTGTCTCCAGATGCTGCCATGTGAAGTTTAACAGTCGCATCATTTCTCTTGGTCTGTACCGCAGTGGGGATTTCGTTTGCAAGTTGACCAGTGAACCACGGCCTGTAAATAATAGTGACATGGGCTTATAATTAGCTTGTGTGTTAGACAGAGCTTTTGTAAAGCCGTCATCTCCTGAGGTTAAAATCATGAGGTAAAATCCAGTTCCAGTCGCGTCTGCACTCTTTGCCATAATTGACCTTCTCTGCTGTTCATGCCAGTTACGAATATGAAGAAATAGCTGAAAAAGGAACATCAGTTGAGACCGCGGCGTGACCCTTGGTATGCTCGGCTTTCCGAGCAGTAATAAACCGCTGAATGTCGACATTCATCTCCTTGTACCCATAAACCCTTGTGTTCTGGGGTCATGTCCTGCCGCTGGTTCGAGTTGTGTTTTCACTCTTGGCAAACCGCGCCACAGTGGAAAGAAGACGTGAAATCTGCGGTTTAGGATGGTTTCGGTGCAGCTGTCCAAGTGAAAATGTCATTGCTTTCACCTGACCAAACAAACCCAACTAGAAACCATGGCAGTGTTTAAATAATTCCTCGAAACATGCTTACATATGTTTTTTAAAATAATTTAAAAATGCCTGGATGACCTGGTGGGTTAGATAAACAGGTTTGATGTGGGGGGAAAAACAATATTATGGCATGTTATAGTATAATATGCCTGTTACATGCTATAAAATTAAGAAGTCAAATCATTTACCTGATTTGGGCCGTCAAATGTTCTCTGCAGGTGAATTAGATGAGACTGGGAGTGCTGATCTGTGACCGGTTTTCTAAGTTGGAGTGAAGTTTATAGTCGTTTGGCCTAAACAGTAGTGATCTTTCGTCAATACTCTTAGAGGCGATGTTCCTCTTCGTGATGCAAGGCAGACGGCAGACTGCAAAGCAAATGCCACCAGCAGCCTGATATTGTGTAGGCCTCCAGGGCTCCCAACATAGCAAGGGAGAGGCATGATCAGAGATGGGAACCAGGCGGAGGGGGTGAGAAATGAGGAGGAGGAGGGCAGAGGTGTCAGGCGTATAATTGGGGTGAGAAGATCTCAGGGGTGGATAGAGGGAAGCTTTATTAAGACCACTGAAGTCTGATGTGCCTGCACGGCCGCCTTGCTCTTCCCCACACACCCACGCCTATGGGCCAATCTTCCATTTCCACAAGAGACTCTGTAACAACAAAGGGATGGAGGGTGAAGTCCTCAAGCTCCCTTCAGTCACAGATAAGACAAAAGACCCCATTACTTGAAAAGCACTGATGTGGAAGCAGGAGCCTATAGCTCGGCCTTTTCCTGAATCAAGGCCTATTGTTCCAACCTCTTCACCGGTAAGCAAACCTCCGAGACGTCGTAGCTTTTCAGGGTTTTTCCTCGTACACACACACACAGCGCTGCTACCTGTAATGTTTCTATAGTATAACTATAAAAAGTCAGTTGCATCCAGGGAAACCAGTGTACTTATGCTAATTTAAGTCTAAGCTGTTTTTCTTTCTCATTTACACACTTGAACTTGTGATGATGCATTTGTTATATTGCAGAAGGCCTATGAATCAAAATAATAATGTTAATAGCATTAATAATAGTCTAATAAAGCACAGTCGTGTCCCCGCCCAGCAGCTGTCCTCTGCCCGTGCGGCTCACTGCCTTACACTGCAACATGAAGTGTGAATTAGGAGTTGGAGCTAATGCTTTGAGTGTTAACCCACAACAGGTTGTGTCATTGTGTGTCTCCATCTATTGTCTTCAAAAACGTCTGTGATTCTGTGGCCACATTTACAAAGCTGAGAACAGCCTCGGTTGTTACTTGGGAAATAGACTGGATCTTAGTTTGGGAACTTGCTCATGTCATGTAATTAAGCTGACAAATTCATTAAAATGCATGAAGCTGCTAGGTGCAAAAAGAAATTAACATTCACTTGTATATTGAGCCGTCCGAGAGCACGGAATTGGACGGACTCGGCCGCCTCCGATTTCCCCGTGGAGGAAAAAACTCTGGATTTTGTGAGTGAAGTGCACCTCAGCGAGGCATGCCAGGAGAGACTACCACATGATGTTCATTTTGAATTCATGAGGTTTTAACTTCATCGTAAGCACTTTGTCTGATTACATTTATCCTTCTATTTCTTGTAGTCAAAATTAGTCAAATTTTTCTCCATCAGCAGCATTTCTGATTTTGCAGAACTCAGTGTCCTGGACGGAGGACTGCCTTTACATTGATCTGCTGGGAAAATGTCCACTGTAGATGAAACCAACTCACTTTATACTTCCATGTCAGACTGACCTGAAGTCAGAAATCCAGGAAAATCCTCGTACTTACCTGTCCCAAGTTCTGTGGCGAGAAAAGGTTCGGCTAGATTTATCCTGTCTGACCTGAAGGAAACAGTTCAGATAATCGACTACTTTATAACCATATGGCCATATTCCTGCCAGAAACCTACATCTACACAGGGAAAAATATATAGCATTTCACTTTATTTTAAATAATAATAATAATAATAAAAAATACAAAAATCAGCCTTAAATTTTTGTTAAAGTGAGTCTTGAACAGGTTTTAAAAAGCATTAGATTGAACTCTGTGGCAGCAGTAGGCGCAGCAGCAGGTGTTTTATTGTCTTTATATTAGTCACTGCAGTGATGGTTTAGAAACTCCAATACTGTAAACTTGATAAGCACATTTTGTTCTGCTTTTTTTAAAAAAAACGTTGGTAATAATCCAGCGAACCTATGGCAGAAAACAGAAAAGTATTCAGTGCTGAACGTTTATGAAATATTTACAAACAAAATGCATGCAAATAGATGAAGTGAGACTGAAGGGAAGCTGAATATCCTCCCTTGTTTTTGTTTTTGTCCACAAGGGAAAGCAGACGTCGCAGGGTGACTTCCTGCTGACTGATCTCATCACGCTTCACAGTCACATTACCTGCTTATTTCCCTGCTCGGTAAAGACTGAAATTTTCATGTTTGACTCAAAGGAAGTTCCTATATCAATACTTAAAACCTTTGTAGATTCATGTTTCCTCGGCTGGCTGTGAACCAACTTGGGCATCCTGAATATGTCTGCCTTTTCACAAAAGCAGATCCTGTGAGCGGCACAACAAAGACATTGAGCCGAGGCAGGAGGAGGTTATGGGCAGAATTAGCAGCTTTCCCTTAGTTCTGTGCTGCAAATTGGTTTCTGTGGAACTGGAGAAAAGGGGCTGGAGGTCTGTTGTCTGCTTCCTTAGTAGCTTGTTAATCCCCCCCAGCTCTGGCCGCAGGGAGAACTGCTTGCGCATACACTACCCCAGTGGAAAGAGCCCCACTCCTCCTCCAGCCCTCTTCCGTCCTCTTTCCACTCAATCCTGCAGGGCTTGGCTAATCCTGTGCCTGGTCATGGTGGGGAGATTGCAGGCTTTTTCAAAGCCCTTTGCTGGCTGGACTTCAAAGTTAAAGGGATACGGGGACTTGAGGAGGTGGGGAGAAAATGAGGTCCACCACGAGCAAAAACTGTGAGGGTTTCACCTCAGCCTCTTTCCTGTGCCATTCCCAAGGTGACACTGAGAAATTTGCGGTCTCAAGGGGAAAGCTTTGTCGGCTGGAAATACAGGGCATGGGGGGAAATTCTGTGGCTTGGTTGGTGGTGATGTGTCCAGAGCTTATAGCTGTGAATTAGTTTTTCTTCCCTGTTACGATACAAAAAAAAAGAAACCATTCTCAGTGAAACCTGACAGGATGGCAGCCATATTATGTTTTTGCCGAACTTGAAGAGCTGCTGCTAAGCCAGACAGTACAGTGAGAGGACATAAACCCAACCTTTCCCTGCTTAATCCCTCCACTAACACTTCTTTCAGTTTTAAAGAAAGCTATTCTGGGGATTTTTAACTCCCTTCTCTCCTTTATCTGTTGTTAGGGACTAATCTTATTGGATCTTGTCAATTGAACCACATTATTAAAGTGAATTCACTGGACGTCTTGAGGCCCGAGATGTCCGCCGCAGCATTGGACTGCTCTTTTTTTTGGAGGTTCTGCACTGAAGTTTCATTTCAATGTGACCTTTTTTTTTTTTTGTCAGAGATATCTGCTATTCCACAAAAACGTCTTTGGATGCTCCGTAATTAGATTGTCAGATAGCGGTTAGCTAGATTAGAGCTAGTCCCTGCCAGCCGAGGAGATTGCTACAACTTTGTGAACGTATAATGGTTTGTGTTTGGCTGCGCTGCCAAGTGTTATGTACTCTGCTGAACAGCACTGAGCAGTGAAAGAGTAATACTTAATTCAGATCTAAGGGATTATTCATCACAGTTTTTCCCCCCCTAACGCAGGCCTCATGTCATGTATTACTAGTTTCACATGACACTTGGCTCAATTTAAAATGCTGAAATGCCTGTCTTCCCTAAGAAATGTTGCCTTTCGGCCCCACACTGATTATTCAGTTGCAGATCATTGATCTGGTGGGCTTTAAATGAAAAGCAGTTTATTTTCTGAATTAATTGGTGGTGATCATATGCTTCTTTACTTAAATTAAGAAGCAGTCAAGCTCTCCGTTGCTTGCACCCAGTCTGTCTTTCTTCCTCACTTTATTAGTCTCACTATTTAAATTCAGCTAATCAAGTGTCTTTATTGCCCTAACAATGGAAAAGGTTCACTCATTTAAGGCCTTGATTACAATGAAAGCATGATTGCAATGAATGACCCATTGCTCGCTAGTAACTTGCCATCTCACTTGCTTAACAGATATGGCATTTGTGCATGCAATCTGGTAATTATTTTAAGTGGACTCCTGGGGTCTGAGATTATACTGTTTTTTTTTTTTTTTTTTTTTTTTTTTTTCTTCTTTCCTTGATGCTCGGAAAGTGTGCGGTCTGTGCGGTGACTCAGTCCATATTCTGGCGTCTGATGAACAGAGCATGAGATGTCTGTAAGCCGTTTAAAGCCTCACCCCCGGGTAACCCTGTAAAGGTTAGTTAGGTTTAGCTCAACACGGAGGATTATGTCATTAAGTTGACTATCGTAGTAGCAGATGTGATCGGGTTTATCTCATTCGATTCCGGTTGCTCGAGATGGTATCAGTAAACTCGGGGTGTGATCACACTTTTTTTTTTTTTGTTGTTTATTTTTGTTCCCTCTCCTCTGTGCCGCAGTGGAAAAGTTTACTTCTTTGCATTCTTGTATGCGGTTAACTGAGATTCCCACCGCCCAATTACGAGCAATCCAGACCCCTGTAAACAAAAGTCACATGGACTCACAAACAGCTCGTTAATTGGACGGAGATTTGGTAACCTATCCCGCGAGGTTAGAGATTTTGGCGGCAGAGGGAGTCGAAACAAATCCGACTGTAGATCCTGTAACTTTGATCTAAGCGCGTCGGACTTGCCTGCGCTCTTTGCTGTCCCTCACCTTTCCCGGCCTCCATACCAATGAAGCATACATGAAGAAGCAGCTGAATATGAACATCTCTTTCCTATAAAAACATTTTTTTTTTTTTTGGCTTGATAAACCAGAGATGTGCATTTTCAGGTTTCTCAGTGCGGGTGCTCGGTGCTTGCCGGTGGCATTATTCTGTGCAAATGAACCAAACTAAAAGGAGAAGAGACTCGGTGCATGTTCAGTGCATTTACTTTATCTCTCAGTCCATGTAAACCAGGGCAGCCGAGTGTTAGGTCTTTTATTTGGAGCCTCCCAATCAGCCGGTCTCATCTTGCAGAGGGCACTGAAGACAGTGGTGAAGACTGACTATTGATCGGACCATGAAGCCCGCGGTTGATGGATGCGATTGATGCTGTAAGTACCTATGGACCAGAGGCCATTAGCATAATGTGGGCAGACCGGTCTGATTAGTCCTATCGACAGCCGAACAGAGCTGGGCGATTTTTACCTGAAGGGCTGGTTTTCCTTTTCCCTCATCTGTCCGTCAGAGAGAGCCGAGTTGGTTTTGTTGCAAAGACTCAGGTGGTTTTCACACCCACCAGCAGAATTTTCTCTCACTCAGAAAATGATATGGTGGAGGTGGTTGATTTGGGAATGTAATGTATTAGCTTGGAGCGAGTTTTTTTTTTTTTTTTTTTTTTTTTTTTTTTCTTCATTGCCAATATCATGCTGTGACTGCAGTAAAGCATGTGGCTGTTTATCTTAGAGGCTCTCCTATTTCATATAATTGATGTTTACAAATTCCCTAGGTAGGGCATTAAGGAAGATTGCTGTATTAATTGCCAACGTATGCCATCTAAACCGGTAATTGCAAGCTGTTTGCTGGAATGTAAATGTGCTCAGCTTGGGTTTAATGGAGTTTGTTTATTGAGATGCTGGTCGCTTTTGCTGACAAATTAAGATGCATAAATTGATGCCCTCTGCTTTTAAGGAATCAATGTTGTTATTTATTTATTTTCGATTGTACAGTAAAGTTACGTGCATTTGTCACGGTGATGTTGCCGGGGCAGCACTGACAAATGAAGCAGCAACAGTACACACTGTAATGACACAGTACCAGGGCCCCAGGACCTCCACCTTCAGCACAAGGGGACATACAGTATGCACATCACTCTGCATGAATACAAAATAACTTCCCGATCACTGCGGGCGGTCATGAAATGCGGTGTACAGTAGCTTATTTATTAGAAGTGGTGATTCCATGGGACCAAATCAAGTCGGACAGTCGCCGAATCCCATTACCGGGCGTCGGGTTCTGCCACTTGGTTTCCTGGTTCCATGGTGTCAACCTTACCCTGTGCCATACCATCTACTATCTGTATATTTCATTTTTCATATTTATTATTTTCATCAGTATATCTTACATTTCTTACATTTCAACACTTAAATATCTCATTCTCAGGCTAAATATGCGAAATATATACACTAAAGACAATAAGGGCTAAGTATATACAATAAAGTAGTCTCTATTGTATATACTTTTAATTTTTTTAATTTAATTTTTTTTTTAATTTTTTGTTTTTATTGATGATGCTGCTGTAACATGTGAATTTCCCAGTCTGGGATCAATAAAGTATACCTATCTATCTATCTATCTATCTATCTATCTTGTAGCCATCGAGTGCAGCTTTTCAGGGCATCGTGACACAATTCTGCTATTAAAACTGATGATTCAGCGTTAAAACTCGTGGAATATTTTAAGGATAATCATTGAAATTTTGAGATTCGGTTCGACATCGCACACCAACACTACCAGAGAGTTCAATCAGGAGCGAGTTATGACGGGGATAAAAGAGAATGAGGAATTTGAAGCAGGATTAAATTTATCGTGAACGGGAGGAAACAGTCTGGTGCTTCGACCCCGGCAGGAAGTGGATCGCCGTGCCGTGTGATCCCACGAATTAAGCGCTTTGATTATATGAAGGACGCCTGGAGCCTCGACTCTGGAGGTGGCGATCAGGAGCAGGGAGAGCTTGATGCCGGGGCGTCTTCATGTGAGGGAGACTTGTGATCGGAGGGTTTGATTGGACAGGGGGATCCGGCGTCCACAGATGTGCGGAGGCGGGTCACGAGACGCCGCGGCGCTGAGATGACAGCTGTGTGACAGCAGAGAGAGAGAGGACACTTTCAAAGTTTGACAGCTTACAAGTGATTGAGTACAGGCGAGCGTGTCGGGGTGTGATTGGATGAGGACAGGACTGAGGTAGAGATAGCGGGAAGCTGTGTGCATGTGCAAGGAGATCGTCTTTCTGACTGAATTTCAATGGGATTGTAATGGAGGAGGTTCAATTTTCTTATGGAGACTATCATCACAGAATCAGATTATTTAAAGGATTTATTTCTCTTAACTTCAGCGTGAGAAAAGGGGGGAAACAGACACACATGGGTCATCTGAAAGAAAGCAAACAAAAGATGAAAATTGAACATAAACTGACCTCATTGCACAAAATAAAGATAAATGTCAATAAGGTTGAGGTTACTAATTAAACTAAGGAAACAAACAAAACTCACCAGGTCTGCCGCCCCATGTGAAGGTGAAAAGAAGGCGTGAAGGGGAGTGAACAGGTGAACTCAATCAATGCAATTAGGTGGTGGCAAAGCTAGAAACAACTAGTGAGTATAAAGGAAGTGAGACACCAGACAGGAAAAGGTTAACAAAATAAGAGCTTCACAACAGGGATGGACATTAATTTGATTATTTAATGTGATTTTGCATTAGTCATATTGTGTTTTATATTGATAGAAAATACTGATGAGTGGCGTGATGCTGATTTGCCATCAAGTAGTCGGACTCATATTCCTGTGTATTTTTCATAAAAGGTAAATGCGCTCCATGTGTCATGGGACCGCTTGAGTGTGGAGATTTTTCCAGCAGAAGTTTATTTTTATGTCCATTCAGAGCTATAAATAACCCGGCGGTAATTGCCCCCGAAAGTTTTTCTTTCCTGCACTTGGGATGAATGTAATTATCTTGATGCCATTCTCTTCCTCTGAGCAATCTGGCCTGAATTAACCAGTCCTTCACCGCGACTCTCCCCGAGCCCCTGCCTCTGCACTGTGAGCCTGACCCGTGATAGATGACTTCTCTATGGAAGCCGACACAGGTAGACACGGCCACTAAATCTCCCCTTTTCGCAGGACCTCTCACCGCCCGCCCCCCCTCTCTCCCCCACAATTTTCAATAATATCGACCGGCTCATACCTCTACATGTGTGTAGGCGGCCGAAATTAGTTCATCTTCATTCATCCCCTCCTTCTCCCCCCCTGCACTCAATATCCAATTTTTGCCCAATTGTGAAATGGAGAAGCCGAGCGCTCTCCGTGACTGCCGCTCGCCTTCCCCATCCTCTCTCTGAATTTCTCTACACATCAGCACACACCTTTTGTGGGGCTGATCCACGCAGAGGGGAGGGGAGGGGGGGTTAAGCGCTCTCCTCATAAGCACCTGTGTGTCAGAGAGATCGGGGCGGATGAGAGTGGGCGGACGAGATGAGAATAGGGGGCGAGGATGAAGCGTTGGAGAGGGTGAAGGAGGTGATTACTGAGGGCCAGTTCCAGAGAAGGTGGCAAAGAGGAGTGAGATGATAGATTTTTTTTTTTTTTTTTTTCCTCCGTACAGCCTTCTCAAACGTACACACACACACACTTATCAATCTGTTCGTGCTGTTGGTGGGTTTTTTCAATCACACACACACCCTCTCCTGGCTCATCCTCCCCCATTATTTATTCCCTTCTTCTCCCTCGCAGTCCTTTTCTCATGTCTTATCGCGTCACTCTCCACCCTCCTCAGTATACCTGTGATTGGAGAACACACGGCATCAGTGAGCCAATCTCATCCCTATTCATAGACTTCTGGGTTTCTCTCTGTTCTCTCTCCCTGCCCTCCCTCCACATCCCTCACCGCCAAGCCTACCGCCTCCGCTTTTTACATCTTTGTTTCGCACATTTTGTTTAGCTTTTAAGTCCCTTTTACTTATGCAACCGCCTTGCCTACCGTAAAAAAGTTGACATGGCATCACAAGTAAAAGGCTTGGTAAGCTTTTTAGAGCCAGTCACGGTGCGCCGTTCCCCCAACGTAATTACTGCTGAAACAAGCAGCTCTGGGAAGTTTCAGCGCTGGTGGACCCGTCATTACTGACAATCTCGCAGCCTTTATCTGCCATAGCTAAGACGCTCTCACACTGCGGGGCTGCGATGATTGCCTCACTGAGTTGGGTGGAAAAAAGGATGATCAGAGGAGAGGAGACACATGCAAGGTTGTTCACAAGCGCGAGGGAAATGGCGCCACAGCTGAGGCCCTCGAACACAGCGTTTCAAATCGAAAACCGCTCAAACCTGCCAAACCACCATCTAGGTTTCCATGGTGATTCGACACTCTCCGGCTCCAAGTGGGCAACTTCAATTCTATTACTCTCACACTGCCCTGTCAAGCGCACTTTTGCTGAGGGCGGTGTCTGCTGCTTGGCTCTCGGCCCCCCGTCAGCGTGCACGGCTGAAGGACACTGGATTGTTCGTTCCCTTCGGATCAGCTTGTCAACACTTTGGCCTTTTTGAGCTCAGAAGGTGTCAGGAGTCATTTACCTGCACAGGGGAGCCTTTGCATCTGTGAGCAACTTTTACTAGAAACACTTTACAATCAGAGTGCAACAATTAAGGTTAGTTAATGCCGTAATAAACATTAAGTAACAGGTAATAAACATTAAGTAACAGTTAACTAATGTGTCTAAGAATTATGTACTAATGCTGTTCATGCTAAGGTATTAATTTATATGTTATTTAAGGGTTATTGTAGATACAGTGGTTCCTCGTTTATTGCGGGAGTTACGTTCGAAAAATAACCTGCAATAGGCGAAATCCGCGAAGTAGTCAGCTTTATTTTTTACAATTATTATAGATGTTTTAAGGCTGTAAAACCCCTCACTACACACTTTATACACTTTTCTCAGACAGGCATTAACATTTTCTCACTTTTCTCTCTTGTTTAAACTCTCAAAGTTCAAACCTTCGTAGAAAAATAAGTCCAGTATTACAGAATGAAACCAAAGATCAAAACCTCCCGGCACGGAGGAGATTGATTGGATTGATTGACAATGGTCTACAGTCCCTTAGCCAATCAGGACACAGAACACAATGCGCTGTAAAAAAAAAAAAAAAAAAAAAAAAAGCATGCAAAATTGCACTAAAAAAATCTGCGAAACTGCGAGGCCGCGAAAGGTGAATCGCGTTATAGCAAGGGACCACTGTATTATTAACATTAGCAAATGCCATAATAATCATTAATTAACAGTTAATTAATCATTACGGCATTAACTAATGTTAACTAACGTTAATTACTGTACTGTTATTGTAAAGTGTTACCCTTTTTCTTATGTTACTCCTCAAGGGTTTTAGTCAGTTTCTGTGATGCAACAATGCCCATAACGTGTGAGCCAAGTGAGTCTCATCGTTACATGTTTACTATTGACCTCTTATGAAGTATTAATCAGTGATAGAAATTAATTAATGCTGTTTTCCCCACATCTGATTTATGATGGACACCATTGCTGTGAGTATAGCGCCTTATAAAGAAACAACACTCGAGCACTAACACAAGTTTTATGTGGTAACTAAGGACCTAACATTTTTTTTCTATTTAATTATTTGCTACTGAGACACTTTTTCAAATAAACAAAGCGATGCTTTACATTATTATTTACCCTGATTCTCTGTTTGTGCAAAAATTAATATAAAATCCCCGCTGTATCTGCATGTAGTGCTAAACAATTTAATTAGAAAATGTCATTTTATTTATGTTATTACTCTGCAGAGGGCCACAGATTGCTGCGCAGTACATTGTCATAATTAAGATCGATACACAGGTGGTGAGGGCGACACAATGAAAACATGACATTATTTTTCAGCAGGCAGGAGTTTACTATGAATATGGTTCACAAAATATCGAACAGTGAGTGATAGTAACCCAAACACTCATGACATTTTGTCTGCTGTAGACCAGTCAACCAGTTATCATCAGTCATTTTGCAGCACATACAGTGTGTGCCCAGTATTTGTGCTTCAGCCTTCCATGAAATAGCTCAGCTAAATTTGCCAGCTCGTGGGTGTGTGATTGCGTGTGTGTGCAGCTCCATCCGGCTCCAACGGGCGTGGGACTGCGCTAAAAAGGGAGAAGGAGGGAGCTGCTGGCAGAGAGCAACTAAAACCCAGCAGGTGGAAACAGGTGTCATTACCTGCCTGCCTGGCTGCGAGCACCTGCCCCGAGGTGGAGACAAACTGGTTCTGCAGAAAACAACACAGACACGGCAGCACATGGGAACGCTCAATTTTACTTTCCGCCCCCTCAGCTGCAGGAGTTTTCTTTGCTTCTCGCACAGGGATGTATTCGGCCATTTCCCCTTCATAAAAGCGCAGAAATCAATTTGAGGCTGCTGCACCTTACTGTCAGTCTGAATTTCAGCACATTTCTTACAGACTGTGCCTCTGAAATGACCTCTTATTCTAGTTCCCTGCTCCACAGTGCCCTGGGCAGCAAAGTATTGCTAACATTTTGTGTTAAAAATGTTACTTGAGTCGTGGAGGGGCACCCAGTCCTCTCTGCCACGGGATGGGAGTGTTTGTGACGGACCGACGCTGACATTAAATGTTGTAAATCTTGTCTGAATATGCAGTTTTTTGTTTGTTTTATCCCCCATATGCATACAAATGAATAATGTCCTGACATAAAATAATTCACCCAGCTTTTACAGCAATTTTACATCATATATAGTTCAGCTCATGGGCCACACACCCCGTAGTCTCATAAATAAGTCTCCACTTTATTGCATCCCAAACCCTCAAATGCATTATTCAGTAAATGGACAATGTAGCAGTAAAGGAAGGGTTAAAAGTTTAACTTTGATGGTGTGTTTGATGCCATTTTACTAAAATACAGCGTGGGTTATTGTTTTTATGGGTTTAGCTCTGTGGGAGGATCATTTTCTCAGGGTTGTTATAGTTTCTTCTCTGTTCCCTGCACACGAGCTCGGATGGGCCCCCCAGCTGATAACAGCAGCTCAGGCTGGGCTGCTGTTGTCTCAGGGGCGAGAGGCGAGCGGGGAGCCGCTCCAGCGCTCTGTTGACTCTGAGGCTCATCCATGCGCCGAGTTCAACAAGTCAGCCACTCTCCTCTTCCTCCCTCACTCTTCAGCCTGTCCCCCCCTCCCCCCATCACTGTGCTCCCCTCCTTCTTTTTCAAATGGTAATGCCACTGAACCATGCTGGAGCTCTCCAGCTAGAGGTGAACTCTCCCTCTTGGAGGAGAATTTATGGATGGTCATGCAGAGTTTTTAAGGTTTCGCCCAGCAAGTGTTGAGAATCTTTCCTTGCGGCTGAATCATTTCGGGCCACAGTCTTCGCAGTTCGCCACAATACGCCAAGGATCTGTGGCTATTCTTATTATGCATAATGAGACAAAACACAGTTTCTGAGGCCTGTCTGTGCAGACAGCCCCCACCAGCCCCCGGTTTGTGTTCCAGCAAAACCGCAGATGAAACTTGGTGATGCCGGCCGAGCTTCTACACACTGGAGTATTGACAACTGTCCAAACCATGACAAATGAACAGATGAATTTTCCCTCTTGAGCAACATAAACAAGTCACATCCTCCAATGACCCCCCTCACCCTCCCCTTGCTCCCTCAGCCCCTCCTTCTCCAAGCTGGTTTGGCTGGAGAACAGACAGTGTCGATGAAAAGCTAAGCTCCAGCAAGTCTACTCCCATGAGGTGTTTAGTTTGTGGATACATGGACAGTAATCACACATAAACCACAGAGGTTGAGGAAACATGCTTCAGCATGCAAATTCATTCCCATGTTATATGGGCTTAATGGCTCATGCCACAACTGTCATGGGGACATGAGGACTAAGGACTACTGCTGCCACTGTCACACAAATATGGTGGCTTGCTGACAAGGCTCAGTTTTATTGTGACTCAAACTGGGGCTGAGCAGTTTGTTGCTTCAGAGCCCAGCAAAAAAACACACCATTTCAATAGTTGAAGTGAAAATGAAAATTATCAAATGAAAAAATGATCCTTCCCACTACAATGATGATATCATATCATATCACAATATCTGCTAAAATGATCTCAGTGTGATTTCTTTACCAAACACAGGTGCTCAAATCCACCTGTAACCTATCCATAGTCAACATAGTTTCTTACAGATGCAGCAGTTCAGAGATCAGTGCTGGTAATTCAGTTGCAACCAACCCAACAGACAACAGTATTTGTATTTATTTTTTTTATGTTTTAGTTTATCAAGTCATCCATCAAAGTTCTGTAGTTTGGAGCTGCTCTCGTTTTGACCGAAGTCTGTGTGAGACGCCTGATTGGTCGACGCCTGCGCAGCAAGAAGGAAATAAACACGGCAGCGGCTGTGGAGAGTTGTGGTTTCTAACGGCGAGCTATAAACGGCAGCTGTTCTCAAGAAACGTCACGGCGTCGATCAATCAAACGACAAACGGTTAACTGATGAAGGCGGAAGTCAAACGCCAAAACATGTCAGGTAAATAAATAAACCATATATGTCTGAAAAAAAGAAAATACATAGAAGATCTAAGTAAGAGAAGACATAATGAACTCAATCAAACGGTTAACCGGTTGCTGTTGCTGCGGCGACACCTGACGACACGTTCAGTTAGCTGACCTGCTGTGATTGGTTTAAGGCTGACCAATGATCTGCGCCCGTCGGAGCGACTGACCTTGGTAAATCATCTGTGAGGGAGACGTGGTCCGAACCCGCTGAGTCACACTGTGATTCATGAGGTCTGATCAAAACCAGGCCGCTGAAGTGAAGCATCCTACTCACAGCTGCCGTCAACAATGAAACCTCATGGAGCAGCAAACGCGTGGAACGCACTTCCAAAATAGCACCGCTGCTAAACGATTGTTTTGCGTGCGTGACGGAGCCGGTCCATGCATGTGCGCGGAATCCGGGTTTTTACACAAATATAGTTCTCACGTGTCGGCGTGTGTGTGTGTGTGTGTGTGCGCCTGATGATGAGTTCCTGCTTGTCGCCTGCAGATAGAAGAGCATAATGAAGGTATTCACCGAGGCAGCAGACACTAGGCTGTCCGTCCAATACATTAAACCGCTTCTAATCACACCGATCATGAAATTCAGCATCATCTCAGCATCAGATATCAATATGTGTGATCTGCCAGTTTTAATTAGCAAACAGTGAGTGAGTACAATAGTCAGACACCCACGAAACACTCTGGTCGGTCAGCAGCAAAATGAAATGACATCTCTCTCATTCTCTCTCTCTCTCTCTCTCACCGCGCTCCTGGCAGTTCTGAAATTAAAAAAGGCAACGCTACTTAAAGCGCAGATGGGCCTGTTCTGTTTTTTAAAAAAAAAATTAAATAAAATTTTTAAAAAAAGTTCGTATTCAATAATATAAGTACAGATAATGAATATGGTCCAATACCGTGACGGTGCAGTCGAAATGGTGCAAAACCAATCACCAGTGACCTATTTAAAACATCTGTCAGCTGTGTTTGATTGGTTGCCAGTTGATTGGTCCGTCCCGACTGAAATTACTGTTTTTAGGAGATTACTGTTTTTTTTTTAACGAGTGAATCCTCTAAATGTTTTTTTAAGCTTTCAGTTTTTTTTATTGTCTGGATCTTTTTAGGGTTTTCTTGCCAAAATAGGTTCATACAGATTGTTATCATACATATAACATTTCAGTTCCTGTTCTTTTTTGTTAATGTGTGCATGTATCAAAAATCAATAATGCAATATATTGTGATACTTCCGCGTGATGCATCATGGTTTTTGGAGTTTTCACTTTAATTTGCTCAGATGCGCAGATCAAGTTTGACATTTCAGTTGCAGAGAGGTGCGTTTGTTCCCTGCCTTAAGGGATTTTAACTGGAACTGTTCTGTCATGTTGATGTTTCAGTCACTGTGCAGATTAAAACACGGAAAAAAACGTCATTCCTGCTTATTGAAATGTTGTTTTACCTTTTCCAGGAGATTTTTTTTTTCATTTGCAGATCTCATGATCCTATCAAACTTAATTTTTTACAATATTTCGCATGTTGTAGATTACCATTGTTGTCATGGGTGAAATATCATGATTGTTAGCGTTGATTCCCACCCGTACTTGTGTTGTGAAATGCAGCAAAAATGCAAAAGTTTTATGCAGAAGAAGTGCAAGGGGCAGTGTTACAGTGCTAAGTGATTTAATTCCAAGAAATAAAGTTGAACAAATTAGGTACAGAGGCAGCGGCCACTAGTACAGCACAGGCAGCGCCGCATGGCCATCTGGCCCATGCAGTGTCAGTGACCCTAAATGATATGCTGTTGACTTTTTCCTTTAAATAACTCGGCTCTTTATTGCCAGAGCTTTTCCAGAGCCTCAGATCCTGGAGGAGAAATGCTCAGCTGTAAACACAGCACTGTGCGCTTGATTACAATGGGATATGAGCGCGTGTATGTGTGTGTGTATGTGTGTGTGAGCGTGCACATGCATTCCTGTTGAATGTGTGTGCGAGTTGATTGGTGGTGATTTATGTGAATTAGTGAGGGAGGGATGGAGATGGAGAGAGACGGAGACTGAGTGAGCAAGAGAGAGGAATCATGCTGGCTGCCAAAGTGTGGAGCAATACTGTGTTTAAAGACCAGACTTCAGCTTTCTACAGTATGTATTTCTTTTCTTTCTTTCCTTGATAAAAAAAGACTGAAAAACGTAAGAGCAAAAGGCAGATGAGCACTACAATAAAGGTCCCCTCAATGCAGATCTACCCCAGGTTGGCACCTCTCTAAAATGATCCCCTCTTGCCCTGAACCTCTTCATTACCCTCTAACAAGCCTCTCGAGTTGAGAGCGTTGTGCGTGCCGCCAGTTTCAGGCGTTTCTCAATAATTAAAGCGCAGGGTTAAGCAGCACTAGCTCGCCTCTTAGCTATTTATTTTTTCACGTTGGGGGGAGTCCGTCGGGACCAGAGGCTGGTTTTCCATGTAAAGGGATGGCAGCGTGTTTGTGCCTGCATATGCTGCTCAGCCTCAGCCTGTTCTCCCAGGGTGGCGAGGCTTCTGCAGCTGCATGTCACCGCCGCTGTATTTCAACATGGCAAACACAGCTCCTCCCGCAGGCTCCAGGCGGGTGATCAAAAACCTGGCAGCAGCCCCATGCCCATGCCTGAACTGTTTTTTTTTTTTTTTTTTTTTTTTTTTTTTTTTTAAATTCATTTATTTATTTTATTTTTTTCTATTGCTGCTTTCTTCCTTTCTGTTCCTCTTTTTTTTCTTATATTTAGCATTCGTTATGTGTGTATAAATAAGTAATGCAGGATCAATCAGACGAAACTTGGCCAGGAGGGAGGCTCTAGGACTGTATAATGGAGTCATTTGAATAATAGGGCGGGTGGCTTTGTTTTTTTTAAGGTTTTGTCAGAAAACATTCCCACTCACCCTCCCAGTGGATTCGGCGTTTAATTGAATGCCGCCTAAGGCAAATTTTTCATAATTCATGGATGTATGGTGACGGAAAGGAAAGAAATCCTATTTCTACAGTAGACAGTGTTTGCAGGTCTGGCTGCTCAATACCGTTTTCATCTGACTGTTGTGTTCCACCTCTCTGTTCGTCCGCCCCCCCCCCCTCGCTCTGATCTGTCGCTCGGTTTGTTCTCATCCTTTGTTTTTTCCTTTCCCATCTCTCCCTCTTTTAATCTCCCCTCTTTCCCCTGCTCTCTCCTCCCTCTATCGTCACCTTGGCAGCTGCCCGTTTCCCAGCCTCAGAAACACTAATTGACTTTTCATTGACGCGAGCTGTAATTGGCTTTTAATCACCGTTTTACATCATGTTTTGATATTCAAATCAGCGTTGTCAGCTCAGAGAAAGGGGCCTCTTCACTTCCTTGCTGTCATTCACGGGGGCTAATGCTACAGGAGTAGAGTTTCTGTACTGATTGCATGTTTAACATCTTGCGTTTTTGCGATTCGACGAAAAGAAAAAAAAACGCCAACAAGCAGCATGCGTGCGAAAGGCCGGCTCCAAAATAATGAAATCCAGCTGAATGCCAACGAACTCTGATTAACTTGTATTCGTGTATTTGCAGCTGTCGGAGGCTCTTTGTCCCGACTTTAATACCAGTAGTTACTCCACGTTCACACCCTCTAGCTCAAGTTGAAACGAGTTGACTCAGAGCTGTCCTGGCACGACCGGTATTAAAATTAACATCTTGTTCCAGCTTCACATTGTGCTGTGAAGTCATGGCGGCGGCGCCTATAGGGTGTTCAAAAAGCAAGCAAACAAACAAATGAACAAAAAAAAAAAAAATCTGTCAAATCAATAGGTTCAATTTCTAAACGGGGCACTGTGTTTGGCAAGCGGCCACGGCAGGCATGCAGATGTGCGGTTTGCAGCGCCAGTCGATAAGTCGGGGTCAGTCTTCCGCCTCCGCTTAGCGCTCTGAAAGCAGTTCCCACGCTCCTTTTGCTGCCGGTGCGGGAGGAGATGAGAGTAGGCACAGTTCTAGTGGGCCGCCTCGGTTTGACAGCACCAAACTTATTTCTTTGTTTGGTCAACTCTGAGCTGCAGCAACAAAGCCCTGGCTGCCATTGTAAGACTTCCATAAACGCAGAGACTTGAGGATGGCCCTGTTGTTCTTTGTGCTTTGCCGGGATAGCAAACATGTCCAATCCCCTGACGGTTCCCAGCTCCGCCGGTCCACAGCCTTTTCTCAGATTAGACAGAGGGCACCTCAGGAGACAAGGATTAGAATGCAAGAGGTTTTTTTTTCCCTCTTTCTTTCTGTCCCTCCCGTCTTGCTACTTCATTCCCTTCTCTCTCTTTTCGCCCCTTTCTTTTTTGTCACTGTCACTTTTTTCTCTGTATCTCTTTCTTTGATTCTCTACTTTTTTTTTTTTTAAAGTCTCCTCTCTCTCTCTCTCTCTGGCTTCTCCCTGGTGGCTGAAAGATCGTGAGTGACGTTTAGCAACTCTGCAGCCGCCGGGGAGGCTTTGGGAGAGAGCCCACTCTTTTTAGAGCGTCCGTGATGCTCCCCAAACAAATTGTGACACTAAGACGAAACGTAAGCTGGCAGCCTGCGTGTAAACCATTCAACTCCCCAGACCTTGGACAGGTTTTTTTTTTCTTCTTCCATAAGACTCATTCCGCTCTCCTTTCACAGTGTCCCCCTGGCATTCAGCTGGAGAATGTAAAAGCTTTTCTTTTTTCCCCCTCTCCTGGACGAGGGAGGGGGTGAAGGTGGAAGGCTGGGCGAGGCGAGCTAAAGGCTGCTGAGTTATTGTAGTGACACCTCGCACCACCAGCCTCCACCCTCCGCACATACCTTCAATTAAGCAGTCAATCATCAAAAGGATTGATTTTTCTTTTCTTTTTTTCTTTTTTTTGTACCCCTGGGATAAATATGCATGTATGAAGATTATTTGGGGAGAAAAGTTTAACATTAACTGTCATGACATCAGATGTGCCCTGGGTTCTCGCTGAAAATCACCGTTCCCTTTTCACCTCGGCGAGGGGGAGATTCATTTTCCAATCCACTCGGCCTGTGTGTGATTAATTTTGGGTGAATTGTGAGGGAGGCAATTATTATTTCAAGTAATTTTAGGTATTGCTTAATATTCAATGATAACCCTAAGCCATTCTTCAGACACTATATTAACTATAAATCATGAAAGTATCAAGGCTGTAACAAGCACAGCCAGAAACTTGATTAAGAAATTCATCGCTCACGACGGAGTTCGTGTCGGTCGCCAAGACGCACACATTGTGGACACTCTGTCCCCTTTAGACTTTCTGGAGCTTAACTCTATCATCGCACAATTCCTCAAATTAAGCTTGTGCAGGTCTGCCGGCCAACTCTCCGTTAATGATGCCCCATCATCTGCATCTCTGCTCCGCTGAGGCTATGAAACCAGACTGATAACAAGGCCTGCCATTTAAAAGGCCACAGTATTCTCGGAGTGTCGCGTCTCATTACGAGCCACTTCGAAATTTGTTAACGCTCCTCTCGCTCGCTCGGCCCCGGCCAGTGTTTTGAGCTGCCTTCTGCATCCTGCTGCCTCTTATCAAGACCTTTTTTTCTGCATCTTTGACATCTTTCGGTCTGAGGGTCTGAAAATCTGTGCTTTGGAGTGAAATACACTTGAAGACTATATTTTTCCCTCCCCTACTGCTCCCCAATCAACCCTCCCCCTCCCCTATCTTTTTTTTTTTTTTTTACTAGATCAATCTTGTTTCCGCACAATTGCACAGATTGTAATCTCATTCCAGCGAAAAAAGAAAAAAAAAAAAGAAAGAAAAAGAAAAAAGCTCAACTTGAAATAGAGCCATTCATCACAGAGTAAACAGCATAACAGGAGGGTCGAGGGAAGGAACAGGAGAATGTTAAGAGAAACCGCTCGGGGTAAAGAGGACAGAATGGAAATTGCCACTGGAAAGGCAAATAAACCGCGGCACCCTTCGGTTCACAAAAGTCAACAAAACTCGTCGGCGTCCCCGCTCTCCTCATGAGGATGTGACATTTAAGAGAGAGGCGTCTTGTCTTTCCAGGCCTAATTAACATTCCACGTTATGCCAACTAGAGATGCATACCCCACTCGTGCTGCCCCCCCCTCCTCGCCTCGCCTCCCCTCCCCTCCCTTTAGCTGTGTTTGTCCGTTCACTTTGTGCTACCGGGAGCGAGCGACTTCCTCTAAATGTAACTGGCTCTCAACCGCTCCCTTATGCCCCGAGGTCTTTATTGTCTGACGATGCACGCAGGCTCTGCCAGTGTCCTCTCAAATGTTCCACTGTGGTCAGTCTATTTGCCGTTGCCAGAGGTGTCAGGCAGCGGTAACCATGGCGACAGTGGCAGGGCTGAATTGTTGGAGGTGTCGGAGCCCCCGGGGCACCGCAGATCTGACTGCAAGAATCTGTCGGGCTCGATGCGCTTCCTTTGCCGGGTTCGGGCGAACCCTTAGAGAAACCCTCGGAGAAACCTCAAGGAAACGCGTCGCGATGTGTTCTGAGATGAGTTTCACATGCAGAACCTGAATGCCTCAGATTGTTTTGTTTGTTTTTGTCTTACGTGAGCGTCGGCTTTTGGATTCCAAGCGTTGATTGTTGTAGTCCATGAAGATTCATAGTGTCTACACTTTATATAGATCACAAAGTTTCATCTGTATCAGACACGAAACAGGTTTCTTCTTACCTGACATGTTTCGGCGGTAAGCTTCCGCCTTCATCAGAGGCGTCACTAGGTGGTGTGTGACGTGTCTTTATCAGCTGATGTTACGCTTAGAGGCGTAGCCTACCTGTCAAATTTGACAGGTCGGCCACGCCTCTTGCCGTCACTCCGCTGCTTGAGTACGCTGTCCCAGGTTGTGGAAAGCATGTAGGGCCCCTCGTCCCGGTTCATTGTTGTTTGCG
Organism: Myripristis murdjan; assembly: GCF_902150065.1. Taxonomy (NCBI): domain Eukaryota; kingdom Metazoa; phylum Chordata; class Actinopteri; order Holocentriformes; family Holocentridae; genus Myripristis; species Myripristis murdjan. The sequence continues at coordinate 29,721,180 of NC_043995.1, read as the reverse complement.
CTCGTTTTCTGATCTCCACCGCCTCCATTATCCAGCGCTGCTGTTTGTTGTCTTGAGTGCGGATGATTTTTGTCTTCTCCCAATCCATAATGTAATTTTCCCGTTTGCAATGGTCTGTTATTGCCGATTTTAAATTTTCCTGTAGTGCCTGTTCTTTTATTGCTCGTGTCTGTCTTTTCTCCGTCTCCTTTTCACACTCTTTTTGGTGTTCTTTTCTTCGGGTGTTGAGTGACCTGCCTGTTTCACCTATGTAGGTTTTATTACATGATTTGCATGATATCTCATAAATTATGTTGCATTTGTGCTGTTGGTCTATTTTGTTTGTCCTTTGATTGTTGTGTTGTGTGAACTTTAGTCAAACGGTGTAGGTGGTCATGTCTTTCCTTTGGGGTTTTTGGTCGAGGCAGTTTCTATTCAACCATGGTGGATATCAGTTCTCATGCTAACTGTTTAATTCTTGTGCCAAACAAACTGCTCCTCCTACTTCTAAAATCATAAACTGCATCCCTTTTTTATACACAGATGATTTTTTAAGAAAGATCTACAGGTGTTATGATCGGCGGACGCTGCAGGTGCTGCAGGTTGAGGTATTAACAAATTGCTATAGAGTGTGGTAAAACAAGTATTTATATGGAAATGTCACAGACTGTCGCCTAAACGAAGTCGTGTACACTTTTGTTTACTTGCCATTTCGTTTGCTAGCCCTGTACATTTGACAGACGGAAACGACGACTGTGCTAATTATATATTGTGAGCTGAATTTAATTAGAAATGTGGATGTCTACATTTTCTCACCTGTGTCAGCCCATTAGCAGCACATTGTTTACTGTGGCACAGAGATATGGGAAGGAGCTTACATGTCACAAATTCCAAATATATGACCAAGACTCCCAGATTTTACAACAATCTAATACAATTATGTACTTCTTTTAATCCCGAACCCCCTTCCTTTTTCACTCTTTACTAACGTATCAATATTATAATTAGGTTACAGCAGGATGTTTGTTGAAATGTTTTGCTTTGTTCTGGCCTTCCTTATTTTTACAGCGTGTAAGAAAAGGCCTGTATAAATATTGTTAGTAGCCGTGGATCTCGAGTGTCGTACATCGTGAGCCTGTGCTCCCAGTACGCCGGGTTTCATTCAGGAAACGCAGCCAAAGATAAACCAAGCAAACAGGCCTCCTCCTGGTGTCTATATGTGCATGTGCTGGATTTTGCCTTTTCCATCATCTTAGTGGTCGACTCCTTATCAGCAGTGCAGGCAAGTATGGAGCTTGTGGAGATGACAGAAACGCGGTGCTTGTGGTGCTGGGCTGAATCTCAAAGCCTGGAACAATAGACGATGAAAATTAAAGTGGCAGAGTGGGGTTGGGGAGGGGTTGCTCCATCACTCCTGTGAAAGATAGATGCCACACAGAGACTGGACAGAAAGTGGGACAGCTCTCCGAAGGACAACAGAAGAGACAAGGGGCCAGGATACCAAATAGCCTCTATTTCTAGACGTCTGCAGCGCGGCGTCGGCGGCCTGGGCATATCTGCTCAAGGATTGCTTTGCAGTCCCCCTTCTGTTCAGCCTCCAAGCCACGCTGGCCTGATAAATAATAAGCAGAGGTGGTTTTGGGGTCCCTCCCTTGCTGTCGCTTCAAATAAACCCTCCGCTTTAGATCATGTGCTCGTGTGCATTTGCATCTTTACAGTAGGTGCCATCGGTTTCCCCACCGGTAGTCTATTCCGGTGACATTTCATCGTCTTTGATATCCTTGATTGTGTACTCCACCTCAGCTAAAACACAGCCTCTCTGTCTGCGCCGGTCTCTGTGGACTGTCTCCACTGATCAATTCCTCAGCCCATCTGTCTGCCAGGCTTACTCACAGGGCCGCACAGTAGGCGAGACGAACCCTTGCGGCAGGAGTCTTCATTAAACTGATCCTCCCTCCCTCCCTCCTCTCTCAACCTCCAGCTCTCCCCAGGCCTGGGCAAAGTTAATGAGAAGATTCGATCAGACGGCAACCCCCTACTCCTCTCCCGTCTTCAACTCCATCCCCTTATCCCGACCGCTGCCTCCCCCCTCCCACGTCAGCTTGGCTCTTTCACGCAGCATGGATGAAAGCTCGCTGATCCTCACCTCCACTCCCACTCCAAACCCCAGCCCTCTTTAAGAAGGGGTAAGACTCACATGTTGGTGTGCTGATCCGGGCCCGTCACCGTTGCTCAGCGCTGATGCGATGGAAGCTGCGGCGCCTTCAAGCACATGTCGGAAACAAAGTATTTACCATATGTACAAGTTAGCGGCATGCGAGCACCTCCTCCGAAGTTAAACGTAGAGTAGTGGGAAATTTGGAAATATTGAGTTTCATGATGGAAGAAGAAGAAATGAAATGCATGTTGCCTGTTGACAAAAACAGAATAATTTGTAGTTTAAATGGAAGAATTTTAGGTCACGCCTGCTTTGCATTCAAATAATAGATTTGTAATGACATCCATGTTTGATGCTTCAGGTTCTAGGTTGCTATCATTACCTGATATTTCCGTAAATGGCGTTTGAGTCCCAAACTCATAAGCTTGGGTTGGATGTACAAGCCTCTGACATGTGAAGACCGTAATACTCCCTGACCACAGCTACGTCAAAATTTTGTTCAACCTGCAGCTGAATTTTACTTTCCTTGCCCATTTTATTTGTGCATTTAATTGCAGTTATCCTTTTGCAAAGTAATTCTTCTTTTAAAGGCCTAATGTATCCCAGAGGTTGCTTTAGCATTCAGTGAACACGTTGGATCATTGTGGCTTAAGGACCTGCAAACTCTGAAAGAGTTTAACTGATCTGAGTTTTAGTGGAGAGTTGTATTGTCGCATGTTGGGTAAAATGCTGTTTCAGTGGCTTTTTGCCATGAGAAGACTAATATTCTGGCAGATACACTAAATAGATAGATATATTTTTAATGGCAATGAAGTAGTCACATGTAAAGATGTTAAATATTTGCACAAAACACCTGTGACATTAGTCTGAAAATATTTCATTAGAACCAGTATGGTAAAACCAACACTGACCCACGCCTGCTGTTCTCTCCAAAGTAAGGATTTGGGTGGTGTGTGTGTGTGTGTGTGTTTGTTTATGTGTGTGGGAGGGGTGGGTTCTATGCCAGAGTAAAGGCCTAAACATGCTCTGTGTGTCAAGTCCATGGACAGCTGCAGACTTGTACTGCACACACATGGCACGCACACACTGTTTTATTCATACTACAATTGAGGGTCACACACTTCCCAATCCGATACCGATATGTATATGTATGTGTGTGTGTGTGTGTGTGTGTGTGTGTGTGTGTGTGTTTGTGTGCGTTAGAGAGAGAGAGATAGTCATACATGGATATGAACATCAGCTGGCTGGTAGAGATAGCTTCCTCGTCCTCCCGCCCCCGCACGCTGTGTGTGTTTGTGAATGTGTAACAATCCCCTTCTCACGTCAGGAACACGGAGTGATCCATCTGGATCGTGTGCACTCGGCACGCTCGCGATGCAAACAGTTTGCGTGGTCAAAAATTTTGGGTCGCGTGCAGACATCCTATATAGGGGTGGGTGGGTGGCAACATTTACAACACGCGGACCGAAGCGGACAACGAAGACGCACGACTTCCCCGATGGAACGACGGGGTACGAATCGGCCTTGATGGGTTTGCCATGACGGATGGCATCAGTGGAGCTGCACAGGTCTCAGCCTGTTGCTGAATCACAGCTTTAAACAAATTTTTTAGGGCACAGCAGAGCCGTTGTGCTGTGTGCCCAAACTGGAGACCTGGCTCGTCCAGTGTCCTGCCCGGGCATGCATGCCAATTACCCCCACCGACTTGCCAAGAGGAGCGAGCGAAGCGAGGAAATAAAGAAGTATTTGCACACTTGCTGAGGCAAACACTTTGCTTAAATATTGTCGTTATTCAGTTTCACAGGTTGCAAGGACAGTCATGCTGTGCAGTATCCTATGGAAAACTACGTGATTTATTTAATTCTAGTCTACATGTTCATTTTCCACTCCTGTGTGGACTGTACACAGCGGCACAGTGGGGAAAAAAAGTAGTTTGTCCCAGATTCACCTCATCATGGCTATCTAGACAACCTCATGTGAGTTATGAGAAGTTTGTTTGGCTAAAGATCTATCTTACAACTCTGTTTACCTTGTGCATTCTTTGCCGTGTGATGGAGCAGCTGAATTAAGGGAATATCAAGACTGATTTGTGAGTTGTAAGACTAATTCCAGTCGGTAAGACATTAGTCTCATCGTACTGTCGTGGTTAATCGTTGGTCATGTTTGGTATGTGTGAGGAGAGATGTCTTGAATTTCTTTTTGTTTTTGTTTTGGGACAATCATATCAGGACAGGGTGTTGTTACTCATTCCCTTTTTCACACTTCCAGCCTTGCATAATTCTCGCATCGTGATCTTCCTCCAGTCTGTTTCGAACACCAAACGCATGAACGTCCTCTCGGCTGTGACCAAAACAGACTCGATCACGTTCTGTTTTGAAAACAACGGATGACATAATGTACCGCACACGGAGTGACGTGGGGGTTAAACACCCAGGCTTTGTCCCGGCTCTCACCCCCGATCATGACCAGGATCGTTTCATGGGTCAGCTTACCCAGAATGACTCCTCCACGCTGATGACGACCCGCTGTATTTCCAGGTCACGAGTCAAGTAAGAGGCGAACTGGACTCGCTTGTAACAAGACAGTCCACACGCACAGTGTTTGAAATAAAAGCACCGCCTTCCTATTACAGAGTTATATAAGAGTTCCCTCTCTATTTTCACAGTTCATGTATCGTTTAGCTCAAGGCTTAAAAACTCTACTCCCTTCATCTGCATCTTCCTTTCATGACTGAATTGGATTTAACAGTTGAAATCAGTGAAGGATCATAACTTTGACCTGGATTCACCTGGTTGTTCTGGTGGAAAGAGGATGCATGTGTTATTAAAAGAAAAAAAAAAAAAAAAAAATCCAACCTCAGATGCTCTTATGCTGTTAGATATCATTGATTTGCGATGTTCGTTGCACATACGCGAGCGCCGCCGGTTCCATCAAGATGCAATCAAGCTGGTGGTGGTGTTATTCTGATAATCTAAAAAAAAAAATCCCCAGGAAGTTTTTAAAACCTTTTGATGCCTTCTCAGCTCCCCCTTCATGAGACAGATAGGGGCTGCAGAGTGTGACCCGGGACCCACCGTTTGGGCCTGGCATGCATTAAGATGAATAGACCAATCCCACTGTCAGATGATGAATTGCGGGCCGCGGGGGGAGGTTCTCCGCTATGTAAAAGAGGCGCTTGCAGACATGGCACTTTCATCAATCAGAGAGAGAGGGGGGACCGCTGTAATTCCATTATATGGCAGAAAGAGGAGCCTCTGTTTAGATACAGGCAGACAGACCTGGAGACAGGCCGCTCTCTCTCGTTAAGCTGTTTGGAGACCGCTTAGTCCTCCCGGCGGGATGAAGAACGTGACCTGGGAGCGGATTAATTAAAACATTTGGGGTGATAAAGTCCTTGTTTTATGTTCCAGGCTGCTTCAAAGTTATCCCCGACGTGTAATCAGCTGCTCACACGCAGGTGTAAACTTATCATACCCACCCTACAGTTTCATTGTTTTGCTCAGACAGCAATATCAAGGTCTCAATTATAAAGTGGCACCTGGGATCTCACGTTCGCGCGTCCTCGCTACTATCGCCCAACGTGACGTGCCCAGCGTCCCTCAGTCAACACCTCCCGGGCCCTGGAGATGGTTTTGGCGCCACGTGAGGCCCCCCCCCGGTGGAACGGCGGTGTATTATGGACGCGTTATATCGGGGTGGGTCGTCTCTGGTGCTTATGGGGCGAAGCAGCAGTGGAACGAGGCGGCTCTAATCTCCAGGTGACAGAACTGGAGAAAGCAGGAGAGGACGAGTGTGATTTATTTTTTTTTTTATTTCTCCCGTCTCTTCCTTTGTTCTCTCCTTCACCTTTTTACTCTGCTTTCACTTTCAGCTCTTTTCTTGCTCCCTGCGAACACCCTTACCATGCGGAATCAATTTTGATCCAACATTCTCTTTATTATTTTCCTTTCTTTGCAACCTTTTGAATGTTTTTTTTTTTTTTTTTTTCAGGTTTTTGGGACCTTTTTTTATTACCCACAGGGCCAAATGATTTTCCTGCTTATTTTGTGCGACTTGATCACACCCCTGAACCCGTCGCTCGCTCGCGGTTCTCCTCTCTCTCTCTCCTTTTCCCGTCGCTACCCTCTCATTCTCTCGGCGTGTGGTCGCTGAGTCGCGGCGGTGCTTGCGCCGGGAGGTGTGGCGCACCCCGGCTGTTTTGGCAGATAAGCCTCAGCCTGCCCACCTGCTTCCCTGCTGCTCGTCAGCCAAATGGGACTCGCGCTGCCGCCGTTATTCACTTGGCGACGGAAGGTTACCGCCGCAGCCGAGCCGCCGTGACCGCTTCAGCGACTAATTCTCATCCCAGGGAACGATGGAGGGGATCCAGTTTTTTTTTTTTTTTTCTTCATAGTAAACAGATGAAGTGTATGTAAAACTCTCCAAAGAATTAAAAAAAATACTGAGTGTTGGAGCTGGTTTAATGGCTCTGTACATTACACCGGGACATTATCTTAACATCAGGAAATTCACAGGCGACGTTTTTCAGCTATTAAAGTGGAACACGCTGGCCACGTTCCAGCCCGAGCGAGGCGGCGACCATCCGATGTCGTAATGCGCAGACTGCCTTCGAGGCACGCCTGTGTACATCGGGCTTAAGTGCTATGCTTGCCTTTAATTGATTTGTTACTGCCCTAATGGTGGTTATAACATCAAATTGTCTTCTTTGACGATCCAATCAAAGTGACAGTCGGGGAGGCGCTCACTCCCACAGACGCTCGCCACAAATCCTGATGTGGAGGCTGGAGGTGGGTTCGCCGGATGAGCCAGCTGGAAGACGATGAATTTCCAGCCGCGAGCCGAGAGGGGTCTGGGTAATACTCCTGTACCCAGAGCCAAAGAAGCGAGTGCCTGGTGAAAAGCGCCATGCAAAAGGTCAATAAACAGCGGCTCAGTTATTGTGCGGCAGATTGAAAAGGAAATTGTTTTGCCGTGCGGGCGTAGAGGTGTGTGTGTGTGTGTGCGTGTGCGTGCACGTGCACATGTGTGTGTTCATGTCTCCTGTTCTTTCCGTCGAGGGTTTCTCTTGGCAGCGAGTCTTCCAGCTGACCTGTCAGTGTTAGTCAGTCTGCAGGGCTGTGAAATGACCCACCACAGGGCTCACCTGGGGCCCCGCCGCCTCTTTCAGCTGCTCCTTTCACTCTTTAGCTCCCCAACTCTGTTTTCATACTTCTTTTTTTCCCCCCATCTCATCTGTTATTTTTTTCCCCCCTCTCCTATTCCCTGATTTATATTCACTCTCACTCACTCACTCGCCTCATGTGATTCTGTTGCTCTTTCACTCGCTCACTCACACACAGGTACAGTGTCTGTCTGTCTTTCTGTGTTTCGTGCCTGCTTCCAGTTTGGATCCTGTTTGCGAGGCTTCACTAAGAATCACTTAATGTAGCGAGAGAGGAGAGACGGACCCCTGGTTTTCATAGACCACTGAAAGCGTTCCAAGAATAGGAACAGCCTATCTCGACAGACCGCCTTGCTTTCTGTGGTTTTTGGCCGTATCTGATGCTTCTGTATTAGGTACAAAATGAGTTTGCCAAGTTTTCCCGTTGTTTTTTTTGTTTTTTTTTCCTCTTACTCAAATTCTGCAGTAAATTTATTCATTTATCCTCACAATACCCAGCGTGCTTTCTACCTGCAAGACCAGGGCTTAAGTGTTTGCGTTCATTATGAGAGTTTCGTTCTGGGAGCACATCCACGCCGCCCCGGCCAGCCTCACGGAGCAACTGTACTTTTCCCTCTGATGGCGGGGGAGACGGATGCGGCGAGAGATTGATCCTCATGGCTCGGACATCAGTCAGGCTGACAAATGGCAGCCCCAAAAACTTGGAAGGCCATTAGCAAACCAAGGCGGGAGTGAAGCCGCGCCAAGCACCGCTGATTTCCATGAGCCTCCTTTCCAAAACACAAGGCCATGCCAGGCCGCAGCACGGCGGTGGGTGTGAGCACCACCCCGAGCCCCTTCTGGCCCTCGCTGCACCCTTTCATTCACCCGACATGTTGACATAGGGACCGGCCCCGCTCGTTAATGAACGGATCCTGAGAGGAACATGGCCCGTCTTTTAATTTCACCGTCGTCGGTGACTCATGCAATTTAGCAAAAAGGCTCTGTGGGAGTTGAACACCAGCGCTTTGACTGGCATGATGTGTTTACCGCCCGGTGTTTACAGCGGTGCTTTGTCGACGGTGATGTCACGATTCACGCTGGAACGCGGACAAAGTCAAGCAGAGTTTTTTGGAACAAGGCCTCCCAACACCCACAGCTGCTAAATTAAACCGTCTGTGAGGCCTCAGCTCTTACACTCTGTGGTTTACAACATTTTCTCTCTCTCTCTCTCTCTCTCTCTTTCTCTGAGCGGCTCTCCTCCTCTCGCTGGACGCCGACCAAATTTCGGATGATTTGATTTGGAATCTGAATTCTAGCTGCACAGACGGAGCAAAACTCTCTTTCGAGCTCCTCCTGCAGCTCTAGGTGAGAGGTGAGCGAGTCAGCCGGCCTCCTCGGAGAAGAAAAAAGTGTTTTTCTGGACATCGGCAAGCGCTGTGTTTTTCTTTTGTGTGTGTCTTTGTTTTAGCAGCTGCTTTTGTAAAGGAAAGGAAATATCTTTTTTTTTTTTTTTTTTTTTTTGTTCAAACAGAAATAAGAGTCCGTTGGAAGGGAGGGAGGAGGGAGAGAGAAACATTAGCTTATCTAAACGCAACGCCGGAGCTCTGGAATGGGATCAGCGCCGTCGTTACTGTAAAATAACATCGGATACCACGGGGACGCTCAACGAGACGCTTAAAATCAAGTCTGATTTTTGGAACCTTACCTCATTTTTTTTTTTTTTTTACTTTACTTTTCAAGACAAAGTGAAAAGTGGATGGATGCCACGTCAATACCGGGAGGGGGAAACCTGATCGTTTTAAGCACATGTTTTATTTAACATCGCAGTTGGTTGCAGTCACTTCAGCGATGATGGGATATTAAATCCAGACATAACAGGTCTCGTACGCCTGCCAAGCGCTCGCCTGACAGCCGGGAGCTTGGGCGCACAACACACAGGTATGGGGAAGTGCACAAAAAAAAAACAAAAAAAACAAATCTTGGGCCTAATTTGTGCAATTACTGAGATTTCACAACTTATTTCGAAACAGCGGCGTGGCTGCAGCAGGCCGCACTGCAAAAACTCAAAATCTTACCAAGATTATTCATATATATATATATATTTATATATATATATATATATATATATATATATATATATATATATATATATATACTGTTTTGCGTCAAATCTGAGTGCCAGAGGTGGTGGTGGTTTGGAGAAATTTCGTATCCAAAATCCCATGTCACTTTGGCACAAAATACACATTTGTCTCAACATTCCTTTGCAGTAACAATGACCATGACATCACTTGGTGCAAGTCGCCCTGGGTGCAACTGTTTCTTTGTTTTAATCGTTTTGCATTTGTGATCTCCAATGTGTGAGATTGGGTCCTTTTTGGCCTAGTGGTGGCACTGCACTGCAAAAATGCAAAATCTTACCAAGATTATTTGTCTTCTTTCAAGTCAAAAATGTCTTATTCCTAGTCAAAATATCTCATTTCACTTAAAATAAGACATGAACACCTCAGAAGTAAATTGTTGTCTCGTTTCAAGTGAAAATTTGCTTGTTTCATTGGCAAAATTTGTTTCTTGTTTCTAGCTAATTTTCACTTATTTCAAGTGAATTTTCACTTGAAACAAGTGAAAATTGTCTAAAAACAAGTTACTTCTGAGGTGATCATGTCTTATTTTAAGTGTAATGAGATATTTTGACTAGAAATAAGACATTTTTGACTTGAAATAAGACAAATAATCTTGGTAAGATTTTTTGGTTTTGCAGTGCGGCCCGCTGCAGCCACGTCGCTGTTTCGAAATAAGTTGTGAAATCTCAGTAATTGCACAAATTAGGCCCAAGATTTGTTTTTTGTGCAGTGCGGTAAACAAACCAGACGGAGGAATTTGTTTCATCCCAGCGCCGCAGAAACGTCACACCGCTCAACTCGTTTTCTAGATTTTTTCTCTTTCTCTTCTTGTGTGTGTCTCTCTCTGTGTTTGTGTGTGTGTGTGTGTGTGTTTTGGAAACTCTTGCGTTTGACACCGGCTTGACACACAGATAGGAGAGAATGCCACTCTACAGGAAATGTCATGAATACACACGGAGGCCGCGTGAGGAATGCCGCCGCGCTGCTCCTCCTCAGACGGACGCCGTTTGATGATGACTGATAACGTCGAGCACCCGAAGCCAAACGCCTGAAAGCAAAGCGGCTGCTTGTGAATAAAAACGCTTTGTGATACGCGTTTCACTTTAGTTTTGTTTTGTTTGTTTCACCTCGGCGCTGAATAAAGACCGCGGCACCGAAGATGGCTGTTGAGTAAGTAATTATTTATAGCTGCCGTTTTTTTATTTCTTCACTTTAGCAGAACATTATGTTCACTCTCCACCAGCCGTATACCTCCTCATGAGTTAATCAGCGATTAACCTTTGGCGTTAATTTCTTTCTTTCTTTCTTTTTTTTTTTTTCACTGATGATTGCAAAAGAAGGAGAGGCTTCATATGGAAAATAACAGCCATCGCTCGAGGTCGTGTATGTACACAATCTTCAAAGTATGGTTTCACGCTGTAACCAAAGTGAGGAATGTAAGTGCACATGGCCCGGGGCGGCGTGGCAGCCCCTGAGCTCACATGGGGGGGGGGTTTGACTCCACTGAACGTGTTTTTTCAAAGTAAAATATAATGATATCATTTTCTTATGTAAAAAGCGGCCTCTGTGATTTCACCTCGCTGGCTGCAGGGCATTTTTTTGCCACTCTTGATGAGTTTGTCAACAGTGTGCTCTGCTACTTTTGCAAATAAAGGCTTCATCTATCTGTCACTGCTGGTGTCACACAGCTGCTGCATTCAAATCGGAGGCGAACTTTGACCTGACCACAACAAAAATTTGAGATTGTGCCCTTAGAGTCGTCCTGTCGTTTCTTTACATAATCTCAAAAGTAATAAAGTTTTCCCCTCAGAGAGCAGCCGTCTCGCTGTGGAGTGAGTGCCCATGTGTGGTTGCCTGTCGAAGGGGATTTTCAGACGATATGAGATTTCATCTGCCATCCTGATGCCTTGTTTACTGAAGGACTGCGCGCACCGGGAAGCAGGCGAGCGGGATCTTCAGAGTGTGGCTGTCGAGAAAAGGGAAAGCGTTGACAAGGCAACGGGAGCTCATTATCTCGTCGTCTATGCTGGTCCACGGCGCTCCATTGATGGGTGCCAGAGGAGAGCGTGGAGGGGGACAGATGAGGTTGCACCCTACATTTCACAAACGACATTAGTGCAGGGGAAATAACGCGTCCGCGGAAATGACACGTCTGCACTCTAATCCCGGATTACCTGTCGACTCTGTTGTCTTTCGACGTGCGTCTGTGTGTCGCACGTCCCTCCAGCAGATAAGATAAGAGCGGCTGGCTCGGCCCCGGCCGTGTTAGATCTGCCGTGTCAGGCTGCGGCATGTCTGCGGCGGGACGGGAAGGCCACCTGGCCGCCCGAACCACCGCCACCCGCTCCCGTCTCACCCCCACTGCCCGGGGGAGGAACCGTGGTGTTGGTCCAGGTGAGCGAGGGGCGGTCTGGGCAGAAGGAAGACTGTGATTGGCTGTTCACACCAGGACTGTGCAGTATGGACGAAATTATCACCACATCTTTGACTGAAATCCTTGACGATATTAATAGGAATGATTATTGGTGCTTTCGTAAGATATTTACACACAAACAAACATTAGTAATGCGGATACACTGCAAAAACGCAAAATCTTACCAAGATTATTTGTCTTATTTCAAGTCAAAAATGTCTTATTCCAAGTCAAAATATCTCATTACACTTAAAATAAGACATGATCACCTCAGAAGTAACTTGTTTTTAGACAATTTTCACTTGTTTCAAGTGAAAATTCACTTGAAACAAGTGAAAATTTGCTTGTTTCATTGGTTTCATTGAAAATTAGCTAGAAACAAGAAACAAATTTTGCCAATGAAACAAACAAATTTTCACTTGAAACATTGAAAATTGTCTAAAAACAATTTACTTCTGAGGTGATCATGTCTTATTTTAAGTGTAATGAGATATTTTGACTAGGAATAAGACATTTTTGACTTGAAAAAAGAAATAATCTCGGTAAGATTTTGCGTTTTTGCAGTGTATCGGCGCTTTCGTAAGATATTTACACACAAACAAACATTAGTAATGAGGATATGATGGCCAAGCAGGTGGAGGCAAATAACAGAAACGCTTAACTGTCTGAATTCAGAAAATTGCATCCTTTTGCTGTAATGCAGCCTTTAAAACCAGGAAGAAAACATATCATCATATCATATCATTTGTCATATGAGGATGCTGCGATGTACTAAATCCCAGATGATATTTAGTCTCGTACCATATTGATGTATTAATATGCCACCCAGCCCTAGTTCACGCCGCAAGCCTTCATACCAAATTATGCAGCGTGAAAATAACAAAGATGTCACATCTGTTTTTGTTTCAAACGTCTTTTGCTTCCTTCTGCCTTCACCGGATTCTGAACGAAGCTCCCCCGACTTTTTTTTTTTTTTTTTTTTTTTTTTTTTTTTTGGTTGATCGTCTCGCTGACGTCAAACGTTCAGAGCCGCCGGTGCCGAAAGTATGACAGTCGTCTCAGCAGAATGATGTAAGATTTACATATCGTCATGGCAACCCGAGCACATTTCAATCGGAGAATCCAAACGCGCGAGTCTCATGTAGGTCACACGCCTCAGGTTTCACCGCCGCTTTCCTCGGATCCATATGGTCCACGTTAGGATTTGGGGAAAGGTGACAGATGCGTGGAGCTTTTTGTTCTCTGACTAAAAAAAACGTCAGATCCCGACGTGCAGAACTGGAAGCTCTCAGCCGCGGCGTGAAGGGAAGCCCTCGGCCCCCGCGGCTCCGGCCCGGTCAGATTACAGCCCGCAGGAGCCGGGGGAACAGAAACCTCCCCAAGAAAGCCCAGACTTGTGTCTTTGTTCAGTCCTCATCCTCAGCCTTGTATTTCTCGAGTATAACAACTTCTATTTTGAGCGTGTGCGACTTGTTTACATTTCTGTCTCTCAGCGGTGCGGCTTGCTTTGCAGGATGTATTTCTCTGGTGATGTTTACCGAGGGGCACGTCTTGTGTGTGCAGGAATTGCGGGGGGGGGGGGGGGGGAGAGAGGGATTTCATGTTTTTGCCTGTTCATTATTTGCATGATTTCGGTCGGGAGCACAGTGGCAGCCGGCTGAAATTTTTAGTCGCATTTAGTCGGCGCAAAGCACACAGTGATTATACATCCAGATTTAAACGCCGTGTTGACTCCTTCAAGAGGGTTTGCTCTTCCCCGTGTGTATCGAGCATACACGTCCATATGCACGCAGCAAATCCTCTGTCTTGAGAGACTTAAACCTGCAGAAGTTGATTGGTGAGGTTCTTTAGGCTGTGCAGCGTGCAAAGCCTGACCTTCTACCTCAAAGACTGGCAGAGAAAAAGGAAGATAACAAGTGTTTTTTTTTTTTTTTTACTCGTGCATGTCAAACTTATATTTCAATGCGTGCACATCACGTTTTATCTCGAGAGCTGCAATCGTACAAGTAGAAAATTATAGTCGTTGACGCTCTAACAAATGACAAGGAGCGCGATAATGTTCACAACATGACTTTTGACTGCTGGCTTCAAAGTCTGGGGAAAAAAAAAAAAAAACCTCAAGATGATAACGTACATCTTTATCACCTGGCTGACGTTTTTATATTCCACGTTGTAGCTTCCCAAAGTCTGACGACGGATCACATTTTTCCAAATTTATCCTCCGGGTCAAGCATTTATTGGTTTGTGCAATTATCAGGGCTGATATTCATAACGTTTCCAATAAAAGTATCGCAGTTTTGAATAATATAATGGATGATGTGAACGGTAATTGCGCATTGTTTTGATGCAGCCGCCGGTAAAAGCGACAAGGGCAGCGTTTTATAGTGGAGAACAGACATCTGTTAATTCACAGGTTCAAAGGTGCGCATTTTCACATTTACTGAAAAATGTTTATTGGCCACAAATAAATATTAGTTATCGGTGCCTGGGATTAAAGTGGTGTTGAAAACCTCCTCGTCATTATGAAGAAGCTCTGATTGCGTAGGTTGTGCTGAAGCTGCACATGAGAACCTGTTTGCGTGCCTTGCCTAAGGGCTCCTCAGCAGTGATACTTGAAGTAAAAAAAAAACGATGTTAAGTGCTGAGTGTCTCCACGCCGATGCCACTTCTTTGCATCGCTGCTGTTCCTCTGTCAGCGCGCATGTTTACATTTGACATTTTCCAATTTAGCTGTCAAAGTGACTGGACGGAGACAAACAAATACAACCGACCGACAAAGCCCCGAATACACACACACACACACACACACACACACACACAGATATTCTTGGACAAACAGTGTGTGCAACAAAGAATTTCAATAAAGCAAGTGAGATCTGAAAAGACGTTCATACATCCAAAGTGATGCGTCACTCACAGTGGGAGGGAGACAATTGCTTTAATTGTGAAGAGGGTGGGTGACAAGATATGAAAGCAATGCCACTCTTCTCTCTATCTCGCTCTCTTTCTCTGTCTCACACACACACTTACACACTGACACACTCGCATAAAAGCACGCAGAAATGCATTTATGCCCACAGAGGAGCGTATTTGTATGCATGCCCGTGTATAAATATGTGCTTTCTGGAGGGTTCTGGGAGAGCGGCTGAGGGGAGGAAGACGCTCTTCAGGATAATGTGCTCTTTAATAAAGACACAGGTTGGCAGATTGGGAGTGTCAGTGGATGTGGCATGCAGCCTCTCCAGGTGATTTATGAGCACGCCGCTACTCTATTACATTACGGGCCCCGGCTCTGCTCACAAAGGGTGATAAGAGCGGCCCACCCCCGTCGGAGAGACTGCAGGTACATGCGTTTTGTTTCGGTGGAATATCGCCGCTTTTTGATAAAGGAATTAAGTATGAGAGCGATCTAATCACGTTCTCTGTGCTGCAGTTTGTAGCTCATCTATTAGGTTAGCGTTTGTGCTTTTGTCCTTCAGGGTGTGCTGAGTACGTTCAAGGAAAGACGAATTGTTTACGTCTTCATTGAATTTCAAATTATAAACCTCTGTTTAATGTGTAAACAGCATTATGCATTGCTTTTACCTGCATGTAGGAACCCAGCAAAAAGCGTTTTTTTTTTAGTTTTACCTCTGGAGGATTGCCTCCATTTATTCAGGAACAGATTCTCACCAGAACAATTTAGACAAACACCATTACACCTCAGAGCCGTGCTGCAAAAAAAAAAAAAAAAAAAAATAGGGGGGGAAAAAAAAATGCAAGTGTGCAGTTTCTCCTCCTCTGCGCCGGTGTTTGTGTGTTTGCTGCGGGAGTGAGGCGAGAGGCCGGCACGGTGAGGTCAGGGTTCGCACCGCAGCGCGCCGCAGCCGAAAGGCCAGTTGTCAACTGCCAGCGGAGGGAAAAACAACGGGGCATCAGCCAGAGCGGCTTGGATAAAGGACGAGTCAGGGTCGCTTTCAATTAGCGCAGCATGTCATCACTGCAGTGAGCCACAGGGGCTGGGAGGAGGAGGAGGAGGAGGAGGAGGAGGAGGCGAGGGGGGGCAGCCATGGGCACAGGAAAGGAGAAAAAGGAGAGGGAGCAGAGCTGGAGGAGAGAGGAGAGCAGAGGAGGGGGGGCAGGTGCAGAAGGAGAAACAGATCTTACTTCTGAAGGAGGAAATTGGCACGCACAGTTTTTTTTTGTTTTTTTTTTCCCACAACTGTTAAAACACAGCTCTGCAGATTTAATGCATAAAATGTTGCATTGTCACACTCGCTTTGCCTCTGCGTCTGTGTTTCCGTATTACAGCCTAAACGGACCTGATGAATCAAGACTGTAGCACTCTGGTTGGATGTTAAATGTCCCGGTGCTGTATTCATGTCAAGTGGATGGTTTAAAGCCGTCAGAGCACCGTTACTGAAATTAACTTGACTTCCTTTACCTCGCGCACTTTGGAGTTTGTTTTACAGCACGGTGAACTCTTGCAGCACCGACCACAAAACTGAAAAATCTCCCAAGTCCGTGTCCTGCCACGGCATTTTGAGAGTTGTGGTAACCCAGTGGAGCTCTGTGATGGAAATCATTGGTTTTCTTTGTTTTATTTGACATGAATGTGCCGTTACTACACCAGAGCAGAGGTTATTCTCTGTGGGTGCCGGAGGTCCACGATGTCGGGGCCTTTTGCCAAAACCCAAGCTCCCAAGTCGTCGGCTATTTACCAGATCACAGCTGAGGGCATGACATTTTCAAATTGGAAGCTCACATCTCCTGTTTTTCCATGTGACATGAATGCAGCAAAAGAGCTTCGATGTGATTTTTCTTGTTCTTTTTTTTTTTTTTTTTTTTTTTCAGACTTTTTGGACACACAGCTCCACAGTGGGAGATTGTTTTTTTTTTTTTTTTCCTCCTCCCTTTTTTGTGTCCCTGATCACAATCCTAAAAGCATCAAAAGGTCGACAGGATCTCTCGACAGCCTCTGAGCGCTGGACGAGTGTGTCGGCTGTTGGCCGTACGCGGCGTCCCGGGGGGGGACGCGCCGGGCAGATGCCAGCCGCCGCGGTCCAACACGCCGCCATCTTTAGCCATTTTGTAGCTGGTGTGGAAGAGCACAGCAGAGACTAACTTGGTGAGATAACGCGGTGGACAGATTCAGGACTGCCTGTGAGCAGGATGACAGAGCAGAATAATTAATAGGTCTAATATTCCACTTCATCCTGACGGCCCCCGAAGAGCTCATTTGTGACAAGAAAGCTTAACGACCGCTCTCGCTGTCGAAAATACTGATAAGGACCGTTCTCCTTGTGATTCATGTCATGAGACCGAGGACCAAAAAAAGGCAGGCCTGGCGTTGGAGAAGCCCCTCTGTAGAGTGCATCACTGGCAGCCCGGCTCCCATTACTGATGGCATCATTATGTCAGAGTCGGGAGATGGATATGGACGACAGACTGCATTGCGGCATAATAAGCTTTTCTTGTAATTTTACAGATCGGGCCCAATTGTGCCTCTCTAAAATAAATCGCTTTCGCCCCAAAGTTTTGCGATTGCACTAAATGTACCGTTGCGTTACTGGGAATCTTGTCCCCGAGGTTGGCGTGAAGCAGCAGAGCAGGATATGACTCGCCGTGGTCTGTCGGAGAGAGATGCAGCTCCCTGTTTGGAAGGCATTATCCCATCGGAAGTGCGAGGCTATTTCTGTTTAGTGTGGGTGTGTGTGTGTGTGTGTGTGTGCGGCCGTACCGGCGTGCAACACGGCAATTAGACCTGCGCTCGGAAACTCACGCACGCACGCCTGCTTAGCCACTTGTTGTCAGTAGTAACACGGCTCGGTGGGAAGCGCTGCAGCTTTATGGGTTTTTAAAGCGGGTGCCAGTATCTTTGGACCGAAGCTGATGAGACTTGGTGCTTTTAACATAAATTTTACCCCAAAGCAGGATGGGAAAGCCTCCGAAACCGCATTTAGACCACGAGACACTAAAGATTTCCTTTGAAGTGGAGGATGGTAATATATCATATCAATAATTACTGGAATTAATTCAGGTGAAGGCTTCCCGCGGGCCAGGGGGTTTTCAGACATTTTTTCCATGTTTCGAATCCTTTCATTAAGCCACCGGTCCCCATTTGACCTTGGCGTGAAGAGACATTTTGGTTTGTGTTAAGTATTAAATTGTCCAAATGTCATACTTTTAATACTGAGAAATGGACTCAAAGTGGTGAGATTAAAACCTAATTTCAGAATAATCACTGATGTGCATT
This sequence comes from Myripristis murdjan, assembly GCF_902150065.1. Lineage (NCBI taxonomy): Eukaryota > Metazoa > Chordata > Actinopteri > Holocentriformes > Holocentridae > Myripristis > Myripristis murdjan. Next base: position 29,703,129 of record NC_043995.1, on the reverse strand, counting down.
TGTTGTTGTTTAGCAAAAGTTTCCTGTGAATTAAATTATAGTGAAAATTAAATTTTGCCTAAGGACCCCTTGGAAGCCCTTCAAGGACCCTCAGAGGTCCCCGGATGCCACTTTAACAACCCCTGCCAAAGACAACCCGTTGAATAATGATAAATGTATGTATTTAAACAATCTGTGTCATAATGGAGATGGATTACACGGACTGGCTGATGTTTGATTTTTAATTATATCAGTTAGGTGTTTTCTGGCAAATATCAGCTTGATATATTGACAAACCAATATATCAACGTGACGAGAGCTGATGCATTAATCTGCATGATGTGTGACCACTGCAGAAGCAGCCGGCGACGCTTAAAGGTCAACAGGAATGGGACCGTGTGCAAGAAAAGATGTTGATGAATATATATTTCCTCATTCATTTAGCAGCTTCACCTTGAGAAGTTCCTGTTTTTCCCCTCAGACTCAAATCTGTGTGCCGCCGCTTTGATGTGCTTTATTAGCTTTATCTCCAAAGGACGGCGGGGAGATTAAGTGGAACTCAATCTCCACACACACACCTCTGCTCCCTTTTGCAAAATGGCTCTGTTGAACAACGCTATCATCGCGCACGTTACACTAAATCTGGAGATCGGGCCTTATCATGTCATGCGTTCCAGATAGCGACAGCTAACAAGACACATCTGCGGTTATTGGAGGAGGAAATGGTCTCAAATGAAAACAGCAAATAACATCATTGTTCCTCGGTGAATGCTGTTGTCGATGCATTTAGCTTGTTTTCTTTTGGTATTCACATGTGGATTGTAGGGTTGCGCCTGCAGAGACTCAAATCAATTTCTTCCACATTTTTGTAAAGTACTTTTGATTGAATTCCTTTGTATTACTCTTAAAAAGACACAGGCTACTCTTTACCAAATTGCACATTTATCGGAGAAAAGAAATAAGTACTCCTTATCTATAGAGCTTTTTTTCTTTTTGTTTTTTGCTGCAGCCTGCTTTACCCGGTGGACATTTTTCAGCAGGCCAGGCCTCTCTGCCCCAGCAGTTGTCAAGCCTGTAGTCTATTACACTCTCCTCCTTTTTAAAAGACGGCAATTAATCTAATTAGTAATCAATCAGCCGTTGGGCCTCCCGCCTCCTCTGTGCTAATGGAGGATATGACAGGCCTGGACCTTGCATTATTAATACCTCCATTCCAGGAGCCTGGGGCCCCCCCAGTGCCTGCGGCCAGGGGCCATTGATCACCACCACAGCCCAGCGAGCAATGCAAGACCTACTGGGAAATATCTGGAGGGGAAACGATGTAAGAGATAGAGAGGGAGTGGAGATTGCGGGTGCGAAATGAATCTGTTTGAAAGACTTGAGGCGATTTTTGGCGAGGGCAGAAATACACCAAATTCGCTCCGGGAGGGCCGAGCGGGGGCAAGAACGTGGAGATGAAGATGTCGAGCCGGTGGTGTTTGGCGTCTGCGGGGAGGCTGGAGGAGGTGTGCGCGGCAGATGAGGGATTGCGAGTGGCGTTAATGGGAATTTTGTGCTCCGAAAAGCTCATTTGGTTAATGGGGCTCACCTCAAAACTATTATGGCAGGATAAGGGGGCCTCTCTGTGGGACTATTCAGGAAAATGAGATTAGAAATTATAGAACGCCACTTAAACTGGGCCACAATGATGTGCGGCTGTGCGGCGATGAAACAATCACCGCTACATTATCCTTCATCTCCCAGGCGTTATATGAGCACCCGGCCTAATAGCCCCGGTGGTTGAGGTTACAGAGCTTGATAACAGCCCCACCAGCTGAACTCATTCACTAAAATCGATATTGCGAGCTACAGAGAGAAAACAGCCGAGCAAAACAACAGAACCCCTTCGCTCACGGCTAGCTGTTAGCCTCTGCATCCGGCAGACACAAGCCGCACTGTGTGGCCTTTAACCGAATCTGCTGATCCTAATTCAGCCGGCCTCTGTGCCACCGCCTGCTAATCACTGCACTTACCCGGCAGACATGTGGTTGTTTTTGAGAACAGGCTGTTGACAACATAGTGGGCTTTTCTTATGTAAAAATTGCTTTTGCTTGTACGGATGTTGTTTTTTTTATGAGGCTGATAGCGATGTGCAGTATCTTCCCACCCATAATGGCCAATACATGCTTTCTAATAATTATAATAAAAATACAGGTATGAAACACGTGAAGCTTTTCACACAGGGCTGCCTTAATTTAATGAAATTATTAAATAAACTGCTTTGTTTTTATTAAGTTGCTACTTGAAAAGTTGTATTAACTGACTAGTATAATACAAGGATACAAGGAAGTTTATTTGTCATTATACAACAGATAGATAGATGGATAGATAGACAGATACTTTATTCATCCCACAGGAAATTCGCAGTTTTTCAGCAGTATCCACAGATTACAGATTAAATAAATCAATTAAAAAAAAAAAAGATTAAAAAAAAAATAAATAAAGAATAAGATCTAAGTACAACAGAATAAGATCTGAGTACAACAGAATAAGATCTGAGTACAACCCAGTGTGCAAAAAGCAATGTGCAACAAAAAAAAACAGAAAAAAACGTGTGCATGGGTGTATAAAATGTGCATAGAGGTAGGTCAGTGTGCAAATTTAGAAGAAATATACAGTATACACATGATAAATAGCAGGAACAGGTTGTGTAGTGAAATTAAAATGTGGTGTCCTCTTGATTGATTCATTGATTGATTGTGTAGAAAATAGAATTTATAATTATAATATCGACAGTAAAAATAATATTGGTCCAATGTGATTTTGCTTGGTACAGCTGGATGTGTTGGTCTGTCCCTGGTGGCCTGCTGTGCTCCTAAATATGGGAGTGGAAGCGAGTGGTGACAGGCTGCATCTAATGGAGCATAGCGGTGTTTTAATGTTTTTAGAGGTGACATCACTCACTGGACTCCAGCAGGCCATTTCCCACGACTGAGAGCCGGTGTCATTTGGCACGGCGGCTCTAACCTTTCCGCCGAGCGGCCGTGCACCCTGACCGCGGCCCGGCCCGCCCACCGCCCCCACACTTCCCTCCACACCGCACAGGTTCAGTCACCACCAAGCCGCGGTGCCAAGGCGCCCACACGGCTCTAATTAATGTGCGGAGGGCCGGGGCTGTTAAGCGTTTCCAGGCCTGCGCCGGCTTCACGAGGAGGCCACGAGGGGAGTCAGCGCCGGCGTGGAGCTCACAACAGCTGCAGTCAGCTGACTCATTCAGGAGGGATTGGCGAAGCAATGCGGCTCATCTGCTCTGCTGTGCAAGTGAGCCGGTGAGCTGGACATGCTTTATCCACGGCTGAGGATGTGAGGGATCACTCTGCGGTCACAGCCCACCTCTGCCCCCTCACCGTCTGCCGCCATTTGAGCAGTGTGTGTCTTAGGTGAAAACCTCTGTGCATATGTGTGTGTGTGTGTGTGTGGTGGGAGTAAGCCTTGTGTCAGGAAATCCATTGACCACTTGCCATTAGTCATCACAGCTCATAAGAAGCAAACTGTGTGTGTGTGTGTGTGTGTGTGTGTGTTTGGGGGATGAGGGGCTGCTGAACCTGCAAGAATGGATTGTGTGGAATTTCATTTGTCATGTGTTCTCATCAGTGTGAACGTTTTTTTTTTTTTTTTTTTTTTTTCTTTCTTGGGGGAGGCTGGTTAAAGGATGACAGTGCAGTCGGCGAGGTGAGCTCATGATGAAGTGGCGCTGGTTTAACCCCCTGATGTGCGACATAAGTGAGCCTCCTGAGAGCAGAGAGGCCGGCTGGAGGGGGATGAAGAAAGTTTCCGAAAAGTCCAAAAAGGTTGTAGTTACTAATAAACAAAATAAGGAGGCAGGACTGTTCTTCTTTGCTGCAAACAACCTGAGGTCGAGCTGCGCTACAGAACAATGCCTCCGTATTGTTGGTTATAAAAACAGTTTTTGGGTGAAGTGCCCACGCTAGTTAGCGTGAGCGTAGGCATGTTAAGCCACTAGGTGTATTCGGTCTGCAGGAAGGCTGCTGACTGGGCATATAGGCATGAAACGTCTGTGGGTGGAGGTCTGGATAAACATGAACTTGGGTGTCTCTGTGTTTGCAGTCGATATACATGTACTTGCACACACACTTTCACATGCCTATGGAACTGTACCTCTACTGTCAGTGTGCTAACGCTGTTAGATGCAAGTCCATTTTTTAAACTCATAAAAAAAAGTGTAAAATCAAACAAAACATTTCTATTAGCATGGTGCTATTCAAACATAAATATTTAACGTTGTAGCATCAGCTGTGATTTTAAAGGAGGAGAGAGGATTGCACTGCAAAAAGTCAGAATCTTACCGAGATTATTTGTCTTATTTCTAGTAAAAATGTCTTATTTCTAGTCAAAATATCTCATTACACTTAAAATAAGACATGATCACCTCAGAAATAAGTGTAATGAGATATTTTGACTAGAAATAAGACATTTTTACTTGAAATAAGACAAATAATCTCGGTAGGATTTTGACTTTTTGCAGTGTGCAGTGGAGTCGAACGTCGTGCCGGAGTCTCGAGGTTCCTCGGCTCCCCTCCCGCCGGCGCCATCTCGAGCCCCCAGCTCAGGCCGGCCCGGCACATCTGGCTCTATTTACGGCCTCTCCGCTTGTGTTAGCCGTGATGTTATGACAGGCGAGCGGCTGAGGAGATTACGCTAAGAGGACACAGAGCCCCGTCTCCATGTTCTTCCTCAGTCATGGGTCAGCGGCCCCGTTTAACCGAAAGGGAAAAAACAGCCCGAGGTTATTCAGCAGCGTGTTCGCCGTGCAGCTGTTCCCCTCTTGTTGTGATCCGCACTCATGTTCTCTTTGTTTGCTCTCACAGGAAGTTTGTTGGAGATTGCTGAACTTTTTGGAGGGAGCGCCTTGAAGGGGGTTTTGCAACCGCCCCCCCACCCCTCCCCCCGCCACTCCATCTTCAAACCCTGCTTCCTGTGTGCACACACACACACACTTACACACACGCAGCTGAGGTCGTCTGTTGAAGGAAGTGGGAGGAGCTGCAGCTCTCAGGTGGACCGTTGGACACAGCAAAACCTGACTGTAAGTTATTCTAATGTCTTTTTGTGTAATTCCTGAATTCCTGTTTTCCCCCGGGAGCGCTGTTCTGCAGCTTCCACCTCCTCGTGGAGAGGAAAAAGCGAAAAAATGAGAAAAAAAAAAATTCCATTAGGAATCAATAGAGCATCTCCAAACACTGTCAGATTGCTGCTGGTATTTGTGGGTGATAAAGACGAGTCCAATAATCCATTTTTACAATACTCTCCGAGAACGCTCACACTCATGATGCCAGTATCTGTGCTAAAAAAAAAAAAGAAAAGGAAAGTGGTGCCTTATTTGACAAATAGCACAAGACTTTGAACAGATCCAGCACTCTGTTTTAAAGTAGCTTACATAATACTCACGCCAGTTTGCATAAAATCCACAGTCGCGGTTTAAACCCTCGTACAAACTTGCACTCAGACTCACATTAAGTCTTGCATTTCACCGCATTTCACCAAATCATGCACCGGGGGACTTCAGATGATCATGTGCATCATTTGCACATCAGTGTCATTTTGCTTTAGCTTCTGAGAGGCGGAGACGTTGTGTGTCAGCAAAACAGCTCATTCAGAAACTCCTTTTTTGTATTTCCTTTTTTTTGCTCCCTTATATCAGAAGAATTATCAGTAGTTCCTTAGAGGGAAAATCTAAAAAGACATTTAAGATTTTTTTGTGAACAAATTACTGCATTTTGCACAGCTTACTTTTTCTTTTCTATTCCGTTGTCGATGATTCATTCTTTTGTCATCGCGTCAAATGTGTCAAATGGGTCAAATGGGTCATTTAGTAATATGACAAAACAAGTCTGAAATCGTGTACTTTTTTTTTGTTTTGCCATAAATACCTCCTCAGTTGAGTTTCCTAAATATTGTATTTTGTGCGACTCTGTAGAAGAACGCTCCTCCCGGCGCTGCGGGTCATCCAGGTGAATCAAGTGAACGACGCCACGTCACATTTTCTGCCCTGTAATTTCAAGTTCATGCCCCGTGCGGCTCAAATTGGCCACAGTAATGGATGATTGTGGTGAGAGATCTGTGTGCCTGTTAATGGCCTTTCTCTATTACACCCATAGCTGATTGTGTAAGCCTGCATTGGTCAGGATTTTGAAGTGCTTTTCCAAAGTGGTAGAAAGGCTCTTGAGAGCTTTCAATCAAAGCTTTTCCCAAACCACCCAGGTAGACCAATAAACACTTTGAAATGCTTTATGTAACAAAACACTGTTGTTTTCTGGGTCTAGCAGGGGTTCTGTCCCTCCGAGACCTCATTTGCAGCGATTTGACGGTACGAGGGCTCGCGTTGGGACACCTCTCTATTCATACCCCTTTTCAAAGCGCCACCATTGTGCTGTGATCCCTCTTTTGGCCGGCCGTGTGTATATGTGCCATGTGGGACCATTGTGCCGCATTGTGTGTCAGTCAAAGTGAATACAAGCCCACCACTCGCATTGCTGTCCGGTGACAGCGGGGGAACAAAACGCCAGAGTTTGGCGTTGAAGGTCGCGTCGAGAGAAAACACCGCGGCGAGGTGCCGGGTCGGGTCGTGAGGGCGCCGCCACGGACCGACGTGTCCTGCCCGTCGTTATTGATGACACAAAGACGTTTATCAAGGGGAGGCAAATGGGGAAAGAATAGTGGTCGGGGCAGCTTCGTAGGCGTGAAACACGATCAGACTGCTGAGCTGAATAAAGGTATTGTCACGCCAAAAACCGAGAGAGAGAGAGAGACTGGCATTGCTTTCATATCTTGTCACCCACTCGCTCGACAATATCGGCATTGTCTGCTTCCCACCATGAGTGAAATACTGTGTTGGATGTATGAACTCTCTGCGCATATCTCACATGCCTTTCTGAAATACTTTGTTGTGTGCCACACCAGTTCAGGAGAATCAGAAAGTTGCTGTGTGGAAACCCAACCCTCTGTCCTAATTTGCACAGCTTGGCAGGCAGATGCACGGAGCCAAACATCTCCCGTCTGTGCCGAGCCCGCTCGCCATCAGCCAGGGCTTTTATACTGCCGTTTATTAGAATTAAAAGGCGGTTGACACCCACCCGATTGAACTTTTTTGTCAGCTCTCAATTATGCATTAACCCCACCCTGCACCCCCACCACCTCTCTGCAGGAAGCTAGTTAAAGCACCTGTCTTTCCAGCGACCAGAGTAAGGAAACATTAATCCAAACAGTGCCACACTGAGAACACAGCTGCTCAGGTTCTCATGGTTTTTTTAAGATTTTTTTTTTTTTTTTTTTTTTTTTTTTTTTTTAACATTTCTCCCTTGACTTGAAAATTCACCAAACAGAGAGAAAGTGATGTTGCAGGTAGGGCTGGGCAACATGGACAAAATCAGATACCACCATTATCTTTGTACAAATACCTCTATCAATATTGTGACACTCTGTTGTAGGGAGGACATTCACGAGATATTTACACATTTACAGGTTTCTGATGAAGTCATTAGTAATGTGGTTATGATGATCAAACAGGAAGAGACACATAATTGACCAGCCAGCGAGAACAGTTCAGAGAGGTGTGTCCCTTTACTGGAATGCAGCCTTTAAAGCGACAGCCTAGCTTGTGTCATGATATCACGATTTCCCAAAATCCCAGACGATATCTAGATAGATAGATAGATAGATATCTAGATAGATAGATAGATAGATAGATATTAACTTTATTAATCCCTGCAGGGAAATTGCAGTGCATAAAACAGCCACACATAACACAATAAAGACAGTAAAACCACATTAAAAACAGTCTAAAATAAATAAGTAAAATAAATAAAATACAATGAAGTAAAATACAATGAAGACCACAGAGGATGAGGCACTGTAGGCAGTCGGTAAGGCAGTGACTAAATAAAACTAACTAAAACTATCTTTTTAGAGCAGAGTTGAAGATTTTCTTTGCCGCTCTGTAAGGCAGCGGGGCTGGATCAGTCTGTGGATCAGGTTAGGGATCGGTCTGTGGATCAATCTGTGGATCAGTCTGTGGATCAGTCTGTGGATCAATCTGTGGATCAGTCTGTGGATCAGTCTGTGGATCAATCTGTGGATCGGTCTGTGGATCAGTCTGTGGATCAATCTGTGGATCAGTCTGTGGATCAGTCTGTGGATCAATCTGTGGATCGGTCTGTGGATCGGTCTGTGGATCGGTCTGTGGATCGGTCTGTGGATCAGTCTGCGGCTCAGGTTGCTCTTTTGCATGTTTATTATGTCATGGAGGGGGTGGCAGGGGTTGTCCATGATGGTCAATATTTTGGACAGTTGTCTCTCTGCCACCAAATCCTCCAGTGAAACCAGCTTTGAGCCAATTATGTTTCCAGCTGTTTTGATGAGTTTATTCAGTCTCTTGGAGTCTTTTGCAGTGGTGCCGCTGCCCCCACACACAACAGCAAAGAAAATGACACTGGCAACAACGGACTGGTAAAAAATGTGGAGCATTTTAGATAGATAGATAGATTTTTTTGTCATTGCACAATCATATACGTATAATAATGCAATGAAATTAGGGCTCAGTCCTTTCGGTGCAGGGGAGAATAAAAAGCATCGTGCATTCTGCTAGTTGAAAAGCCAAGTCCAGTAATAGATGGCTGCAGCCATGTCTCTGATATCAGAAAAAAAAAAAATGCAACAGTCACAGAAACACTTGTTGGATGTGCAAGCACAGTTCGTCATCCCGTGTTCGCCATGGACCTGGCGCTGGAAAATGCTGGGAGGCGGCGGCCCAAGGGTTTTCCTTTCAGCCGTGTCAACGCGCCGGCCCTGCAGCCTCGACGTCCTCCGGAATGTCCTGGCAGTGACGAAAGTCCGGTGAAATTGGCATCCCGCAGCGCAATCTCAAGCTCAAAAGGTCCTGATAACTGTTGTTTCCTTTGCTTGTTTACGTTTCCTCCTGGACTTGTCACTGGGAAGAACTATCCGCGGAGACCCCGGTGTTCTAACGGCGTCCTCCGGAATGTCCTGGTAGCGATGAAAGTCCGGCGAAATTGGTACCTCGCAGCACAATCCCAAGCTCAAAAGGTGCTGACGACTGTACGCGTACATTGCCCAACATAAGGTGGTGTTTTAAACTAAAAACACAACCGTTCACACATGCAAAAACATATAATACGGCACCGAGAGTGGAGAGCTGTAGCCGCTGCGTCTATGCGCGCCGCCATGACAACCACCATTGAATTTTGTGGCAGACATTAAAATACCTGAGCCGGCTCATCCCTTTCTTGTGAATGGCAAGAAAAAATGGTATTTGTAGAAGCTGACCGACTCCACATCACAGCCCCTGATGCAGACTGGATCAGGTGGGCTCCATTTCTTCCGGAAGTCTACTGCCATTTCTTTTGTCTTGTCCACATTTAACTGGAGGTGGTTTCTCGCACACCAGTCAACAAACGGTCCACCAGGCGCCCCAGTCTGACATCACGATCTCAACACAATATTGACGTGTCACACAGCCCTAGCTGCACACTGAACATTTTATCAGATACTGCTTTTTTTTTCCCCATGCACACAATACCAAAATGAAACTGGAGCCACACTGTGCTGATGATGCTCTGACACTTGGTCGTCTCTGACTGTTTTTTTTTTTTTTTTGACTAGTTTTTGGAGAAAAGAGAGTTTTCAGTCTTCAGTCTTCAGCACTGTCCTCCACAGTTCTCCAGTTAATTAATCCAATTAACTGCGCATCTGCCAGTTCCACAAGGACAGAGAAGTCTGAGTGACGATTCGACTCGTCGACTTTCAGGCGGCGGCCCTACATGCCGGGCTTTTCGTCTCGTCTTTTTTGACAGATTTTTACACCTGAGATGTGTCGCCACGTCGTTTTGTACAGCTGACCAGCCTCGGATAATTGTACTTGTGATTTCCACAGAAACATAAAAGCAAACGTTCGGTAACCGCTCAGGTGTTTCACCTGGTAACCAAAGCAGACTGCAGAAACGTCCGATCATCGTAACTTCAACACAAGGAATTCTGGGGGTTAAAGTTTTGTACTCCTTGATTGAAGTAACTTAAATGTATATTTTGTGGATTTTTTTTTGCCAGCTTTAATTTCTTCAGGACAGTGTGTCTGGAAAATTGGTTCCATTTACCTGACGCTGTGTCTGAGCCCAGCCGATTACGATGTCATGGTCGGTGGAGCATGGGGCGAAGGCGGCGGCAGCCGGGGGAAACCGTAAAAAATAAATGGCTGTTTCTCGTCTGTGTTAAAAGGGAGAAGACGAAACATTGGCTTGTTTTGTAGAGGAGCTGAGCTCATGTCAGGCAGGCGTCTCTGAAGAAACACCTTTCCTCTGGTTTTCGGGCTTTGTTTTTGTCTGTCATCGGAGTTTGAGCGTTCAATTTGAAGCCGGACGCCATAAAAGTTTAATGCTCCACGCGGCGGCACTGAGCAGTAAACACAGAGCAGACAGTGTGAAGTGTGGAAAAAAAACAAAAAAAATTCCTTCTGCCAATGCCTTTCTTGTATTTAATCTTTAGTTTGTTGGCTACATTGATCTCAAAGTGTTTTTTTTTTTTTTTTTGTGCGCTGTTTTTCCGATCACAGATATTTGCCCGCACTAGTTTGAGTCTGACTGCAGCCGGCAGTCGTTTTCAGGAAGAAACACATCATCCGCCGCAGAAAGAAGTCGGATGTTCTGACTCTCCGGCTCACCTCTACCTGACACTGACATAATCTACTTGCGTCTGGCGGGTGGCTGGGTGCTGGTTTCAGACCGCGGGCGTGCAGCGAGCTCCTCCGCCACCTGAGCGCCCTCGTCTTCGCCCTCCGCGCTGAACTTTAGTTGCCCTCTCTGCTCCTCGCTCCTGGGGATCCAGTGTTTGGCGGTGCCCTTATTTTCTCCTCCCTTCCTTCCCTTCCTTTTCTTCTCCCGTCTTTTCTTCCCGGAGTCGTCTCTCTCTCCTCGCTCGATGTTAAATGAGGGCACGGCCACACTTGGATGTGCTGTGACAAATTGGCACAGAGGAGGCAGATGGTGACGGGGAGGAGACCGCTTGTCACGCCATTTGCGGCGGTGACATGAATTGATCTCGGTGCCGCAGAGCAGCCGCACATACTCCGCTTGTGTAATCCTGACTCGCGTACCCCCCCATGCACACACACTCGCGTACACACCAGTGAACTCTGACACACATGCCACCCTACACCGGCTTTCCCTCCCCATTAGTATCAATGATGTGTGCAGCGGAGGCGCTCACAAACTGTCAGAGCCTCTCCGCTCGGCTCCGCTCGGGGGAGAGGTGAGGGGATGCTGAGGGATTTTGACAGAGAGACAGAGCTCAGACTAATGGTGGGCCGGTGGGACTCGACGTAGAGGAGCATCCTATAGAGGCGCATGCTGCATGGTACATGTCAGGAACCAGGCTGTGCTATTTACAGAGCTGCCATCCTCACAGTGTTTACCCATGAGGCTCTGCCACAGCTTGATTAAAATCCTCGTGGGTATTTTTCACTCTAACATGACTGCTGGTAAGATCATAGCTTATCTGCCATGCAGGGCTGCTGCTGCTCATTAGGCTCTGTCCTGCCTGGGGATGTGAAAAGTTCCCCGATCGGGTGTTTTTTTTTTAAAGCTGCGAAAGGCGAGGTTTTCATATTAAGATACACCCTTCTTGGCGGCCTACATCTCAAAGTGGAAGAACATCTCGCACACACACACACACACACACACACACACATACGTCCAACTGAGGCTGTCTCCATTTGCCCTATTTGCCCAAATTAAATTCTGCTGTTGGGAACGGTCACTTCTTCTGCACCCACAGGAAGTCATGAATCAAAAGCGAAAGAGCGAAATCCATCGCCGTCTCCGTCCACAGAAAGCTGGACTCACCGGCGTTAGTCTGTCACTCGTGTCCCCTCGGTGTCATTCGGTGTAAAGCACCGCAGACCAGCCGGCAGGGGCGGATCTAGACAAATATTCATGGGGTGGCAAGAGGGTGGCATGGAGACTTTAAGGGGTGGCAGAAATATTTATGCTGATTTAATACCAAACGATCACAAATATCAGTATTTGCTTGGAAAACCCCCAAATGAGGATATTTTAACTCAAAAACATTCTATTATTGTGGTACATGAGTAAAGCATTGAATAGAAAACCAAAAGGTGGCATTAGAAATATTTATTTATTTATTTAAATAGTGGAAGTGTCATCTTTTGCTGCATTTACTTGCACTCGGACATTTGAGTCTCGTAACAGCGAGTTTCCGAACAGCCACAATTAAAAAATGAATAAATAAATTGTCTGAAATTGGGGTGGCAACTAGGGTGGCAAGGCATTTTTCTAGGGTGGCAGCTGCCACCCCCTAGAACCGCCTATGCCGGCCGGCTTGATGAACAGCGCGAGCAGCCGGCGTGCAGTTTAATGATGTATCCACTCAAAACAGTGGGGGGCAGTACGGCGTCTAAACAGGCCCACAAAATCACAGAAGCAGACAAGAGGAAGCCACCAGATATAAACAACAAGATTTATTATGCTAATGAGTGCCCACTTGTCGGGCGTTAAGTTGCAAAAGGAACACAAATAAGCGACTATTTGTGCTCGTTTTATTACTTTATGCGTGACAAGCATAATGAATCTCTTTCGCTTACATCCAGCGGCTTCCTGTTGCTTGCCTCTGCAGTTTAGTGGTGTAAAATTACATGATTTCTTTGTATTGAAGTTACATTTTTTTTTTTTTTTTTTTTTTTTTCAATCAGCCACCTCTTGCTGCCACTTGGAGCAGCCGCCACACAGAGTTGCCCAGCGCCACTTTGGGGGTGAGGAAAAAAAATCACAAATTGCCCGGCGCAGCAGGCTGAAGCGTTTGTCTAACAGCAGATTAGAAAGTTCTCCCAACCCCCGGCACAGACTTCAAATCAGTTTTCGGCTTTAATAGATCAGATTTTCCTTTCATTAGAAGCCGTGTGAGCGCGGTGGGCGGGAGGACGGTGTAATTGCTGGCTTTAGCTCGCCTCACCTGGAACGTGACAGGATCGCTTTCCCACGGTGCGTTAATATTCAGTGAACTCACGAGCGGTAAGCTGGGGATATCGATCGGCAGATGTGATGCATCCTCCAGGACGCCCCCCCCCCCCCCCCCCCCCCCCCCTCCGTCTTCCTAACCGGCAGCTGTGGACTCCTCCGAGTGGGAGTGGAGATGGAGATGCTCTCCCGGCACCTCACGCCGCTGAAACTCCGGGAAGATGCATGGAGTCGAAAAAACAAAACGGAAAGTGTTTCCAAACGGCCGACCCCCCCCACCCGCCCGCCATTCGCAGCTTCTTCTTCTTCTTCTCGGAGAGCAATGAGGAGAATGATTTTGTTACTGATCTCCGAGCTGATATCCAGCAGCAGTGTGATGAGCTTAATAACCAGCGAACTGTATTGACTGCTCCTGTGAAACCTGCCTCTCAGCATAATGTTTGGACTTCACAGGAGTTTTCTGCTGAGTTCCGTGTTTATCAGCGGCTAATAATCCTCACACGGGAAAGTTAAAATGATGCAACTTCTCAGGGCTGGTTAAAGTAGCCAGCACAGAGGAGAAGAAGAAGAAGGAAGGAAAAAAAAAAAAAAAAACAAGGCTGAACCTCACACAGCATGGAGTGTTTTATGGGATGTCCACACACTATTAGACACTTGAAGATGTTGGAGAGGAGCCAGTTTGTTAAGGGAACACACAGAAATAACGTACACACACAGACGGCCAGCAAGCTGCAGGAGAAAAACAGCACTCCCTTTGTGATAACAGCTCTTCCACTGTCAGCACAAACAATCTGCAGGCCTCACTCCCCCATAACTAGGACTAGTGTTTTCATTTGCCATATTCACAGAGAGAGAGAAAAAAACCTCCCAGAACATAGAGTGCAAAACGAAATCTGCAGCTGAGCATGTTTAAATAAATCATCTCGCTGTAATGGGAAAGAAACGCCTGTGAAAGTGCAGAACAGCTTCCACGATGTCAGCCCGCCACGCCGCCTAAACGGAGGATAAAGCCGTCGGCGTCGAGGGAGGGGGGCGCGGGTGTCATGTGGGTCGTGTGTTTCCCCTCCTCCTCCCCCCTGATGGTTTCGTCACGCTCTCAGGTTTTAAAACGTTTAGCTAATTCGGGATAACGAGGGCGAGCCCGCCTGGAAGTCGAGGTGAAAGTCAAGAAGCCCTCCGATGCCGTCTCGAGGCTGTTTAGAGTTGCAATGCAAATGAGCGAGGGGTCAACAGTTGAATATATTTTTGTCTTAAACAACACGGTGAGGTCACGGGAAATATTGCATCTATTTTAGAGTTTGTCTGGAATTAAACTTAATTTATGGTAATTTTCCATGCTATTGAATAATGTTTACTTTCAGGGCAAAACCCAAATTAATTCAATTATCATGAAGTTCATATTTGCCCATTAAAGTTCTGTCACTTTTACCCTTCAGAATAACTCCTGAGCAAATTAAAATTGATCGAGCCGGACAGTTGGCCGGTTTCCAGAAAGCTGCTTGAGATTGAATAGAATCTCCATTTTTAGCTTTTGGCTGTTTGCACTTGTCATCTTGACATTGCCAAGGTGAAATGGTGTTTTTTTTTTTCTGACATAATTGGTGGTGGACTCTGATCTCCTCTTTGTTGTTGTTGTAATCTGAAAAGAGCGGCCTGCGTGTCGTACGCCGCGTCGAATTATCGCCGTTTCCACCGCGGGGGCCGAGCCAGGTGCTCGATCTGAGCTCCGGAGAATCCTGCTCCTTTTCCGCTGTGCGAGGCCGCGAGGAGCCTTATCCAGGAACAATTTGAGTGAGGCTGAAAAGGACAATTTCATCGAATGATAGGAAGACTTGAGGGTTTGATTCCTCTAAGTGCACTCTGTATTCAGCCTGAGAGAGGAAATAGTCTTGTAGACGGTATCAGGAACCAGCCAGCTCAAATGGATTAGAAAGCCACACAGTTATGAAGTGAACTTTTCCTTTTTTATTTATTTATTTCCTGCCAGACAGCAGTAGATTGTAGCGATCTCGGGCCTGGCTCTAACCAAAAGGCTCAGAGAATAAGAGACATATCAGCTCGAGCAAGCTTCAAAGCTCCGGGCTTTGAGGACAGAATGTGCTCCGTCATTGAGAGCGCTGATTAAAAAGCCTTTGTGTCACGGTCGGGGCAGCGGTAGCATATGGCCGCCGAGCTTAAGCACAGAGGGAAGACACCTGCAGAGCCAAATCAGCCAGAGAGGCAAGGAAATGAAATGACCGAGATTAAAGCGAATCTCCAAACGGCCGGTTCCCGTGCCTGAAAAATGCCTCGTTCCTGAACGGCGCCGGTTGTCGTTTGTAAATGTGACACGGTGGAGCGCGGTCAGTGGAGCTGCGTTTGCCAGCTCTTTTTTTTTTTTTTTTTTTTTTAAAATTGGCATTCAGCTCATCAATAAAGGATGCTATTTGTCCAGTTTCTAAGAATACACTTAAAGCCGATCGCCCAGTGAGATGAATTTAATTCTTTAGTCAGACATTACTTCACCAAACGCTGCACGGCATAATAAATTGGCACAAGACAAAATGATTTTTTTTGGTTTTGCGTTGTAGCTACACCAGCACCCGGGTTGGAGATGCCAGTGTTCTTTGACTGACACATAATATTGCCAAAGGGAAGGGGCAGTGTTTTTCCCCCACACTCACAAAAGGCACCTCCTCCTTTATGAGGCATCAGTTGCTAGTTTGAGTTTTATGACTCCTAGCGCCCAGGGGTCGCTCTAAAAGGAATGTTTTGCCAGGGTTTTGTTTTTTTTAAAGCCGCCCTTCTACCCTTCCTACAGCTTCCTACAAAAAAAAGAAAAGAAAAAGGTTTGTTTGGGTTTGGATGGGCGCCAGGCCACAGGGTTTAAAAATGTAAGGCAGAAAAAGAGCCTCAGTCTTCAGCCGTATACATTTTAAGGGAGTAAGTGTTTACAGGTCTTGGTTTCATGCTGTGATACTTTGTCAAACACGTGGATAAGCAAACAATAAAACGATAAATAGCAACTGTTGTTCCTCACACGCGGGTCAGAGTTCAGGCTGAGGTCTGATTTAATTGCTCCGTTAGTTTCATGTGGAAGCGAAGGCTGCGCTCGTGCTTGTGCACATCCCAGCAAGAGATAGCGATATCGTTTCTTGATTCGGAGTGAACCCCGAGCAACAGCAACTCATTCCAATATTAACCTCCAAAAAATAGGAGTCTAAAACACAACATCTCTGTGTATCAGAGTGTTTCTGTATTTTTGTGTAAAAGCAACTACAGTGGTGGAAAAAAGTTTTCAGACACCCTTAAAACATCTCAAATATTATCATGAAATATTTGTGGAAAAATCCTTTTTGTGTTTCAAAAGGTGTGGCTGCATTAGACAGATACAAACAAATACAAATTATATATTTTTTTGTTTATTGTTTACAAGAAAAGCTAACAAAACTAAATTCTTGACAGTTTAATCTTTATCTTCAGGCGTGTTTCCTGTGTTAGGTTCCTTGTTTTATCCATTTTTGTGTCTGAAGAACTTTCAGATGTGCTGCTTTATATAGACACCAAGCTTGGCAGCAAAAATTGCGTCTTTTAATAAAAAGAACGACCTTCATCACTGGTACCAAAATGACCCAACACTCAAAATTTCTTATGCATTTTTATGGAACCAATCAATTTGAAGTTTTTAATGGCTTTTTTAGGATTTGTTTAGTATTTTGGCTGTGACTGTACTAAAAGAAATTGCACTTGAAGACCTAAGAGTGATTCGTTAATGCAATATTTCACAAATGTGGTGTCCAAAAACTTTTTTCCACCACTGTAATAATCCACCTAGATGCATATAGATAACTGTAATTTAGGCTTTTGTGTATTCCTGTGCTTTCATCTCGATAAATATTTTCACCCTCTTAGGCAGCGGTGTCAAATATTGAGAGTGGATGGTTTTTATAGCCCTCGCCCCGGTTCATCAGTACCCAGAGCAGAGTCTGGAGCTGAAGTACAGCGCGGCACCCACTCTGCGGCGCCTCCCGCGTAATGAAAAATATGCAGCCGTTGAGCATCAAGGTCATTGAGTCAGCTCGGGAGGATTTCTCAAGAGGGCTAAAAAGTCATCTGTGGAGTGAGCAAATAAGGCCAGGTGGCTGATGAACTCCAGGAGTGGTTTGACAAACCCCATCACCGGTGACAAATTAAAGTGTCAGCGGCCGCCCGGCGTGGCATCACATTTCCTGCGTCGCCCTGTGATAAGCCCCGCCGCCGCCGCCGCCGCCGCTCTGAACCAGCGGCACATGGCTGTCTGCAGAACAGTCAGAGGAGAGAGGTACAGTAACAGGAGACCCGGGCAGATGCTTGTCTCTGGGTATTGATTGGGCCAGACGTCCAGACGACTGTTATAGCTCCTGACACGGGCGGGCTGGCTGGCGGCTCTCTCCATCTCCATCTCCATCCCTACTGTAGCTGAAAGGGAGCGTTTTGAAAATCCGACTTGACATGCTGACATGCGGCGCCGGCGGACGGGCGAATGTGTGTGTCCCGGGTGCATACATCCTTTCATCGTCACACATTAAAAATATCAACCTCCATTGTGTCGGCGCACGACGCAGACAAGCCGCAAACATGTTTTCACACAGGCCTTATGCCGCACAATCAGGGGCGGATCTAGACAAATATTCATGGGGTGGCATGGAGACTCTAAGGGGTGGCAGAAATATATATGATTTAATACCAAATGATCACCTATATCAATATTTGCTAGGAAAACCCCCAAATGAGGATATTTAAACTCAAAAGCATTCCATTATTGTGGTACACGAGTAAAGCATTGAATAGAAAACCAAAAGGTGGCATTAGAAATATATATTTTTATTTATTTATTTATTTATTTATTTATTTATTTATTTATCAACCCCTTAAATAGTGAGAGTGTCATCTCTTGCTGCATTTACTTGCACTCGGACATTTGAGTTTCGTAACAGCGAGTTTCCGAACAGCCATAATTTAAAAAATAAATTAACTGTCTGAAACTGGGGTGGCAAGGCATTTTTCCCCTGCCACCCCCTAGAACCGCCTATGCGCACAATATGTGGCGTTGTTTTTTATCCGGTTTTGAGGTTTTGCGTTACAAATGTCCCGGCGACCACAGCCGGTGCCATCACGGAGCCTCACTGGAGAATTAGAAATAACAAACGGTCCAGAAGGGAGATACCCCGAAGGATTGTTGTGATGTGGGGGTTGATCAAAGCGGGTTTTGGTCGGTGTGACACAGTAAACTTCAGCACCAACCACCCTGGGAGTCACTGCAGTTAACCTGAACAAATAACTGTTGTGGGGCCTTTTTTTTTTCTTGCAAATTAGCCAGCAGGCTTTCAGCAGTGCAGCCAGTGTTAATGCTAAAATGCAACTGTCAGTCCCTGCTAATATGATCCTATACTAGAAGAGTTCATTTGCAAAAACAGATAAAAGCCATCCTTAAAATGAATACACCTTTTTCACTGATACTGCTTGGAGTACACACACACACACACAAAGCATGATTTAGGATAATAAACATTATGCCAGGCTAAATAAACATATAAAAAATAGAAATAAATATAAAGTAAATTGTAATAAAATTCAAAAAAGTTTGAAAAGGTTTAATAAATTCAAATGGAGATATCTGTTTTTGCAAATGAACTCTTCACCATCGTGCAAATCAGACGTGTTAAACAACAAGACAGCGATGCCTCACTAATTTTTTTGGTGATCCAGCTCACAAGCGGACGTCTAACCGCATCTGATGTATCGGTAATGAAATTATCAGCTCTCGGTAAAAATAGCACATGAATTCATCATGTGAGTTTAATTCCGCCGCGATTGCCAAGTCATTTTTAGAAACATAACCGGTTGTCTGTTGCTCAAGAGCCGAGGCCCTCCGCTGTGTCCGCCAGAGGGTGCACAACCAAACCTGACAGCCTCTTCTGTTTGTACACGCCATCCAAAAAGGAAGCACACACACACACACACACACTCGGTGAAGCTCTCGCTCTCGCACGCCGACACACTCAGCCCTCTTGTCAAGGCAGCCACAAGAGTAATGGCCCCGGGTCCCCTCCTGAACACAGACTAATGAGAATCTCAAATCCGACAAGCAGAGTGCATTTATCACGCACTCGCACTTAATGACACCACCGCCCAGGCTCGGCGGCGCGCTCACGCCGGTATCTAGCCCCATTACAGATGGCCCTGTTTGTCCCCCTGCTATCCCATTATTACGGCTGCTTGCTCAAACCGAGTGGAGGGATGACGAGCGAGCAGGAGGAGGTGGTGGAGGAGGAGGAGGAGAAGGGAGTCGGAAGCGGTGGCGACGGAGAACTTTTGTTTTTCCTCCCGTCTTATTTCCTCCCTGTCCATGTTTCTCTTTGTCTCCCTGCGAGAATCGGTCTGTTCTCCACTTCTTTTATTCTCCCCGCGTCTTGCCGCGATTCGCCACCGTCTGAAAAACCTCACATGTAGTCGAGCTGCAAGCCTTCATCTCAGGGATGTCGAAGGAGTCGACAGACAGAATACTACACGCTCCGCTTTGATCCGCCGCCGTGAAGTGTAGTTTTTATTTGCGGGGAGGCGTAAACAGGCTTTGCACAATGGCTCTTGACCCGGGAAACTTTTGAAGATGCGTCTGCCGAGAGAACACAGGATATCAAACAATTAGACATCGATAATGAACATAAAGCAGCGTACCGCGCATGTGTTGACGACGTAGATGGTGACTATTTAAAACTGGACCAGTATTTTTTGTTGAAATGCACGTTTATTTATTTTTTTTTGCCTTATCACAAAGTGGGGCTGTGATATAAAAGAGCCCGCTCCCCTCCAGTCTCAGCAGCTGGGATCCCATCGTTTTCCCTCTTTTGCTCCAATGAAATTCAGCTGAACTGTATGTACCTTTCTTTGTCCACAGGAAGTGACAAATTGAAACTTGAGAGTGAAATACAAATGTTCTCCTGCAGACAGCGAGCGAGCGAGGTGTGTGTGTGTGTGCGGATAAGGGTTGGGGTACATTAGACGTTTGCTATTTCTTATTTCATTTTCATTCAAATCAATTCTCAACCTCATTTTAATGTTTTTATTCAAACCATTCTAACCTTGTTTTTCCCCTTCAGTTCTCTTTCTATCTCACACACACACACATGCCTACACTCCTGTCACTGCACACACCCTTTAAGTGTCTTTAGGTGTCTCTCTCCCTGGGTGTGTGAGCGCCGCAGGGGTGTGTCAGCTCACCTGTGCTGTTCACTTTCTACGTGAATGAAGGCAGCAGTTATACTGAAAGCCCCAGTATTGATAAATTTTCCGGTGACACTGCTCCCCCGGGGCTCGGTGTGAAAGCCTACCACCCGAAATTTTGTATCGTGGTGTGACAAACATCATCTCATCCTCAACACACACACAAAAAAAAGGAGATGGTGTTTGACTTTTAGGGCCCTATCTTGTGCCAGACTCCCTAAACCCATTATTTAGGGATTTAGCATTGTGCAAGAGGCGTTCCCCCGCAAAAGTTGCTATCTTGCGCACCTCCCGTTATCCGTAAAACACCTGCGCTACCCGCTATATTATGCATAGGCGTGTTTTGGGCGTTACGCCAGTTTAACCAATCAGTGTGCCAGGTGCCATTGCCTTTAAGGGCAGGCTGCGCTATCCTAAATCCCAAATCCTAAACCCGCGATGGAGAGAGGGAGGTAGATTTTCTCAGGGCTTCTACTGAGGCAAAAGCAAGTTGGCTTTATATACATATTACATATTATATTATAGGCGAGTTAATTCGGGAGGTGGAGCCACATGTGTCCAAGTGGACGTGTCACAAGGTTGTACTGATTGAGTAAAATCCCCGGCCACACCACACACACACAAGAGGCAGAGGTGGAACTATGTGTAAACTAATTTATTGACAAGGTAGATTGGGCAAATAAAATATTAAAAATAAAAATACAGCACAGCTGCTGGCTTATGATAAAACAATAAAACGTGCTGGCGTAAGTGTCCAATTAAAACGGTCTTTCCTCTAAACAGTCTATATGAGTAATATACTCAGTCCATTCCGGCAGCGTCCCGGTATCAGTCCGACCGTGTGCGTGGCGAGGCTCCGTCGGGGCGCGCATTGAAGCCGCCTGGGCGCGCTCTTCTAACAGCCCAAACTTTAGGGATAGGGTGTGTGCGCAAGATAGCAACTTTAGGGATAGCGCATGAAACACGCCCACGGACACACCTCCAGGCGCAAATGACGGAGTCGGCATAACGGATAGCGGGTAGCGGGTGGCGCAAGATACCGTTTAGGGATAGCAGAAGTTCCTAAATCCGCAATTTGCAGGCAGCGGGTAGTGGCAGCGGGTAGCTGGTGGCACAAGATAGGGCCCCAAGTCTTTTAGTCAGCAGTGGTGACGCCGTCGTGCACGTTGAATGCCGGCGTTGCGCCCAACTTTTGGTGTGATCCACAAAGTGCAGCTTCTACTCTGACGTGCAACAGCAGATTAGAGCAGAATAGAGCAGCAACGCTCAGATCAGCCCACGTGTACAGCCAGCCATGAAAAACACGGCAGTCCCTCAGCATCCCGGTCTTCAGGCTGTTTTTCATCAAACCAAAATCAGACCGACCCAAAAAAAACCCAAAAAAACATCTCAGACCCAACTCGTGTCCACCATTTCAAACATTTCTTTATCCCCCTGTCCAGTAAAGCCTCTAACACCACCTGGCCTGAAATATGTGCACGCCATATCTGTCCTTCTTGTCGTTGATCACAGTTATATATTGTACTTTTCTGCTGTAGGTGGAATGGCAGTTGATGGATGAATGTACTTGTTGTTGTGGGTTTTTTTTCCTACTGTTTTGCTGTGATTTTTATACTGCAGACGCTGTGATGTTTCTCACTGTGGGACAATAAAGTCCGTCTCATCTTTCGCTCTGAAGCGGGCCATGTTGGACACGAGCGCGCTGCGTGCGGCTCGCCGGCGTCACATCGCCCGAATGCACGGCATTGAAGTTCAAATTTGTCAAGCATTCATTCCATGCAGCCATTTTGAGCCACGTGCAAAGTTGCCAAAGTGCAGCCGTGAGAGTAAGAACTTGGCAGTGCGAGTATCTGTTAATGCTTTTTCCACGAAAGGTGACTTGGCATTTTATACTCTTAGTATTTCTTTTTCTTTTTTTTCTCCTCAGTATGACTGTGCAGGGAAGCTGATGAGGAAACAGAAAGGCGTGTGGAAAAAGGTTATGGTGGGATTAGATGTGAGAACAGCGGGAGAACATGTAATTCCAGAGGTTGTGGCCCAACCATGATACCATCTGTTGTGTTTTTGTATCGTGTGTTGATACGGATACTTATTTCAGCAATTGTCTGTTTTGTTTTTTTTTTTCCTTCGACTGGAAGTTTTGGTGCTCATGCATGACACGGTAGAAATAATGAAATCCTAAACACAATACTGAATAATCATCAGTGTCCATCACCGCGATCTGTAAGTTGAAGGGGGAGGAAAAGACTTGAGCCCTAATTAAATGGACTTGAGAGCGCCTGTAATGACAGTTGGGGATTTAGCCTCAGATAAGAGCATCTTAAAGGGGTGGAGATGGTATATTATCTAAAGTGGGATCTGAGCCACGGTTTAAAACACAGCTCAGACACATTGCACACACAAAAGGCAATTCTTTGCCGCTGCCAAGACGATAAAAACACCGTCTTGTCAGAAGGACAATGATTGATGCATCCGATGCCAGCTCAAAGAGAGAGAGTGGTGACAGGGTCAACTCAGTATGGATTGCTTTGAAATGAACTGCTACTACTACCACCGATACTACTAGTACTACTATTGTTACTACTGCTGCTATATTCTCCAGATGTATGCTGTCATATGATGCACACCGTATTCGTCTCATCTGGCTCGTGTGCCTCATCGTCAAAGTAATTCGACACTGTTGATAATTTGGCACTGCTTGTGATGCTCAGTGCCATTGATGCAGGAGCTGCCAGCCTGAAACTGAGTGGTGGAATTGATTGTCTGGCTGATTCCAGACCAGTGAGCTGTGAGACGTCGCTCCCCCCACCTCTCCTCCTCCCCATCCTCCTCCTCCTCTTCCTCATTTAGAGTGACTGCTTCCCCCACCGCCTCTCTTTAGTGTCCCAAGGCCAGGGAGAACAAGTCAGCCAGTGCTTGATACTACTTGAGAGTGACACAACATCGCCCTCGGTGAGGTGAGAGGCGACACAACTCTTTCTATTGTATTGTTTGCCTCGTGGCCAATGACTTTTCTTGGGCGAAAGAGAGTTGTTACAGCAATAATATTATAGATAAATGGAGCTTGAAAGCTTCTGGGCCTTTCAGTACGCGTTTGGATGATGTCATCAGTGTAAGACACCCGTAATAAAAGTGAGGTCAGCTGCCACCGTGGGCTACTGCCCTGGAAGGTAGGACCGCCCTGATAATGCTGTTCTCCCTTTCATCTCTCCTCCTTAGGCTTCTGCTGTGTGATGAAGCTGACGCACGGATGTCGCGTTTGAACAGAGAAGGCGTTTGATAATTGGATGCATGCTCTACGTACAGAGACTGTTTGTCCCAAAGACAATGATGAAGCGTTTAATCTCCCCAGGAACAGCGAACCACACAGGCATGATGATGCCATTATCTCTGCGAGGCACTCTCCCTGAGAAGCCTCACTCTTACCCTTGATTTATATTTCCCTTCATCAGCATCGACCGCTCAGATTGCAAAATCATTCATTTATAAAACCGAGGCTTACTTCTTTTTTGTTCGTGTCTGACTGAAGATGCACCAAATGTACTTCTGTCACACATTCCTTGGGTAGCCTTCGCTCCTTTTCTCTTTCTTATAATCTTGTTGGGGTAATGTGACAGGGATGGATCTGCTAGGTTGACGGCTTTGTGATTTCCTCTACTAACAAGGGATAAAGGCAATGGAAGGATCTTCACAGCTATTTATCTTCCTTTGATCAGTTCTCAACTGCTCTGGCTCCCCATGTTTCATCTTGTGACTAGGAGCTCTGCGTTGGCTCACTTGAAATTGCACGCTCTTCTTTTGTCAAGGCTAACACCCGTGAGCTGGAGGCCTCTCCATTACATCACAGTTGAAATAAAGGGTTTTCAGAGCGAAGGCAACAGTGGCAAAACCAGGTACCTGGTATCACATCCTTTCAGTTCTTGTTAAGTTCCTTCATTTGAATGAAGCCAAACTTTAGAGCTCTGCCACTCATAATCCTTTTTTCATCGAGAGGGAATAAAAGTTCCGCTAGATTGATAATTCATGCAGGATGTCTTTCAAAATAGGAAGAGCAAAGAGTTTGAAATGCAAACGGTGCAGCAAGCTAATTGGTACCACGGGGGAGATAGAGATCAAAGAGTCTCTGTGTTAATGGAGAAGTCTCTGTCTTTTTGTCCGCCACTGTGTGAACGGGCACAAAGCCACCGTGAAGCCCTCGCAAAGGTGGTCCTCAGCTCCAACCCCCTGGGGGATTGCAGAGAAAAGGTTACACCAAACATGCATTTCATCCACTTATCTCCTCTGCCGGCCATACGGCTCCGGGATCCGATTTAGACCAGGCAAATATACATGAAAATGTAAGAAGTGATTGTTGCCTCATTCCTTTATACTTCACTCCTCTGTTTTTTACTTGAAAGGCGGTTTGCACCATCATACCGCCATAATTGGAGAGTGGTTTGAGTGTGTGTTTGTGTGTCCCACCATTCTGCCCCAGTCGGATCACATGCTGGGATCAGGGTGTTTTGAGATGATTGGACACAGCCCCGAGTGGATTGGACCACGGGGAAATAGTCAGAACTGGCTCACGGGCCATAACCAGAACCACCATCTCAGGAACAGAGGATCATAGAGACATGGGACCAAAACCGGTGTGTTCATATCGCTGATTCCCCGAATACAGCGCCTTCTCACCCTAACGGCACCACTGACCGGAAGTAGCTACCTAAAAAAGCTGAGTTGACTTTTCATTTTACGACTGTTAATATGTCACTTTATTAAGTTTTAATTTTTTTTCAGGTGAGAAAGTAACGACGTAGATTCCAAATATGTGGTCAGTTTGTCCAAATAACATCTGTTTTGAAAATTGCTTAGACGTTTTCGGATAACTCTCAAGCTAGCGATTGTGCAAAGTACAGTCATTTCCGATTGTTTACAAAAATAAAACTCTAATACCTTAGAAGCAGTGGTGATGCTTTTATTTTGAAGATAGGATGTGTGCACGTCTACTTCTACCACCGAAAACCAAAGCCGGCCGCGGCTCCGGTCGGCATCAGGTGGGTCGGCCGCGGCTCCGGTTGGCATCAGGCGGTACCGCGCCCACCCGGTCAGGTCTGCCGGATCTGACAGGTGAGCGGCCGGTGCCGCGGTCGGCTCGCCTGATGCTGACTGTGGCGATCGTCATTTCCGGTAAGTGCACAATGGGAAGTGCGCCAATTGAGACACCCTTCACTGTCGAAATTCGCGCACTGTGCCACTGTGTACTGTCAGCTAAGTGTACTTACAGACAGTGCACTAACGGAAGTGCGCGATTTGAGACACACCAATGCTCTTGTCTCTCATCATATGGACATCTGCAACTTAAGTTTGCCTGCTGTGAAGGGGATGGTGAGGGTTTGGCAGGAAGAAGGATCAGGAGGAGGGCGGGGGGTGAAAGGCAGAGTGCCAGTGAGTAAAGCAAGACATGCCCAAAGGCCACCGTGCTGCGGTTATTATTAATATTAGTAGTATCAGTATGTGCTACATCTGTTATGGGGGAGCCATGGCTTTGACCCTTGCTCTCCTGACTGTTGGTTGCTTGTTGTGTTGGCAGTCAGAAGATGTAAAGTAATTCAGCTGCGGCTCTCCCAGATAAGAGCATCAGTGAAATGCCCAAAATTATTGTCATTAGCATAAGCGTTACTAGCATAATTATTAACTTCAAGCTGCCATTTCAAGGTGAGTTATAACACCGGTGTGTTGTTTTGCTTCGTCCAACTTTACGTTGAGTCTAATTATTATGGTCCTCTCACTCAGGCTGGCACAGCACTGCCGATGGATGGGGCTTTGTTTGTGCTGCCCAGTTCTTTTTTTTTTTTTTTTTTTTCATTTTTTTTCTCTCTTGCATTGCCAAACCCCAGAAACCCCACATACATTGCCTAATCAGAGTAATATGATTAGGTGTATCAGCAGCAAACATGCACATGGATGCACACACATACTAACTAGACTGAATCGAGGTAAGACAGACACTGAGGGGGGTGCAGGCAGACCAGCAAATAGAGCTATATCCACACACACACACACACACACACACACACACCCCAACACCCCTACTTTGCTGTACTGTAGAGGCCACTGGCTTTGGGGAGTTTTGCTGAGGTCTGAAACCTCTCTCCTAGCAATATTAAAGACCCACTGGAAAATCCTAAGTCATCCTCAGGATAAACATTGACAGTACGATCTGTTCACTTCCTCTCCTTCCTTCCTTCTCCCCTTCATATGACTATTGAAGCAAGTGCATGCCGTCTTGCCAGCAGGAGTCTGTTGAATATCATCTATATCTGGCTGGCTTGTGTCTCTCCTCATGTCCTTGTACGGGGTCAGCACTTCTGCGGGAATGATGACATACTCAGGCAGCACGACAGCCTGTAATGTGTCGGGGAACAGGAGATTATATCTGCTCATTTCTCCTTTTATATCAGCTGTTTTCTCTCTTGTTTTACTGTTGGAGCAGAGGGGAATGGATGCCATTACAACTGGGGTGTTGTGTTTCCAGGGTTTGCGTACAGGCGCTTAGTGGCGCTGCAGTTAACGCTGAGATGACGACGATAACGCAGACAAGGAGGAGGACACTGTATCTGTGTATTGAGGATGGGTATTTGAATTCTAGTTTTAGGCTTAGTCATCCCTTAAAGTATTTTTTTGTTTGTTTCAGTCACATTAGTTTTAGTCAGAAGCGCTTCAAATACTTTTAGTCACAGTCACTTTACTCAATTTTGTCAAATAATAGGACACTGTTCTAAAAATACTGTTCAATTTCTGACCTTCCTTGGTTTATTGTTCTGGTCAGTGTCCCTGTTTGCCTCAAGGCATAGGTATAAGGTTTGCTCTTTGCTAATATTGTATGCTAAGTGGGCATAATGTTTAACATGGTATTAGCTTAACAGCTGAAACAATACAAAGGACAAACTGTACCCCAAGTATGTCAGCTTTCTGTAGCTTGATAGTTTGCCGCTCAGCTCCATGCTGCCTTCACAGGAACGGGACGTCAGAGTATCATCTATAAAATATCACCAACATGGCGTTTACGGTGTCAACCCAGGAAAAGGGGTCTGCTCTTCCGCGGTATTCCTCTTGGAGGAAATTAAGAGTTTCTTCCTCTTGAAAACATTAATTTCTCCCGAGGTTACACTGTGAACACTGAGTTATCGCCATGGTTAGAAATTTACCAGAGGAATATTTTGCAGTCAGACTTCCTGTGAAAGTAGTTTACTTGTCTGTCAGGTTGTCTGTCTTGTTGGCGAAAGGAGGGCAAATTTATTTGTGTTTATTTGTGTCTGTCTAGTGGTCTAAGTCTGACATTTTGTTGTTTTTCATTGAGGGTAAACAAAAAAAAAGTTTTTTGTTTTCACAGAGTTACTTGTAAACCTCATTGTTTCATCATGGTCGTGAGAAAAAACTGTAGCCAGCGTCTATTGTTCGTCCCAAAATTTGTCAACAAAGCTAGTTTGAGGTTTTGTGTCAGCATGTTACTTATTGTGGTGTAAATGTCATTCAAACCAATTTTTTCCCTGCCCCACTTTGATTTTGCATGGATTTATGATAGGATTGAATCACATATGCTTATATAACTAAAATCTTCATGCGCCACTGTAGCAAGTGAAGGTCTTTGATAGTTGATGAAATCATATCATTAGTCCGTCCACAGCTCCTCAGTAAGTCTGCCTGTGAATCTTTTCGCAATCTCCTTCTCCAAAGTTAGTATACCCAAGCACTTTCCCACCCATCCCTAAATATTCCCAAAGGATCATTCCCGAGTCGATAAGAGTCGGTGTGTGCATCGGCTGACTTCTGCTGTTGGGTCAAATTGAAGTCCCTGAAATAGATAGGTAAAAATAGAAAGAAACACACACACACACACAAAACACAGAAAACAACAACACTTACTCTGCTTTCTCCCTTGCCCTGCATTTCACAGCAGTAGCCTCGGGGGGTATCCAATTATGACGCCCTTGAGGGAATGACAGTGCTTGGATTTCTGTCAATACAGGGTTCAGGTAGTGTTTCTCAATAACACTCTGAATTATTGATGACAGGGAGATTGAGAGAAGAAGGGGTAGTTAACATTTGCTTTTATGTATGAGGAAGAGACAGGAATGAAGGAGTATGGGGCAGCACAAATGCCGCCCTGCATATTTTACACTGATCTCTTTGATTAGGTGACCCTAGGTTAGACGCACTGGAAGATGCCTTAAGAAAGGGCCCCAGAAGATTGAAAGTGGATCCCAACTGAGTGCCAAGGAGCACCGAATGGTCAGAAATTATAGGATTCTCTGAAAATGAATCTAAATAATTAACAGGAGGCAGACAAATGAAGAGAACATCCCTGGCACAGGGCTGATTCCTCTTCCACTGATAGCCTTCTGGGCTTTTTTTTTCCTATCCCAAATGGACACAAAGGCGATGGATGATGCTTGCAGCGGTTTTCCAGATCGATCAGAGAACCGTCTCGGTGTCTGACTCCTGCATAGATCCCTGTATGTGAAGTCTGGCCAACTCGCCCGCTGTGGCAGGGAGCCTTGAGTTCAAGACCTGACTGGAGGCAAGGGTATTTTCCTCCGAGGCTGATAACCAGCGCATAAAGCGATGGGTGCCAGCTCTTTAAAACAATTTCCACTCTTCTTGAATACTGGGTGTTCACTCTGACACAAATATTTATACCCTGTCAACGGTGATACCATGTGTAGTGTCAGTGCTGTGCTGAAACACTTCTCAGAACTTTGTTGATGCTGGCTGTCGGCTTGATTTTACCCCGACATCAATCCTGTAAAGATGAGCCGGTGAAGCTTGAGTAGAAACCAATCCCAAATCTGTGGGGACTCTTCCATGGGGACAGAGTGGAGTATCCTGACATGGGGTGACAATCGATGGCCTCCTCCACAGGACTGCCCATCACTTGTCTGAACTCTGTGGACACTGAGGTTAAAGCAGCGTCCCCCCGGGAACAAGCTGAGTGGCAGTGATGGCAGGGAGGGTCCCAACCTCCCCTGACAGACACATCTCATCTCGGATGCCACTCTGCCCTCTCCCTGCCATGGCACAGTGCAGATACTATGAGAATGAGACTACATTATACTGACACCAGACAGTTGACATACTAATCCAAGAACTGAGGGACTACAGGGACCATTGATTTTCTATTCTCGGTAAAAGGCAAGAAGCCAGCCATCGCTTCTCTTCGACCCGGGATGCTAATGGACTTTTAAAAATGTTGTTGCTGAGGTCCCCTTGAGCCGTTCTGTTTTTGCCACTGCAGAACCTTTGGATTTTCCTGAAATATACAACTCTTTTGGCTGACATGGTTGTGTTCAGCAGCTTAGATTTTTGGCTTTTGCTATGCCAAATGTTCAGTCACAGCATCTGGCCAATTAAAAACAGTCTAAACTGTTCCACATCCAACTTAAGAATGACAATAAAAATGCAAATAATGTCATTAGGATACTGTTAGTTACATTTCCTTTTGGAATAGCATCAACATATATTTCTGAGCACATGTTCCCCAGCTTTACAAGTGTTTAACCTCCAACTATAGCTGCATCAATCACAAATGTTTATGTGACATCTATCTTGTATACTTTTTTTTTATTTTGTTTGTTTCATCCTTTGCAAAATAGCAAAAAACATTCCTAGAAATTAATTTTTCAGAACCTGAACCAAAGATCTACACGCCATTTGTGGGAAATAAAACAAAAAACAAATAAACAAATCAAAAAAAAAAAAAAAAAAAATGCATTAAATGGCAATTAATGTTTCTTATGCCAGATGTTACATCAGTATGACTTCAGTGAAGTCTCGACTAAAACCAAAGGCAGCAAAAGAAAGTCTGAAGGCCACTGCCCTTGATCAACACTAGTGATCTTGTAGAGGTGCTTTCAAAGACATTCTTAATTGGGTCTAAGTTTTAACTACAGTAGGATGAACTGGTTTGCACCACATGTTACATTTGTCTGGAAATCAACCCATAGATTCTGCCTCTGTATCCTGTGGGGGCTGTTCTCCCAATTATTGCCCAATGCTCCTTGATCCCAATTCCAATTTGCCTCGACGACGTCTGCATGGTTAGCCATTGGAAATCTAATTAGCAAAGTTTCCCTTGTCTGAGAGGGTCGAGTGGAGAGTTGAAATAACTGCCGGGCAGAGGAAAGAACGGTTGAAAACAAGTGTCTCTATTAGACGTCATTTTGTGGAAAGACTGTTGAACCACCCTCCCCAATATCTGACAACGAGATGCATCCTCCAGGAAACTTTCCTTATTCGAGTCATCACGGGTGTTTTTGTGCACCGTCTAGGATCGGTTTTGCAAAGTGCATCCTGGGAAAGGACGAGTCGTGGGTGCTGAGACAAATTGTGCAAAAACAACTCGGTGATAATGATTGGCCATGTGAGCGGTGTCATGAGACAGCGATCTGATATTGGTGGTCTGATGAACCCTCTAAAAGGAGGTCAGGGACAATATGGCTCAGGCTGGAACAATGAGACATTTGTACTGCTGTGCTCCATCCATATCATGGGTTGTTTTCTCGCTTGTCACACCAGTGTCTCATGAAGATGTTTTGGCAACAATGAAAAGTCATCAGGCAGGTTTTCACATATTGGTGTGGCAAAGCAGAGAAAGCTGAAAGGCAACTCATGCTGTTGTTCCCTGAATATTCCCGACCAGAAACATCCATTAGCCTAATGCGACATTTATTTCTAGTCATTGCACTTCTGACAGAAATTGTTTTATTTCTCAACATGTGGTGTCACACAAAAATGCTTCAAAACGATGTAGTTATGATGTATAGCTGCTGGACTCAGAGCTTTATTAACAACACAGATGATCTGTTGCTTGGGGTAATGATTGTTTGAGACACTGGTTTAAATATAACAAACTAAAGAGGCATCCATCTATTACTCTCCTTTTTTACTACAGACATTTTTAAAGATCTTACAATTAGGGTTGCAAAGGGGTGGAAAATTTCCGGTAAATTTCCAAAAGCTTTCCATGGGAGGTTAAGCTGGGGCATTCTGGAAATTTTGTTTTGTCATAAGCGGACATGCACACCAACTAATACATTTTTTTTTAAATGACATTTTTGACTTTGATTTAGTTGTGAGTAGAACTTGAAATGATGATTTCATTGAACAACAAAAAAACATGAATGGTGAATAAAATAAACATTCTCTATGCCCCCCACTCAACAAAAAAAAAAAAAAAAAAATGCAGTGCAAAAAATGAAAAGCAAAATGAAAGCATTTTCTCTCAAGCTTCTCTGGCTTCTGCATTTTTCTGCATTTGATTTGATTTGATTGATGCTGGATATATGAATATAAATAGGCTAGATGGGTAGATGAACACTCCTCAGTCAGGATGCTAAATCAAACTATAACCTGCATTCTTTTATGAAAACAGAAAACAACAGCATCACAGCTCAGCAGCATGATAGACTGTCTCTTCAATAGCTATGGTATAAATACATTGCGGGGATGTATTGATTTATTTTGTTGTTAATTCAACTTCAATACCATAGATCAAATATATTTAACCCAGTAATGCCATCAAAACTCACTTGACTGGATGTCGTCCGTGGGTTCAAATGTAGTTTTGTGGCTTCAGTGTGCAGGATTATAGAAATGATCTGTGCATGTGATGGATGAATTTGCATTAAATCTGGCTTTAACCAAGATTATTCAGCACATTTTTTTCCAGCTATGTTTAAGTTCCTTGTGATAGGCTAACCTGCAATTTTGCAAATACCCATTTGTTCCCATTAATTTCTATGGAAAGTTTTCAACTTTTTTGCAAAATGTTCAACCCTAGTTAGACCTCTTTTCTCTCCAGTATGGCCTTGCTGTGTTGGTCCATTGATATTGTGTAACCTGTGCTCTTCTTTTGTTGTTTCTGTGCATTTAATACAGTTATACAAACAAAGTTATTGTTGTAACTCCTCAGCCACATCCCACACTTAGAAAACTAGATGTACCATCTGGTTGCCATCAGTGCGGCGTTATGATTGTGCCCAGCAGACGAACCTGTTTGTAATGGCCTGTTGAGAGTAGAAGCTAATGTGGCTAATTGTCTTGGAAATTATAGAGAAGACCGGGGATGTGCTCCCTCATTACGTTGGCCGGTGTATACCACAGATATAATGTGAGAGGGGAGGATGGTGGAGCTCACTCAATTTCCACGGCCAAGGAGCTCAGAGATATCCAAGTGCCCAGAGGTGGGAGGTGAGAGGTATACTCGATTCTCTGCCTATCAAAAATGAGTGGATTAGCCTCACCGCCACTGAAGAACCGGTGAGGTCAGAGAATATTAGAGGGTGATCCTGCATTAGGATTATGCTCCTCTGTTTAGCTGTGTGCAGCAGGTGTTGGCAGAAAATAGATCTCCCAAGAGCCGACAGGTGCATTCAGTGCAATGCAGTTGATTGAGGATAAAATTGGCATTTACGATTTTAATTGTAGCTTTTTATGGAACCGCGGTCCCTGGCCAAATGGAAGGCCGCGAGGACATAAAAATGTACTTGGAAGAGTTTCTGTACGAGTTAAAATGGATCCTTTTTTAATGCTTACCATGGCCTCGTTCACGCTGCCCTGTAAAGACCGTCATTTTCATTCTGTCATTAAAGTCTCATTTTTGCGCTAACTCCATGAAAGGCCCTCAGACTCCAGAATACTGCGAGGGAACATCTTATCAAACCACAGATCCGGCACTGTTGGCTAATCCAAATGAATGTCATATAATCAATGGAGTGCCCTGGCGGCCCAGAATCCTCTGCCCTCCAAAGAGGCCCAACTGCCAACGTCTCCCAGATGGCTTAACAAGTCCAGTTCATTAAAAACAAAACGATCCAAGCCCTTCCATCCAAACCCGAGAACACAGGGAGAGAGTGTGGGACGGGATAAGCGGTGGCTTATTTCCCATCGACAGCTGTCAGCTCATCAGCTCATCCCTGCCTTCTCTCTTCAGTCTGCACAGAAGACAATTAACTGATTAGGCTTAGTGTTTGCTTAGATTAAGAAAAATCACAAGTTGAAGAATTCCAGGAGGGAGCTGTGTCACTGACATGTTTACATGGGAGGATGTGTTGTGTTCGTAGCATTGCAGGTTTTTTTTGGCAGGCAGCCGCGGGGTGGAACAACTGGAGCCTCCGTTTGGCTTTCAGCTCATGCCCCGTGTTGGTTTGAGCCGTGTCCTATAGAGTACATCTGGAGAAATCACAACTGCACTGGATGAACTTTACATGATCCATATGAAGTGTGCTTTCTAGGCACAGCTTAGGATTTAGCCCACATGAGGCACACAGTGAAGAACTGGGATTTTGCAAAGGTTAATAACAACAAGATATGAAACTTTATATATGAACTGCTGGTTCAGATGAGCTGTAGATTTATAGGTCAGATACTGCCTGCAAAGTTAGGTTTCAAACTTTTAAATGTATGTGTGAAAAGGAAAGCAAACATTTTTTTCCCCTCCAGTCTTTAGACCCTCAATCTGTAAAATTAATGACTTATTCAGTTGTACTTCAAGGGCATAAGATCAGATCTTGCGTGACATTTCTCCTCGACATGAGTGGATTTGACAAGAGCTTGTTTGATTTTTACATCGTCATCATGGAGCCTCGCTGTCAGTCAGCCAGCAGTCTTTTTAAATGGAAACCCTCTGGAAAATGGCTCAGGGCCATGACAGCTCAAACCAGCCGGTTCTGCAGCAACAGCTACCCAGAAATGCAGCGCCTCCCTAACTACCTATAACCCATTCTGCACTTTGAAGGCACGCTTTCCTTTCAAGGCAATGCATTATTCACACTCTGTACTTTGTTCTGATATTGCTGTGTTGTTTTTGTTTGTACATTATTTGTGTGAGTGCCGCTGAATGTCTCTGTTTAGTGTGCTGGGCACCCAGAGAGGTTTTTAAGTGTTGTAATGATACAGCAATTAATTCTTTAATCTGAAATCCTTTGATTTGACTTGATGGTGGTGGTGGTTTCTCTGTTGCCTCCTCCAGTCATTTCAGTGCCAAACCAGAACAAAAGTGTGAGCATCAGATCAAAGACAGTTATGCTAGTTTACATAACATTACTGCAGCTTCAGCCCAAATGGATTTCATTGTGCAGTTCATCATAGCTTAAGTGAGAATCACTCCTTTAAGGCTGTTAAGACTTGCGAAACTCACACGGCAGCAGCTCAGGGTGCTGATAAACACATCAGGAAGACTGCATGCTGTCTGTGCCTTGGCTTGTAGTGGAAATTTAAGCCTGGGTTTCAGTGAGACTTACTGGTCTTGCATAAGCTCCTCCGCTCACTACAGTTTTGCATGAGTCATCCTCACACACTTCTGGGTTTGCCTCCCTTTGGTTAAGTATCCTGCAGCTTGTTCATCAATGATCTCCGCTTTCCTTTCCTTTTCCTTTTTTTGTTTTCTAGGTGCCAATCTCCACGGATATTCACAACAGAAGCGAGCTAGTTATGCAGATCATTTAAACAATGCCACTTAGGATTGTTTTGCATATCTTGGCTGCAATTTAGAGATATTTTGGAGGTAATTTAAGTATTTACATAAGCAACGTTCGCTTGAGCCTTTCCTTTCCCTCACAGGCTTTGTCATCTTAAGTGAAGTTTTTAATGGCTCTGCCTCTCAGGATGATGCCACTTTAACAGAGTTAGTTGGTTCAGGTTGCTGTACTGCATGTGGAATAAAAAAGCCGAATCGGCATATGTGCCTAATCCATCAGGTATATTGTCCTCGTATATATATCGCCCAAAGCAGGACACACAGGCGGTTGTAATTCATAAAGTAAACACGAACAGACACCCACCCACTCCCCTCGATTTACGGTGGTGTGATCATCGCTTGACCTCATCGCTAAATGCAGCCTTCCTCCTTGCATTTCAATGAAGCGGACCGTTATCAATATTGATGGCAGTTCATGTCTCTGTTGACTTAATTTTCTGCTCCCACTTAAAACCATGTGGCCCCGGTGCCATTGCCAGGCGACACAGTACATAAACTTGGGATGGCTTGTAAGAACCTCCTTGGAGGACACACTGCCCTTAATAAGTTGGCGTCGAGCGCAGGTCATCACATTTTGAAGTTTGTTTCGACAAATCCCTGTGCCATCCATCTGTCGCTGTCTCTTCCCTCAGATATCAAGCAGATGTGAAAATTAGCATTTCTACACAATCCCAGACTGGTGCACCACCAGAGCTGTTAATTATTCCCAGACTGAAACTTCACTCGAACTTGAGCTTGAACTTTTTAGCGAAGCCATTCTCGGTGCTAACTCCTTAAGCTCGTTTCCGCTGGTGCGCGGCGCTCGTCGGGCTTTGCGCTAAAGCTCACGTGTCAATCAATCAGTGCGTCCTTTTTTCATTGATTTTCTGCTGATGAAGTTCAGGTTTCTCGTGTCTTTGTCTTTTGATCCGTGGTGTGTTCAGCCACGGTTTGCTGTTGCTGCTCATGCACACCTCTGAGACAGCCTCTTCAGCTCATTCAAAATGAACTGCTGCCTCTGGGAACATGAGATGCATTTTTTACCTGTGCACCTGCATTTTTCCTTCAGTTTCCATGGACAGACCTACAGCACACCACACTGGTTGCTGTGAGACCAACAACAGCAAATATAATAGCTTTCATGAACTTGCCTGAGGTAGAATTGCTATGACAGTAGCAGCAGCAGCAAATGTACTCCCATCAAAATGTCACAGATTATTACTTAATTTTTCAGCTATTTCCCTTTGTCCATCAGTCTCAGTAGTTGGTGCGTCCATTAGGTGTCACAGTGGGCAGGATGAGGTGTTCTCCACAGTGGGGCGAAGCTTTAATTGTGCCAAGTCACCTGTGAAAGACTAGTAGCTCGTAAATGAGCCAGGCGTCCCGTTGGCCCGGGCTCTTGCGGCTTGCCTCCTGTCTCTGTTGCTTCCTCCTTCGCTCCCTCTCCGTCTCTCTCTCTCTCTCTCTCTCCTTCCCCTCTCACTCTATCCCCCTCTCTCTGCATGTGTCTGTCTGCACTCACATCTTGGCGGTTAGGCTAACACTCAATCACATCGCCGCATTGGCATGAGGCATTGCATGCTAATAAGAGCTTAGCTGCCACCTTTAAAAGTTGCTGCTGCCATTATTCAATCGCATTATCATTGCATGTTAATTTTTACAATGATTAAAAACTGCCGTAATGTATGAGGCTCATATAATATTAAGGATTAAGACAGCTATAATGTACTCCAACTTCTAGCACTGCGACGTGAGCAGCGATGTATATTCACAGAAGTGTGACTGTAAAAATGCAGAGTTGGTTTTGTTCTGAGGTGTTAACCTTGTTGATCTCCCGTCTCCTCTCAGGTGGAGGTGAATCCGCTGCTGGCCATGTGTTTCTGCTGAGGCGTCGTCTTCTGGCAAAATGAGGCTGGTCCCCGGCTCGCCTCGACCCCGTCTGCTGGTGGTCCTGGCTCTCACCTTAACCGCCGTCTTACCTCAGCTGTCCTCAGGAGCCACACCCTTCCCCCAAGACCTGGAGCCAATCAGCATCGTGGGGAGAGAGCGTAAGTTGGCCCTTAATCCTCGCTGCAGGAATAGATGAAGTGAAGCAAACGGCACACCAGGCATCGGCATAATAATATGCGCTGGATGGCTGTGTTAAAAGGCCCACACACACACACACACACACACACACACACACGAGAACAAGGCCTTTTGAACTTGGTTGGCACCAATTAAACACAGTGAGGCAGTCCTCATCCACGTTAACTGTGCTAGTGAGACAGTAATCAGATCCAACAACAGGAAACAATTATAATACTATTTTTAGCGTTTTAGGATTTTTAGTTATTCGTCTTTGCAAAGTCAAACACCACCAAATGAACCGGCCGGCCGGCCTGAGCGATGCTCATAAACTCCGTCCAGTGAGCAAGCACTGCAAAAACGCAAAATCTTACCAAGATTATTTGTCTTATTTCAAGTCAAAAATGTCTTATTACTAGTCAAAATATCTCATTACACTTAAAATAAGACATGATCACCTCAGAAGTAACTTGTTTTTAGACAATTGTCTCTTGTTTCAAGTGAAAATTTGCTTGTTTCATTGGCAAAATTTGTTTCTTGTTTCTAGCTAATTTTCATTTATTTCAAGTGAATTTTTCCACTGGCAAATTTTGCCAATGAAACAAGCAATTTTTCACTTGTTTCAAGTGAATTTTTACTTGAAACAAGTGAAAATTGTCTAAAAACAATTTATTTCTGTGGTGATCATGTCTTATTTTAAGTGTAATGAGATATTTTGACTAGAAATAAGACATTTTTGACTTGAAATAAGACAAATAATCTTGGTAAGATTTTGCGTTTTTGCAGTGAGCTTTGACTTTTATTTTGAAAGCGAAATGCAGCAGAGGTTCATTTTTCCGCTTTAGCTCCGACCCAAGAAAACCTCTGTAGGTGTGACTGTAGCGCGAGAACTGCCAAGTGCAGAGCGCAGTTCCAAGATTATAAGCTAATATTTTGACCATGGAGGATTATTGACTACAGTGACACACTTATTGCACTGCTTCATTGGACCACCCTTGGGGCCCATCAGCGGCACCCAATCACCTGGGAGGTCTGCAGAGGAGGTCCTGGCTGGTAAATGTAATGGCCCATAATTGATTTAAGAGGTGGCTGAGACCATGGCCCGCACACTGTAATTGATCTATCTGGAAGAGAGTAACGCAACCATTAGCAGAAATAGCCGCCCTAATAGTCCTATATGTGGAGCTCCATCCCAGGTGTAATGAGAGCCATTTGTCACCTCTGGTTCCAGCAGGTGACAGCGTGGCAGAAGGCTCCTCACAACCCGCTGCCACGTCCATTAGGTATGGTAATGCATCGGCCGCCCAAACTCTTAGGCATCATTCCTCCCTCACTACTTTTTTAAAGGAGTCGTGAGCAGATGACTCGTCTTAACGTTTCCCCCACTTTCTGTAATAAAGTTTGAACGCCGATGCTGATATTTTATTCTTTTGGAAGTGCCATTTGCTAACGTTAAATATCTGTAAATTATCACACAGATATCCAAGATTCAAGATCCAAGATGCTTTATTGTCAATTCTGCCATTATGTGCCAGTCATACAGAGAATCGAAAAAAAAATTTTCACTCTGACCTTATCCACGGTGCAAACAGTGCAAAAAGTTAAGTATAAAAAACACAATTAAATAGTGCAAAGAGAGAAAAAAACTGCTTTAAAGAGCAATACAAAAAACAATATAAACAATAAACAATATTGCGACAAAACACAAAAACAAAACAACAACTCTCATTCCACAGTGATCCAGTATTTGCCCCCGAATTTTGTGGCGGCTATAATAGTGATTTCAAACCATGTGCCAAGACTAAGTGATTTAAATACAACACCTTCGACTAGAGAGGAGAAACAAATAATTCAGGCTATTACGGGACATTAAAATTCTCCCCTGAAAGGCAGGATGGCCCACCTCTCCTATTCTGTGGAAGATTAATTGAAGAATTAATTCACAAAAAAATTGTTTATGAAAAATTAGTGCCACTTTTAAATCCAAGGACGTAGTTTTTACAGTGTTTTTCCAACTGCCCAGGTGACACCATTTACATTAGCAGAAGAACGGAACAGCCTGGCAGTTTCAAAAGTTCACCCAGAAAGATGGTGATTTATTGATCATTTGTCCTAAATAGTGCTGTAGGTTAAAGTCAAAGTGAGGTTGCGATTGCCGTCCTAAGATGTAGCGTATGTCCTGTGTCATTGCGCCAGTGATTTCCAATGATTACCTGGTTTGGTAGCCGGATTCGGATCGTTATATGAGCGATTGACGGGATGATTGACAGTTTTTTTTTTTTTTCCCACGCCGATGTGTAGGTGATAATAACTAAACAGTCAGAATTAAGATGTTTTAAAAATAATCTCTAGAACTTGTCCCCTGCTGTGCGTTTGGTGATGTCGCTGGTGGAGCCGTGTGTCCGCCCACTGAGCCCTGTTAATCAGCTCGAGTGACAAGCGAATTTTAAATCCTTAATTACAAACCGGTTTGCCATCTCTTTTCCGTGGATCTGACACCTCGCATCTCCTTTCTCCTTTGCAAAACTTTGCTCTGCGCTCCGTGAGAGTAGATATAGATACGTGTACCTTTATAGATATGATTTGGATTGTGTGTGCATGTGTGTGTTCAGTGGTCTGTCCTTTACTGGCACACATCTTTTGCTTAGTTTGCACAGAGTTTTTTTTAATATGTGCAAACCTACATCCATGCTGACATTTCACCGGTGTGGCCAATCAGATCGCCTATCAGTGATCTCAAGTCATCATCAATGGACGATATGGAAATAGAAATGATCGAAGCTCAAGTCTTGAATGGTGGTGGGGCTTTAGATCAGGGGAAAAGGGGTAGAAGTGGAAAAAAGTGGTCAGCAATTTCAATTTTGTTGCAGGTTTTAGCAGTTGATTTTAAGTAGCTGTGGTCAATGAGGAACCTGAATGACTCTGACCAGCAGATATCCGATATTTAATAAAACATGGAGCAGATACGTGCTAAAGAAGACACGGGGCAGATGTTTGTCGTGGGGCTCAGAAACGAGGCGGCGGGGTTACTCGTGCTCACAGAGGTCTGCAGCACTGCCCTCGCCTACTCCGGTTAATTGTGGCCAACTAAGGAGAATATTGCCTTGAGCAGCACCCCAAAACTTTAAAGGAAGTAAAAGTGCTGAAGAGTAATTAGAGGATCTCATTCGCCATGGGGGGGTTAGGGGGTGGGCGGGCGAGCCACTGGGAGTCTCCCCGCCAGACAGCACAGCAAGGTCCACCACTCAGCCAGTCATTAGGAGTTTAAATCTTTAAAGAGTCGATTCGAGACGAGTGGTTAGGGGAATGTACGGCTCCCCGTAGAGGGAGTAATTTCAGATTGTGGTGTGTTTCTAGCTGGGGATTGCTAATTCAGCAGCAGCTCAGGTCAGATGGGAGGCTGCAGGGCACTTAATACAGTGCTTTACAGAGCCGGTGCACCCCGGCCCCGCGCTGAGGCGTTGCTTGGAGAAATTGGAAACGGCACGTTTCTTTGATGTCGCAGACAGCCCGGTGTCAGAAATGAGCAGGCTGATTTCATTCAGACTGGGGTGCCAGATTTTTGAATCAAGTGATTGTGAGTCATGTTTGTTTATCGCCTGGCTGTCGCTGCCCCATGATTAACGTACTGGACACCAACTGCTACAGTCTGAATTAAAATTTGTCTGTAGCGAGTTAGTCATTCCACTGGAGCTACAAATGGCAGCGAGGGGGGAAGAGAAACAAAGACAAATGAAAATAGGGCTCAGTGCAACCTAGAGCTGATATTAAATCACCCTTTTCTTTTGCTCTCACTGCAGCACTTCTCTCAGTTCATCTTATTTCATTGTTTTTGTGCTGTTGCCCACAGACATATAATATGTCTTTTTTATGCACGAGTGCACCTGATTGCCAGAGAATCACATGCTCACTTTCTGTCTATAGTAACAGGGATTTTTCCCCCCTGATTTAAAAGCCAGTCTCATGTGGATTACAAATATTTAAGACCTGAATGGGTGAAGGCATTCAGACTGCTTGTGTCTCATGTTGCATTAATGACAGCACTAAACTGTGAACTTTGTGACCTCCAACACCAAAAAAAAAAAAAAGCCGTTTAAACTTCGGTTTACCAGACGATCCCATTTTCCATACACATTCCTTTCATTTGTGGCCTTGTCCTCATTTGGCATGTTCCCCAGACAGGTCTGTTAAGAAATGCTCAGCAGCAGTCATTTATTTAAATCAGGCTGACTTCTATGACACGACCATCTTATTTGCAACTTTGGAGGCTAGTTTTCCCCTGCTTATCCACCCCCACAAGCACACATTAGCATACATGTTCAGTGTTTTCAGTACAATAGGCCAAGTTGTAACCCACGTCCAGCTTTTCTTAAACTGAACCGGTGTGATGTTTTTTCATCAGTTACTGATGCTGTGTTACTAAACGTTGAGCTAAAATGAACACAATCAGATCTGAACGTTGAAAAGACACTCATTAAAAGTCAAAATCTTTTTGTCCCCCTTGCTTGTTGACTAAAAGATTTTTTTTTTTCCAGTTTTTAACAATTTGTTGTTTGTGTCATGTTTTCCCAACTAAACATCTGAATGAAGATCCTCCGCTGGGAAGACATACTGTAAAAATACTGTAAATTTGCACGTTATACTGTAAATTTGCACATTGCCCACATCTATGCACATTGTATACATCGATGCACACTGTTTTTTTTTGTTTGTTTTTTATCATCTATTTATCAGCTATTTATCATCTGTTTATACTGTAAATTTGCACATTGCCCACATCTATGCACATTGTATACATCGATGCACACTGTTTTTTTTGGTTTTTTGCACATTGTTTTTTGCACATTGGGTACTTAGATCTTTAGATCTCGAGTGTCATCTTTTATTCTTTATTTTTTATATTTTTTATTATTCTTTATTTTTTTATTATTCTTCATTTTTTATTATTCTTTATTTTTTATTTACTTAATCTTGTACTCTGTGGATACTGCTGAAAACTGTGAATTTCCTTCGGGATGAATAAAGTATCTATCTATCTATCTATCTATCTATCTATCTACATCAGCTGGAAACTTCTGGCGCTGAGTTTTAACGTGAATGATTTCATTTTCTCCCCCCCAACACAGACTCCTACCTCTACCCCGGCTTCCAGGGACTCATGTCTGACAACGACACGGTGCGCCTGGGCCTGGACTTCCAGAGGATGCTGAGGATCAACCATATGCTCTACATCGCTGCCAGGTCAGGCATCACCGTCTACCTGCCACTGCACCGATATGCAGGATCCAATATCACTATCCTGCTGTTTAGCATCTAATCGCCGATCTTTGATTCGTCTATGTTTTGCCATCTTGCATCTCTACATGCTAACAATGAAAATTTGCATATCCAGACTCATTCAGAGCATTCTGCATATGTAAAAATGCAAATCTTCACCTTTTCACATACAGTATGTCAGTGCTGATGTTTAGCTCTTCCTTTTTTTCCCCCACTCCTATAGACACTGATGTATTACAGCTCCTGGTTCATGTGAACAACAACCAGAGTGATGCATTTACCTCAGACCTGTAAACCATCACAAAAAAGCAAAAACAAAGTGCTGTATTTTACTAGGTGTAATATATTCAGCGCTCGCTATTGCTTTCTATTCTAATCTATATGCTCTTCTCTGTTGCTAAGATTGCCTAATACCCCCCATAGGAGTCAGTGAAGTTTCATCTAATCTTTTATTCATTATACCTTCATTTTTAAGGCCAGTTGACTCAGAAGAAAATTTTTATTCACAGTATCTTGATAGCCAGGC
Organism: Myripristis murdjan; assembly: GCF_902150065.1. Classification (NCBI taxonomy): domain Eukaryota; kingdom Metazoa; phylum Chordata; class Actinopteri; order Holocentriformes; family Holocentridae; genus Myripristis; species Myripristis murdjan. The sequence goes on along the minus strand of NC_043995.1, from coordinate 29,660,501 downwards.
TTAAGGCGAAAGGTCTGATTTGGAACTGGGGGGGAAAAGGAGCAAAAAAACAAAACAAAACAAAACAAAACAAAACAAAAAACCTGGGAGATGAGACAAGATTGCCAGCAGTTTGCAAGAGGCGACAGAAAAAACAAAGAGAAGCAATGCAGCGCAGGACGGGCATAAAGACTCGGAGACAGCAAACAGCATGACAAACGATATGACAAGGACACCACAAAAAGTAATTACAACATGCAACGAAAAACACATGGCACCTCCGATACAGACGTTAGCGCAGTCGTTTAGTTGTGAAACAGCTGCATGTGTGTCTGAGACGGAGGCCTTGAAGACAGACAGTGATGGAAATATCAAGTTTCTGACTGTCTTGTTTTTTTTTTTCTGGTATTTCAGAAGCGACAACTCCTGGTCAGTATAGGCGCTTTCCTCCTCCGACTGTATCAGCAGGACTTTTACAAATCATTACAGAGTGTCTTCCAGCCTCATTTCATATAGCTTCTCTCTTGATCAAGATGTCACGGGTTAATTATCTAAAAAGTATGAGGTCCCACCTCTGCTGCCCCGTTTTCATTGTGCAAAATACATTATGCTACAACGCTGGCCCTCTCCCAAAACTGCAGCGCTGCGACTGCCAAGAGCTCTGTCCAAAAAAGGTATGGAGATTCTTAATGTACCTAAGTGGACTTCATATTTTCCACAGCTGCGTACAACAAAGTGCAGGGCTCACTTCACAAAACTTATTCAAAGGGGTTGCAGGCTGTCAGTGCTTTGGAGAGCTCGCTGTGTAATTCCTCTGATGGTCTCCTCTGCAGTCAGAAAGGGTTTGCAAACCAATAAGCTTGTCGTTTGGTGTCGTCTATGAGGAACTCACCTCTTACTGCTCGAGTTTAACGGCTCTCATCAATCCTGTTTAAAGGGATGGAGGGGTTTTTAAGGGGGCGGGGGGCGTGCTTTCAGAGGTTCATGATGGAGGCTTGTGTGCAGAAGCCTCAAAGCCGAGCGAAGGCAAGGCGAGACAGTCCACTAATGCTGTCTTAACTTTTCATCTCCTGCAGGGACCATGTGTTCGCCATCAATCTCGCCACCTCCTCCGAGCAGATCGTCCCACAGCAGGTAGGAAAGTCTCTCCCATGATCATGACTTCAAACCCGCCGCTGTCTCCCTCGCCGCCCCGCAGGGCCCGGCTCTTTATCGGGGCGTGGTATCTTTTGGAAATGTTTTGGAAGTCGGGGCCCAGTGCCTCATAATCAATACCCGGTCCCGAGATGCAGCGTTTCGTCGATATGTTTGTTGAATCAAACACATTTCTTTTGAGAACTTTTTTTACTTTCTTTTGTAACTTGTACATCCCGCCGTCCCACAACAAGTCAGACCGAGCTCGGCTGATTTCCTCAATGCATATTCCCGTAATCGACGTGAATTCTCACTGTGAGAATCGGACATTTTTTGTGCTTTGTGATGCTGTTCGGTCCTTGAAAAGCAATACCGTTAAATTGATAAATGAGTGTTCATTACGTGGTTCTACTTCCTATCATTTTGATAAGATGAAAATAGGTTGTGTGGTCTCCAGGGTTATGAATAGACAATTAAAACTCTGTGGACATTCTGGATAATATACCGCTAATAAGGACAGACCTACTTTTTGTAAATGTGTTCAATGCGAGGAATTGGTGTTTAAACAAATTTGTTCTTGTTTTTGTCTGCAACAGGCCGTCTTGTTTTTACACGAAAAGGCTCTAGTAATGTTTGTATCTCATTATTTTCCTCTCTAGCCTTCCCCTGTCTTTCCATTCAAGTATTAAGCAATCTCTCTTCAGACATATATCCAATAGAAGCAGAGCGGTGCTTTTGTGGCTTTTGAAGTGCTGTGCTCACTTCTATCTGAATCTCATTTGTCAAACATGATTGCACTTAAATAAAAGCTCTCCAAGGCCTGGACTTTTGTTTGCTTGTATTTAGATTAGCCTCGAGTGCGGATATTCATTCCCATAAGGCCACCGCTCCATGTCAAGGAGATCCAAGCTATTGATTTGGGTGTTGACTGTGGTAGAAAGAAATGGGAACTCCGAGCGCTATAATGCCAGTCTGTCTTTTTTTTTTTTCGGTAATGTATGTGACAACTTAGATATTGAATGTTTGTATGCGGTGCATTTTTTAGCCATTCGCCCAGCCTCCTGCCCCTGCTAGTGTGACAGTGGGAATCGAGTGGAAAATTAATGAAGACAGCAGCGTGCCACTATTGCATTCTGACTTTCCGATTCCTGTTATCCGTCTGGGCGAGATCATTAGTGTGTGACTGAGTCATATCACCATCTAATGGTGTCTCCTCTTCATCATAGATCCATTTCTTCACTTGGGCTCAATTTCAGGCCAGTTCCCATCTTTCATATCCCGGGCTCATCCACATTCTCCCCTTCACTGATCTGCCTGGGCCTGGGTGGCCATAAGTAATTATTAGTAAACTAAATCGAGCGTGGACGAGGGAGGGCCTATTACCATTTTGCTGACTCCTATTGAATCCGCTGAGATCTTCAAGAAGGAGCGGCCCACTGGAGATGTCGCACTCCGGGACAAAGGGGGAAGAGGAACGGGTTAAAAATTAGACACGACAAATGAGACCGCCACGTCCTGCTTGGAGAGTGATTAGTCCCCTTTTCACCGCTAATTAGAGAGAGCCTATTCATATTCCTTATGCATGGATGGATACATAATGGATAGATGAATATATGGATGGATGTATGATATCAATGGGTAGATTGATTGGGCCTTTTGTATTTTACAAACATTAACATTCGTGGGTCGAACATCACCGTCCGCCCCCGACCCGCAGCTGTCCTCAATTTTCTGTGAAAGGTGGGAGCTGGTGATCTTATCCTGTCGCTCATTTTTAGAGATTGTCTCCTGTTTGCATTCTGTTTGTGTCTTGGTTTTCCAACAAACAGAAGAACAAGATAAACAAAATTGTCAGTGTGGCCGGTAAGATTGCTCCCTAAGTAACAGATAAGAAGGAATGCCCTGGGGAAGATGGGAGGAAATGCCACCGCTCCATACAAACCACGTCGGCGGCTGTTGGATTTATGAACAAGTCTTTATGATTCGTGTTTGCTTTGCTGTCATTATTGTACAGTTGCTCTGTTTTCCTGTGTGGATGTTTTCATGTGTCGTCTGGATGTTTTTATTGTTAATCTCACAGCCGGTGGGCACAAAATGAATTTCTCCTCTTGAATAATGAAGACAGCCAAAGCAAACGATGTAGTTCCCAGAGCACCTCCCTCTTTTTTTGTTCTTTGAATGGAATGAAAGTAAAATAATGTTGGTTGTCATGCCAGTCAGAGGGTTTTTAGATGCAAAAAAAAGGAAACCTTCCACAAGAAGGTCTCCGCCTTACAGTCAGAGTCTGGTCTGACGTCTCTTCAGGGCCAAGAAAACTGCAGGTTTTCTGTTCTGTCTGCTACTCAGTGACATTTACTTGGTGTACAAGGTCTCAGTGTGTCCTGAAAAGATAGACAGAATGAAGCCAACCTGACAAAAGAAAAAAAAAAACATACTACTTGTGGCCCTGAGGACTCTGAAGAGGGTTGACACCAAGACAAGACTGAGATAAAGGCAAATCCCGTCCGGTTTATAAGATGAAGACTGCAATAAACGGCGTCCTTCCAAATGTTAAAGTTATGATAACAGAAATGAAAATCTTCTTGTATCTTCAGGAGCTATGCACTACACCTGTCAACATCCAAGGCATTAAGGCACAGGCTTATTAGTGCATAAAGGGTTTTGTTCAAAGTGTTTGCAGGGCTGCGGAGGAAATAAATAAAAATGGGCGACATACAGACAAAGGAATCTGTGAAAATGTTTAGATTGGTGAGAAAAAATCCACCTTCAACACTCACTGAGACTAAGACAAGTCCAAATGACATGAGACTGCGGCAGTCCACAACATCAGGAACGTCTCCCTGAAAGGACCATACCAGTGATGTTGACTGTTTGACCAGGTTATGACAGTTTACCCACGTTTTGCATTGCAGCAGACCATTTTGCAAATCAGGCGGGGGGTACTAAACATATCATTGAAATCCCTCATTTTTTAACTACCGTATTTCACCAATTAATCGCCCGGCCGCAAATAGCCGCCTGGTTCTTATAAACGCCTGGGGTCTGCACCCATTTTGCGTATTAAACGCCCACCCGAATAACCGCCGGGGTGATTATTTGCATTATATTGAGGTAACCCAAAATAAGGCTATTCACCTTATTTTTGCAGAAGTAAACAGTTAGCCGCACAATAACTGTACAGCACTTCCGTTTTCTGTCAAAATAAGAGCGCTAGTCAACGTTACAAAAAAAGGGTGTACCGTAATCTTAAATCGACCGACTGTAAATATGTTGGACAGTAACTGTCATCACGATACTGGCCTGGTGCAGTTCTGTGCAAAAATAAATAAAGGCCTGCAGCGAATAGCCGCCTGGTTCTTTTAAACGCCTGGGGTCCAAGTTGATTTTGCGTATTAAACGCCCGGGGATTAATTGGGGAAATACGGTATGAATTTTTCGTCGAAAGTCCAACTTTATAATGTTCTGCAGCTAACAAACTCTTGACAACAGAATTGATTGACTATGTAAAGCAAATGTTTCTCCGGGGACTGTTTTCCCTGGCAGCGTGGATTATTTCACTCCGCCCAGTTTCAAAAAGCCATCAACCACAACAGTGCTGCAGCTTTCAGGGAAACTAATGTGGACGACTTTATCACAGTGATTGAGAAAGTTTAAAGTCTCTGTTTTCAGTTCATTCATTCATTATGATATGAAAATTAACTTTCAATGACCGGACAAAAGGTAGGACAAATGATATTGCAGTTCTAAAAAACAGCTGCTTGGTTTAACATGAGGCATACATATTTTGTAGATATTACACTAAACATGCAGAATCACTGGTGTGGTCCTTTAAGGCCAGACCAGACCGATGTAGCACAGCCCTGCCCAGTGTTAAGAGGTGATCCCAGGTCCTGATTGAGACACCGATCCGCTCTCTGGTCACATAGTGCAAGATGCTGGGGCTAAAAGTGTCAGGTGAATGCCTAAAATGGGACCGTGCAAACACATTCCCATCATCGTCGGCGGTATTGATAAGCTCAGAGGGAAGTCAGGTGAGTAAATTACCCCGTAGAGTTGGCAGCGGACAGGGGCCGCGGGCCGCTGCATTAAACCTTCAACCGGCCGACCTTGTTAACAAGTTGATGGATCTATTTCTATCAGACCCACCAGCGGAGGCACGCCGAGGCGACTAGCCCTGCTACAATGAAGTGTGAGTGTGTGAGTGTGTGTGTGTGTGTGTGCACATGTGTGACTGGAGGATGAGGTCATGGGTTTGGGCTGATAGGTTAATAGGAGCTAATTTGCTGTTCCTCTTTTTAGACTCTGACGTAAGGCGGTTATCCTTTATAGTCCTTTGGTTCCCGTGCGTGCACTTGCTGATCCAGTTCATTCATGTATTTATCTGTTTGAATAGGGACCGTGCCAATTTACATAGCTAGCTTTTGCTGGTGTACACACACACACACACACACACACACAAAGCTGATGTTCTGCATATAGAGATTATAGTTAGTGCAAGTTTCCAACTCCTGTCCCTAGTTTGGCTTTTTAGGAATGAGTGAAAGAACATATGAATGAACATTATAGTAAGAAGAAACTCTAAAAAGGCATCATATAGAAAAATGCATCTCAATATCACACAGCCTAGCAAAGTACTTAGACAGTAAGTGCATGCATACATTCATAACCTTTTAAGACAAAGGAAACATCCCTTTTGTATACAATTTAGAAAAACCTATCAAAGTCTTTCACATCTTCAATTAATTTAATTTTTAATTTCTGTTACCTTTTATTGTCCAAAAGAAGTCCTGCGCCGTCTGACCACTTTTTGTGAGCTCCTGTGATCCTATTACTATTCCGCCTACCGATTAATTTACTTAATATATCTGACCGTTTAAGCATTTAACAACAAGGTTCATATATTAAAATTGTATGAAGCTTTCAAAACTCAGTGAATTGTTGTGTTTTAGTACACAACTACGGTACCATCTCACAGTTGGTGTGTGTGTGTTTTTTTTTTTTAATGAATTATTTTTAAGGCTTGATTATACAAATATGCAACTGGTTCAATAGTTGCATCAGAGGCTTGACTCCACACTGTGATGCAGCAAAAATACATGGCGAAAAAACAAAATCATTGCATGCATGTATAATTGTGCTGAATGTTTAGGAATATCGTGTGGAAAACAATTTGTTTTTTGTTTACTTTCTTTGATGTGTTTAATATATTCACTATCCAAGATGGTATTTAGAAATTTGAATTCTTTAACCTCGTCAATTTCTGTGTAATCACTTTAAATTTTATTGGTTGAGATTGTTTTGTGAGAAATGCACGTAGAGACTGTTCTTGAAGATTAATTAATTATTATTATTATTATTATTTTAATGTATAGGAACCATAATGTTTGACGGGGCTGTGTAGGCCGGCTCAGGCCTGCGTAGCCCCTGCATAGATTTTTGTTTTCTTAGTTTGTTTGTTTTTTTCTGCCGACAGTTTATTGAAGTTAATGAGATTTTTATCGCAGCTGTCTCATAATAGCACTTGAACGATTGGGAGCAACAAAAGCTGGGATGGTGAAAAACAGCTTGTCTTTGAGCTGACAGTTGGCTGTCGGTTCATTTTTCAGAAACTGACTTGGAAGACGAAGGATGTGGAGAAGTGCACAGTGAGAGGGAAAAACAGCGTGAGTATTATCTTCCCGACACATACATCTCTCTCCCTCTTTTCCTCTGTTGCTGTTTCTATTTCTCACTCCGGCTCGTTCCCCCGCCTCCCTTCACCCCTCCGTCCTCGTCTTCCTCACGCGGTGGAGTTTTGTAATTCGGCAAGGTGTGCAGGTAGGTCAGGGGAATCATTGCCGCAGCCGTCAGGAGACACAGACTGGGGATTGTAGCATAGCATCAGCCTCCCCAGAGCCATAGTGAAACCACAAGGATCAGCGTGGGGATTATGGCAACGACTATAAAACACACAAAAAAAAAAAAAAAAAAAAAAGGTTGTGTGTGTGACTGCATGCTTTGTAAGTCCTGCTTTGATTCTGTTATTGCAACGTTAGCGGCAGACATGGATTGAGTCCCCGATGTACAATAACATGAGGATGTTGCCCTCTGGCAGGACGAATGTTACAACTACATTAAAGTGCTGGTGCCACGCAACGATGAGACGCTCTTCGCCTGCGGCACCAACGCCTTCAACCCCACCTGTCGTAACTACAAGGTAAGACATTCGTGCGTTATTACTGCACGCCGCCTCCTGGCCGGGATCGTTAAAAAACCTCAATTACAGATAAGAGATCACATTACGGCCATTATCAGAAATGTTGGACGGTGACCTTGTGTGCTGTTCGGTTGTATCCCATTACCCGAGTTGTAAATCAAAATGAAAAACTGGCAAAAGCGGTTCCACGTTATTACTAAACTGAATTTATGTGCCGTTATCAGGATTATTATGTCAAATAAACACACCGCAGACGCTCAGGCCGTGCTCACTCTGCAGCTGAAAGCGCCTCGCCGCGCCGCACGTGGCGCCGACCTGATGCTTTTTCTCATCGGTTCAATAGGAACAAGCTGTGCAGAGTCATATTTTTGGATCCCGGGACTCGCAGCCTCAGCGGCGGCGGGTCTTTTCTTTCACCTGAGACAGTTGTCGTAATCTTGGCCCGCCCGGCGGCTTGGCTGAGCCGACGAGCCGACGCGATGATGGAAACACTTGGAAGACTTGGATGGAAAGACACCGACGTGATTTGGTGTTAGGAGAAACCTCGCTTCTGTCCAGGCTTGGAGACAAAACTGAGCCGTGTCGGTACAAAAAGCAAGAAAAGCGTCGGTACAAAAACCTCTGTGACCTCGTTTGTCGTTGTTAGTCATTGGATTGTTTTTTTTTTGTTGTTTGTTTGTTTGTTCGGTATCAGATATCAAATTCTCAGCAGTCATCCGTCACTTTGTAGTTAAATTTAAATAAAATCCTCCAGCAAGATTTAGTCATGTGTTTCTATCAAATTATCACACATAACTACACCACCAGAGCATTTCATCAAGTTTTACTTGGAAAATCACTCAGATACAGCTCAGAGTTTGATTTCAAGGATTCAAGGAACTTTATTGTCATACCAGCTCACATTTACATGTTAGTGGTGCGAAATTAGGACTCAGGTCCCGGTATAAGCCTAAATAAATAAATAAAGCAAGGTTAAAAAAGAAGTGTAAATATAAAAAAGAAGATATATAAGTATAAACAGTATATATGAATATAAACACTATGTATAAGTATAAACAGTATGTATCACTATAAGCAGTTTATATGAATAAATATAAACAGCCTATATAAATATAAACAGTATATATATAATATAAACAGTGTATATGAATAGAAAGTGGACCAAGTGACAGAACCCGATGCCTGGTACTGGGATTCAGGAACTGTTAGACTTGATACACAGATTTCAAAGCCCAGTACAGTACATCTGATTTTTTTTTTTTTTTTTTTTTTTCATATCTAATAACTTCTTCTTTTTTTGGTTGTGCTCAATCAGGATGTTTTTGTAGCCGCTTGTTTTTCCAGGAGGCTACTTTAAGACTTTAATACTCAGTTTACTTTACTTACTTGACTTTAAAATCCCCTGCGTAATTGTTTTATTATTATCCTTATGATCCTTCATTATTACTGAGCTAATAATACAGGAAGGAAGAAAGAAAGATACGAGTTGCCGCCTGGAGCAGATAAAAGAAAATCAGATACGAGCCGCAGTTTGTAAGCGCGGTGTGGACGAGGCCTTATTTAGCGTCTCACATGGCCGGGCAGCATCGAGCGCTTGATGCCGGTGGAATAATATGTTGGCTCAACAAGACAGACAGAGCAATCTGTTGATGCGACGCGAGATATGCTGATAATGGCAATAAAACAACAGCGTCTTTCACATGTCTGAGACTAGTGAAGCCAAGTGAGTAGACGCACCAGGGAAGGGAGGGAGGGAGGGAGGAGGTGGCGTGGAGGAGAGTCAAGTGACCGGCCAACGCCAGGAAACTGGGCTCTGTGCAGCTCACGGCACCTCATATCCACCGTTATCCCACCGCTCGGGTGATTAATAACCGCAGAGAGAGAGAGAGAGAGAGAGATGCCAGAAAGCGTCGTCAGCTAAGTGAAAACATGCGCTAGAAAAAAAAAAAAAAAAAAAAACCCCACAGATAGCGTTTGTTTGAGTCAGGACAATGCAAAGGTGAGGCTCCAGCAGGCTGAAGTCTGCTGAACAAAAGCCAGGCCTAACGTTTTTTTTTTTTTTTTTTTTTTTTTTTTTTTTTGAGCCTCAGAGGTGACATCACGGTTTTGGACCATGATTCACAGCAGGCCATTAGTGGAGGAGGGGTGTATATAAGTTGTGCAGCATATAAATCTTAACAGTGCGGGGGAGAACGGAGTCTAAATAGGCCAAAGGCGGAATATCTCCAAGACTTCACACTTTAATGGGCTTTTTCCGGGGTATTTCCCCGCGTGTTCACCCAGAGGCCGATACTGACGGGCCAAAGGATCATCAGCGAGGACTGATGTGGAGTTTCCAAGTGGCACCCAGAAAAAAAAATGTCACTTTTATTCAGCTTAGTATTGGTGTGGTTAAAAAAACAAAACAAACAAAAAAAAAAAACAGGTAGCAGTGGAGCATAAAGAAACCCAGCCGTGCTTACAGTGGTGGAAAAAAGTTTTCGGACACCCTTAAAATTTTACACAATCTCAAATATTATCATGAAATATTTGTGGAAAAATCTTTTTTGTGTTTCAAAAGGTGTGGCTGCATTAGACAGATACAAACAAATACAAATTATATATTTTTTGTTTTATTGTTTACAAGAAAAACTAACCAAACTAGATTGTTGACAGTGTAATCTTTATCTTCAGGCGTGTTTCCTGCGTTTTAGCCATTTTTGTGTCTGAAGAACTTTCAGATGTGCTGCTTTATATAGACACGGAGCTTGGCAACAAAAATTGTGTCTTTTAATAAAAAGAACGACGTTCATCACTGGTACCAAAATGACCCAATACTCAAAATGTCTTATGTATTTTTATGGAACCAATCAATTTGAAGTTTTTAATGGCTTTTTTAGGATTTGTTTAGTATTTTGGCTGTGACTGTACTAAAAGAAATTGCACTTGAAGACCTAAGAGTGATTTGTTAATGCAATATTTCACAAATGCATGCGGTGTCCGAAAACTTTTTTCCACCACTGTATTTACATAATCTGCCTGAATAATGTCTAATTACAAAGCACCTCTGATTCAGCACATTAAAAGCGATATGATACAGTTAAACAAACCTCACCTCACCTAACGTGGCACAGATCTGATGTTTTTCTCACCGATTGTAGCGATAGGAACATCCATGTCGAGTCAGACTTCTGGGTCCCGTGACTCTCAGCCTGAATAGTTGCAAGTCTTTTCTTTCACCTGAGACCGTCGTCATATTCTTGGCTGAGCCACGGTGATGGGCTTCCAAGGGGTCTCAAAAAAAAAAAAAAAAAAATGTAATTTAGTTTAATATTTGTATGGTTAAAAAGACAGCCTAAAAAACAAGTAGCAGTAGAGCTTAAAGAACCCCAGCTGTGCTTATTTAATGAGTAGCAGCAAAAACACCTCCGATTGAGCACAGTAAATGCAACGCGATATAAAGTTAAAGGAAGATGTCTAATCAGAGAGAAACACAGCAAAACGATGTTGGCTCATTATCAACCCACCCACAGTACGGATCGTTGTGTACGTCTCTTTAAACCCACCCGGTGATAATATAAAGCTCTTGTCTCTTTTCAGGCTGAATCTAAACAAGCGAGAGTCTTCGTTTTTGTCCTTGACATGAAAAAAGTTTGCAAACCCCGGAGGCAGCCGATGGAAAGTGTTACAAGCAATAAAACCTTCCCCACCGCCTGAAACGTCATTGTATTTTCGCCGTGTTTATCCCACAGTATTACAGATTTTTCCATAAGTGAGGACCCAGGAGAAAAAAGCCCAACGTGCTGTTTTACCCACAAGTCCACGGAGGCCCGCTGAACATGTCTGCCACAGGCTCCCTGTGGTGGAGAGGAGCTGATTTACACTTCAGCCATGACACATCCGCACATTCTCACCCCCCCCCCCCCCCCCCCCCCCCCCCCCCCCGCCCCCCCCCACACCCCCCCCACCCAACCCAGCCCTCCCATTGTCCACCCCTGGGCTGGAAAAAAAAAAAAAAAAAGTACAAGTGATGACTATTCGGACAGCTGGGGAAGCAGGAGGAAGTGTAAATCACATGATGGAATCTGTCTCTGAGACGGCACTGAAATCCCACCGAGGACAAGGGGGGGTTGGATTGGGCTTGTGTGTGCGTGTGTGTGTGTGTGTGTGTGCATGTATGTGGTGTGTGCGGAGGGCTTGTTAAAAGGATGAATAGATGCTCAGCCATGAACATGCAGCCTCGCTGACCGGTGTGTGGAGCCGGCTGGGCTGCACACACCGCACAGAGGCTGTGTTTGACGTGCGCGGCGATACCGGAGCCTTGAAGCGTCAAATCTGTCCGTCCTGTGGTTATTACACGCCTTTGAATACTGACTTCTGATTCAATAGGAACGCCGAGGTCCGCTATTTCACACCGCACCGTATCACTCCGCTGACAGGAAGCACGCTCGATTTTGTCGATTTCTTATCAAATTAACTGATGATACCTGGAGCCGAAAAGACGCCGCTGCTCAAACTGTGAGAGCATTTTTTTTTTTTTTTTTTCCAATATTTTAATTTACTCAGAAAGAGTGAAACTTCTGATTGCTGGTAAAAGGCTGACAGGCAATCTTACCAGGGTTTTTGTTGTTTGTTTGTTTTGTTTTTTGTTGCCGTGGCTGCAGTCCTGCTGAATTTTTTATGTTGTTTGTATTGTTTTTTTTTTTTTTTTTTAGGCAGAAGCTTGTAAATTACTTCATCATCGCAAATCAATATTTCATGATACTGTGCATCAGGGCCTTGGATCACATTGCTGTGCCTTATTTTTTGGTAATTTTCTAACAGGCTGGCTGTAAACCAGGCCTCTGAAATAACATGCAGGCCGTCCAGCTGCTTGCACAGTGCAGGCAGGCTGCAGAATTACTATTACCTAAAAACAATGAGCTATCTGAAAGTCAAGTTGCCTGATATCTTGACAAACTAACAAAAATGCAAAACTAAAGTTAACCTTTGGTGTGCCAATGCACAGCTGGGATGGTAATCAAGCATTTTATTAGTATTATTTGCAGTGATGGTAGTAACGGCGTTACTAACGGCGTTACTTTTATCAGTAACGAGTAATCAAAGAAATGACTGTTTCCCCCGTTGTAACGCCGTTACCGTTACTGACAATAAAATGCGCCGTTACTTGCCGTTACTTACTACTAATACTTATTATTATTATTTTACGATCCTGTTCGAAAAATGTGCGTCTTGTGGAGAAAAAGCGGTGTGTCAATTTTCAAACTGGTCGGACTTTGCAGTTTTTCGTAACTTATCAACATGCATGAGGAATGACTGAGCACAAATTACAAGAGTCATCTGTGTTCTCCGACGGCAGAGCGGATAGTTTTGCCGCCTGTCGTACAGAAGACCACGGGTTCAATTCCCCATCCTGACTAACTGGCATCACTACTTTAAACTGTAATGTATTACTTTTTCAAAGTAACGTGCCCAACACTGACAATGATAGATGAAATTTGACAGCAATGTCCACACTGCAACAGCAACGCAAAAATATGTGCATTAATAAGAGGATTTAAGAAAAGAAAAAAGTAATCATAAAAATTACTTTCTCTTCTGCAGCAGTAATTGAGTAGTAATCAAAATGACTTTTTTTACAGAAGTAATTAGTAATTGTAACTTATTAGTTTTGTGAGTAACTGGTCCCAACACTGGTTATTTGTCTTCTGGTCATTTCCTCTTTTACTGCTACTTGCTGTGTGTCTGATTTCTATACTGAAGCCCTGCTGGGATGCACATGGATGAAATAATTCACTCCTAACACTTCACTGTGTGGTTTTTGGCGGAACACACACACACACACACACACAAACACACACACACAGGCTCTGGTCTCAGCTCTCTCATGTTGTTATCCCTTCCTTGCTTGGCAGACTTGGTCCTGTGAAAAAACGCCTAAACAAAAGTGCATTCTGTACTTCAATGAAAACAGCATCCGTTGCACGTAAACTCTCAACTTTGTGTGGAGGAGTACGTTCAGATACGGGCGTCATCTGACCGCGTCCAACGTTTGGTGGCTCGGCATCCTCGTGAAAGAAAGTTCAAACTCTGACAAAGACCGTCCGTGCGTCTGATTGGATGCCGATCACCAGACTGTCCTCATGTTTTGCCTTCCAGCTGTTCAGCACGAAATGTCAATTTTCCCCCAAAACGATCCATCGCAGTCCCTTTCTGCACACGTCGTAGGTGAGAAACGAGCCACGTTGTTCCCAAATCCTGCAACATTTTCAATCCGCGGCGCCTCGTTTACATCTTTCTCCACGATGTTAACAAGCGGCGAGTGAACTTTATGCAAATGTGGCGACGCCGACGTGCCGGAAAGAGGCTTAACAATGCCTGGCAGCATGCGGCGCACGCAGTGGGAAGCGTGGAAATTGACGCCCATATGTGAACATGCCATAAGTCTGCACAAGGTCATGCGCTCCGATTGGCTGATCCTGGGTGGATGTCTGCGAACACACACACACACACACACACACGCATGCCAGAGGTATCAGAAAATTTCCATTCAGTATCACCACATTCTTCACGTTCGCAATTTACATTCTGTTTATGTGACATTTGAGGATAAAATGTGCTGTGTGTGTGTGTGTGTGTGTGTGTGTGTGTCATCAGGCTGTGCAGGGAGTGTTCAGCACTTTCACCGGGTAACAATAGAGCAGCAATTACACACACACACACACACACACCGGTGTGCCAGCAGAGAGCGGTGACACAGCATCACAAACCAACCCACGTGTTAATGGTCTGCTAACGAGTGTGTGTGTGTGTGTGAGTGTGAGTGTGTGTGTGTGTCACCTTGTTGCCACAGAGGGTGTTGAAGCCGCCCCGCATGACTTCCCATCTAACCTCGACTCCACTGACAAATACGCATCACACACACACACATGCACGCACAGGCATGCCCGTATTCCTGACACCCACCCAACACACACACACACACACACACACACACACACACCAGTGGGTTTTCACTTATTGTCATAGCCGAGGTTTACAGCCTTGTTAACAGCAGGACAGAAAATAGCAGCTAAATGTGTGTGGCGGGCAGAGAGTGCGTCCTCTGCCCGTGACAGCGTGACTTCAGACTCCACACACACGTCTTTGTTTTACAGCCGCGGCTCACACACACACACAACACATCAAATAAAACTAATCTTTATGATGCATGTGTCTCCATTCATTATGAGGGGCTGATTCGGTCCACGTCCCCCGTAGTCACCCATAATTCCTTCGACATAAAAGACTTTTGAGGCTTTGAGGGGAATTGATTTCGCAGTCCGAACAATAACAACCTCGAGGGTTTACACATGTAAACAGTAACGACGTCATTTTGTGTTTACAATGGACTCTCTTGTCCTTTATGGGCTGTTTTTGTCTATTGAGTTAGCGTTACAGTCGCCATATATAGACTTCTAAAGCGCTCTGTTGTTGTTGCCGTGTCCTCTCTGACCTAGATGTCCACGCTGGAGCAGGACGGGGAGGAGGTGGTGGGACAGGCTCGCTGCCCGTTCGAGTCTCGCCAGTCCAACGTCGGCCTCTTTGCCGGTGAGTGAGGCGGCGCGGCCCTCGTGGTCGTCCTGTAACGGAAAGGGCACAGGTGCAGCCGCCACACACCTGCTGATGTGTGTCAGTCGGCGGCTCTACGTGGTGTCCAAGTGTCCGAACGAGGTCCTGTGTTATTCAGCTCCCAGCAGTTTGTCTTTAAATTTTCTCTGGCTCTAAATTTCTTTGCAAATTAAGTGAGTATTTATTGAATGAATTTTAATGTGTTCTTTTCAGTTCTGAGATAGATAGATAGATAGATAGATAGATAGATAGATAGATAGATAGACTTTATTGATCCCAACCACGGAAATTCTGGTGTTCCGGCAGCAACAGTAGAAACATATAATAAAGTTAAATAAAATAGAATAAAGGCTAAATATATACAATAAAGACTATAAAGACTAAAAACTAAAAATATACATGAATGAATATGAAATGAAATATACAGATGGAATTGAAGTATATACATGATTGCATAGATAAGGAGAGTTAGTATGAAACCACGAAACCAACAACCAAGTGGCAGAACCCGACGCCCGGAACTGGGATTCAGGAACTAACCGAAAAAAAAAAAAAGAACACTAATCCAACTCTGAATTACAAGCTGGAGATTTGGGTCTCATCATCTCTGTGATTTCAGCTGAAATGACATCAGAGCCACTCAAAACATTTTGTTGTTGATACAAAAAACTGAAACTGTAATTGTGTTCGTTCACCACTTCAGGAGATTTCATCTCACATCTGCTTTCCTGCAAGTGAAAATTCACTTGAAATAAGTGAAAATTAGCTAGAAACGAGAAACAAATTTTGCCAATGAAACAAGCAAATTTCCACTTGAAACAAGAGACAATTGTCTAAAAACAAGTTACTTCTGAGGTGATCATGTCTTATTTTAAGTGTAATGAGATATTTTGACTAGTAATAAGACATTTTTGACTTGAAATAAGACAAATAATCTTGGTAAGATTTTGAGTTTTTGCAGTGAGAGCGGCGACAGTCCTGGGCTTTGATTGGCTGACGCTTCCAGCTCCTCATATTCAAATGAGGCAAACCTGTTGAGTGGATGTTTCCCACAGGATTCGTCCATTCAAATGCTTCCAGCTTGCATGATTGGGTGATGTTTACTAATCACTTTGTAGGGACAACCAGTCAGGACCAATTACAGTTATTTACTGGAAAAAAACCAGAAAGGATAGCTGAGCATAGATATGAAAATTGCAGTAATCCTACATTTACCTGGTGAAATTAAACCAAGTTTTAACAATTTCTGCATTATACACCTTTGATTGTACATGTATAATCAATTTATTTTTCTGTATTCTGATATAGACTTCGACTTTCTTTATTGTCATTGCACAAAAAAACACAGCAGTGAGTTTTTTGCAATGAAATGTCGTTGCTTGGCGTCCGGATTACAACAGAGATGGAATTGTGGGTCAGTTTAAATAATTAAAATTTAATCTATAGAGCTAGTGTGTAAAAAAACAAGAGCTAAATAATAATGAGTGCAAGAGAGAATAAATAGATAAAACAGAATAAACAGTGTAATAATAATAATAATAATAAATCAAGGACAGGTTTTATTCCCATAATGGAGCCTCTTAAGCGAAGCTGCTGACCCCTACATGCTCACTTTCTGCAAGTCACTCCAGATAAGAGTATTTTAGTGTCCGTGGCTCAACCCCCCCGAGGTGTCCCCGGTTTGATCATGATTTGCGATTACATTTGAGGAAGCTGATATACTGTCAGCGCCTCGGGGGGGGGGGGGGGGGGGCGGGGTCGACAGCCCCAGAGCAGGATCCGCACTCAATCCTGCCAATTTTCCGGTGACATTTACGCAAAGTTCACACGAGGCGTTATTAAAAGAGACGTGTTCATCTACATCTGTTCTCCTGTGCCGCTCTTAAAAGGGCGATAAAAGTCACCTGTGACCAAAATAGACACTTGAGAAAAATGGGCTATTCTTTGGAAATGCGATCCCTGAAAATGTGCTTCAATGAATCCCTCATTTGTTTCGTTTTTTTTTTTTTTTTTTTTTCTCTTTCTCAGGCGGAGATTTCTACTCAGCCACCATGACCGACTTCTTGGCGAGCGACGCGGTGATTTATCGTAGTCTGGGAGAGAGCAGCCCCGTCCTGCGCACAGTCAAGTACGACTCCAAGTGGCTGCGAGGTGAGGCTCCAGCATCTTAACATGGAAGATTTGACTCATTTTAATGGCGTAAAGCTGCAGCACTGTGACATGGTAGGTGTTGGGATGTGGAAATATTGGACTGACCTCTTTTCTGTCAGACGGCGTCGCTGTATAAACATCCCTAAATACACCTCTCTTGACTCCTGACGCCTTTATCAGTGTGACTTTATCAGCGCCGGCTCTGTTTCCTCCATAATTATTATCACAGTGATGTGTTCTGTTATTTTTGTATCCTAATATTCAAATTTGCCATATGAGAACACGCCATTCCAGCATTTCGCCTCTTCCAAAACAAACATTTGTGTTACTCGCTCGACTCCTCGCCTCTCCAGAATGTGTTGCCACGTTGAATACAAACCAGCGCTGCCGCTGTGTAAGTGTTACACATTTCTCCTCCCTCAGAGCCCCATTTCCTCCATGCCATTGAGTATGGGAACTACGTGTACTTCTTCTTCAGCGAGATAGCAGTGGAGTACACCACACTTGGCAAGGTAAGGGACCACAGTGGATACACACACACAGAGACTGGTGGCATGTGACGCCAGCTCCTCTTCCTGCACACCAATGGAACCAAACAGGATTACTTGTCATGCACAACACATGCCTACAAGACTTTAAAGTGCTGTCGAGAGCTGCACGTGGGTCCTGCATGAGTGCAGAGTCATTAGCATGCATGATTAATGAGTCAGACAAAAGATTGCATTGTTATCTCCGAGTCATGCCCCTCACCCCTCCCCCGTCGCTTCAGGTGGTTTTCTCCAGAGTCGCACGTGTTTGCAAGAACGACAACGGAGGTTCCCCGCGGGTGCTGGAGCGCTACTGGACGTCGTTCCTCAAAGCGAGGCTGAACTGCTCCGTGCCCGGCGACTCCTTCTTCTACTTCGACGTCCTGCAGTCGCTCACCAACGTGCTGCAGATCAACCACCGGCCGGCCGTGCTCGGCGTCTTCACCACGCAGGCTAACAGGTCTAATAGCTTTTTTGCCATGCCACAGCTCAGAAACAACAGAAAAAAAGTGAAAATAAAATGTCAATGCCATTGGGAAAGGTATGGTAAAAGTAAAATTGTATTAAAGTTTTGGAAAAGTCCTGGAAGTGTGACTAAAGGAGCGTCGACTCTGTAAAGACAGACTGACCAATTAAATGAAATACTGCAGGCTCGAAGCGCTACAGTGGCCCTCAAGGATTTCTGTTGTGTGCGTTCATGCGTCACTTTTTTTATTTTTTCTCACTCTGAGGAAGAAAGTTGAAAATAGCTGCAAGTAAATACTGTCGGTTTGTCAAAAAATGACAAACCAATTGCAAAATGTATTGCTGCAGCTTTGTGTGGAATTGAAAAATGAAAAAAAAAAAAAAAAACGTATCTAATAACTTATCTGACAGGCTCATATACAGTAGTGCTAATATAGACCAGCTTTGACAGCACATATACTGTCAAAACACACCTTTTTATTGCAAGCTGTAAAACAATTGTTTTTCTTTGGTCATGGAAATTGAAAGTCATGAAAAAGTCTTTTAAAAAGTTATGAACATATACTTTATTTGAGATGGTGTCAAGAATTGTAGAGCAGACATGCTCAGTCACAGTTTCACAGGGACAGGGGCCGGATTCTCCAAAGGTTCTTAAGATTAAATTTCTTCTTAAGTTCCACTTTTTTTCTTAAGTTTGGGTTTAAGAAGAATCTTAAGATATTTTTGAATTCACAAACAAAATATCTTAAGAATCCAAACAAAAGATCTTAAGAATGTTCTCAACTTTATTCTTAAGATTTTTCTTAAGAATAAATGGGATTCTTGAAAGAAATTATCTTACTATTTTTCTTAAATAGTATCGTAACTTTAAGACAGGTAAAGGTCGTCTTAAGTAACCACATGCTGTGTGAAGGTGAG
This sequence comes from Myripristis murdjan, assembly GCF_902150065.1. NCBI lineage: Eukaryota > Metazoa > Chordata > Actinopteri > Holocentriformes > Holocentridae > Myripristis > Myripristis murdjan. Next base: position 29,641,541 of record NC_043995.1, on the reverse strand, counting down.
CTATTTTTCAAACATCTTTGATTAATTTAGAGCCAAATTTCATTATATAACATAGATTAATGTAGTAGGCTAATACCTCAATAATTTTACATTGTATATGTTAACATAGTGATAATCGTTATCTAAACTGTAATTCAGCCTAATATCTAAGCCAGTATTTAGACACATATAGGCACATATATTGTTTCTGAGTCTATATGAGGACATTTTGTTTAGCCACCAGTCACCATTCATGTGTCAATTATATTTAGATTCCATTAACTAATAGGTTAGTAATATCGTCGCTGTCCAATACAAAGTATGTATCTCGATTTTTGAGAAAACACTTTTATAACATCAAATCAAAGTTGAGACTATAATAGATATTGTTTTGTTGTATTTTAGATGGAACTGCTGTGGGCTGCAGCTAGAGGCTGTTTGTTTACATAAAGATAGATAGTTGAGAAGTTTGTAAGTGGAAAAAATTAAGAAGTTCTTAAGATAATGTGTAGTTCTTAAGAAAATAATGGGGAATAGCACTTGAGAACATTCTTATGAACTTCTCATTTTTTCCTCTTACGAAACGTCTTAAGATTATCAGTAAGAACTTTTTGGAGAATCTGGCCCCTGAGTGACAAAATAAAAAAAAAAAAAATACCTTTGTGTCTTTGTCTGATATGAACAATGACCTCCTGGCTCCGCTCTTCCTCCTGCAAAATTGACGTGTCATAACAAGACGTTGTTAAAGCAGGATGTATATTTTCATATACACGTGGCATCATATCGGTACATGCTGAGTTCTTCTTTTTGAAAGGATAGAGGTCTTGTCTGGGTTCGTCAAGGCGCTGTGTTCCAGACTTTTCTGTCGTTCTTTGTAACCTCGTCTTCCTTTGTGGCCTCTTCCACAGCATCACCGGCTCGGCCGTGTGCGCCTTCTACATGGACGACATTGAAAAGGCCTTCAACGGCAAATTCAAAGAGCAGAGGAACAGCGAGTCGGCGTGGACGCCCGTGCCGGAGGAGCAGGTCCCGAAGCCGAGGTGAGCGCCGTGTCTTTGTCAGTTTGCGAGAACATGTTTATCCGCCGCTCACAATGCAGCTGCCGCCTTTTTATTGTTCCGCTCGTGCGTCTCCGAACAAAGAAGTCACACGAGACACCTGTTTTTACCCCGTTTTTTTTTTTTTTTTCCCTGCAAAATCCAAACAGCTGCGAGTCGTTTTTTTACATCTGTGCTCCGAGCGGGAATCCCTCCTCATGGTTTTCTGTGCTGTTGCTCCGCAGGCCGGGCTGCTGCGCCGGAGACGGATCCGCCGCCGCCTACAAGTCGTCCACCACGTTCCCCGACGACACCCTGACCTTCATCAAGTCCTACCCGCTCATGGACGAGTCGGTGCCCTCGGTGAACGACAGACCCTACTTCACCCGCACCACCAGCAGGTACCCAAACACGAAAGGACAGAGTGTGTATTTCACCCGTCCAGACTTGATTTAGCTAAATACATTCACCCACACTGCAAAAACTCAAAATCTTACCAAGATTATTTGTCTTATTTCAAGTCCAGAATGTCTTATTCTTAGTCAAAATATCTCATTACACTTAAAATAAGACATGATCAGCTCAGAAGTAACTTGTTTTTAGACAATTATGTCTTGTTTCAAGTGAAAATTTGCTTGAAAGAAGTGAAAATTTGCTTGTTTCATTGGCAAATTTTTTTTCTTGTTTCTAGCTAATTTTCACTTATTTCAAGTGAATTTTCACTTTTTCCACTGGCAAATTTTGTCAATGCAACAAGCAAATTGTCACTTGTTTCAAGCAAATTTTCACTTGAAACAAGAGACAGTTGTCTAAAAACAAGTTACTTCTGAGGTGATCATGTCTTATTTTAAGTGTAATGAGATATTTTGACTTGAAATAAGACAAATAATCTTTGTAAGATTTTGCGTTTTTGCAGTGCAGAAGACATCCACTGTGAATCCTGTGAGTTGTCTTGAATGTCCAAATGTTTTAATCACATGCTTCATGGAGGACAAAGGCTCCAAAAAAAAGCTTTTATCCTTTTCTTCCAGAATGGAGCTGCTGTTCATCCAACAGCTGCAAAAAAAAAAAGGGACATGAAAATTTCAAAATTCTTTGCTCGTCAAAGCTGTTGGCTGTCCATTTGTATGTGCCAAAGCAATGAAGTTATGGTAATGATAATTGCTAATTAAAGAAAATGTGCTCATGCATGTTCACCAGCGCAGCACTGGCCTGAACATCTGCCTCCCGCCTGCACCGAGGCTTCAGTCTCCTCCTGAAACACACTTCTTCATTTCTTGTTCGCTGCTCTTTGCCAGCATTGCCGATTGACTCCATGCTAACAGAAACGGCCAGTTTTTTTTAACCTTTATTCTCTTCGAGCCGTGCGATATAGCTCATTTCATCAGGCATTCAGGTCGGCCCAGGGTGAATACATGATCCAGAGACGATTGCCTTTGCTTTGTGCTGCGCTCACATCGATTATTGAAGAGTTTGAACCGAAAAACGTAGATGTTTTGCACATTAAATACCTCATTGTAACTCGAAATCTGACGTCTGTTTGGCTGCAGCAAACAAACGACATAATCCTGTTACATTATCAAAACACATGCAGAGCTCGTGTTCGTCCATCATCCACGTTGTCGGTGCCTGTATCAAACGCTCACTCGGTCTTTTTTAGCGTGACAAGATGCTTTGGTGAATCCGGACATAAACAAAACCATTAGTGGGGCCTCGCTGTTTGTGCATAATGCTGCTTACAGCCGAGCCGCGGCGACAAATTGGGCCTTTAATAGAAAGGGTCGGGGCGGTTTGTCTTTTTCTTTACGGGCTCTTATGCAGGTATTATTTTCTATCATCAACGGCGGCGTAATGCACCGACAGTGTTTTCACAGCCGGGGCTCGAGATTGGTATTGATGAGTGAGCTCAGGTGGAACACATAACCTTGTCCCTCATTAAAACCCATTGGATTCATTCACGGCGTGAACAATGGTCGATCCCGGCCCACATCAAAGACGAGCCGCACGGGGACGGGGGGAGGGGTTTCTCCAGAGCTGACCCGACCCGCAGGCGGCCGTCTGGACTCCTCATCAAAGAGAGAAAGTCACTAGTCTGTGTTTGTGTGTGTGTGTGTGTGTGTGTGTGTGTGTGTGACATTTGAGAATCCAGCTCTGTCAGATGATGATGATGGGGTGAATGTTGAATCGGCGGTAAGTGTCACAAAGCGTGTCAGACAGTATCACACAAACCACAGACAGGCACGTTGTTCGCACACATGCACTCTCAGATCACAGATGCAGGTTCACACACACACACACACACACACACACACACCCAGCAGACACTCCATACAGGAGCCTGTGCCATGCCTCCTGAAGCGGAGCCAGGCTGACAGCCAACCAGGCTCTGGGACGGCTCCACACGGGGGAAACAGGCGCCGCCTCACATCTGGCGCCAAAACATCACATCTGCCTTCGCCTCTCCAGAGACAAGCCGGATAAATGAAATCTAACCAGAAGCGCATCACGCAATACTGGCGAGTCATTGCAGAGCCGTGCCAGTTTTAGTCCTTGTGGGTAAACACGCCAGGCCCAGTGGGACCAGCTGGAAGCGGCTGCGGTACAAGTGAGGGCACGGGACGCTCGGCTGGTGTCCTCACGCAAGGGCGGAGTGGAGTCTGCAGCGCTCGCCACGCCGGCTGTCCAGGAAAATGTGGATGGGGAGACTGAACAAGCTCTAAAATTACAGAATTTTGTAAAGTCTATTCCAGTTGGGGAAAGCCAGGCAATTAAAAAACAAACAAAAAAAAAAAAAACAACAACATCTTGGAAGAAGCCAAAGATGATCTTGGAACTTTGTCAGCCGTTAAAGAAGCTTTTAAAATACAATAACTCACCGACTTTTAATTTTTCCTTTTTGTTCACATGATGTTCACTTCTCCTGCAGAATAAGACGGAATGATAAACGACAACGTGATTTAAAATTTTGCTAAAGGGAAAAAAAAAAACAAAACTCCTTAGTGTCACATGCGTTGCGGAAATTCAACAACGCATTGAAAAGTACTTTACAAATAAAATCTATTATTTTTATTATTATTATTATTATTAACATTTGATTCACGGTGAAATCATGGAATTTGACCTTCACCTGAAATAAATGAAAAAGGAAAGATTGCACTGAGCTGCACTGAGAGAGGAGTGATAGATTAAGTGGATGCATATGTGGATGGAGTGATCAGTGTATGAAAGGATGGGAGGATGGATGGATGAAGGTGGTGGAGGAAGAGATGGATATCGATTGCTCTTGCTGTGTCTCAAATCGCGCACTTCTGCACTTACACTCAGTATTTTGAGTGCATTAAGTGCATTCACACTGAAAATACTAATAAAATGCAGTGCACTGCAAATACCCGGATGTACACTCAAAACGGTCAAAAAGTTGAGTGTGGAGCGATGGACACTTCTCACCCTCACGGCACCACTGACCGGAAGGAGCTCCCTAAAAAAGCTGACTTGACTTTTCGTTTTACGACTGTTAATATGTCACTTTATTAAGTTTTAATTTTTTTTCAGGCGAGAAAGTAACTACGTAGATTCCAAATGTGTGGTCAGTTTGTCCAAATAACGTCTGTTTTGAAAATCGCTTCGACGTTTTCGGATAACTCTCAAGCTAGCGGTTGTGCAAAGTACAGTCACTTCCGGCTGTTTACAAAAATAAAACTCTAATACCTTAGAAGCAGTGGTGATGCTTTTATTTTGAAGATAGGATGTGTACACGTCTACTTCTGGATAACTTTACCACCAAAAACCAAAGCCGGCCGCGGCTCGGGTCGGCATCAGGCGGGCCGGCCGCGGCTCCGACCGGTACCGCGCCCACCCGGTCAGGTCTGCCGGATCTGACAGGTGAGCGGCCGGTGCCGCGGTCGGCTCACCTGATGCCGACTTTCCGGTGAGTGCACAACTGGAAGTGCGCCAATTGAGACACCCTTCACTGTCGAAATTCACGCACTGTGCCGGTAAGTGGACTGTCAGCTAAGTGTACTTACAGACAGTGCACTATCTATTAATTTGTTCTTCATACACATTTTTTTGATGTTTTCACTTCATCCTGTGGCTAAATTGGCAGTGAAATCCAAAATGCTCTTTAGCACAATGGACCATTTTCACGATAAATGTCATTATTTGTCCCTGTTGATGGTGTTTCGCTGTAATTACCTTATTAACCCTTACAAGGTATTCAGGTCTGTTGGACCCGTTTTCACAAACAACAAACATATGTATTGTTTATATTACTTGCAATTGGGTTGAAGTAAAAATCTGCTGAGTATTTTAACAAAAAAGGTTTGATTATGTTGAATTAAAAGCCCCAATTTGCAATGGGTCCACCAGATCCAGCAGGACTCCCTGTGTAACAAAAAAACGAATACCATATAAGGGTTAACCTCTTGTTTCTCCGGTGTCCGCAGGTTCAAGTTGAACCAGATCGCGGTGGACACGTCGGCGGGGCCGTACAAGAACCACACGGTGGTTTTCCTGGGCTCGGAGGACGGCCGCGTGCTGAAGATCCTGGCCAGCACGCACGGCGCCAACGCCTCGTTCAGCTCGCAGCTCCTGGAGGACATCGACGTCTACAACCCTGACAAGTCAGACAATCTGTCGAGGGCCTCTGTTTAATTTCTTTGTTGTTCAGCACTGATTTTCTGTCACTGTCGCTCTCCTTGTCCCGTCTTTTTCTGTTCCCTTTTGACTCCTCTCTTTCTTTCTCTCTGTGTGTTCCTTTATTCCGTCTCTTTCATTGTTCCTTTATTCTTTTTTTCCTTCCTTTCTTGATTTCTCTCTTGTTTTTTTCTTCCTCCTTCTCTGTGTTCTGCCTTGATCTGTCCTGCCCACCCTCTCTCTCTCTCTCTCTCTCTGGTCTATTGTCACACTTTGCATCACCCTGTACAGCTAGAGGGAATGTTATTTTTTTTTTTTCTTCTTCTATCTTCTTTTGTTTTCTGGCTGCACAGCTTGAAAAGTCTTATCTGCATGAACTCGGCAACTTCGATTCGCAGAGCACAGTCGGCCTTCCTCATTGTTTTCAGATTCTGCCAGCCTTCTGCGGGGTTGATTTTGAAAATGAAACAAAAACAAGACAAAAAAAAATATATATATATAGCCCTTCGTCACAGGTGGTGTCACTCTGTGTTCCCAGATGTAACGTGCGGGGCGAGGACAGGAGGGTGCTGGGCCTCGAGCTGGACCGGGATCATCACGCGCTCTTCGTGGCCTTCTCCAGCTGCGTGATCCGCGTGCCTCTCAGCCGCTGCTCCGACTACAGCAACTGCAAGAAGTGAGTCGCCCCCGTGGAGCAAAATGTCACCGATGCCAAGATTAGAGGCTCGATTCCTGCTCTCGCCTTTGTGTTTTCCCCTGTATGGGCAGAGCAAGGCGCTAACAACAAGGGCTGCAGTCCGACTCACTTCCAAGTCGAGACAAATGATGCAAAGAAAGTACAGTTCAAGCCCAAAATAGGCAAAAAACGATGCATCCAATTCTTTCCGAATGTAAAAAAAAAAAAAAAGAAAAATCCAGCTTAAGGAGTTTTTTTTTTTTTTTTTGAACAAGATCCAGATCTTAAGTGCAGCTGCTTTGTGCTTCGTCCAACTAATTAATGCTCGGGATTTCGACTAATCAGTGTGTACAAGTTTGAGGAGCAGTGCAATCAAGGGATGCCGTTATGCCCGGCTTCAATGAGGATTGCAGTGTGAGATTTTACCCGACTAACATCCGACACCAGAACCTCTGAGTGACGTCAGACACCTGTTTCCCAAATGGTTTACAAAAAAATTGTATGTCAGTATTTTGTCCGGTGACTCCAAATGAATGCTTCAAGCCTACAGTGTAAACATAATGGACGGGATCAGTGCTTGATATTTTCAGCATTGAAAAAGTGGCATCCATGCATCCTTAGTGTAAACTGTGCAAAGGTGTAATCTGCTAATCTGCATGTGGACGAGTTGGAGGGACAGATATTGATCTTGGACACCATCCAGCAGCGTCCGAGAGTAATATAAATTCACGTCCACATCATGACGAGATTAAGACAAAGTCGGCGACGTCAGAAAAGTAATCTCAGTCCCGGAGATGAGACTTAGGGCCAATCCCAGTTCACCCCTTAACCCTACCACTTGCCCCTACCCCTCCGTTTTGCGCGTTCACGCATAGGGGTAGGGATGTCCCAATCCTTGTTGAGGCGGAGGGGGAGGGTGGAGTGCTAGGGCTATATAGCCCTCCAAACAGAGTTTTTTCAGAGGCACACTCCAAAGCGAGTGCTACGAGAAATCTCCCACACTTCTCACACAATTAACACAAAAATCAATAAAGTCAGCGATTGTTTGTTTGATATTACACCACTACACTGCAAAAACTCAAAATCTTACCAAGATTATTTGTCTTATTTCAAGTCAAAATGTCTTATTACTAGTCAAAATATCTCATTACACTTAAAATAAGACATGATCACCTCAGAAGTAACTTGTTTTTAGACAACTGTCTCTTGTTTCAAGTGAAAATTTGCTTGTTTCATTGGCAAAATTTGTTGCTTGTTTCTAGCTAATTTTCACTTATTTCAAGTGAATTTTCACTTTTTCCACTGGCAAATTTTGCCAATGAAACAAGCAAATTTTCACTTGAAACGAGTGAAAATTGTCTAAAAACAATTTACTTCTGAGGTGATCATGTCTTATTTTAAGTGTAATGAGATATTTTGACTAGAAATAAGACATTTTTGACTTGAAATAAGACAAATAATCTTGGTAAGATTTTGCGTTTTTGCAGTGGCAATAATCCCTGAGAAGCCGTGGGTTACAGTGATTTTAGAACGGCTGAGGGGCGTTCTTATCGGCGGCACGACGTGCAGCGGAGACATCTCCTTACATTCTTCCGATTCGCTATTGACAACCGCAAAAAGATGCCAACAGCCCATGCAAGAGAGATTACCACAGCTGAAGACGTCATTTTGAGATTGAGATTTCCCGGCAAAAAAAAAAAAAAAAAAAATCGTCGCGTCTGTTTACAGCGTTACTGATGACTAATGATGACGTTTCCGGGGATGAAGGGTTGTCCCATTTCATAGTTACCCCTTGTAACTTTGTTGCAAGGGGGAGGTGGCACTCGAAAAAGAGGGGTAGGGGTAGGGGTGAAAATAAGAAATGGGATTGACCCTTAAGATCTGACTCGAGCGCTGTAGCCCTGAAACGTCGCAGGGGTCAGGGGGTTTCCATTCACCGTGGAGCTCAGCTGGCAGAAAATGTCTCTAACACCACCAAGTAATTCAGATTAGGTAAGTTCTATTTCCACCGGAGCCACCAATTTCAAAAATGTGTCCACTCATGATACTGTAAGGGGCTTTGGGCAAAAGCCTCCACCAAATAGCAGATGTTATGTTATTATCTGTCCAGTTCATGGAGTTTGCTCAGGCCACTTTCCCAAAAAGCATTTTGAGGTTATTTGTGGTGTTGGCAGGTCAGAGGGGGTAAGATAAAGTTGAGAGAGAGAGAGAGAGAGAGAGAGAGAGAGAGAGAGAGGGAAGGATGGTGTGGCTGCCATTCAAGAAGCGCTGCTGCTCGAAGGGAAGATTCACGATTTTAATAAGCGTATCTTGTTGATTCCTGCCGGAGGTCCACGTGCGGTGCTAATAAAGTGGAGAGAAAAATAAAGTGGTGAGAGGAATCTGATATCATTGATGCAAAAAAAAAAAAAAACTCTGGTTAAATCGTTTGCACTGTAAGATTTTGTTTATGAGTGTGTGTGTGTATTTGAAAAGTCCTGAACTACCAGCGTTTGAAAACATCTGATATTAAGTTAAATCTAATCACCGTGTTAGTGGTTGAGGTGGTGCAGAGAAACTAACAAGACACAGTTTGGTCTTGAGTCGTTTGCTTTTTATTCGTTTTAGCCACAAAAAAAAAAACAGCCATCAGCACAGAGTCCTTAGCCTCATATTCTCATGAAACCAGCTAATGATCCATGTGATGATGGGAAAATTAAATACAGCCATAAAGCATGCAAACGCAGATCTAACCTGAAAGACATTTATTTTCACTGCCAATAGTTCTGCTACCAAGAAAAGGCATAAACTGAAAACAACGTGCACTCGTTATTTACCCTTCCCTCTCCAGTGATCATTAACCAGCAGTAAAGACAAGCCACATCTTAAAGTGTGTTATTACGAGTATGTATTTTCTTGTATGGCTTTTTTTTTTTCACCCCAAAAAAGCAAAGTTATCGTACTTCACTGTCCAGTGGAACTTGTGTTTCTTGGGTGCAGCTTGCAGAGATGTTGAAAGCCGTGTGGTTTGGACGTTTGAAGTCGTGCACAGCAGAGCCTTCCAGCCTGTCTCTTTGTCCAGTGGCTTTTGTTTTGTCAGGCAGTGTTTTAGCCCCAGCTAATGTACTTTCTCCCCAGCTCACTTCTATTTTTGGGGCCGGGAGGAATGTCGGCTCCCCTCTCGCCCCCCTTTTTCTCAGTCCCCTCCACCCCCAACCCAGAAAGAAGATTTCTTTTCTGTTCCACCGGGGAGCACATATACCCCCATAGCATGCTAAAGCCTCGTTGCGAGGGCCTGGAGAAGCTCTCAGCATCATTTACGCACAAATTGGAACCAGCTGATTGGCCGGGAGCCAGCGGTGGTGGCTGCTGTTTTTCTGAAGCGGGAGGAGAGGAGGAACAGAGGGAAAGCAGAGGAAGAGGAGGAGCTCAGCGAAAAAGGATAGGACCCGTCTTACTTTACGGGCCAACTGTATCCCCAGATCCCTTTTAGAGAGTTGTGCTACAGCTCAGCTCATCCAGGGATTAGGGGCCCTGTAAGCCTCGTCAGGCCTGGCCAGGGGGGTCGGGTTTCAGGCACCACATCCTCGTCCACCCCACCTCATCATCTGTCCACCTCCACGTGAGACTCCTTCGATCTATCTCTCCATTTTCTACCCCATTTTTCTCTCTACCTCTGCGTTCTTTTCCCTCTCTCTCGCTCTCTGTCTCCCTGTAGCCTCAGTTGTAGGGTTTCTGTTTTTCACTCGAGGCACCGCTGCTGATATTAGGTTTCAGAAATTGCTCTGTTTTGAACAGCGGCTGGGCATTGTGTGAGATGGGAGTTTTGATGAAAATACGATGACAGGGCAAGGAGGGGCCTGAACCTGGCAGATCTGCAGCGCTGGGGATTTTCATCCCACATGGACACATGGAAATTTCCTTTTGTTTTGTTTTTACATTCATATCTCTCTCAGCTCAGTGGTCATTCAAGAACAAATAAAGTCAAATGTTGCTGCTCTTGCATAAAAAAAAAGAAAACTTTGCCTTCAGTTTTAGTGTTTTCCTTACTTGAAGTAAAGATTTATCATCTTCTGTTCCCTGATTAAGTTTCGTGCCCAATGGGAACTTGATTCCTGGCAAAAAACCCATTGTGTCATTAAAAAATATACATGGGTGTCAGAGAGAATTACAAACGTTCTTCATTTTCTTATTACATTAGAGATGCACGTGAAATCCTGCAGGCTATATATATATGAAGCATTAAAAGTGCATTACAGAATGCAGCAGTGAAGTGAGGATGTTTGGGCTGATAAAAACACGTATCAGTGGCCGACTTACGTGCTTTTTCCACATTTTAGGGTCCTCATTTCAACCCGCAGCAATTGTGCATCGTGCACCGTGGCGATGCTAACAAGTGCATCTGCTCGCATCAATTAGATTTTTTTTTTTTACCATTTTTATTTGGCCCAACAGTTTGCCATTGTGTTTTTTTCGAGTGCAGCAGCAGTGTCATATGCTCTGAAACCTCTTTCCCACAGACTGAGAAGGTGGTATTCCCAGGATGTTGGCTAACTGACAACTGGAAGTTATGAGCCCTCGGCCTGTGAGGCGGGACAGATCCCACCTGCCCTCAGCAACTAATGGATGTTCCTTACACCGCGTGGCTGCAGGCGAAGATACACACCTCTGTGCGCATCACAGCGTGACAGAATATGAGCAGGAAGACAGCAGGGAAGTCTGAGAGAGTCTGAAGTTTTAAAGAGACACCGGGGACGCCTACGCACACACTCGTATATTATCTGTATATATTGCACACACATGCACAATTAAACATGCAGACTTTGCTGCACATCTCCTCTCTCTCTCTCTCTCTCTCTCTCTCTGTCCTCCAAATCATATTGGGCACGGCTGACCTCCTTTCCCAGAATGCTCTAGTGCAGAGGTTGGACACCCGCTGGTCTGTCATTTCAGCCCTGTCACAGAACTGGAAATAAGTGCAGTGACAGAGATGCACTTGGTGTCACGGAGAGAGAGCAGGAGAGAGGCAGGATGGAGAGAGCTGCAGACTTCATGGCTAGTTAGATCCTGACTGTAGGCTGTGCTCGTACACACTGTGTTTTCCTCAGCTGCCACCTTCTATATTTACATTGAATCCCGAGCGAGGCAGCTGTTTAACGCTCAGAATACTCCAAAACGCTAAAAAAGACTCGCAAAAAGAACTGCCGCCGTTATTATCTCTATTAATAGCAGTGGTAGTAGTAGTAATGTTGTTGTTGTTGTTCAGCAGGAGCAAGTTCAGCTTTTCAGAAAAATGGCTGGTGACATCAGCCACTTTTTTTTTAGCAGCGAGCCAAGATGCAGAGCTCCATTACGGCTGCAGTGTGTCACCGACATCACAGGCTGTTCTTCAGCATCGGCTCCAAAATACACTCTCAGCTGCTCTTTTTTTTTTTTAACTCCGAAAAACACGATGGCAGCTGAGAAACAAAGCCACGTGTGAGCGCGGTCTTCAAGCTGCACTAAAGGGCTTTTTCACATCTCGGCCTCTTTGAAATTTCAGGACCTCTCCGTCCATCAGTGTAACAGGATGTCAGTGAAGTGCTCGCATTCGCCAAGCCGGCCGATCTGTGATGCTTTATAGAGGCAAATGACCTGATGTCAGTGACTGCAGATTTCTCTGGATGGGGCAGCAGTGACTGCTGTGAGAGATTCAGTTTGGATTTCACTTCCATCACTTCCTGTCGGATAGGAAATGCCCATATAGTCCAGTCATTTTATGAAAAAACCTCGGACAAATTGCAAGAGAAGCAAACTCAACTGATTTCGTATCCTCAGTTTGTCCTGAGTGAGGGGAAAAAAAAGTCCCAAGGAATCCCATTGGTGGAAAGTTTTGAAAATCACCTCTATATGACCATATAATACCAAAAAACTCTGTTTTTAACACACAGGGGAAAGGGGTTCCAAATTTTACTTTCAGATATCACTATAAAAATTCACAAGTTGATTACACACACAAAGACAAGAAAAAAAGTCAATTACAAGTTCTTTGAATTATTCTGTTTACACATGCATATCACACATTATCTGATTTGATATGTGCTAATAAGGAATATAAGGAATAAATGCCAGAACAGATATTTAAACAGTGAATTAAAAGGTTACTATACATATAGTAACCTTTTAATTCACTGTATAAATTTCTGTTCTGGCATTTATTCCAATTAGCGCATATCAAATCAGATAATGTGTGATATGCATGTGTAAACAGAATAATTCAAAGAACTTGTAATTGATTTTTTTTCTTGTCTTTGTGTGTGTAATCAACTTGTAAATTTTTATAGTGATATCTGAAAGTAAAATGTTGAACCCCTTTCCCCTGTGTGTTAAAAACAGTGTTTTTTGGTATTATACGGTTATATATAGGTGATTTTCAAAACTTTCCACCAATGGGATTTCTTGGGACCTTTTTCCCTCACTCAGGACAAACTGAGGATACAAAATCAGTTGAGTTTGCTTCTCTTGCAATTTGTCCTAGGTTGACCCCAATTTTGGCCTCAAATTACTGGACTAATATCCAACAGCAGAATTTGGATCAATAAGGTGAATCTCTCGAGTCCCAGTTTGGAGGGAATGGGAATGTTCTTTGTTGCTGATGTCGGCTGATACAACAGGTGTGTTTTCACGTGATGCGTTCTGTACATCACATGCAAAATGTCTTAATGCTGCAGGGAAGGCATGGGGAATAGTTCCCATCTTGATCTCCCCCAGTTGTACAAGAGTAACACGGCTCTGACTGAGATTTCTCGGAGATGTTGGCAGACCGAGGTGAAGGCGCTGTGATGCTCACACGCTCACTTTGGATACGTGTTAACAGTCTCAGGCCACAAAGCTCCTCATTAAAACTTTGACTCCTTTTGGTCCTGAAAATAGTTTTGGTTTGACTTGATACCTCCGACATCCTCCATGCTTTGTGGATGAGCTGCTGCACTGACTGCAGGCAGGCGGCAGCTCAACCTTGTTTTTGTTATCCGATGTTGTAATTGTATATCTTACGTTAATTGTGTTAAAAAAAAAAACAACTACACACCTGCAAAGATTACGTTTTGCAGGAATGAGGAAAAGACGTCGATTTCTCAGTTTCAGGATCACGCGGCGTATTCAGAGCGCAGGACGGCAAACTGCACATTTCAGTCCAATATTAGACAGAGGGACAGACAGCAGATCAATTGTAGAGTTAAATTTACAAAGCATAAATGTGTGGGTCTCCAAAGTGGAAGACCGGAGTACACAGCGATTGTGACTAACAGCTATTGATTGTGGCTAATGCTGACGGCCTGAGAGGTAGGAGGTAAACAGCTCCGAGTCCGCCCAGCCCCGTTACTCACTAAATCACAATGGAGACATGAGTAGGAGCGGGTGATTGACTCATCTGCTGACTGCTGACACCACAGTGGTAAAATTAGATTAGGTAATTCACGACATATGAGTACAGTTTGTGTGGACGGTGCTGAGAGCGGTAAGAATAGCTGACTAGATAGTAAGTGACCTGCAGCGCTCCTGACTCAGGCCTGCAGGAGAGACACACACACACACGACGACAAGACATGCTCACTTTTTAAATCCCCTCACAATGTTCAACTCAGGGGAAAAATGACAAGTACAGATTTTTTTTTTTTTTTTTCCCAGTCCTATGGTGCATTTGGGGCGCTGATACAGTATAGGCTACATCTAATTAATTTTAAAGGAAGGATAGCATTTCCTCTGCACAGCTCCAAATCTGCAAAGTGGTGCTCACATGCAGAACTTCCAGCTAATACAATTAATTCTGAATTAATGTGAGTGTGATCTCAGCTCACCACCTCCCCGGCTTAATCACACAATACAGGAACACGAGGATGCTCTGCTTCCTAGTCAGCAAGCGACTCGACATTCATCCACAAACGAAGCTTAATGCGTGTTTTATCCATAAATAGAAACACCGCTTATGCAATAGCTCGCTTGTTATAAAATGACATCGATTTAGATGGCGTTACCTTGCCAATATACGAGGATTTATATCATAAATGACTGTGGAGCAGCAATCTATTTAAGTGTAGTATGTTCTCTAGTCTCGTGACATCATTGTGGTTCATTTGCATGTAAAGCAGATTATGGGATGGCATGAAAAATTGGTGTAAGATAGTGTAGTTTAGGTCAAGGGTGCCATAAGGTGAGGATGCTTCAGAGTCAGCTGACAAAAAAAAACAACAACAAAAACATGGAATAATCATCAGATTTGATAGTTGAGTCTACTTGGCTCTCAGTATCAGCCTGACTCTCAGATAAACTGCTCATCATCTCTGCGATCGATGCTCAATTTTGCATAATGTGTATATATACAGTATATTATAGTGTATATATCGCTTGCTGCTATTTATCATCTGTTTACACTGTAAATTTGCACATTGCCCACATCTATGCGCATTGTATACATCTATGCACACGGTTTTTTACACATTGGGTACTTAGATCTCTAGTGTCATCTTTTATTCTTTATTTTTTTTTATTTATTTAATCTTGTAATCTGTGGATACTGTTGAAAACTGTGAATTTCCTTCGGGATGAATAAAGTATCTATCTATCTATCTATCTATCTATCTAATGCACCTTTTAAAATTTAGACTTCGACTTCGACTTTCTTTATTGTCATTGCACAAAAAAAAAAAAACACAGCAGTGAGATTTTGGCAACGAAATGTCGTTGCTTGGCTTCCGGATTACAACAGAGATGGAATTGTGGGGCAGTTTAAATAATTAAAATATAGTCTATATAACTAGTGCAATATAATCTATATAACTAGTGCTAAAAAACAAGAGCTAAATAATAATGTGTGCAATAGAGAGTAAATAGATAAGACAGGGGGGATTACATTTTCATTACATTACATTACATTTTAGATTACATTTTCAAAATAATAGCCTGTGCTATCTGCGTTGTGCTCTGTGTTAAGAAATAAGAAACGTGTTTTGTATGTAATCATTTTTCATAGCATCGTAGTGGCTGCAGTTAGTGCAGAAGATTGAAATGTGTTGTTTTCTTTTCCTGACTGGCATGACTTTGCCTCTTGAACACTGAAGCTGCAGTCCTGTGGATTTCACCCGGCGAGAGACGTGCCCCCTCCCCGTTCTGTCTGTAGTCAAGGCGACGGGCCGTGGCGGTGTTGAGGAGCATGATGGGTGCTGTTAGGCTGGTGGTGGCGCGGAGCCTCGTCACCCAGCGAACATCTGGCACTGCGTTCTTCACACACAGCGCTCTCCATGCCTCTCTTTTCACTCAAAGTGTGTGTGTGTGTGTGTGTGTGTGTGTCTCTCTGTTGTGCAGGAGCTGTCTGTCTTCACGGGACCCTTACTGTGTTTGGCTCAAGTCGGGCAGCTGCGCCACGGTGTCACCTGGCTTCAAGTAAGTCATGCACACAACACACACACACACACACACAGTCAGTGACATCATGAATCGCTGAGGTATTTTCTCTTTAACCAGTTTGCAGACAACTGTGTTTTTCCTCAAGGACAGTGGGAGAAAAAAACTGCCACAACTTTTTCATGGAAAACAGCAAACAGATGTGACCCTGCGTCCAGTCGGCGCTTTTCACTTCAAAAGTTACTCGAGGGTCGAGCGTCAGCGGCCGGTGTGCACATTTATCTTAATATAACACCCTCAAATAATGAGGACACAAGTTCATATTGGTGTATTGACTCACATAAAAAAAAAAAAAAAAAACTTGATTTAAATTTTAAAAAGCCTCATACATTTTTCAAAGTGAAAAAAATATACTATAGTCGAAACCTAGTCCTGCATATTAGTACTGGGCAATATGAAGAATTTTTTTTTCCCCCAAACTTTTCACAATTTACAAGTTTAATCTAGATTTTTCTTGTTTTTCAGTAACTCCAACTACTACCTGCTGGCAGTGTTAGCGGGCGTGATCATGTGACTGGGGATTCATGCGTGCTGTTCTGGGCAAATGCATGCAATTGTTGGGCTTTGTAACATTATTACGTACATTGTCAAAATCTCTCTCTTTTTTTTGCATTAATTGAAAGCATAAATCTGAATTTATCAGATTTATTTATCAGATACCAGCCCTCGTGCATATTGAGGATTCTAATGCCGCTGCGCCTGTTTTTCTTTCAAAATAAAAGTCCTCCATGTGTGGAGATCAGTACATTCGCACCACCCTGATGGCGTCTGGGTTGCGACATGTCAACAAATCGAATTTAAGGCTTAGTGCAAACCATTAAGGTCCTTAACCGCACAGAGTAGAGCGCACGATGTCAGAATAAAAAGTGACAGCAGCATGTCTGCGCTCCCACGCTGCTGAGTCACCGCCAAGGGCTTTTTTTTTTTTTGTTGTCTTGCACGAGTTTATTGTTGAGTCTTCAGTGAGTTCACATTCAGGAAAAACAAAATTTTATGTTAAGACAATTGTCTCCAATCATCCAATCATGTGCTGTGGAGGAACAAGAGTACAAAGGGCTTTTTTTTTTTTTTTTTTTTTTTCCAACCAAAACACGGCAGCAGCTGATTTCAGTATTCAGCTCCTCTCTCTCTCTCTCTCTCTCTCTCTCTCCCTCTCTCTCTCAAATTCAAATTTGCTTTATTGGCATGCATGTTTGAAAAAAACAAACAAACAAAAAAAAAAACACAGTTGCCAAAGCATCAATCAATAAAATAAACAAAAGCAAAACAAATACATTCCATAGGTTCAAAATTCATAAATTCTTTACAGTGTAAACAAAACACATTGAAAAGGAAATGAACACATAGGCTACAGATGATATTTAAAAAAAAAAAAAAAAAACAGCAATATTACTAATATTACTAATGATGATTTACACATGTTGATGCATATGAAATGTGACTATATTTTGTTATTATGGAAACATCACATAGTCAAGGAATTCTAATTAACTCTCTCTCTCTCCCTCTCTCTCTCTCTCTCTCTCTCTCTCTCTCTCTGGTTGGAGTTTTGTTATTTAGTGCTATGAGCTGCTGGAGAGTTTGGTTGGAATGAGAAGCTGCACGTCTTGGCTCTGCGTGGCGTGTGGTTGGACAGCGCTGTATAAAGACATTATTAGTGCTCTAACTCACCGTCACGGCAGACAGATTTGTAACTCCGTCGATAACGTGCAGCCGAGCCGGAGCAGCGACAGTTTTCATATCTGCGGCCGCACGTCGGGCTCGGGTTGTTAACTTCGTAGAAACCGGCTCCGTGCGCTCCTGATCATCGATAGCTAATCTAGAAATTTGACGCGGCGGCGACGTCAACGTGATGGATATCGGCCGCGGCGAATTTCGCTGGAACGCCGGCGCCCCCGACTGCGACCCACAACACGCATTCATCTTGTTTATTCATAAGTGGCAAACGTTTTACACACACCATCGCTTGGAAATCAAACCTTCTTGACTTCTTGGCTCCGCGTTGGGTGCAGAGTGTAGTCAGTCATTGAATAAAACAAAAAAAAAGACCAATTAAAGCTGCAAGCAGCGTTGGGGGGCCCTCGCACCGGTGCCGGTGTGCCACGATGTTTGTGTCATTGAAGCGCAGACAATTCATCCATTTTTCCCATTTGTAAGGGTATTTTTCTGTGCTTTCAGTTGGAAAGAGTTTTGGGCTTTTATTTTGAAGGGCCCAGGATGTCCTAGTGTGTGACTGACATGAGTACTGCGCTAATACATGAGTACTGGCAGCTGTGTCATGATCAGCCCAAAATGCAGGCAGACAGAGAAATCCACATTCAATCCAATGGAGTAATCGATAAAAACCCACACCCGTTTGAGGTAATGCTGCTCAGACATCCTTTGAGTTACAGACTTTATTCAAAGTTTAAACGAGACACAAGACTCGGCTCTATAAATCTTGTATTTACACGATTTTGCTGTCTTTTACCGTTTTTGAATTATGGCAGTTTTAGTTTGACTGTTTTCTCTGCTCCCGCTGACGGTTTATAATGGGTGTGTATTGCGGAACTGTCCGTTGCCTAGAGTGAGTCACATGACCGGGCAGAGTGCAGAGGAGAGGACACCAGGGTCCAAAATGGTCGAAAAGTCTTGACAGCGGCCACAAACTTGTTCCAATTTAAAAATTAATTTCATATTTTTGTAGGAATTTTCGTCCTCTTTCGTGTGGCATAATTTTCGAAGCCATGCGACGTTTACTTTAGACGCCAGGGGCCTAATTAGCGCCAAGTGTGCGCCTATTCACGCCAAACTCCATGGAAAAAACGACGCCCTCAAAGTCGGCGTTGCCGACTTCGAGGGCTTATAATTTAAAAACTAAACGAGAAATGACGAAGTTTGTAGCAACTTTTGTTCAGCACTGTATCCTCTTTCATCTATTAGCTTTTTGAGCCGCCGCGATTTACCGCCTCGGAGGCGCCTAGGTGGCGCTAGAGAGCCCGTTTTTTCACTTTGGGGGTCTGAGTTGACATTTTATCGAATTTTTCGCCAGACCTGGGGGGTGTGCCAAATTTGGTGAGTTTCTGAACATGTTTAGGGGGTCAAATTAAGCGTTAAAGTGACGTATAAATAATAATAAGAAGAAACGGTACAAAAACAATAAGCCCTCTCTCCGATGGAGGGCGAGGGCCTAAAAATGAAAGGCTGAAGATGTCATGCCATTGACCAGGCTTCATGGATCATGCTACAGACCAGGGGTCACCAACTCGGTCCTCAAGGGCACCCTGTCCCGCAGGTTTTGGTTTCAGCTCTGCTCTTGCACACCTGACTCAATTAAGGCCCATGCATCTTCCTTCATGCCCTGTTCAGGTAGATCTGCCTCAACCAATCAGCATGAAGCCCTTAAATGGATCAGGTGTGAAAGAGCAGAGCTGAAACCAAAACCTGCAGGTCAGGGGGCCCTTGAGGACTGGGTTGGTGACTCCTGCAACAGACTCTCAAATGTGAAGTACAACATTTTCAAAATGAAAACACTTCAAAGGTGATCTTACAAGCTTTAAGTTAATTTCATTATCATTTCTTCAAACCCAACTGAGTGAGCTGCAGGGTTAGATCACATTCACACATTTCCAGTACAAGTCCTTAAGAATAAATCCCTCTGAAAGATTCAGTAGGAAATTACAGAAAGCTATCAACATCAGGAAGGGTAACATGTTACTGAGGGAATACTAGTTATAGATTAGAAGTTTCTGTTTGTCACCTCTTACTTCTTAATAAAGTCAATGTTGTATAATTTCCTCATGTTTACAAATTATGTCTTCATCCATGTCATTAATATACTGTGTTTATCAATTAAAATTTATACATACAGCCCTTCATGTAGTTATAAAATATTGTGTAACACAGTAAAGCAGGACTACTATTACTACTTACTACCGAATTACTACTTGTTTTTCCACACCATATAGAAACCACCTTCATTTATAAAATATCACAGACAACATTTTGTGCTTAACAATATATAATTTATTTTTCAATCCAATTTCGTTGAAAATATGTCAGTTACTGAAAATGAATGTAATCATCAAAACACCACATGTAATGTCTCTGTCTCACGATCCCACTTGGTACAAGGCCACATCACCATCACTTGGGGGTAGGGAGGTTGGGGACGCTGCACCACAGTAGCATCTTCAATCAGGAAGCTCCCCTCAGAGGAAACAAAGACAACATTTTGAGGCAAACATGTTTTTTTTTTTTTTTTTTTTTTTTTAATTTTTATTTTTTTTTTTTAATTTTATTTTTTAAATTAACTGTCCTGTTTTGGCAGCTAAGGCGTACAGAATGGGGAGTCTGTGCCTTGTTGTGCCACAACAGATTTGCTCTGAGTTCATGCACGCCAGACAGAACACTTCAGTATTGGAAGTGAATGTCTTGCATACAGACAGTACACATGAAGGTGACATGAACTCAAACATGCAGAACTATATACATTTAAACTTTAAACAGATACACATTTAATCATTGGATAGATATACATTTAATCTTTGAACATAGACCAACAGCTAAAATGTGGCAAACAGAGACTAACACGTCCATACTTCCTAACACCTGTGACACACACCACACCACACCACAACTAAACCTTCTCTAATTCCACCTGAAGCACATGATTTGCTTACTCTAAAATCTCAAGATAATCAATTCCATATAATAAATACATTATCTAAAATCGCAATAATAAATACAATATAAATACTACAAATAAATACAATAAATAACACAATCTAAAAACCCAATAATAAATACATGATATAAATACTATAAATAGGTACAATAAATAAAAACTATAGAATTACAGTGGGACAGGCTCTACACTTATAAAAAAACATTCACAGTGGTAGCCAATGTACACACCATGAACAGCACAACACACTACAAGTCAGTTTCCTCTTTCCACACATAAACCTGACCTATGCCAACACACAAACACGACAACACTAACATTTGCACCGGGACACTGCAATGTAGCTCCGTTTGACTCATCAAACAATGAATTTACACCGGTCGTGTGAATTCATTGTTTGCCTCCTTTGCCAAACACAACAACCTAATCCTCATCTAAAACCAAGTCTGACTCGAAGAGGCCCTCTACCTCCTCGAAGTCAACAACTAACCCCTGATCATCTTTAACAATAAAACTACACAAAACACCTTCATGATCACTAAAATACGTGGGCATGACTGCACATTCGACATTATACCGTGTTGTTTTAACATAAACATGATCAATTAGTGTCCCCTTCTCTGTAGTCTCTTGTGTCACATGCTGACTAAAACCTTTTTCACCCATAAATTTGGAAATTGATGATGTTTTTAAAATGTTCTCATTGAAATCACCCATTATTACAATTGTGTTACTGATTGGATGTAACCAATCAAGTAACCTCCCCAGATTTTGTTTGAATAAAAAATTTGGATAACATGGTGGACGATATATTACTACCAACAATATGTTGAATTTGTTACACAGGCACACCAAACACTCCAGATTCAAATCGGGCACCTGCAGAATGTTACAGTCCAAATTGTCTACACTATACAAACCAACTCCACCATGTTCTAGGTTCTTTAGCTCTATCAATTTGGGATTACTGCTGCTGTAACACAAGCCACGAGGACGACTGTGGAAAGTGTAACCTTCAATTTGGACACAGTCTAATGAAGACTGTGCAGTGAGCCACGTTTCTGTCACAGCAATACAGGTAAGCTGTAAATGCTGCGTGCAAGACACCAAATCTACCAAGTGGCGACTTAAATTTTGAACGTTCATTAAATACACAGAGAAACTGTGTGTATTTAATGAAGGCTTTGGCTGTTCAATCAAAAATGGAGGCATGCTATCCAAGGCCTCCTTTATGGCGTCCTTGCAGTAAATTACCTTCTCTGTAAAATCCTGGATGATCAGTCCAGACAAGGCCCTAACACGACTCAGCGCTACATATGCCTGCCCCGGTGCAAACACCCTCTTCAATGACACTACGGCCTCGTCCACAGTGAGTCCTTGCACTTTGTGAACAGTGCAAGCCCACGCTAACCTTAGAGGAAACTGACGACGCACACCGCCGCGTTTAGTGGCTCTTTCCGTCTCTGGATCAATGGCAGTAGACTGCAGGCATTCTACTGCTGCATGTGCACGTTTTTTCCTCCTATCTGAACCAATATTCTCATCATCAAATCTAACATACACAGTGAGAGGAAACGTGGAATCCTCTCCAAAAACTAACTGAGTAACCGTGCCACATGCTCCATTGACCAGGCCGTCCGCAACATCCACGTTCTTACACAACATCACTCGCGCGTTCCTCGCTAAACACAGAGTCTCCGGTAAAGACGTGTCCGCCGCAACGCCGTGATGCCCGGGCATCCGTTCCAAATTCCCTGTTGTCCTGTTATTCACGAAGTCTTGCGCTTCAACGGTGACATAATCAGGACAACAGTCAAACAGATAATTTAGGTTGTGCTCACTTACTTGCCTATTCGTCGCAAAGATATGCAAGGCTGAGCTCACCTCGCCGGTCTCGCGCATCTTCAGCATTTCAACATCGCTATTTAACATTGGGGTGGCCCTGGAACGCACTCTTAACCTATTAAGCAACTCAGCAAAAACACTATCCTTCTGCCTAACTATCTTTTTCAGCTCCACGATGCTGAAATTGCACCACAGGTCCACACCAACAGGACTACTATACAGAGGCTTCCCTTTAACAGGAGGCAACTGATAGAAGTCTCCGACAGCTATCACACTAACATTACCGAACGGGGAAAAGTCGCCTGTCTGCTTCACCTGCCTCAATCTACCATGCACATAAGCCAACACGTTGTGATCAACCATACTGATTTCATCAATAATTAAAATTTGGACCTGACTCAATTTAGCTCGCAAAGAGTTTAGTTTATCTTCACCCAGAGGGGTGTAAGGTAAACTAGCCTGTTTGCCAATACTCAATGTATGATGAATTGTTGCTGCATTCAAATTGTATGCAGCTATGCCAGTAGGAGCAGTTAACAAAACACAGATATCGTCTGGTTGATCACAAAGTGTTGACAGCAGCCTCCCTGCCTCATACTCAATAGCCCTAATCAAATGACTTTTCCCCGTTCCTGCGCCACCTGTGACAAATACACGCAGAGGCTCTGGGTTTTTACCCATCACCTTCTGCAAACACCACTGTCTCACTTTATAAAAAACAGCCAGCTGTGTCTCATTCAGAGACCTAATAAGCGCCAAACCGTCACTTCTAGACAACATGGACCTGTTTCTCTCCACCTGCGCTACCTGTCTGCCACCAACAATCAAATCTGGAACATTCTCCATCGCTTCAACTAACTGTTCCTCAGCTATCTCAGCTTCCCGCTGCTGCCTCTGCTCCTCTAAACCTTCTAGGCGTTCCGTTTCCTGTTCAGGACACAGCTCACCCCAAACATCTTCATCTACCCCGTTGTTCTGCGCAGCTATCTCCTGAGCTAACTCAAGGTGAGGACAATTGACCTCAAACCTGGCCCTATTCTCGCCGACGACATCGCAAACCGAATGCACAGACCCGTCGCTAAACGTCACCTGGCCATCGTTATAGAACTGCTCAAACAGCTCAAAGCCTGCAGGTTTGAGGTCTGAGTCAGTTCTATAAGGAAGAAACAACTGCAGCAGGCTCTGAAAATGTGCCTCTTCCTGTCTATCCAAACTGAAACGCATGTACCGCACCACTGCAAACTGAGTGCGTGTTCTCCTCAGAATGAATCCCAAATCATTGTTCAATTGAATTCTGTCCTTAGACTTTTCATTTTTGCTGAGAACACGATACTCAGATGCAAAGGTAGCCATACACATGTTTGCAAAGACATCGCTGTTAGGCCTATTCTTATACCTATCCACTATGCCTGTCATCCACATCTCATCCTCCCCAAGATCACCGGAGGCCGCCTTCTGCCTCAAAACACTAAGGGGCAAACTCATCCTAACTATCCTGCTCCCTGTCGGCACAAACACAACCTTCCTGGAACACTCCTTCAGGTGCATGTTCGTTAGCCTATACACCGCCTCCTGCGCACAAACATCTCTGTTGTGTAAATATACACTGCCCAGCTTCCGCAGGGCTTCTTTAGCAGAGAGATTCCCTTGTGTTTTGGCTTCTTTTTGGGCATTAGTCAATAATAGGCCAATTTCTCTCTCTGCTTTCGTAATATACGATAGTATGTATATTACTACTGCGTAGGCGTCGGTGACAAAGCTAATGTCCATGTTAGCGTTCCAGCACTTCAACAACTGCTTATTATACTGATTGACCCAAACCTCGTTCACCCCTCTCCTATACACAACCTTATGCCTCTTCTCTAAACGCCTATAAGCCAACTCGAAGATTTCCTGATTTATTCCTAAAGCACAAAACAAGTCCTCTACACTAACAGGAGGCACATCACTTTCTACAGCTCTCTTAACAGCTGTTAGAATAGCCTGCGCAACGTTTTCTGGCATCTTATCCCTATCCTCAAAACACTTACAGACCGGCCTGTTTTCTGAACCAGGTTCGGTCTCCGCTGTCTTTTTCTTATCGCACTTGCATTCTAACATTCTACAAATGAATGTCCGCGCAGAAACAGGTTTTGGGAAATTGAAACGACATGTCGTTTTGTGTTTTCTACACGACTTTGAATGTCGTTTGGAATGCGTTTGAACAGATGACACCGTGTCCAATAGTGTGTCATCATCTGAGGGTAGCTCACATGTAACGTAACGGTCAATAAATTTTACCACTTCCTCATCTGTGTTTCTATCAATTTGGGGAGCACCCTCGATCCAAAACAAACAGTGTACATGTGGTGAGCCTCTTTGTTGATATTCTACCCTATAAAAGTAATCGATTATTTTGCCGATAGGTTGACAGGGAGACATGAGAACCTCTTTCAGAAAACAGTGCCACCTGTAGTCAAACATCCTCGCCGCGGTGACCGGATTACGACGCAGCAACTCGCACCTGTCAGCCCACTCCAAATCCTCTACCGTCTGCGATCTGCCTTCCTGTTTCAGGATGCTGGTCAGGAGATTCTGCCAGCGCATATCCGCAGACGAAAACGAACAAAACCACGTCGGAATACCCAATTGACGCACGCAAGCCATCACGTCCTTCTGGACAGACTGCCAAAAGGCTGGAGTTCCTCTAATGGGTTTAAGAAACCTAAACCCGTCATCACACGCCAACAACTGCTTCAAGGCGTCCGCATCCGTTAACATGTCCTCAGTAATGCGTTGAGGCCTCTGACCTCCTTTGCCCTTACGCAAAGCGACGGAAACACTGGACACAACCCTGTCCAACTCTGACATGTACTGCGCAAAAAATATGTACTCGACGTTCCGCGCAAAACGACCGTCAGCATGCATAATCCGGTTATTAAGATAACGCGACAACGTCAAGTGATGAGACCGTCCGTCATGGAAGGTCTTATCACCCACAGGGAACAACACAGGGAAACACTTTGCCTCATTCGTGTGGTCAGAAAGCATTCTTACTGGACTATTCCCTTCTGCAGGCGCAATGTTCAAAATATCCTTAAAATACTGATCTAAAGCTTCCTGACCAATATCAACAGGCATAAGACAAGTGTCCTGAAACATGCAGTGCTGTTGTCTGTCATGTAACAGTTCATCCTGTCCTATGTCTGCTGATTCTGCTAGATCACACATTTCAGACTGAACCGTAACCTGACGTGACCTACCCTCAGCTTCATCCTCACTGCCTGACTCGGCCTCTTCCTTGTCCCTATCTTCCTCCCTAACAAACTCATTGACCCAGTGCTCATTAAACTCTATATCCCTATAATGAAAATTAGTCCTCTTCAAATATTCTAGCGCCTGTCTTACACGCAACGTATCCACAAACTGGTACTCGTAATATCCTTTATAGGTGAGTTTCCGCTTCAGCTTAACCTGAAGCAGAGACCCTTCCATACTGGAACGCGGCAACACATTAGTCGTCTGAACAATGTTGGCTGGAACACATGTCACTGGTCCATGTACTCCATTCTGCCCCCCTTTAGGCAGTGCCAACATTTTCATAAACGGAATATGCAAAGCTATCAAATGCTGCTCTAAACTATTCAGACATCCCAGTTCAGATGGAATGGGATCCAGCTCCAAGTTGTTAACCCAGCATTCAGCCGGCATCTCACCTCTGCTAAGCTTACCATGACACGTGAAACAAATCCACAGCTGACCACGCGATGACACCAACGAACAAGGCACAACACACTCCTTATTACACCTATGCAAATAATGCTCGCCTATACACCTATCTGCAATAGCAGCTGTCACTGAACTTCGCCTATAAACTTCCCTTGCACAAATCAGCACCTGAAATCTAAAAAACAACCTATGACAAACACAGCACACAAAATCTGGTCCATCTCTGACCTTTGCCAAAAACCGATCCATAACAAAAGCAAAATCTGCTGCCTTCTCCACCTTCTGCTTCCTGCTCAACCTCACACCAGAAATAACTTTCTGCTTATGCTCTACACTACCATGATACTTACTCTTACTCCTTTCTATAACTTTCTCCCTGTGCTCAATGCTATCCCTATATTTGCCCACACTCTTGGCCTTAACTATCTCCCTATGCTCAATGCTGTCTCTGTATTTACTAATACTCATCTCTTTAACCCTCTCTCTGTGGGGCAAATTCTTACAATACTTTTCTACACTCAACAACTTTGCCTTCTCCCTGAACAACACATTTTCCTTATATATCTTCCTAATCCTTAAAAGCCGTTTCTCCCTAAGTGACATATTCAACTTTTCCTGCTCCCTCTGTTTACGCCTCAGATACATGGACAGAGACTTTCTACCTGACACTACCTCACTAGCAGCCTCCACAACCTTGTCACTATCCTCTACACCTACTACACTACTACATCCAACTGCTGTGTTGTCACTATCTACAACCACAACATCCATCCTTCTAGACCTTACATTGTAACCTGTGACTTCACTAACTTTACAGTACCTGTAACAACTCTGCAGTCCAGGCTTACACACACAAAAAACATTCTCAAAATGCCGCCCCCTGATATTCTCTATGTAAATACACTCTGTAGACAAAGACTGACTGCTGCAGCTATACCTCAACCAACGTCCATCATGAAAAGTAAACACACTAACGGCTAACCAATCCGCTGTCGCCTGAATCTCCACCTCGGTGGCCCAACTGCCAACACATCTCATCCTGGACTGCTGAATGTACTCTAACACTGAGGAGTACTCACTCCTTAAAAGACTCTGATATCTATCCGCGTTCCTCACCAACTCTTTACACACAGCTAGCCTAATCCTACGATGGTGCTTCTGAGAACCACTCACAGCCTGAGAGATGGCTCTGAAGAAGCAGTTACCATCAGCCACAATCCTATCTTTGCTACAAGGAACACCTAACAATGCCACCTCTGTGGATACCGGACTAACAACCTTCACGCAATCGACATTTAACTTTGTGCATAAAGCACGACAAACATCTACGCCAAGGGGACGGAAGACCAACTCTTTCTTTCTCACCGCGCTCACAAATTCGACGTCCAAATTGATCTCATTAACATCAAAGCTCTTGAATTTCTTCGACATAGAAATGTTAGAAGAAATCACACGCTTTCTGCCACCAGTCACTGTTGGTTCTGCCGCTGAACTGCTGCTCACCTCGCTGGAGAACGTCAACACAGAAATGCCAGACAGTGCCGGACTTGCGGCTACGCCAAGACCACACTCAGGCGCAAAACTGCCTGCAGAATCTTCGCTTTTTCTCCCAGCCTCAGTGACCACACTAGACTCTGGTGCTGGAGCAGCACTCATCCCAGTGATGAGACTCTCCACAGACACACCAGACCGCGCTGGACTTGCACCCGTGCTGACCGTGACACCACACAGCTCAAAGAGCTTCTCCCTTGAACTGAGACTGTCAGCCAAACGACAGATGTAGTGGTGCAGGTCGTCGAGACACGCGAAATGCAGAACCACGCTTGTACCGTCATGGTGTAACAAGCCAGTGTTACTGCGTGAGTGACTGTCGACCACAGCGAACCGTCCATCCTCACGCATGATGGCAGTGGTGTTTCCACACAGTGTCAGAAGACATGTGCTGTACTGACTGAAGATTCTCTCCAGTCCATTACGCAAGCTGACAAACACACCGAAGTCGATGTATTCACCTTCGGTAACGCCTACTTCGCCTAATACTGTGTCACCAAAACTGAACCTAAACACCTGTCCGTCTAATTCCAAGTGTTGTGGCAAATCTGGCACAGACAGCAGATTTGACACATGGCTAAAGGTCTTGAGTTCACGCAAACTGGTGTACAACTCATCACCTAGAATCAACGCGCGATCCAGATCCAGCCTGTCCCACGAGAACGCGCTGCTCACCGTGTGTTTGGCTAAGCTGACCAAAGCTATAGCCATACACTGCACTCCTCCATACACAAATCGCGAATCGCCTTGGTGAAACGATCCGTGCACAACTTTTGCTAGCCTAATCCTGCTGCTATCTCTGCTAGCCTCTGTTGCCACAGCATTAGCGTTAGACTCAAACTGAACATCATGAACACAAACAGAAGGAACAAAAACAGCCTTAGCTTTGACGATCTTCTGTTGTGCCTTCGGGACGGCAGGGCACGCTGCGGCGACCTCCTCCCGACAGACGACCACCCCCGGCACCGCGCTGGCAGACTCCTGGGCTGTCGCCTCCATCTGCCACAAAAATCAAAAACAAGGTTTTACTGAATAAGAAAACAGGAGAACCATTTCCCTGCTACCTCTCAATGATAACTCACATATTATTTGAACAAAGACAAACCTGCTGCACCGCTGGTCTGGGCCCAGAGGCAGACACGGTCACACGGGCAGGTGATGGTGTTGCTGGCACCTAAAAAAAGAGAGAATGACAAAATACTCATTTAAATAATGGACTCAGTCATTCGGGTCTTGCACGTGTTATCAAAATTCATGTGCCGCACCTCCGGGACGGCGGGGCACGCTGCGGCGACCTCCTCCCAACCGACGACCACCACTGGCACCACGCTGGGCGACTCCTGGGCTGTCGCCTCCACCTGACACAAAAATCAAAAACAAGGTTTTATTAAATAAGAAAACAGGAGAACCATTTCCCTGCTACCTCTCATAATGATAACTCACATAATATATTTAGACAAAGACAAACCTGCTGCACCGCTGGTCTGGGCCCGGAGGCAGACACGGTCACACAAGGTGAAGGTGTTGCCGGCACCTAAAATAGGAAGGGGATGACATCACTCATTTCAATAACGCATTCATTCATTTGGTTTCTGCATGTGGTATCAATATATGAAAAAAAAATCCATAGTTCACATACTAAACATGATACCAACCTGCCGCTTTCCTCCTCTGCGCCTTGTGGCAACACCTCTTGGCCAACGCCTCACACGGGAAGTCTAAAAGAAGGAAAGCAAACCTTGTTAAATGCCGTCTTCAAGTCAATTTTATCCAGGACCGACAAACATGCAATGGATGTTGTAAGCACAGAAAACAAACTAACAAAAGATCTATATGTATAATATATAGGAAAATGTAAAAACAGTTGGCAGATGAGGAATGAGGATGCCGAGGGGAGCCAGATGTACTGGAGCAGCCTGGGACCTGAGCCACACAACCACCAACACCATGATGACCTGACTCAATAAAAGACAGAGCACGCACTCGGAAAAACACACAACCATTCACACACACACTCACACAAAATCAGATCTAATATGGATTCCGGTTTGCTTCTTACTATCGTGAACATAATTTTCAGACAGTTTACCTGGCCAGCTGGTGGAACGGCAGTGTCGTCGTCTGAAGAAGGAGAAACCGTCTCCATGGCCTCCAGCATGTCGCCGCTGAACCACACGGGGTTGGATGGAAGGACAGACTCTTGCACCGGAGATGCTCGAGCCTTAAAAACCACAACAACAAAAAATAAGTCACTTTTTTTCCCTAACACCACAAAAATGAATACATAAAACCAGAAAAAATGCACATATGTAGAGCCAGAAAATGACTCAGAGAAACACATTACCTTGCCCTCCTGTCCGACCACGGTCCACTCCAGTGGGTCGCGGTGACGGGGCGCGGGCCTGTGTCCTGTCACGACCAGCACGGGGGAGACCCTGGCACGAGGCGATGTCCGGGGGGGCACCGAAGGCGGAGGAGGAGGGGGAGGAGCCAGCTGGTGGACCGCGGCGTCCCACAGGGCCTGGACCAGGATCGGCGTTCCATCGCTGTCGCTGAGGTGCACCTGGAAAACAGTCAAACACAGAACACATTGCACTCAACTTGTGTATCGAAAATGGCAACTTTCAACTCCTCCATTTGTCATGTCACAACAACAAAGAACAACAAAGTATGCTGTACTTACACTGTCACGGCTCCACAGCTCCAACCGATCCAGAGGGAGGTGCTCTGCCACAGACACGTATGGGAGACCTGCCGCAAAAGTGAGAAACATCATACATTCCGATATTAATTACACTCATGTGAAACATATGAGGTTAATCTCACGATACATCAGTTATAATAGTGCAGATAACCAAAACTAAAACATACCCATGCGTGCTGCGACACGGCGGAACTCCTGGCGAAACAGCTCCTGCAAGCCAGGCTCGATGTTCAGGCGTGGAGGGAAGTCCAGCACAAACACCTACACACGCACAAAAAACATTTAGAATCACATTTAGGTTTCTAAAAAAAGCACAGAGAAAACACATGCTTACACAGCCTCTAGCTGTGACAGCACAGGGCAAACAAATACTGCCAGCAGCAACTGCAAATGAAACACACCTTCGCCCAGCGGCTGCAGACTGTAGCCAGGAGAGCACCGAAGTCCAGCGACGCCTCTCCGATGTTCCTGCTGGCTGTCAGGTTGTTGCTGGGGGCCATCACGCAGACCACATCCGGGGTCCAAGGGAGAGCGGCGTGCGACACCTCTGTCCTCAGCTCTGCTGCATGCGCACCTGGAACAGAGAGAAAAGAAAAACACAGAGGTCCCTCCGGCATGGCGACGATCCCATCCACCATGGGCCGCAGGTGGGAGGCTCCCACGACGAACACCATCTGCAACGACAGAGACACGGCTTTAGAACACAGACACCAACTGTGACTTCTTACAACCAGCACTGTCTTTCTGAAAAAGAAAATCTAATACCTTCTGGTCCGGCTGCTGGGCTGGAGTGACCAACTTGAAGCTCCGCTGGGTCAGCTCCGAAGTTGGCCATCTCCGCACACGATGGCGGTAACCAGTACCGCGCCCTGTGTGGTTGACAACAAAGTTAGGGATGATGACACAAAATTTGTACATTACATTTAAACTGCGTCAGTTAAACATTAATAAAATAAACAAACTGTTTGATACTTACGAGCAACGAACTCGGGGACAGGCGGCTGGGGGGTCCATGGCTGCGGCTGCGCCATCCTCCGCTTCTGGGCCTGGGCACGACGGTGGGACTTGGCACGGGGCATCTCAGAATGAAAAACAAAAAAAATTAATATTTTTTCAAAGTTCACAAAGAAACTTTAACTTTAACTTTGAATCTGTACCAATCATACTCACAAACAATGCTTTACCAGACAACGTCAGCCTTCAACTACACAAATGTTTCAACTTACCTTGGCAGTGGGAAATCAACAAATTGTGTGTATGTGTGTGTGTCTGTGTGTTTGTGTGTCTGTGTGCTTGTGTGGAGAAGGAGTATGTGTGTGGATTAACAATTAGTTAAGTGTGTTTTTTAAATGGAATCAATGTGTGTAAACTTGTTCTGGATTAGAGGATCACAGATGTAGTGCAGGTAAGTAGCAGGTCCAAGGCAGGTGGCTCGCAGGTCAATTGCAGGTAGAAAAACACCAGATCTCACAGCCAACAGAGATGAATCTGTAAATTAAATGATACATATTGTTTGATGTAAACATTACTTGCCTAATACGAAAAAAAAACCTATTTAAGCGAACAGAACTTTACTCCAAACATCATGAATACACATAGCTCTAGCTACTTTATAGGTTTTAATTCTAAATAAGGTCTTTTTCTCTACAGCATGGTTAAGACACAAACTAGCATCCATATTATTGTGTTCAATAGAAAGAATATGCCCAACAGCACTTCTTTCAGCTCAACTGTGCAGCTCAAAACAGAGACACATCTTAACAAAGAACACCTTTTTCTCTCAAAATCATGGTTAACCAGCAAATTGACATCCTTATTACATTATTTGCCTCTTCATTAAACAGAAAATGGCTAACACAACATCTCACAGCTTAGCCATACCAGTGGACACAGAGACACCCAACTAAATACATCACAAACTAAGGTTCCTGCACACAGCAAATGACACACACAGGAAAAAAAATATTACAATTAATTAGCAATATTAAATCAAATAATTTCCCTTTTCACACAAGGAAAATCTTCTCTTACAATCATAAAACCAACCACTAGTACAGCATTTGCATACGACACAGCAACACCTGCTCTTTGAATACATAAAGAAGCCACACACACTCAAACTACATACATCATAAGCTTAGTTCCATGCAAATAAAACCTGATATCAGACATAAATAAATAAATGAATGAATGAATAAACAACACACATGCAAGTTATAATAAAGTCCAATCATTTTCCTTTTTCCACACAGCAAGAGAAAGTTTTCATTTCAAAACCTGGTGGAGCCACACACACACTAGCAAAGACTGGTGTACATTCAAAGAGCAGATATAGGCCTAGCTCTATCACAAAGCCACACACAGTCAGCTCAAGTACATATCACAAACTCAATTCCATGCAAATAAAACCTGATATCAAACTATGAAAAAACACGCACACACACCTGCAACTATTTGTCATCCAGTCCAATAATTTTCCTTTTTCACACACCAAAAATAAGTTTTCCTCTCAAAAATCTGGTTGAACCACACACTAGCAAAGCTATGACTATAGCTAGTTAGCCCGCTAGCTAGCGCTAGCTTAGCGCGCTAATCTAATTAACCAAATGCCATCAATAAACTTTAAAATTCATCTCACGTTGACGGTAACGCTTCATAATAAATGTTTCAAGTCAACCACATGTATCTTAAGCGTTGAAATTATAAAATACAGGTTAGCTTTACATGTGAAGCTAGGCTGCCCCTCCATCAACAACCAGCAAACAGCATAAAGACGATACAACAGGCCTCGGGCCTACCGGAGGAACGGCTAGCTAGCGCTAGCTTAGCGCGCTAATCTAATTAACCAAATACCATCAATAAACTTTAAAATTCATCTCACGTCGACGGTAATGCTTCATAATAAACGTTTCAAGTCAACCACGTGTATCTTAAGAGTTGGGATTACAAAACACAGGTTAGCTTTGCATGTAAAGCTAGGCTGCCCCTCCATCAAAAACCAGCAAACAAACACCATAACAACAGGCCTCGGGCCTACCGGAGGAACGGCTAACGGCTAACGGCTAATCGACCAAATGCCATCAATAAACTTTAAAATTCATCTCACGTCGACGGTAATGCTTCATAATAAATGTTTCAAGTCAACCGCTTGTATCTTAGGAGTTGAGATTATCAAATACAGGTTAGCTTTGCATGTAAAGCTAGGCTGCCCCTCCATCAAAACTCACCATAAGCCAGCAAACAGCACAATGCAAAGTACATAATCACTCTCTGAAATATAACATTTAAATTTCGTGTTTTACCTGTGTTATCATCAACCATATCCTCATATTAGCACAGAGTTAACACAATAGGCTAACGTTAAGCTAACAGAGATGAAAACAGGTCTTACCTCGAAAGTCTGTGAGAAGAAGTGGGTGGGGCGGACACAGACGCAGGGGCTTTAATAGACAAGTTTATGAGCCGTTTCCGCTCTACTTCCTAAACTCCTCCCATCGATGCAATCCATTTCCGTTTTCGCGTGCTGGTTTGTTTTTAGCCACAGACATACATAGGTTTTTAGCTAGCTAGCTCTGTCCTGCCGACGAAAGGAAATTAAAGATCGATACTTACAAAAAAAAAAAAAAAAAAAAAGTGGTTCGGGAACGACGTGTGCAGTAGTGTGCTGGCCTAGTTAACCTGAAGAGTCCACTGATCAGAGAGCCTTGTGAGGTTTAGAATTTTGCCTTGTGTCCCTGTCTATCAGCACCCAGCCATGTTGTTCATTAAATACAGATAAACACAACAAATACTGTGTGAATTGTAGTTTTTAATATTATATATGAATATTTTTATAGTGATGTAATTATGTGGGCTGCTTCTGTATTTTACGGTTTAATACCTGTTAGGATTAAACACGTTCTCTTTCTTGTTGAAGCCATTTGTTTAGTTTCCTCAAAGCAATTCATTCATCCAGTGTTATTAATGTACAGCATGAGCTTACTATGAATGATGAACTGTGTTAAAAGAAACTGTTACACTAAGGAACATAAGGCCTAGCATTCATGATCGTAGCTCAGTGCAATAATGAAATGAAATTCCATTTTTACATTTACATAAACTTTTATTTTCACACAAACAGTCAAGGTGGTTGAATCGTGTTCCCATTGTAAGGACATAATTATTAAAATTGAAACCTCACGAGCAGCGAGCTACATGTCCAGACGAAGCTGCGTTAGCATGGAAGTTTGTTTACACCGGCATACGCTGCGCAAACCACTTCCGGCGGAAATGAAGTGCATTTTTGTAGGGTAATGGCGCCCCCCAGGATTTGGCGCGTAAACTTGTCTATAGCTGTTAAGAAAAACAAACTCCTGTATATGTGTGTGTGTGCGTGTGCGCGCGCGCGCGAGAACGCGTGAGCGTGAGCGTGTATATATGTGTGAGTGTGCGGAGTGAGTGTGTATGTGTGTGTATGACATGAGTACTGCTGTGGCACGATCGCCACACGACACACGTGTGCACACACACACACACACACACACACACACACACACACACACACACACACACACACACACACACACACACAACACCAACAAAAACCCACTGGTAGTACATTCGCTGTTGGTGCCCCTCTGGCCACTAGCAGCGCCCCTCCAGCAGATGGCGCCCTTAGCATGTCCTAGTGTGTGACTGACTTGAGTAGTGGCAGCTGTGGCATGATCACACCAAAATGCAGGCAGACAGAGAAATCCTTATTCAATCCAGTGGAGAAATCCAGAAAACACTGTGTCCTCTGTCATCTGTTAAATTTTCAAGCCGCTGACATTTACGCCCTGGGAGGAGATAGATTTTGTTCAAAGCGGAATTTTGGGCGTGAACGTGACTTTGCAACGCAAATTGCAGACTTCCTGTTGGTTTTAGGTCAGGGGTGTCAGCACGTGATTTGTAGGGCTTGATGAGATCTACATTTCGGCATTGGTTTGGTATTTCTATCACATTCCTGTGGGCCGCAGCGGCTGCCTTTGTGTGCCTAGGTGGCGCTACTGAGCCCATTTTTGCACCTTGGGGGTCTGTTTGTCCATTTTATCCAATTTTTCGCCAGACGTGGGCTGCATGCCGAATTTGGTGAGTTTTTGAACATGTTTAGGGGGTCAAATTAAGGCCGAATGACACGTAAGAATAATAATAAAGTACATTCGCTGCTGGTGCCCCTCTGGCCACTAGCAGTGCCCCTCCAGCAGATGGCGCCCTTAGCATGTCCTAGTGTGTGACTGACTTGAGTAGTGGCAGCTGCTGCATGATAACACCAAAATGCAGGCAGACAGAGAAATCCTCATTCAATCCAGTGGAGAAATCCAGAAAACCCACCCCTGTTTGAGGCGTCACAGCTCGGTCACCGTTTGAGTTACAGACTTGTTTCAAAGTTTAAACGAGTCATGAGACTCAGATCTATAAATCTCCCATTTACATGATTTTGCTATCTTTTACCGTTTTGAATTATGGCAGTTTTAGTTTAAGAGTGTTTTCTGCTCCCTCTGAGCTCTTACAAAGGGTGTGTATTGCGCATTCCTGAGGCAGCTAGAGTGAGTCACATGTCCAGGCAGAGTGCAGAGCAGAGCACACCAGAGTCAAAAACGTTTGAAAACTCTTCACAGCTCCCACAAACTTGGTCCAATCCACATCAAAACTACATATTTTTGTAGGAATTTTTGTCCTCTTTCCATCTGCATAGTTTTCAAAGCCGTCAGACTTTTACTTTAGACTCCAGGGGCTTAATTAGTGCCAAAAGTCAGTCTCTTCCCACCAAAGTCCATGGAAAAAACCGAAGTGTTGGTTTTGGCCACTCCGACTTTGAGGGCTTATAAAATCCAAACGAATCGAGTAATGACGGAGTTTTTAGCAACTTTTGTTCAGCACTGTGTCCTCTGTCATCTGTTAAATTTTCAAGCCGCTGACACTTACGGCCTGGGAGGAGATAGATTTTGTTCAAAGCGGAATTTTGGGCGAGAACGTGATGTTCAAACGCAAATTGCGGACTTCCTGTTGATTTTAGGTGGGGGGTGTCAGCGCGTGAATTGTAGGGCTTGATGAGACCTACATTTCGGCAGTGGTTTGGTCTTTCTAGCGCATTCCTGTGGGCCACAGCGGCTGTCTTTGTGTGCCTAGGTGGCGCTACGGAGTCCATTTCTGCACTTAGGGGGTCCGTTTGTCCATTTTATCAAATTTTTCGCCAGACCTGGCCTGCATGCCGAATTTGGTGAGTTTTGGAGCATGTTTAGGGGGTCAAATTAAGGCCGAATGACACGTAAGAATAATAATAAAAAACGAAGCAATTACAATAGGGCTTCGCGCTGTTCCAGCGCTCGGGCCCTAAAAATATGCAACATACTTATTTGTTCCTATGAGTTAGAGGTGTGTGTGTATACAGGGTGACCCAAAAAAACGGGAATCTTTGAAGTGCGTATTGGCAGACATGAGCAAGTGGCAGCACAGTTTTTAAAAAATGAATATTCCCTCATTGTTTCTTAAATGGCATGTTTTCAGGTTTCAATTACTATGAATAAGATATTTTTCTTCCATCACTCTTGGTTTTATTGGATTGTTAAAAAGTTCCCGTTTTTTTTTGGTCACCCTGTATAAAAGCAAAAAGCGAGTCAATGCCGTTCTGCAACTCCTCCACATCCACACTCTCTCTCTCTCTTTCTCTCTCCCTTTCTCTTTTTTTTTTTTTTGTCTCCGCCACTCGTCCGCCTCCCGCCCGTGTCATAAAATCAAAAGTAATGCTCGTCTGTGTGTGTTTCAATCACGCGGCGGGGCACCGCACGCTCTGCCAAACGGGCAAGAAAAGACGGATGGGCGGACGGACAGATGGATGGACAGGGAGGAGGGACGAGGGAGGGAGGGAGGGAGGGAGGGAGATGAAGGAGAGGAGGAGGAAGAGGAGGCCGTAAAAGGCTCCACTTGACTATTTTCTCCTCCTGACAGTCAAGGACTTTGCTCGTCCCGGCACGCTTGATGTACAACCTGCTCCTAAATCAGCTCAGTGGGGAGTTTTTCTCTTACCTCTGTGTACACTGGTTGTAAACTGTGTGTGTGTGTGTGTGTGTGTGTGTAGTTTTCACACACGCACACACACACGCACACGCAGCACCACCCTCCACCGTCGAGCGGCTTCCAATAGATTATTTTGACGGCAGAGCGTGCGGCCTGGTCTTATTGCATATCCTCTGCTTGGCCACCCAGACGTATTACTTTCCATGCCCTCGCACGGACAGGGGCTAATGGGATTTTTTTGGTGTGTGTGTGTGTGTGTGTGTCTGTGTGTGTACTGTATGTGTGCGCTTAATGTGCTGTGACGTGTGTGTGTGAGTGAGTGTGGGCTCAAGTACAGTATGTATCTGTGTGTGTGTGTGTGTGTGTTTGGGAAAGAACTAACTGGGGCTTTGCAAGTATTTTGTTCATGTATGTGTGTGTGTGAATGCATGTGTGTGTGTTGTTTTTTTGTTGTTTTTAGGCTCATTTTGTGTTTGAAATGAGCAGATTTTTGTCAATTTTTTCGACATTTTTTCGACACCCTTCTGCGAGGAGCGAGTTTGGGCTCGTGTTTCGGGTTAAGACAGAATTAGGAGCGTTTAGGGTTGCAGGTCGTGTTTAGCGAATGGTCCTCACAAGTATAGTCTGTGTGTGTGTGTGTGTGTGTGTGTGTGTGTGTGTGTTAGAGAAAGTGCCTATGTGGCTTCACGCTGGCGAGGCACTCAGAGCTGCTCGCTGAGGTTTGATTTATGAGTCGGTGTTTAGCGGGCAGGACGGAGCCACACTGGAAACCAATGGACTAGAACCTGAGAGAGATTGGCCAAAATATTCTGCCCAGACTGAACTATCAGCCTCCTGCTGGGAGGAGGGGGAGGGAGGGGAGGAGGAAAGAGGGAGAGAGAGAGAGAAAGAGGAGGAGGAGAAAGAGGAGGACAGCGGGAGGAGAAGGACGCCGGGACGGATGAAAGGAAAAGGGAGAGAGTTTTGGGGGTGAAGGCGACGAGAAGGAGAGGACAAAGAGAAAGAGCAAGGAAGGGAGGAGGAGGAGGTGAAAAGAGCGAGGAGAAGATAGAAAGTGAGGAGAGGGAACAAAGAGCCGTCCTCACCTTTTCTCCTCTCTCTCTCTTTATCCTGCCAGTCCTGTTTCTCGCCCAGAGGTGGCATAAATTTGAACGACTGACTTGGGTTGAACCAGAGGAGAGGAGCTGCTCTCCCTCTCTCCCTCTCTCTCTTCTCTCTCTCTCTCTCTCATTTCCTCCTTCCTCCATAATGCATTTGCTGTAATATCTCGTGGCCAAAGTGCGACTCCAAAACAAAAGGACGCTTCAGGTGGTGACGTGGCCAACGAGAGGAAACGGGGAAAACCCAAGATTCATTGCAGGGAAAACACACCGGCTCCAAAGAAAAAAACCATTTGTGGCGTGCAGCTCGGCGTCCGTTGAGCCAGCTGAGAAAATGAACGCGTGTTTGCGGGCACGAGTGAATCTGAACCGATCGGGGGGATTCGTGCTGCCTTCAGGCCACGCGGGACGGAGCGAGAGGCCGAGCGGTGAAGCCGCCGTGACGCTGAGCAGCCCAACCAGCGCCGGCCCAGCCAGCGCCGGCCCGCAGCGCGAATGAACCGAACGAATGTGTCGAAAAACGAAGACGAGCTCGTTTGGACGATCCGTGGGACCTAAAACAAGCATTTTTACTGGCGGCTCGTCCAAACTTCCCCGTGTTGGATGAAGTTCTGTGACAAAGACGGAAAAAAAAAACTGTGTTTGTAGTAAATCCCCCAATTTCCAATTTGTGAAAGTGATTAATGAGAGATTTTCCTTACAATTATGATGTGGCGTGGATGTGTTATTAGTTATTAAAAAGCACCGTGAATGAAAGTCTGGGTCCATTTTCAAATGAGCTCAGGTTCAATTTATCAGTCGCTGAAACACGAGTGTCTGACAAATATAACAACAAGACTGATGCTCTCTCTCAGCTTCTCTTCATGTGGTTTTCAGCTGGTATGAAAATAAAAGTGGGTAATTTATGGCCGAGAGCTCAGCTGAGTCCGTCACGCTAAACTTAAAGGAATCATTCACCTAAAATGCAAATAATATCTATTTTCCCACTTTATTTTCCCACCCAGAGGGTTTCTGTGTGATTTGGTGAAGTTTCCAGTCACCCGAGCGTTAGAGGGTTGGATGGCTCGTGTTTTGTGAAGCTGAAACAGTCAGAAAAAAAAACTTCACGTAGAAAACTCAGCAACAACATGTGTCTGTCTGTTTGTTTTTTAAATCATGAAGCAAGAACCTGACATAATCCATAATAATCGTCTTTGGAGAGTTTCATCAGGCGTTATTTCCCAAACTGACTCAATCTACCCCCAAGGAACGCAAATTCAGAGCAGAAACCTCGCCAGATTACACCGAAATTATTTTTAGGGATAGATTAATCTGTGGGTAAGTGCGAAAATATCTTTTTTTTTTCTTTTGCATTTTGGGTGAGCTGTACTTTGTTACTGGCACAACAACTGGTTTTGTTTGAATTTCACCTGCTGCTAAAATCTCTTAACACTGCAAAAACTCAAAATCTTACCAAGATTATTTGTCTTATTTCTAGTCACAATATCTCATTACTCATTACATTTTTTAGGTGATCATGTCTTATTTTAAGTGTAATGAGATATTTTGACTAGAAATAAGACATTTTGACTTGAAATAAGACAAATATTCTTGGTAAGATTTTGAGTTTTTGCAGTGAACCCGGTGCAGTACTGGCTTTAAAAAACTGTCCAGTAATGGAGCTGCTTTTTGTTTACACGCCCCGCTGTGCGTGAACCGAAATGAACCAAATTCAAAGTTGCGGTGAAGCCAAACTTTGAAGCTGCGGCTCGGGTCGCAGGAAACGAGCGGTCGGTGTGATCGCACCTGAATCGATGACGCGACATCAAGCGCGCGGCTCGTCTCGGCCTGTAAAGAGAGCTCTGCCGTTCCTGTGATTAGGAGTCTGTTCGCCCTGACACAAATGACTGCAGGAAGAACGTTCTCCACCAAGACACAAATATCAGCTCTCGGAGCGGATAATCACCTCCTGTCTCCCGGCGACTTCCTCCTCCTTTCTCCTGAGAAGTGAAAGGAGCTCACAGAGAAAAGAGGGGCTGTGCTGAGGAAGGTGGGCTGTAATTTAGTGTCCTCGTCGTGCGTCTGTGTGCTAAACAGCCTCGTACAGAACACACACCTCTGAAGCTGTCGGCGGCTGCTGGAGCTGCTGCTTTAACGCACTTTGGAGAGATTGAGGTGATTATTTCTGCGAGCCGTTCTCCTCCTTCCAGCCGTTTTCGCCGTCTTCCCGCCCCTCTGCTCACTTTAGACGTCTTCTGTTTTGTGGCGGGAGCTGTGTACGGCTGTGTTGGTGTGTAGAAAGTGTGTCCATGAGAAGTTATTGTGCAGATACACTGCAAAAACTCAAAATCTTACCAAGACTATTTGTCTTATTTCAAGTCAAAAATGTCTTATTCCTAGTCAAAATATCTCATTACACTTAAAATAAGACATGATCACCTCAGAAGTAACTTGTTTTTAGACAATTGTCTCTTGTTTCAAGTGAAAATTTGCTTGAAAAAATTAAAAATTTGCTTGTTTCATTGGCAAAATTTGTTTCTTGTTTCTAGCTAATTTGCACTTATTTCAAGTGAATTTTCACTTTTTCCACTGGCAAATTTTCACTTGTTTCAAGCAAATTTTCACTTGAAACAAGAGACAATTGTCTAAAAACAATTTACTTCTGAGGTGATCATGTCTTATTTTAAGTGTAATGAGATATTTTGACTAGTAATAAGACATTTTTGACTTGAAATAAGACAAATAATCTTGGTAAGATTTTGCGTTTTGGCAGTGTAGTGTGTGAATTCATTGATGGTTTGTTTGTGCACAGTGTGTGTGTGTGTGAGTTTTTTTTAGTTTAGAGTGTGAATGAAAAGTAAGGTTGTGTGCAGACTGAATGCATTTTATTGGTGTGTGGACTGCATGTTTGTGCAATAGGTGTGAATGTGTGTGTGCTGCTGTCTTGTTCTTTTGATTGTGTGCTGTTTTGATTCGCCGTGTGGGAAGATCATTGGCATCGCCGTGCCTCATCGTCACCGCCGCCGTGTCGCCTCCCCCCCGTCTGGAGACGCGAGAGTCTTTGATTCCTGATCGACTCGGAGGTGAACAGATGATGTGTGCGCCGCGCGGCGAGGGCACCGCATCAGTCGAAGGTGCATTTCCATCAGCGGCGCCGAAAAAAAAAAGCCAAACCGGTAATTCTCTGATTGGAGCGCTCATCAGCTCGGAGAAGTGGCTCCAACACGATGTGCACAGAATGGCAACAAAAAAAAACAAAACAAAAATCTCTTCTCCCATTTTCCCGACGCTCAACAAGTCGAGATAAAAGTCGCCTGAAGTGAAATCAGTTTCACGTCAGTAACCGAGCACAACAAGTGCACACAGACGTGGCGACGGCACAGCGCGAGCCGACACAACACGTCCTTTCCTGCGGCGTGAGGCGACAGAGAGAGAGAGACAGTCGACTGTAATTATCACTCGACAAATATTTATTCAGCATGGAGTCGCCGTGTGCTTTCAGGCGGCGCGTCCTGAGCGAGTGCAAGGTGTTTTTGACAAGACCTTGGCTCTCCGTGGCGTGTTCCTTTCACAAAGCTCGTACTCCCCGTCCTTCCCTTTCTGCAGCCTCCCTGAAGAGTCTT
Organism: Myripristis murdjan; assembly: GCF_902150065.1. Lineage (NCBI taxonomy): Eukaryota > Metazoa > Chordata > Actinopteri > Holocentriformes > Holocentridae > Myripristis > Myripristis murdjan. The sequence continues at coordinate 29,599,580 of NC_043995.1, read as the reverse complement.
AAAGGAAAAATCCACCCAACACTATAAAGAAAAAAACTGCCACTGACAGTGCACCTTGCATCTCCGGGTTTTTGTTGTTTGTTGAGGTGTTTTTCTTTTTTCTTTATTTATTTTTCTGTGGATGGTTGGCCAAAGGCAGACATTTCTAGCAGCTGAAATCGAGTTTCATAGCAGAAAATGTTTCAGCGATCCAAAATCTCCTCTTTAAATGTGAGGTTTTGGTGTCAGTTCCTCACAATCAAAGAGCGAGCACTGCAAAAACGCAAAATCTTACCAAGATTATGTCTTATTTCAAATCAAAAATGTCCTATTTCTAGTCAAAATATCTCATTACACTTAAAATAAGACAATCTGCTTGTTTCATTGGAAAAATTTGCCAGTGGAAAAAGTGAAAATTCACTTGAAAGAAGTGAAAATTAGCTAGAAACAAGAAACAAATTTTGCCAATGAAACAAGCAAATTTTCACTTGAAACAAGAGACAGTTGTCTAAAAACAAGTTACTTCTGAGGTGATCATGTCTTATTTTAAGTGTAATGAGATATTTTGACTAGGAATAAGACATTTTGGACTTGAAATAAGACAAATAATCTTGGTAAGATTTTGAGTTTTTGCAGTGAGGGCTTCTTCCCAGAGCCGCCATCTTACACCGACGTCCAACCATCGTACGAGAGGAACTCTTATCCTAGAAGAGGACAGAGAGTCATTTCTTCAGCATGAGAGCAGCAGATAGACAGACCAGAATGCAATGCAGCTGTAAGACTGTAGCCTTGTCCCCAAAAAATACCACAGATTAGTTGCATTGTGAGTGTGCAGTCGCTGTACTCTGCTGTGCCAAAGCAGAAGGGAAGGAGCTGCTCAGAGCATCAATTTTTAAATAAATTGATTTTATTTTTTTTGTCAGGGACCATGTTCATAATACATTTACCTCAAACAATGAAAAGAGATGGTTTGTACCAGGTTCAGCTGCCGGCTGCTAGCAAATCATCCAGATGTGGATCACATGACTCTGCTGTCAGCGGACATCTGGCATCATGTCCAATTAAAGGAAAGCAGTGCAGTCTGCTGGGTTTATGTCATACCGCCTTAACAGTGTACTGTGAAGATTACTACACTGTGTAGTATTAGGATGTTGCTTTGGGAGCCGGGGTAAGAGGCTCGGTCACATTCTGGGAAATGTAGGAATTCATTAGGCCGGCTGAAGTGGACAAGGCAGTTAAAGGAGTAATGGATACAGCGAAAAGCTAAATTACAGCACTTCATCACTAATAACTTACTGGGATGCAGCGAGCATCACAGATTGATGTTATGTAACGCTGTGGGGAGCATCCAGCAGTGGAGTTTTCCTTTAAGTCCAGCCCCCGCCGTGTCCAACTTATCTGGACTTGTCCCGATAACAAATACACCGCACAAGACACTCTGACCTCGCCAGACACAAAACAAATTAAATTTTGTTTCGGGGCACCTACCTCGCTGTCTGCAAGCTCCCCTCATCAGCAAAAGCAATTTTAGAAAGCCTCAACAAGGCGCCCACACTGGAAGCCAATGAGGCTCCGTTAAAAATGGAGGATGCATGAAATGGACTGATGCATATTTACCGGCGAGTGTTTTTTTTTTTGATGTTTCCCTCTGTCTTTCCTCCTCAGGGGCGGGTTTGAACAGGACGTGGAGAACGGCTTCCATCAGTACCCTGATACCTGCCACGGTATGGTGAAAAAAAAAACACTTATTTATTCTCAGTGACGCACACGTCCAATAAAGGCAGTCGCAGAACAACCTATTGGCTGTTTCGGTTATTGGATCCTGATGGCAGAGAGGCGGCAGGCACAAGTGATTGCAAATCTTACAAATTACAGCGCGGCGTTGCAGCGTGCGCTCATTTCTCTGCCGCCGCAGCAGCTCGGCTCGTGTTGGAGGAGCTCGAGGAGTCGTCTGTCCTCCCCCCATTCACGGTCCCTGCAGGGAGACTGTTCCCAATCGTTCCGTGTTAATTAAGCCGTTATTTGCTCAGAAACTGGTCCGCAACAAAGTGGGCTGTTTGCAGCTCTTCTGCATGGCGCCGTGTGATCAGGAACAAATGAGACAACACGAATCTGCCGTCACAAATGAATACACAGAAATTGTAATCACACTCTCGGTGACTGATGTTTAATTTTATTTGTGCATTTCTCTCGTTCATTCAGATGTCCTGGCGACGACGCGCAAGCAAAACACGGCAGCAGACTCAGCATATGGTCAGTAGCCGTCTCTCTACCTTTTACTGTTTAGCGTTACAGGCTGAACGTTAGCTAGCTGAGTCCAGTGAGCAGGTCTACATGGTGCCACTTGAATCCAAGTCAGTTCCATGTAATTTATTCGTGTTAGAGAACCATCCAATGAAAATTATCAACTGGGTTTGATCACTGTTTGGAATGGAAATGACTGAGTTTGATGTAACTTTTGAGTTTGAATGTTCAGGCTGAGTTTCTGGACACTTTTGCACCAAAATTGCAAACAGAAGTTGCATTGTGTAAAAGCCAGGCTTACCCCCGAGAAGGAGGCTGTGTGTGGCCTTGTGGTTAGAGAGCGTGTCCTGTAACCCACAAAGCAGCTGGTTCGATCCCTGCGGCAGCCAGTGTGTGTCCATCTGCAGCCTCGTCTCCTGTCAGGCTGTCCCGAGCAGCCTGCTGAATCTCAACCTCATTGTGAGTTTCTCTGAAACGGGTGTCAGCTATATTCCCAAAATGTAAATGTTTCTCCACTCGGGCTGCAGCAGGAGAGGTTAGCGAGGCCGGCGGCAGAGAGGCTGGTGCCGCCTCTAACTCTCACCCAGACTGACAGCTTAAACACTGAAGCCATTGTCTCAAGCGACGGCAGCATCACTCTTTTGATGGGCCGGCAGCTCCGCTGGCCAGGCTGCCTAATGCCCTGTATCAGGAAGGATCATCATCCCTGTCACGTCCCATTACTCCCCTACTGGCCACATAGTGTAGCCCATGGCATGTCTTGAATAGAAATAGAAATGGTGGCTAGCAGGCCCAGATAAGATGTGGAGTTAGGACAACTTTGTGACACTGTGGCATTTGGAGCAAGCAGAGTTCAATTAGCAACTCTTGGCCACTTTCATCCACGTTCATCTACACACTGCAAAACCGCAAAATCTTACCAAGATTGTGTCTTATTTCAAGTCAAAAATGTCTTATTTTTGGTCAAAATATCTCATTACACTTAAAATAAGACATGATCACCTCAGAAGTAAATTGTTTTTAGACAGTTTTCAATGTTTCAAGTGAAAATACACTTGAAACAAGTGAAAATTTGCTTGTTTCATTGGCAAAATTTGCCAGTGGAAAAAGTGAAAATTCACTTGAAATAAGTAAAAATTAGCTAGAAACAAGAAACAAATTTTGCCAATGAAACAAGCAAATTTTCACTTGAAACAAGAGACAATTGTGTAAAAACAAGTTACTTCTGAGGTGATCATGTCTTATTTTAAGTGTAATGAGATATTTTGACTAGGAATAAGACATTTTTGACTTGAAATAAGACAAATAATCTTGGTAAGATTTTGAGTTTTTGCAGTGCACAGACTAAGACAGCCCTCCTCAACTCTTTCCCCAGAGTTTGCAAGACTTGCCCAAAGTCAGATCTCTTTGTCACCGGACAAACTGGGACACGGGGGGAAGCAAATGGTGGGGTTTGATCCGGCACAGTGATTAGTATCAGCACTGAGCCCATCATGCAGAAAGATGTCCGCCGTTATGGCCCAACAGAGCCGTCCATCCAGCATCCCTCCCAGCCTCTCTCCATCCCGTTCAGAACAGAGGCTACTTTGTCTGCCGCAGGCTTTGCCCCAGACCTCCAGAGTCCCACAATGCCTCACCAGTCTGTACAGCCTCCCTGCTGGAGGAATTATCGCTCCGCAGGTAGCAAGACTTGATGAGCAACCCCACTGCTTAATCCTGCCGAGCTCCTTCTACCCCGATGTCTCACCGCTCCATTTGAAGTTCCCAACACTCAGTGAGATTCTGTCTCTCTGGCTTTTTTTTTTTGTTTTTTGTTTTTTGTTTTGTGCTTTTTTTTTTTTTTTTTTTTTTTTTTGCTGATTCACACAAAAAGCCTTTTAAGTCTTTGCACTGAAGATCAATTATCAGCTCTCCTAGACAATAAAACACCCCATATGCCGAACAAAGCCGTTGTCACACGGGGGTTCCAGTCCCCGTTCGGATGCGCTCCAAAGGCGGGCACGCTTCCTTTCTTCCTCTTCCCTGTCACCCAAACAATCGCAGCCTGCGGAGGCAAGGGCGTGAGACAAATGCTAGCCTGCATAGGTAATCAAATGCTTCTGTACTTTTTTCACCAGTAAAGAAAGAAAAACAATATGAACCCACATGCGCAGTCAGAATAACACAATTGTGATAAATTGAACTAATAATACAGTCCTGGAGCTATTGTCCGGCACGCCAGGGCTAAACACCCCCTGGTGAGCAGTTTTAATTTGCCTGGCACAGATGGCGTACTGACGGGGCACCTTATTCGGAGTGAAAGCTGTCAACTGGCACACACACACACACACAGAGAGAGAGAGAGAGGGAGGAAGAGAGAACAAGCCCTTCTCCTCCAGTCTGGGCAGGCGCTCTGCAGTATGCTAACATTATGGCTGGCTTATTAGTGCCAGAGCCCAAGCCAATAGCAGTATGCTGTACACCAGATCTCAAGGACAAACACTAGCGGAGAACTAAGAGTGCAATCGTGATGTGGAGTGTGTCATCGAGATAAATATGTTTGATAGTCTGAGGCCTGTGGCCACAAACACCCCGCGTGTCTGTTGGCACACGCTTGAAACCATTCCAAATGTGTCCGCCGTAACGCGAGCCGCTTCTCCTCAAGGTGACACGCTCGCCTGTGAAACAGCTTCGGTGAGGTAGTGGAAAAGGACGGTGGTGAAAACCATTACCTAGCCAGCTACCGGTATCTATTTCTACTTATCTGTGAAAACACTTAGCAGAGTGGAGCAGACGTGGCAGAGTTTTAACGGTGTTAGGAGTTCATCTGCACTGGAGGAGTCATTGATGGAGGGTCCGGCCAGCTGGAGCAAGGCCACACAACAATGAGGGAGCGTGCTGTAAAATGGCTAGAAAAAAAAAAAAAAAAAAAAAAAGGCAAGAGGCCGGGGTTAAAATACTCCTCAGTGGCTCTGAAACAAACAAAAGGCTGCAAAGTTTGGAAACTGAAAGCTGGCAGCTCGCTCAAGTCATCATCATTTTGGGCATATTTGACGAACAAGGCATTTCCTCTAATTACTCAAGGTTTGATTTGATTAATGTACCCAAAATGCTTTTTTTTTTCTTTCTTTTTTTTTTTTTTTGTTGCCGCTTTGCTAAAATATTCCAAGGCAATTTACAGCTGCACAATTTTGTCACCTGTTGCAGAACTTTGCAAATCACTTGCAAAAAAAAAAAAAAAGTGACGATAATCTGCTTTTTGATAAATGCTAAGTGCTTTGATAAGTGATAAGACAGATAAGTGTTGTAATTTGTGAAATCACAAAAATATGATCCTTGACATTTTTTTTTTAAAAGGATGTGAAGCATATATCTGTGCCGAGAGGATGGTAATAGGTCAGCATCGCAAGAAATCCTCCGGGAAATAGTGGATGTGTCAGAGCAAAATGTCGAAACTGTTTTCTAAAAAGGTTGGTTGTGGTTATAAAACAGATGGTAAGAGATATTTTCAGAGATTTAAATCTTTTTGCACCAGCGGAGGAGTGAACTAGCCCAGGCACATTTACAGAATGCATGAATTACCTCCTGCTCTGAGCACTCCTCGTGGTTTTCACCGCCACCGAGGACGGCTTTATGTTAAGCGGTGCTCGGTTTGTGTTGACTGTTTTCCTCTCAGGACTCACCCTGATTTCTCTGAGGTACAAAACCCTTTTTTTGCTGTAGAACAAGTTGATATTCCAGGCTGTCTTTGAGTTTCACATTTCACTAATCGCTCACTTTGTTGCCCCCCCCTCCTCCCCCCCTTCGCCACAACCACAGGGAAGACCACACCCACAAGCGCCAGCACAACCTATCATGGGGCGGCATTCCCAAAGGAGGCAGGTGACCCTGAAAGAGGTACAGGTCCTGATGGCCCTCCCCCCGTGGGGGAACAGGGGTCACCTGACTCGGAGCCAATCAGTGTGGAGATGGAGGGTAAGGGGGTGGGATGTCTGTCTTAAGTGAACTCTGACCTGCGGAGGATTGCACTGCTGGGCCCCGGACGCTCCACCGTGCGCTTCTAACCGGCTGCTGACTAACACGCTCCGACCTTTAGGTGTAGAACGATGTTTCACGGTGGGAAAACGAGCCGCTGTCGGCGCGCATGCCGGCGCCGTATGAGTTCAGTCACACGCCCATGCTGCCTGCCCTGCGTTTCCACACTCTTTTTGAGATGATGATGTACATTCAATCTACAGCAGCTATGATTTTATTTATTTGTTTGTTTTTGTTTGTTTTTGCTCAGTCCATGGTCACAGGCTTCACAGACATACACTACTCACAAAAAGTTGGGGATATTCGGCTTTCGGGTGAAATTTCAGGATGAACCTAAAATGCATTATAACCTTTACAGGTGAACTTAATGTGACCTTCTGTAAACTTTTGAATGCACATGTCCAACTGTTCAATGTTTCAGTACTTTTTGCACAAGTTGCTGTTCTCTAACAAGGAGCTTAACGGAAAAATTCACATCAGGTGTTTGATGCTCCAGCTCATCGAGGTCGTATCATTAGGGAACGGCTGCTGGAGACTGGGGTACCTCAAATGGAGTGGCCTGCACTTTCTCCAGACCTGAATCCCATAGAAAACCTATGGGATCAGCTGAGTGGCCGTGTAGAGGCTCGGAGCTCTGTACCCCAGAACCTCAATGTCCTGAGGGCCGCCCTTCAAGAAGAGTGGGATGCCATGCCTCAGCAGACAATAAGTCGACTTGTGAACAGCATGAGACGTCGTTGTCAAGCTGTAATTGATGCTCAAGGGCACATGACAAGTTATTGACACTGACATTTTTTGTTGTGGTATATCCACCACTGTTGTTGGCTTTTGTTTCAAGAAATTGTTTGCGATGAGGAAATCACCAGTGTATGCTTCTACTTAAATGCCCTGCTTTCATGATATAATATCACTGTAGCGTGAACTTTTTACATCTTCCATAAATTTCACCCGAAAGCCAAATATCCCTAACTTTTTGTGAGTAGTGTACATTTGCTTGTGTATGATTTTAGTGATCGTCCTGAGACACCCAGGGCAGCTCATCATGACCATTCGTGAACTCATATGGACGCACGCATGCTGATATGTGTTAAACGTTCTTCCAGGGTGAAATATCACTTTTAGTAGCTCACTAACACTTAACTCTCTTGTTCTAGCAATTTCTTAGTCAAAGGCAGCACGCATTGCCGACCGGTTTGAAAGCCGCACTCTTCATTAGTACCCAGCGTGACGTGACCTGATTGCTAATTCCCCAGGTAGCTTCACTTAGCGTTTCCACGGACTTACAGCCCCTTCGTGGTGAGGTGGCAGAGTGCTGCATGATGAGTGTTTGATATGACTGGAGATCACTTCATCCATATTCACTAAAACAGAGAGAGAAACACGGATAGGAGACGATGCAGAACATTTTGAGCTTGAGGACCGCCGGTGAAGGATGCCGCCGCTCCTTTACGTTCGGCCGTAGATCTCAATGTGCTTAGCCAAGCAGCCATGAATTAGGAAGATTTAATCACTTAAATAGATACTGCATCGGATCTAATTAACTCCTCAAATCAAGTTGAGCATCCAAGTCCAAACAAAACTGCTCCCATATGCCCTCCCCTCATCTTTTATTCAGCTTGTCAACACACTCAAATCCCCGTCCTGCGCTCCGACACGCCTCCAACTTTAAATAGCGAGCCAGGTAGCAGCCCCGCACACTTTCTTACGTGACCGTTTACAGTCATTTTTGTATTCACCGTGTAGGCGAGCAGAGGTTTGGTGTCTTTATCAAGCACACGAGGACAGGTTGCACTCATTGTCGCAGGGATCGAACCTGTGACCCCCCAGGTACGGCTCGTTACGCCGCACCAGCCCGCGGCCTCCTAATATTAATATCTCAGGAAACACCTAACAATGCCCTGATTCAAGTCGATGTCGAAACTTGTCCGTCGTGTTATTTCTTAGATTTAAAATTTCTGACATTTTGTCGACACTCGTATAGAATAGCACTACAAGTAAACAAGGGCAGGGGATGCAAATCGTCGAGCCACAGCGCTCCAGCGGCAGATGCAACAAAATATTCATGTCAGCCTCGAATGATTATGTATGATAGCGAAGTGCCAAACAAGCTCAGGAGGAAGGGAGAGCCTTTTCCCGTCTTTAAGGTGAGCGTATTCCTGCAAGTGAAAGTACAAGAAGATATGGGCGCATGGAAGCTTTTCTTTTTTATTTATTTATTTATTTATTCTGATTTACTTATTTATTTATTTATTTATTTATTTTTGCCATCTCCTCGCCTGCTTCCGCTGGCACCTTGTCAGGAGTCCATAAATCCTCAGCTAGTGAAAGAGGCTCCTATTCATGCAGACAGAGTCTCTGGCTGCAATGATGAGCCACTCAGGCTCAAATGAGAAAAGCCCATAACAAATAAATAACCAGCAGGGGCCCGAGCCAGTGAGTCGGACAACAGGGAAGGAGGGAGAGAGAGGGGGGAGGGAGTGAGGAGGAGAGGACGGGCTGGTTGAGGATGTAATAGCAATCTATTTCAGCCAGAGTCGGTGGCGCTGCCGGTTCAATCAGAGGAGCAGGGCGGGCAGGGTGATAAGGCAGGAGAGGAGCAGTTTCTGGAAGTAACAGCGTCGTAGTTCAAGAGGGCCTCCTCCTTCACTCTGCATTTCCCAGCAGCTGTCTCCAGCTGTCCGGCTCAGTCCAGCCCTGCCTCCTATAGAGGTTTACATGGCCAAGGAGCTCCACTTGAGGGCAATTAGATGACTGGCTGTGCACAAATTACAAATAATTATATACCAACTGGTCAAGGAAATGTGAGGGAGCTGACAGAGATTGTGGCGATGTGCATGTAGATCCATACAGATGCATTATTATTAAGTAAAATATAGTAGATATGTTTGCAGATTTGGCTCTAGTCTTTACTCAGGAACCTTTTGAGGTAACACTTTCTATGAAGGTCTATTGTATAATGCATTATGAGCGCATTCATAAGGCATTATAATGCATTTATAATGCGTTATAAAATATGTTATAAATGTTCATAATCGTGTATGACAACGTATAACAAGGTTTATAAACGATTATAAGTGGTGGATATAATGTGTTATAAGCTCATCATTCATAATGTTTTATACCTTCATGGCAAAGTGACAACAGTGTTTTATGGAAGAATCTGAAGTCCTGGGTGGTATACCATGTTATAACTACCAGTTATAAAAATAAATTAATTAATTGTATAATAGTATTATAGTATCATATAATTGCTAATGACCTTACACAATGCTGTCACTTTACTTAGAGCTCACAGTCATCCTATAGCACATTATTGATGTTTATTAGACATTATTCCAGAAGTGCTGACACTTTAAGCTCACAAAGTCATCCTCTAACACATTATTGATGTTTATAAGGTATTATTCCATTTCATTTTATTTCATTTGAGCATTTATTATTTCTTATGTGTTACAGCAGTTCATATTATTTTTATAACTGGTAGTTATAACATGGTATACCACCCAGGACTTCAGATTCTTCCATAAAACACTGTTGTCACTTTGCCATGAAGGTATAAAACATTATGAATGATGAGCTTATAACACATTATATCCACCACTTATAATTAAGTAATAGCAATCTATTTCAGCCAGAGTCGGTGGCTATAATCATTTATAAACCTAGCAGTTATAAGTTGTCATACACGATTATGAACATTTATAACATGTTGTATAACTCATTATAAATGCATTATAATGCCTTATGAATGCGCTCATAATGCATTATACAATAGACCTTCATAGAAAGTGTTACCCATTTGGACTTGGTTTTACCGAGCTAAATATCCAGCATGCTGTTTTAACAATCACCAGTCACAACAAATACTAGCCCCTATTAGATATGTTAGCAGATATGTTTACAGCAAGACATGAGAAGCTGTATCAAAGACAAAATGATCAGTTATTGCTCAAAAAACAAAAACCAAAAATATAACCACCTCTATTCAGTTTTATTAATTTGAGTTTCAATGTGCAATCAGCTGCACACAGGAGCTGTGGCTCTCATTGGCTACCAGAGCGCGAGTTACGTCGTTTGAAAGCTATTTACAGATTAAGCACCACCGTAAAGGAAGCACACATTTATTATTATGTAGACAGAACTTTAACCAGAGGGTCACACTGCTGTAGTGTCCTTGAGCAAACAGCTAAGTCCAGCCTGCTCTGTAGGTGCTGCTCTTGCCTCGGGCCTGTGCTTTGGTGAGACACACACGTGCATCTGCTTGACTCAGAGGGATATGAGAAGTAATGTATTCTTGAGGAAACTGTATGACACTCAAGTTCATTAAATTCCCACAAAAATGAATCAGGAGGAGAAGTGGAAACGTTCACATGGTGCCAGAAGTTGGCAGTTGCACGTCAAGGTGCCAATTGCACATCTGTTCAAATGCCATCGACCCACTGTGGGTTTGCTATGATATAAAGGACCATTTTCTGGGAATCTAAAATTTATTGTCCAAGTGTTTGATAATAGGACAGCCGGTAAGCCAAAGACAGCCAGACATGAGTTTTACATTTACATTGAGGCTATAAAATGATTTATTTTTACATTTGTAGTGTCTGTAACCCAAACAGACCTGTTTTTAATTGTTACAAAAAGTAGATAGTAGATCTGCAAATCAAACTCACAACCAAAAAAAATCCATTAGAAACCTTTAGATGGTCAAATAATTTCCATGTTGCATCCGTGAGCATGGTTTATAAATGTCAACATTGTGTAAATAGTATTAGCTCTATTGCAAGTAAAGGATACAACTCGCTTAACATGTAATCCCTGTTAGACCGGGCCACACTGTCCATGTTTAATGGAGCACCGGCATATATGGATTAAAAAAGGCAGGTTTGCGTATTCAGATGTCAGATGTGGGTAGCGGCTGTGTATTATGTAAACACCGGGGCACACCGAAAGGCAGTCCTGGAAACCTGCTGACCTCCTGCTATTTAGAAAAATGCCAGCAGTAAGGCCTCGGTGGCAGGGGAATACGCCCACCGCTCCGTTGTGTGAAAACAGAGAGATGTGTGTTAGGGAAACGGTGTTGCACAAGACGGCGGCCCCCAACCTCTCTGATTTGTTTTCTCTGCCTCTCTCTGCCCTCTGTTGCAAGTTGACCTTTCCCTTGACTCTTCTGCACATTCAGATGAACCAGAGTAGGCTGGACCAAAAAGCCCAGGCTAGCGTCTAATTTAGCTGACAAGCACGGGGAGACGGCTCGATAATAGAATCAAGTGAGGCCGGCGTTGTGAAACTCATTAACACACTATAGGAGGAGCGGAGATTGAACTCGGGCTGAACCTTTCCACGAGGAAGGGTTGGCGTCCTAGGGGGGACATCGATGCCAGCTTGATTTCTAAAGAGTTATTTATACATCTGAAGACCATGGCAACAGACACCGTCTGCATCATTTCCTATCTAGGCATTCAAAGTACTCAGCTTGTGTATCCCCTCTGCCCATCGCCACATTATCTTCACCCCATGGCTTACATCTGAAGGGCTTCAGTCCACATCGGCGTCAGGTTTTAGAGAAAAAACTGCTACTTGAAATCATCACTCAAGAAAACACATTTTTCCATTTTTACTGTCACATCAGCAATTCATTTCAGAGTATGTGCCACTTTTTTTTAAATTCAAGCAGTAGATATCTCAACTTGTGAAATTGTACTTAAAGAATACAATATTTAAAACGTCAGAACTTTATTAGATGTGTTAAATTGAGGCTCAGTATCTCAGACGTGTGTCATGTCATCGCTGAGAAGGCATTGTATTTGGCTCATTTATTTTTGGAGAGTGATAACTCTTGTTCCATTATAGATGAATCTTAAATGAAGTCATGATACGCACACGCTGCCTTTTTTTAGGTGCAACTGCCAATTTGTACTCTTAGTCATAGGCATGGTGTAATGGCACTTAGTAAAGGTCACACAAAACCAGGGTATTTTTTCCCCCACTGTTCAGCTCACCAACATTTTATGGCAATTATAAATGACATCATGTTTCGCTAAAAAAACATACTCGGCAATGCAACATAACCCGCCCGCCCCCCCCAAAAAAGGCATTAACATGCAGAATACTTCACTTCCCGCCAGCAATTTTAATGGCTTTTTATTCCATGATGGCCGTCACACCTCAGCTGCGTGTCGGGACGGAGAGCGTCACGGTGATGCGCGGGGCCCGCAGTGATCCAATCCAGCGTTTGGGTCGTCCCGGCTCCTGGCCCTAACCCCTTACCCTTTAATCTGTCTCCTTGACCTCTGGGGAGTATTTCTCACTTTTACCTGCCTGTTGTTTTTTTCTTTCAGTTGGACTAACCCTTTAGCTGTACCTGCCTCCTTTGTTGAATTCTCTCTCGCTGAACCCTCTCACCCTCTCTTTATGATCTGTCTCTCCAGTTTTAGAGCCGATGGCTGAAACTGTGCTCGGGTCTTCCAGTGGCCCGCAGGCAGTTTCTCCATGGCCTGTCTTAAAGCAACGGTTCACTCCAAAGACTCTGAGACGATAATTGCCACAAAAGCTGTGTGGCGTAATGGCTTTACTTTGTAGCTCGGTCTTCTTTATGCTAAAATCCAAGGCAACTGAGGAAAGTAAACACGCACTTTTCTCCATCTTAATGAGTCCCTTAGTCCCACATTCGGTGTTAAAATCTTTTTTTTCTTGAAACAAGTGAAAAAATCTGCCGGTGGGACGAGATAATCCCATTTGTCTCCAATGCAGTTTCACTTGTTTCAGGAAATTTTTTCTGGCCACGAGTATAAATATGTTGAAACAAGGCTGCATAAGGCAGATCAGCCCAACAGCATCAAGAAATCCACAATTTATACAATAAAATTCTAAAAACAAGATTTTAAGGCTGAATATGAGACCAAATGACTTGTTAACATGGAGATTGTTTGCAACGTGAGATAAAGTGCTTATGTTTGATGTTTTATGGGCAGTTTCCTCACAGTTTCTTCAGTGCATGTTCTTCGTCATGCATTTTCACGTATCAAGCTCAATCATATGTAAAAATAGTTTGTAACATAGATTACTTGACGGAAAATCTCAGAAAATCCTGACTTTGGTGTGGACTGTCTCTTTAAGTTAGTTGGTAAAGCCAAGGTTCTTCCAGTGCTGCCTTTCCCTCACACACACACACACACACACACACACACACACACACACACACGCCGTTTGCAAGTTAGCATTGGAACCATTTTGCTTTACCAGACACTGGATGGCAAATAAACAGCTCTTCTTTTTTTTAAATTTGAGTTTCTGATGCAACTGCATGTAAAAAAAAAAAAAAAAAAGGATGTCACTCGATGCATGTGCTATGCCTGGTTTGATAGCTTGTGATAAGTTTATCAGAAGCCACTTCGATCAAACTGTCTGTTGTATGAGTGCTGAAGCCAAAATGTCTTTGTGCCATGTTATGGAACATATTTGAAAGTTTTAATTTTTTTCTTTCAAAGCACAGGTGTAGTTGCTCAAGGAGTGCATACAAATACTGTGGGTCTGGTTGCCAGATGTCACAGCATGCTTAATTTACCAGCATTCAATCAAAATTGTAATGAAATCTATGCTCTATATGCATCAGCACACCTGGAATGAAATGCAGTGCTCATTACCACTACTTTTCAATTGGAATGGATCCGTTACATTACAGCATATCATCTTACCTCATGTGCATAAATTAAACTGTATCCAATTGGCTGTGCACCGAGGTGGAATATTATGCAAATTCCTAATAACAAGTGTACATGATTGAATTCACTCACTCAACACCCAGAACCCCGCGTACGTACAGCCACACGCACATACACTCCTGTGAGTATGAGCGAGTGTGTGTGTGTGTGTGTGTGTGTGTGTGCGCGCGCCCTCTGTTTGCTAACCATGTCTGTCAGTGCGCAGACATGAGGTATTAAAACTGTCAGATTGCGAAGCTCACAGCAACAGGGCAAAGCTGCTCTGTTTTTCACCCAGATTTGAAAGAGAAAATAGTTCATTATTTCCCAATCTTGGACCTCTGGGAGTCTTTCAGGAGTTAAATTGTTATTTTTTCTTACTGTGGAAGAAATAAATCTCTGGCATTAGCGAAGGGTAATGCTCGCCTACGAAGCCCGGGGCCATTTTGTCTCATTGCCTTCTCATTGGGATGGAGTAGCCATTAACGGAACAATTACATACGCTCCTAAGCTTGAAGAAGCAGAAACTAATTAGGGCTATTTTGGAACGTCTTCACTTGACGCACAAAAATAGAACATAAGTTGTTCTTCAGGTTACAAAGTACTTAAACGTACCCTTGAGAAAAGCCTCTTACAATGGAAAAGTTATGTGCAAAAGAAAAAGTAGTTCCTCCCATTCAAATTATTTTGAATTAAATCTGACCTTGAAACTGTTTTATTTGAAGAAATGTGGCCACTCTTTGCTGGCAATATTTTAAATTCCAATTTTGCAGCGTTCCCGATGCTTTCATGTCCCGAAAGAGATTGAGAGAAAATTCCTTTACTATTGAACAAATGTGAAACTTCAAAGTCTCGAGATTAATTGGTGTCATAGAAAAGCTTATGGGTGCTGTATTGTTAATGAAGTCAATTTAAGATGTCTGTGAGAGCTTCCGAAGACGGCGGCGAAGCACTTAATCGCTCACATGCTCAGGAGAAGTTGTCACTCCCGTTGTAATTTGTTTTCAGACTCAACTTCATCACCTGCAGGAGAAACACTCCACACGTTAACAACAGCAAGACACGATCCGCTTTATTCCCCCCCCCCCCTGCAAAACCATCTCCAATTAGTAAGACGCGGCATAGACGCGGCATAGGCAGCGCCGTGCAAAGCTTTCGTTCACTTACATAACCCTACCGCGCTATCTATTTTTAACAATATGGATGCAATCACACAGGAGTGTTTGTCTTCCTACGGTGCTGTGGAGGAGCGCGAGGCGAGCAGGGTTATTCTCCCACCATAACACAGCTGCTGCAGAGTGCCAGGCTTCAAACCCCGGCAGAGTGACGGTCTGTCACTCACCCCAACACGTCTGTCTGTCTCTCACTTTCCCTCTCACTCCGTCTCTCCCCATCCTCTTCCTTACAATCTACTCCTCACACATTCTCTCGCTCGCTTGCTCCCTCTCCATCTCCTGCCTCCCTGTCACTTTTTTTTTTTGGGTCCTTTTTCTTTTATTCTTATTTTCGTTCCGGCTTTCAACTCCGTTCTCCTCCTTTGCTCTCGCTCGCCTCCACCTTGGATCTTTGGATCCTCGTTCGTTCGCTCCCCTCTTCATTGCCAGTTTGTCACCAAGGTTGAATTTTATCCCTTCATCTCCTCCTTCTCCCTCGCTGTCACCATCCCTCTCCCTGTCCCTCCCTCGCCTCCACTCACGCAGCCCATCTGTCTTTTTTACCTTTTGGCAGACTTGGGTATCTCTATATTAAGCCTTCACTGAGCTGAGACCATGTTGAGTTGACACAGAAATATAATGTGACAATGTAAGAGAGGAGCGCTGAAAGAAAGAAAAAAAAAAAAAAAAAAACTACAACAACTCTGAAACTATGTAAACATGGAAGAGAAGTTGTGAAGTGACTGTTAATGCAGCTTTAATTATCGCCACGACCTGCGGCGTGGACGGCCCCTCCTGAGCGCACGTCTAAATTAAGATAAAATATTTGGGTAGGCGCGCTTTCCTGATCCAAACCTCCGGATGCGTTTACAATTTCCAGGCGCTGCAGAATGAGTGTGATGGAAGCCAAGTCGGTGTGTACAGTTGGCCCGCTCCGGCTGCACCTCCTGTGCGCCACCTAGCTCCTTGCCAGTCCATCCCTGTGATTCACATGGTATTAATTTCACTGTGACCGTGCCACCATATGTCCCGCATACACAGTGATTGAGTCATCCGGCCTGCTCATGAAACATGTTGTGACAGGTCGTTCGTGGGTTCGGGATTTGTTTACCTCCCCTGTGCATTTCACCCCCTACCACGGCGCTTGACTCATACCCCTCAACCAGGAGGAGCCCTTCAATAGGCTCGGTCCGGAGGGAGCGGATGAGTCACAGGTAGCTGGGAGCCACAGGGGTGACAGCAGGGTGAAAGCACACAGAGATGTGGGCATCCATTCACCGCTCATCACAGAAGCCGCCTGTCGCTGCCACCAGGTCGCCTCAACCTTCTGTGACCGGTCGGCGCCGAGCGCTTGGATCCACGTCAGCTGATTGGCAGCCCGTGTAATGCGGAGTCGGAATAAAGCAGATATGGATTGTTAAAGATTTAAAGAAGGGGTCTTTGCAGGCTTACTGCAGCATCACTTTTGATGACCTCTCCCACTGGGATTGCAATTATAATTCATGACTTCTTAATGTGGTCATAAGCCGAGGCAATCACCAGGAAGTAATGGCTGAAAACTTGAGTATTTTTTAATTTAAAGCTCCCTTCAAAATGTTATTCCCTGAAAGATTACAGTGTACCATAGCATTAACTGCTTTATCTCTGTGGGGAAAGGGTAGCAGCTCATCCCACACGAGTGAGAGTTGTGAAACAAGATGAGATAATAAGCCTCGATAGCACGTCAGCTCGAAAGTCTACCTCCAGACAATGAGGAGCGAAAAGAATTGAACAAGTTGCACAGTAACTTCATGACCTACATATTAAAACTCATTTTAAAAACAGTGAGCCGGGAACTGTGTACATGCGGATCCATCAAGACTGAAGAGATAAACCTTGTTTGATTCTAATTTTGCCATATCTCCTAACTCGTTTGTAATGAGATGCTTTCAAACGGAGCCTTTAATGATGACAGGAGGCGAATGAGTTGTCTCTCTCCATCATACATGTTGTAGTTATGGCGGTGTCAGGTGTCTTTGAAACGTATCCTCGGTCTGACAGCGAGTTTAGATTTCAATCACTTGAGCTTTTGTCTCTTGTGGATTTGTGATGACTCTTTATTCAAAAATCAAGTCTTTGTGATCAACATTTCCACCTATTTGCTTCTATTCACACACAGAGACACAATGAATGGAAAAAAAAAATCAGAGCTGTTAAACAGAGTACATCTTGCTCTTAAACTGTCTGCTCTTAAATACAGCATACAGTTGTTTTTTTTTTTTGCAATATCCACCAAGACCTCAGTGTCTCAGGAGTAAATTTAATTGATTTTATTCACACCTTTCATTCCACTTAAATGAAATGATTCAGTGCTGACAAGTTGTAGACTCTCTTGGCTTTTGGAGGATAGTGGTCGTTAATGTTCACGGCTTTGCGCACACAAACATCTTAATGCATCATACTGTTTACATTTCTGTGAAAGGATAAACCTTATAATCATTAATTTCTTGCAAAGAATAAATTTCCTTCAGAATAGAGTGCCTTCACGCCGACAAGTCTGGGCAAGACATTTAGTAATTTCAGCAAAAAGATTAAAATCTGTTGTAATGCAGACCTAATTATTGAACTGATCTCCCAGTCATCATCATCCTGAACATTTCATAAAGCACCATTAAGCTTGATTTGGGTACCATCATTTTCCATTAGGATGCCTAAACAGAGCTTTCATCAGCCATTGCATTTAGCTTGTTTGAAACACCTTTTTTCCTCTCAGTAGTGCAGCTTGGCCATCCCCCTCGACAGACTAATCAGTTTCACAGAGACTGTCATTAAGGGTGGAGAAAAGGGCCTGACACCACAGATGGCAGCAGCCTCTTGCAAATGAGCTCTGATTACAAGAGGTGGCAGGTTTCACTCTTCTTATCGTTCCTGTCTTTCACGCCATTAGGCAAACACAGTGTTAGGGTCACATCACCCAAGGACATTTACATGGTAGATTTACTTCAGCAAAGTAACCTTGTGTTTTTGGTGCACTGCCGCACAGACCATCTCCTGAGCTTCTGTTTGAAAGAAGTTGACAACCTCATTTGAGTCTGTGTTGGCAAAGGCGCCAAACTCTGTGAGCTATTGGGTAGACCTGTTATTTTTGGCTCGTTCATCATACCAGGTGCACTCGCCCCTGATCCACGCATTGGAAAGCACAGTCTGTGAAAATGACATCAGGCTCCTGCCTGTGTGCGCCCATCAATATTTAAAGCCCCAACTCATTTCAGAGTTGATTTCTCACTGACTGGGGAGCTCTTGGCCTCTGCCACTCTTTCCCAGAGTTGGAGGAAAGCACAGGTCCTGGCAAGAAAAGCTTTATTGATCTATTAACAGTAGAAGGGAAGGAAGCCAAGAGCTTAGTTCAAACACCTCTCCCATGCTGTTTCCCACATAGTGAAGCCCCTGTAAACACAACCTGTCTGTCCCAGCTGCTACTTGACCTATATTAGCTCTTGAAATATGTGTTTTTCCTCTGGCTCAATCAGTCAAACCTTTTAACCGAAATACTTTTCTTTTTTGCTGTCTGTTGTGTCTCTTGAAGGTGTGAGGCGGCCTCCTGAGGTTGAGAAGACCAACCACAGTGTCCACTACACCCTCCTGATTGCCTGTGTTTTGGTGGCTTTCGTCCTGGGCGCTTTCCTCTCCGGCTTCCTCGTCTCCTGCTACTGTAACCACACAGGCCACAAGACGAAGAGACTGGCCAAAGATCCTGAAGCTCCCATCCCACACGCCCTGTCCCTCCGCAGCCTAGCCAAGCTCAACGGACTTCTCGATAGCCAAAACAAAGATGACAAACTGGAGGTGTCCTCTCCAAAGATCTACAACTCTTTCTTCCCTAACAGCAAGGAGCATCATCCACCAAGGAGAAATGGCCATCACGGAGTTACCATGGGAGACCTGGTTCACCCACACCACCTCCACCACTCCTCAGAGCTCTCTGGTCTGCCTACACCAGACTCAACCCCAGAGCTGCCCATCAAGAGCATGAAGGCCTTCAAGAACCAGTGGGAGAAGAACCAGAACTGCAACAATGCCAAGGAGCCCAAGTCCCACAACATGAGCTCCAGGCCCAGCTCAGCTCTGCTACACCAGCACGTCTTCCCCTACTCCCATGGCCTGTCCAATGGACAGCCACTGGTTGCAGGGCCCTTACACCCAGAAGAACGCAAGATCCACAATGCTGAGCGTGTTTTATCCCAGCAGCCATATCCTTGTTATTCACAGAAGGTGATGGAGGTCACGTCCCTGGATGAGCTGTTGAAGCATATCCACGAGGCAAATGGCTCCAAGAACTCCCAGCTCATGAGCCCATCTGGTCTAATGGCCAGTGGTGGAGGCCAGCTACCCTTCGCCAACCGGATCCAGCCTCAGATCCCTGAGACAGAGTCGGCGCCCTACTACAGCTCATCCACTTTACCCCGAGACAGCCTCACCCGACGTATGGATGTTCCTCCAGACATCCCCCCGCACCACCAGTCCACCTTAGAGAGGAGGCACTCCTCCCAGAGGCACTCTCTAATTGCGGCAGCCACCAAGATGCCCAATGGAGGAGCTGGTGGAGGAGGAGCAGGAGGAGGGGGAGGGGGAGGAGGAGGAGGAGGGGGAATGATCCCTCGGCAACACAGCTTCAGCCAACGTAACGGCGGTCCCCATCAACCTCCGCCGCTCCTGGCTCGGATGAACTCCACCGGCAGCGCCTGTGAGGTCCACTACCCCCTCATCCCCAACGGGTACCTGACCCGCCAGCACAGCTACAACGGCGAGCAGCAGGAGGTCCTCCACCGGGGGGCCATTGTCCGCCGAACCTCCTCTCTCAAGCCTGATGTTCCTCCCAAGCCCCTGTTCATACCTGCCACATCCCCGGTCAACCCACAGGGAAAGTTCAACTACTGAGGAAATGGTGGTGGACTGCTGGACTAGAGAGGGAATCTCCCTCATCCTGTCCTCTCAAAGGAACTTCCCCTGAAGAAATGCACAGGGTTAGATGTTGCAGACCTTCACCAGAAAACACGACTGATCGCGTGGCAGCCATTGTCACTGTGGACGAAGCCTCAACCAAACTTGTTTTTTTCCCTCCTTTTTGTGTCCAACGAATATCTTTGTACCATATTGGTATTGCTCAGCTACTTGCTTATAGAACCGCTGACTCGGGTGGCGTGACGCCACCACCTTATATTAGGCTGCCAATGTCCTCAGTGTGGATTTACAATGCAACTTAGTTTTTGGAAGCATCGATGTTGAAAAACTTTACACATCAGTCATCTTTAAGACTCAAAAGCCGGAGGATCCCGCAATGCTTACAAGTTAGACTCTTGCTTTTGCTTACCTTTTCCGATGTAGTGTTGGTAACCAGTCCCGACCCACCCCACCCTCGAATGTGTTTATATTATGCATGTGTGTGTATATATATGTGTGTTTATATCCACACCGTATATGTATACATATACATATGCAGTACATGTAACCTGTGGTGAAAAGTCGACAAATTCCCCTAAAAGTAGTTATGTCTTTGCCTTACTATACTATAATCATCTTTGGGCATATCAAATGATCCCCCCATAGAAAACACTGGCCACAGCCCTCTTGGTATGTGGGCAGCTCATGTCTTAGGGATACCAAATCACGCACATCATGAACAGATTTCATTGTCAATTGGCTTGAAGAATTAAACCAAATTGGAAGATACTGAGATGAGAAAGGATATCCTTCAACAAAGCAGCTATACAAGTCTTTTCTTTTCTGGACTAATTTTCCTTTTCCTTTCCCCTAACCTATTGCCGATGTCAGGTTAGATCTTAAATCACTAAGTAGGGTCCATTAAAGTTGCTATCGAATATTGCTGTCAGATTGGTGCTCCACAACTTCAGTGGCTTCTTCATCCTTTCAAATGGAAATAAACATGTACTTTTCAAATATTTTGGACCCAAAGAGGACAAGACAAACATGCCATGCCATCTGGGAGAATGAACATAACATAGAATGGACTGCAGTTATTATAATTATTAACTTTGTGGCTATTGGTTGTAAATAAAGGAATAATTACTAGCCAAATTTTAACTGTATGTGTAAATGTGTGCCTTATTTAATAATAGTGTGTGATATGGGGGTAGGGGTAATTGCAAGGAGCTAAGATGGCTACTATGCTATATTGTAGATGTTTCATTTTATATGGTCGTCAGTATGTGTCATATCTATTGTATATTTGAAGAGTTTCATTCCAAAATTAGATATTTGCCAATGAAAAATGTGTCGCCTATTCTGACAAACTGATTGCCGGCATGATTGTAAAACTCACTATTGAATCGTAGAAACTTATCTTGAGCCTTTTGCTTATGAAGCCGTGATATTTTAGACAATGTCATCATGTTATTTTTTTTTTTGTTTGTTTGTTTTCATATTTAATATCAGGTAATTGTTTTGCTTTTTTTCCCCAAACGGATAGCTTTTTGGAATGAAACCCTTCCTTTGTATCTGTATTGATTTTTTTTTTTTTCTTTTTTTTTTTTTTTTCCACATCCCTGAAGTGTGAGCCTGCAGGGTTTTCTGGAAAGAGGGTGGCAGAGCAAAAATACCACGGCCTGAGACTGCAGACGTTTAGGCTGCCTCTGTATTGTGTCAGTTTCCACTGGGTTTCACTTTTCCTGATTGCCGTTGTGAACTTTTTCTTTTTAGCAGTAGCATTAGCATCTCTTTACTCATGGAGCACAGTTCCTCTGAACTTATCCCCCTACAGATACAGCCACTGTAGAAGTCGCCTTTCACTGCATGAATGGAGCAAATTTGTGCCATTTTTGCTCCAATCCCAAGAGGAATTATCCGGAAAGTAGTGGTAATTGAAAGGCAGAGAATGCTAGCAGGGAGTAGGTCTCTTTTCAGCTGTTGTTCAATAGGAGTAGTTGCTTGACAGTTTGGTGTTTCAAGGCACTAATTTGGTTCTGCTGTAGATTATTCAAGAAAGACCAGACCAGGCTGAAGACATGGAGGTGGACTTCTATAGTGGTTACTGCTGTAGATTTTTGACATATCACCGGGGGTCAACCTCAACAACATCGGTAGCGAAATAAACCAACGTGAATGGAGATAATGAATTTTCTGTTTGGGAGATGTGTGGAAACACGGAGAAGTGCAATGAACTCTGTGATCCGACAAGCTGAGATTGTCCTTGGATCAATATTGGGGAGCGATTGTGGAACAGGTTCGCCGGGTTGCCGAACATCTGCTGAGGATTTTCCTCAGGGATGGGGAAGCCAGTTGGCTCAGCCTCACAAAGATCTCGCCTTCAAAAACTTTCCGCTGTTGCACTTTTCAGCAAAGTCATTTTGGCCATGGTTGACTGGAATCATGATCAATTCTCTGAAAACAACACTACACAATTTACTGTATCTGAAAGTGGTATTTATTGATTCATATTTCCCAGCTCTCATCTGGCCCAATGCAAAATCTACTATTCACACTAGAGCCCCAAATCCAGTAAAAAGATAAAAGAATATGTGGCCTACCGTATGTACTATACAAGTTTTGTTGGAAGGAAATGCGTTGATTTGGATGTAACATGCAATACTGCAGTAAATAGCATATTGTACAATGACAAAAAAAAAAACATCAAACTTTATGGTTGTGACCATAATATCTCAGAAGAGGAATTGTGGCAGCTACAGTGTTGGATGAGCTGAAGTATATTTTCTATTAGCTGGCAACCGAGATTGTATGGGAAAGGGAAAGGTCTCTACTTTAATAGCTATATCAGTATTTGATTTCTCTGATCTTGCACAGAGTGTAAATACATTCTATTGGGGCGGGGTCTCATTGATTCAGTATTATGTTCTTTTTGTTTGATTTCCAGGCTACGCCTCTTGAACTACTATGAATTTGGTCTCACAGAATACCATTGTATGTCTCTTATACTAGGAATAAATGAAAATACAATGCAAGTGTGTCCCTTATTAATGTCTGTCAAAAATACATCCCGAGTCTTTCTGGATTAATAACTGCAGTGAGACATCTGTTAAATTATATCGCACATCACACTGTGGTTCATGGGGCAGAGTGTGTGGTGTGGTGTGTGTGTGTGTGTGTGTGTCTCAAGGACAATAAGGGATAGAAAGTTGTTACTCCTACACAGTAGATCATCTGATCAGATTTCGGAGCACCTTGCTGCATACATTTCCATATTAATGAGGGAAAAACTGATTTTCTTGAAACAATTTCTTAAGCTTCCTTAATGCGTTCCGGTACAAAGTTCATGTTAATCTGCCCATGTGTTAAGACAAGTATGTTGATGGAAATCGTTTCTATGGTGCGCATTAATTATCTTAATGAATGACCCCATTAGCATAAGTGGTTATGTTAAATATATTCTTGTTATTATGGTTGGACATTAGGCATCTCAAGCACCTTTTGCCTCATTTTGTCTTCTAAGAGTCGTTACTTTTCAAAAGGAAGGAGGGAGTGTGTGTGTGTGTGTGTGTGTGTGTGTGTGTGTGAGACAGGTGATGAATAACAAAGTCAGAACAGACCAAATGATAATTGTGGAAGTCCTTGTGGAGAACAACCTTGGTGGAGAAAAAAAAAAAAAACGTATCTGACTGTGAGAACGCAGCTTTTAAACTCGACTGAGCAACATCAAGCACCGATTCTGTGCAAACATTTAAGAGTGTGATCACACCGGGTTTGTTGTTTTTGGCCTGAACCTCAGCGGAAGTGTTAACCTGTCGTGAAATTTTGTGATTTGGCTCGTGTGTGCTCACACTGCCCGCTCACAAGTGAACCGGCGCTTGTAAACAAAAGTTACAGGATTCACAAGTGTCTCCTTTATTGGACCGAGTTTTAGTTACCTGGAAGAGGACGGGCGCTCACATTTCCCGGCGTTTTTAGTGCAGTTATTTAGTGCCAGCTGAGTTTCAATAGCTCTCATCTGGCCAAACAAACTGAATTAAAGGAGTCGAGGCTCCAGAGTGTGAAGAAGCTGCTCGGTGTGTGGCTTTACAGTGAAGGAGCAAGTAAGAGGTTCAGTGTCTTGCTGAAAAGACATTTCTCTAGTAGTTGTGGCATTTGTTGGTGTATAAATAAAAATCTCTGACTTTTTGTGTGCAGAGTGACCTTACATTTTGAGTCTCACATTCGAAAACTGTTAAATACAAACTAGAGGAGGATTTAAACTACGAGAAACTCAGATGGCAGCAGCACAGCCGCTGTTTAAAGGAAGCAAACCGGTGGGACTTGGCCGTGAATTGTCTCTCCACATTACAAGCAGTTGGAAAATTCATCTTTTCTCAGTCGTGTTCATATTTTCTTCCTCGCAGCTCTGTGTAAGGGAGTTATTTCAGCACCAACACACCGTGTTTGAAGGATGCTTACCACAGTTTAAGACTTCTAACAGCAAAACATAAAGTCATCAGAGCGCCTTTACTGCCACTTCAGGGAAGTAAGTCAGCAAATCTTTCCCGGAACGTCCCTGAATTTGATTTGTTGTCCTGTAAATGTACGTGCACCGAGCCAGCATTGGATAAACCTATTTTTCTGCTGAAGTGGAATTATGTTTTCCTCGTTAATATATACAGTGAAATGACTCGAAATGACTGCTGGTGAGATTGACCTTTTAGCTGCAACAGTTCTCCTAATGAGGTGGTATCGATTAGTTTATGCAATTATCCTCCCCGCAGTCTATTAGATAATCATGATCTCTGTGTGTGTGTGTGTGTGTGTGTGTGTGTGTGAGTGAGTGAGTGTGTGTCTTCCCTCGCTGTGCATCGGGGTGAGGGGAGGTGGGTGACTAAGAAAAGTGTTTGTTGCAGTTGGTGATTGAAACCAGGCTGGATAATGGACAGCGATTAGCTGCAGCATAATTAGTGGATTCCAGCAAAAACACAAGTCAATGGCCGCAGCCACACGGAGGTCATGTGACTCCCAAACCTATTAGCAGCTTTGCTCTCCGATGGCTTTCAGTGTCAGAGGGATGCTGATGAAAACCACCAGGATGCCAGGACGACGCATGACGGAGGGATTAATCTTCTTTTAAAACAAAACGGACGTCTGAGGATGTTTAAGCGTGGAGACGATTTGGGCGGTCATCGTGCTTCAGATGACTTCGTGGCACCGGCGCTCACCTGTGTGTCGTCCTGTTTGCTAACAAGCCAAGCGGACGGACGAGATGATGACAAAAACTCCATTAAAAAGATTTTATTTGCGCGTTATTGACATGAGACGACAGACTCCTACAGCTACACACCAGAGAGATGATGTACAGTGGTCCCTCGTTATTCGCGGGAGTTACGTTCTAAGAATAACCCGCAATAGGCGAAATCCGCGAAGTAGTCAGCTTTATTTTTTACAATTATTCTAGATGTTTTAAGGCTGTAAAACCCCTCACTACACACTTTAGGCAAGCTGAACGCATTCTGTACTGTACAGGAGACATGGCACGGAGGAGATTGATTGACAATGGTCTACAGTCCCGTAGCCAATCAGGATGCAGGACACAGTGCGCTGTAAAAAAAAAAAAATAAATAAAAAATATGCAAAATTGCACTAAAAAAATCTGCGAAACTGCGAGGCCGCGAAAGGTGAAACGCGTTATAGCGAGGGACAACTGTACCTCCACCAACGCTATGCGGTTCTCAAGCTCTGCCATTCCCACTTATAATTGACCAAATTAAAACTTGTCAGTTTTTACTTTTCATGTCTGTAATTAGTTTTATGTTCTGCACCATGCTGTGATAGGCCACGCCCACTGTCATGCCCTATATTTGCCAGTTGGCGTAATCAGCTCCTTCGTCCTCCATAACCGAGCCTTCCACACAGTTTTGCCGTGATCCACTGGGTCTTGTTACTGGTGTTTTGAGGAGAAGTTCTCCAGACCGGCTTTGTTTTACAAAGAGGTCCAGCGGTTTGAGATCCAAGGACAGAGCGTTTCAAAGGGTTTCAAAGGGTTTCAAAGGGTTTCAAAGGGTTCAAAAGTTCAAAAATGCTTTGCACATAATTTTGAGCCGACAAAATGTTTGGATTTGTCGAAAATGAATAAATTCAAGCCACCAGAGAGCAACAGGGTTTTCAGCCGTGACTTCCCCCAAAATGCACCACTGTGCCGTGCTGCCACTCAGTTGTGTGTTTTCAGCTTTAATTTGACGATGGAGGAGACGATTGTTTAAAAAATCAGTAACAGTGTAACTGGTTGGAATATTTTTGCATACCAAAAAGTCTCCAAGTAAGTAAAATAGAAGAGTTTTTGATGTGAAAATGCAAGACAATAAAAACTTAATTTTTTTTTAAATTATGTAATGGATAATTAGCTCACAAGGTGAAAAAGTTATTTCTCACTTGGCTGTGACTTTAATCTGGGCCTCGGAGCTCTGCGAGTTTGGAACATTTTCAAACACAGCAGCGTCTCGCCCCGAGCCATTTCTGATTCACTGATTCAAGATAGCCCTACTTTTAAGCAACTCTGACATTTTTTATCTCTTTGTTTCTGTGTTGTTTTGTGCTGTGAGAATTAATGTGGTCAAGACCCCCCCCCCCCAAACACACACACACACACACACACACACACACACAAACACACATCCCCACAGCCACGCCGCAAGTTCCCCCGAGACGATTTTCATCTCAAATCCAATGACTTGCTTTCACCTCGTCTGCACTTTTTGATGTCCAAGAAAAGGAGCAGATTAAAAAAAAAAAAAAAAAAAAAAAAAAAACGAAACCCCACAGTGTGACTGACGGAGAAAAAACATTTTCCAATTACAGTACACGGTCCCCCACCTCCCTTAATCTGTGTGACCAGTGACTCCACAAGCCGTGGGTTCTGTTTCCCCTTTAAATGGCCTTCTGTGTCGTCCGCCGTTCCACCGTGACCCGCAGACCCGCCGCCCACCCGCCCGCCGGAGAAACACATCCACGCTGGAATCGAGGTATTCGCCCCACGTCTGCGCCCCGGCGACGGCACGCTGACAGCCGCCATCACAGTTCATTATGTCCCTGCCGGAAAAGGCTGCGAGGGGCCGGGAGGAAGAGCTCGCCATATTTCACCATCGAGGCCTGTCAGTGAAATAATCACCGCCGCTGACAAGTTGCCAGGGATTTTTCTTTTTTTTTTTTTTTTTATTATGTTCCTCGCTCATAAAAAAAAAAAAAAAAAAAAAAAAAAACAGGCAGATGTTTGGAAAATATTGATCCTGGTTTCTGTACACGTGTACTGTTCCTTGTCCCTTTCTTGAAGTCCAGCCCCCCCGCCGCCCCCCTCCCGCCCCCCCGCTTCCCTCCGACAGCTTTTCATGGGTTTTTCCAAGGCCTCCTTCATATTCCTCTCATTCATCACTGTCAGTGGCTTGAAACTAAAAAGCTGCCCCGCTGCACCGCTACCTGCTGCCATCCAGCCGGCGTGCCGCCCGGACCGGCCACGTCCACGCATGCATGTTCTCTTTATTTATTGTTTACAGCGATATATATTTATGTCGGCAGCCTTAGGTGGACGTTTTTTTACCTCCTCCTTCCCCTCGTCCTCCTCCTCCTCCTCCTGCTGCTGCTGTGCATCACTTGACTGTGGAACATGAGCATGGCAGCGCTTTCTGTTAGGAAAATCTCGACAAGGCGCTAATCCACATCAGAAAATAATTCAGCTGTGCAAGAAATGAATGTGTAATTGATGACCCTTACCAAAAAGAAGTAAACTTCTAGTTTACCTTTTCAAGTATACTTAAGTGGAGTTTGAGTATACTTTATCAAGTATACTTTCCTTACCAAGTATACTTGTATGTATGTACTAGTAGTGTACTTATATATGTACTAGTTAGTATACCTACAAAGTATACTTATACTAAAAGTACCCTGATTTGGCCCATTTTTGAGTATACTCGAGTAAACTTCAAGGTTACTTTACTTATATATAAGTATACTTAAATTATACTATTTCCTGTACTTGAGTTGTACTACTCTTTTACTTAAAGTAAACCATTTGTATACTCAATGTACTTGAAATATACTTTACTTATACTTGAATTAAACTGTTTTCATATTGCATAAGGATGCAAAATTTGTTCTCTGTGTTTGACCCATCCCCTGAGGGAGCGGTGGGCAGCAGCGGTGCCATGCTCAGGAATTATTTTGTGATCTAACCCCCCAATTCCAATCCCAAATACCAAGTGCCAAGCAGGGAGGCAATGGGCAGCATTTTTAGAGTCTTTGGTATGACCCGGCTGGGGATTGAACCCCCAACCTCCCAGTCTCAGGGCGGACACTCTACCACTAGGCCACTGAGTTGGCATAGCCTTACTTGAATCAAATAGCTGAGTGGAGAGGTATCTGAAAAGTATACTTACCTAAGTATTAGTTCACAGAAAGTATACTTAGTTCATAAAAAGTACACTTATAATTATACTTGAGTATACTACTTTTTGGTAAGGGAGTGCACTACAGGTTCACTCACAGTGTATGTGTTATGGCAACTACCTCAAAGCAGCCAATGTGTAAAATAGCTATACAACAAGCCAGCCAATACAGTAAAATAACACTCCATGTTGCAAGCAGGTACAACATTTGTATATACTTGCTTAAACTTAAAGTATATCAAGTATGTTATACTTGGAGTATACTTAAACTTTGTGTACATGTCAGTATAAACGAAGTATGTTAAGTATATTCCTGATAGTACATTCAAAGTAATCTGAAAAGTATACTTACCTAAGTATTAGTTCACAGAAAGTATACTTAGTTCATAAAAAGTATACTTATAAGTATACTTGAGTATACTCCTTTTTGGTCTCCTTTGGGGGCATATGGACGTTTTTTCTTTCTTTCTTTCTTTCTTTCTTTCTTTCTTTCTTTCTTTTTTAACAAATTACTAGCAGCAGTTTGTTAGCCGCCCAACGGTGACCAGTCACACAAGCAAAGAGGCTGGGGCAGCAGCTAACCGGCTGCTTTTTATGGCTCGGCAGCGAAGCGACTTTAGAGCGACTTTAGCCGTAAATTTATTGGGCACAGGCGGTCACGGCACACATGCACAGTTGATGTATTTAACGTGCGCCGCAGTGCAGGGCAGTCGCATGTAAGAGAGAAACATGCAGATTAAAAAAAAAATAAAAAAATCGTCCATGCTCTAAACATCATCTTAAATCACACTGTGACTGGGATGTGAAAAGCCATGTGCAGTTTCCCCATACACAAAATGCGATGGATCCATGATTCCACATTTGTGTTGAAAGTTACGTCTGAATTTATATGTTTATGTGTTTAAAGTGCAGCTTTAAGAATTAAAATGTTGCTGCAGCAGGATAGCTCAGTTCCTCTAATTTGAAATAATGCATTTTGTTTTCAATTTGAGGGCCACAGCTTCACATACAACTCAAGAATGTAATGCATCATATCATAACATCCCTACTTTAAAAAGAAAAAAGTGCTTTATTATTATGATTATCATTATGATTATTATAGAAGCTTCCACTGATATCTTTTTTAGAGAAATTCTACCAGCTCACACCCAGTGATGTCACCGGCTTAGTCAAATTTGAGCAATAATCTACAGCTATTATTAATCTCCACTTCAAAGCGGAGGGCATGAATTGCATTTCGCCTTAATGTGCGAAGTGTTTCCTCCAAATGAATTGGATTTGATCTGATGTGATGTGCGAGCGTAAAGGTTGCGGGGTTCTCCCGGTTAGAGAAACCGTTCTGGCGGATGAAAATGGACCGTCGGTGTAGAGTGGGATCAATCTCAAGTGTCACAAATCTGTTAATTCATTTCCGACATCATCATGAGAAGTAAATTGAAAGAACCGGCGCGTGATGTGCACTGTTCACCGGCCCACCGCTCAAAATGGCCCTGAGACGTCTGTGAGGATCCCACAGTGCTGTTTATCAGCAGTAGTGACTTCTTTTTTCTGGGTTTCTGTCTTTCAAAATCCACTCTTTGCCCCGTGATTCATTTTGGAGCGAAAAAAACCTCTCTTCCTATCAGAAGAGAAGGCCGTCTGATGTTTTCAGCCGCTCGGTGATGGACGGCGGAGGATTGTGCCACGAGCGAGCGGACGACATCACAAAGACGTTTGAGCGGCGGAGGCTGAGAACGCCTCAGTCTGAAGCTGCAAACTTAATGACAGAGCGTGTTTATTATCCCAGCACTTAGCACGCTGATGTATTACCTCTTCACTGCCTGTTTCTGTTGGATCTCTGCCGTAATTAGCCAGCTCACCGCTCTCTGGTGCTGCATTGTGAATTTGTTGTTTGTGTCAAATACAGTTGGGCGACTGGGATGCCGTGGCATACATTTAATCGTGTACGAAGGGAAAAAATTGCTATTGCTGCTCATGAATGAACCTGGTTTCCAATGATTGACATGTTGACTTAACCCTATAAAGCCTGAACTATGAAAGAATTGGCAGAAAATTCCAATTTTTTGAAATTGAACCCTTTATTTAGTCCTATAACAAAATATATATATTAAAAAAGTAAATAAAAAATATGTTATTACACAACCTTTCTGTTGTATGATATATGATATGTACTTGAAGTGCCAATGGTATGGTCCAGGGTGAACAGGGGAAGTGTTCAAAGGTATGCAACAGTATTTTGGTCAAGTATTGATTAAACTGAAAACGAAAAATGGAATTGAAAATGTGCATCATATATGATACAAATGGCTTTATAGGGTTAATGTGTCAAATTACTGCTCCACCACTTGTTGTCACGTTTCTCATCAACCAACCTGCCACCTTGGGTTAAGAATAATTCTTGTTTTTTTTTTTCTTATTGAAAAATTTGGAATTATCCTTTAACTGATGGGCAGAAGCCTTTGGTGGCCACGTCAATGCCGCGCTCCTTCTCCTGAGCGAGCGCGAAGCCTGCGTCGCCGCCTGCCCCCAAGACTCGATTTAAAGGATCTGAGGAAGTCCCTCATTAAGGCGGGCATTAATTTGAGCTTGTTTAACACTCCGGCGCGGCTTTCATCTCATTTTGCGACAGAAACATCTCGCTGAAGCTGACAGTAAAGGAAGTTTTCACTTACAGGCTGGCAGCGGGCTCGCCGGCTGTCAGGACGGATTGCGCCGGCAGGGTGAAGAGGAGGCACAACTTCTCCTCAAGTCCTTTTTCTAATTAACTCTGCGGGGCTTTGAAGCGCCGTGTGTGAAGTGTGTGTCCACATTTGAGGAGAGGGAGGGGTAATAAAATGTCTGCACTGGCCCCCATGGGTTTGGGCATGGCAACTTTTTTTTTTTTTTTTTTTTTTTTTTTTTCCCAGGGTTGGATGTCTCGAGGTCACCTCAGCAGATATTGTCGTGTAATCGTGATTGAAATACCATAAATGATCTTGTTCCTGTGAAATGAGCCAGGCTTTCATTCACCACAAACAATAGTGCTCTAATAATCCTCAGGCACAATCACCGCTACACAATTGCTTGCTTAATTAAAGGGGACCTATTATACAAATTCAGATTTTCATCTATGTGCAGCACATGTATGATAAACGCTGCATAATGTGGACATTGTTAATATGTGGTCGTGCTGAATGGTCACCTTTTCTACAGACACTCACACCAGTGAATGCATCCTGATGTGTTTCCCTCAATAAAAATAATGATGAAATGTTTCCGATCAGGCCGGTTTGCAGCCTTTGAATGGGAAAGCCTTCACTCAGCAGGTTTACCCCGTTGGAGGAGGAGGAGCCGCTGATGTCAGCCAATCAAGTTGCAGTATTGTGAGGACTTCCACTCAATTCATGACACTCTTTATGGTAGAAATTATAAAAATTTGTTCTTGGGAAAAAAAAAAAAAAAAAAAGGGTTGCACGGCATTATTTTTGCCGTCACGTTTCGTCTACGGTTTCAAAATGTCACAGACGTCGCCGACAACTGTTTCTGAGTGTGATTAGATCGTTGGTTGCCATGGAGACGCTCATCACTTCCTCGCCTCCTGGAAAACATAATCAATCAGGTCTGCTCTTTCGCAGGGTGCTGCCACGTCCTCAGAGATGCAAACCAACCCGACGGCATCGTCGTTGCCATGGAGACGATCAAACCCCCCCCATTGTTGTGCGCCTGCAACAAGTTATAAATGTGTCACAACAGAGTAACAACATCTCATCTTTTGTCAAGAGGCACAGCTGTCAAGTGTTCAGTGACCGAACATAAATTCAGCTTTAGGCTTCATTTTCAGTCGATAAAGGCCCAATTCACTAAAACTACATTTAATTTTTATTTGCAAAACATCATGAAGGTCTTTCTTCTTGCCAGTCCCACCTGATCTCTAGTGGAGACTCCAAGGTTTCCAAAGATCCTAAATATACCCCTCTGAATTACAGGAAAATGTGTATAAAATGATGCACACAACACTTTGATATTTCCTATTTGATGCAATGCAGCAGTTATGAAAAAATAATCTTTGTGACCAAAAAAGTGTTTTGTTTTGAGTTTGAAACTATTTAAGGCAAAATCAGAGTTCAAGGAATTAACCTTAGCCCTAGTAGATGTGAAAACAAAGTCATTAAAATGACTAATAGGGCCTTTTGACCTTTATTATGACTTTTATTGGTTGCAAAATATATACATATGCATGTGTAATCATCATCTGATCACAAATAAAACATAATTTGACTACTTAAAGTGTGAATACAAGTCCGACATATGACATTGGCCCTGCACACTTCAGTATATTAACATGTATGACCTGTCTGAAGTAGATTCCAGTCACCAATAATCTCTAGTAGAGATGATCTACTTTAGTTTTGGATTATCTATTAGTTAATCCAATGATTTAACTCCATATGAATTGATTTTTCCTCTTGTATTCATCTGTTGTTTCTCTGTCTCCTGTTTCCCAGTAAGTCAGGGTTCACTGACGGTTTGTTTTTGTGTTAACGGATGATAAATGGGCCTGGATATCGCCTGTGGAATTGACCGTCCTGATCATATACTGTACAGAGCGGGCTCCAAAAGGCTGAATAATACCGCTGGGAGGGGGGAAATTTCAATAAAGCTTGTGCAAATACACATTCTGTAAAATATTAGGACCATATGTTCTCACTATTAAATGGTCTGACCCGATGAATCTAAATGATAGCCGTGGTCTCTTTTCAATATGGGAGATATCACTTTAAATAAGGAGCCTCAGCTTTTAAAT
Source organism: Myripristis murdjan (assembly GCF_902150065.1). NCBI lineage: Eukaryota > Metazoa > Chordata > Actinopteri > Holocentriformes > Holocentridae > Myripristis > Myripristis murdjan. The sequence continues at coordinate 29,566,363 of NC_043995.1, read as the reverse complement.
TATTTAGACGTGGATTGCACAAGTGCGTGTAGCTCGATATCAGGGAGGTCGTCCTAATATTTACATGGAAATACACCCAAAAAATGCTGGTTATGGTGCCCACATACTCTCTGACAGATAAATATAAAATAGTGGAAGAAGTGGAGTTATTTTATAAGGCAAGAAAAGACTCAGCAGCTCACTCACTCCTACAAAAACTCCCATAACTCTAACTCCGCTGTGTCTGCAGTGTTTATTTTAACTGTAGGCCCGCACTGGCAGCGCGCCCAGAGAGTTTGGGAGGACTTGTAGGCCACAAACCGCAGCACATTTGGAGGCTTTTAAATGCCCCATAAACACTGGTGGAGAAACACACAAAGCTTCAGCACACACAGTGACAAGACGTCCATCCACTTCCCCCCCGCCGAGCCCAAAACCACCTCCTTTTTCCCGAAAATGGCTTCAGTGAGCGCTATTACATTTCTCAATCTGATATGCTTTCGCTCCCTTTTCATAAGCATTTCCATGAAAGAGCCTTTTATGCTGAGGCGAACGAGAGGAGAAATTACAGTTGTAATATGATGTCTGGACTGCCAGGAACATCACAGGGTTCATTCCCTCTTGTGAAATTCTTCCTAACTGATCAAATGTAGCTGTCACGCATGGCAGGCCCGGCCCGAGTGGATAAACAGCTAAAATCCTTTTGGCTACCGCGTGCCATCAGTCTCCGAGGCCAGCCATGACACCTTGCTACACGTTGCTTTACAAGACGCCTCTTGCTTCACAGCATCTATTTTAGGTCAACCTTCCTCGCAGCCCGGCAGGTTTTCTGGCTGCTTCTGCAACTTCTGTCCTCTCCTGCCCTCCGTCTTACCCCTGTGCAGCACTTAGCCACGTGCTTTTTTTTTTTTTTTTTTTTTTTTTTTACTAACTATTAGTTTACCAGACCTCCTTTCTTTCAGCAGTTTTTATGGAGGATCCTGAGGCGGAGGCTCAATAAGGAGCTGTCTGTGCTGTGTTTGGCCAAGTGAAACTCAGGCTTGGCCCCCTGATCCTCCTGGTCGGCTGCAGCCTTTTGCACTCTAATGAAAAAAAGACTCTGCTGTAAGAACATTGCTGTTTGTTATTTGTCTGCTGTCTTTTTGTGTGTCACTGCCGTTTCGTACTTGAGATGTTTTCAGTCTCGATTGGACCGCCCGGTTCAACAAGGGTTACCAAAAAAAAAAGAAAGAAAGAAAGAAAGAAAGATAAATAACAGATTGTCTTGACAATGTTTTCATACCCAGACTGAAAAACATTTCACTTTCACTAACTGGATTTTCCCAGAGGAAATTTCGTCTTCTCTCTTCCATCTCTTCAAATCTGCTCAAGTGTCATTTCACAGGCACTAAGGAGGGAAGAGGCCAATGGATTTGGCAAGAGGAGCTGCAGCCTGCCAAGCGATGTAATATTCACTACCGTTTAGCTGCTCCACTCTTTCATGGTGTGGGAACGCAGAGCTCGAACAAAAACAACCAGTTGATGCGGGGAAGCCGTCGACCCACCAACAGGTGAGCGTCAGGCTCGTCTCGTCACTCCGGCTCATTTCCATGTTGTTTTCTGTTTCCTGTGTCTGACTCTGCGCCGCCGTCTCTTCCCTCTCAGGCTGTCAGTCCGTCAAGCTCAGATAAGACTGTTTTTTCATGCTAATGTTGTCAACAAATGTAGACACGGAAAGCAAATGTGCAGCGCCGGAATCGTCCACCTCAACACTGCATTTAATTTAGTATTGATTTTTAAAGTCTTCTTTTCTATACGCGTACGAGTCAACTGGGTGAATTTATCTTGTTTCCAATTTAAGTCAAGTGGCATTATCTTAGTACGAGCAGACTGTATTTTGAAGCGGTGTTTTAAAAGTCAAAGTCAAACAAATCCTTAAAACAGCTGAAACTCTGCAAGTTAAATTATGAATGTTCTTTTTTTTTTTTTTTTTAAAGATTTAAAATGTGCACCAGGCAGGATTTTTATGTAGAAATACACTCAACTTATCAGCCTAAACTGTGACACTCTCTGATGTCTGCTATTGTCGTGAAAAGGAAATCTTTAAAGGAACATTTCACCAATTTTCAACCCAAACTCTATTGTGCTGTATTGCGGGGTGTGCACATGTAAAACACTGGATCTTTCCAAACCGCAGCGCCTTGGGCAGAGCCGTTTGCAAATGGAGAGAGGCGACCACCACGCCGTCTATGTGTTGCTCACGAGCCGTGGAAGCGAGCGAGTCTGAAAAAAACGCTGGAACACACTGATACCACAGAGCACATGGAGGAAAACGGCCTCATGATCGCATGTTTTTGTGGCTGCGAGTGTGAACGCAGCAACGAGGAGCGCAGCGTATTTTTGCTGCAAAAATATATTAAACGCTTATTTACGTCTTCACTGTGCTTTATATCATTTACCATCGACTGCAATCACTTACGATGGCTCGAAAATCACTGCAGAGCATTTTCACTTGGACAGTGTGTAGGAACAATCTGAGTCACTGTGGCCAGTTTATATCGTTTTTCTCGTGCAATTTAAACTTACACAATGGAGACTTTTCATGTAATTCGATAAACAGTTCATTAAGAGCGAAATGCCAAACTGTCTGTGTGTGCATTTTTACTCATTTCTGGGCACTGAAGACCTGGAAAAAGTTTCAAAATTCAAACCAAGTCTCAGTGCAACTTGAAGGCACCACAGCACAGCTTTAAAACTCAAAGAAACGCGTTATAAAAAGGATTTCTAGACATTTTCTGTCACGTTTTGTCGCTCCAGGTCCGTCAGACGTCCGTCAGCGTCGTCAGAAGGATTGTGGCACCGCCGTCCGTTGAAGGAAAAGCTCGGCAGCTGTGCAGTATGGTTGGCATGCCTGGCACGCCTGGCCGATGCTCGACACACCCCCGGTGCTACAGTAAGCAAAGGGGCGAGGGGGCGAAGGGGGGCAAACCGGTACAATCCAGAATGATCTGGCAACGCAGAGGTCTCGACTCAGCACTTTTGACACTTTCACCCAGAGACAAGGAGCCACCTGTGCCTGTCTGTTTCGTGAGGGCTCTCATTTCACACACACACACACACACACACAGACTCATCTGTGCCCATGTTCTCTGCCTGCCATAACCTGTTCGCCCCGCACCTGTCCCCGCCAGGACATCTCGCCCCAGTTCGCCCCCGCGCCGCCTCCTTCCTCCCGGCCTGGACCGCACCCGAGTCACGTTGGCCAACTGGAAATCCCCCAGCACAGCCAGTCAGGACAGGTTTCACTCAGCCCATGATGGTTATCAATGATCAGCTCAGTCTTGGAAAAAAAAAAACTGATTCAGTGCTGACACAAAAACACAAGTTCCTAAAGCTTTCAAAAGAGGATAGTATATTAATAGCATTCATAAATTTCTGTTAATATGAAATCCAAACCCCCCTCATGACGTTTGACCTTTCAAAACACACAAAATGTCAATACTACTGTTTACCATGATGGGGCGTGGCAGCCCCTCAAGCCCACCCGGCTGGTATTTTTAGAGCGTGTCCTCAGGCAAACCCAAGGTCCCCTCCAACCACGGAGCAAAAAAAAAGCCACAATCAATGGGCCGGGCAGCGACGCTCCTCGATTAACTCCCCGGCAGAGGACAGCTTACGGTGTTTGGCCACGTTGTAAACAATTTTCGCTTGTATGAGCTGACAGCATGATTGCAGGTCGTTTTGGGCGGATCTATAACGCCCATTAAAGAGTTCTCGCCCCGAGCTGGAAGATTCAGAGGAAATGAAGTGACAGGATCATGACCGGTTAGGGTAGGGAGGTCTGCCTGCACACACACAGGCTGCACAGCAAGCCATACAGAAATACACACATGCATATGTAGATACTCCCATATATATATAGATATAGATATATAGATAGATATAGATATATAGATATAGATATATACATATTATAGATATAGATATAGATATATACATATTATAGATATAGATATAGATATAGATATATAGATATAGATATATACATATTATAGATATAGATATAGATATATACATATTATAGATATAGATATAGATATATAGATATAGATATATACATATTATAGATATAGATATAGACAGATATAGATATATAGATATAGATAGATATAGATATAGATACAGATATAGATAGATATATATATACTTACTCACTGCAGATAAGTTCATACCAAGCATGGTCACAGAGGTTTGAACTGTGTAGCACTTCCTTCTATAGTTTGGTATATTTGGCCAAGTGAGAGTAAAGCCATTTAACCCCTTCAGACCCGCATTTTTTCTGCTGGGCATAAAAAAAAAAATTATTTTAACTGATTCTGACTCCTCTCCAACATAAAAACAAAGTGGAAAAAACACATTTTTGCTAACTCATGTTTTTAATATAGTATTTTTTCATGTCCATTGCAATGGACATCAGACTTTGAAAAAATCCTGTAAATTAACTGTATGATGTATGTTCAAAATTACTTAAAATATTATCACTTGTAACAGTTACAATTATGCTGACAGAAAATTTGTTTGGCCAACATAAATTTACATTTTTGATTGAAAATGGGCACTTACTCCTCTGTCTCTGCAGTTGTTCAGCCGTGCTTGTCTTGTCCGATGTCTGTCACTCTCTCAGAGCGTGCTCAAAGTCATAACATGATTATGATTGGATAATCAGGATCCAACCAGTGACCAGCATTACTGACATCATTCAATTACCCAGTATTTATTGGTTTAGAGACAGAAATATGTCATGTCCATTCCAATGGACACAGGGTCTGAAGGGGTTAAATTTGGGTGGCACCACACGGCCACTGCACTGCAAAAACTTGCTATTTTTAAGTTTTTTATTCTAATACTCAGAGTTAAAATGCTGATTTGCCCTAAACAAGGTTAAAAAAAAAAAAAAATCTGCTGGTGGGATGAGATAACCCCATTTGTTTCCACTGCAAGTCAACTTGTCGCCAGAATTTTCTTGAGTCAAGTGTCATTTTTCATGATCGTAGTGAGCTGATCTGCTATATTCTGCCGTTTCAACATATTAATTCTTGCTCCCAGAAAAATGCCTGAAACAAGTGAAAGTGCAACAGAAGCAAGAGCGATTATCTAATCCCATTAATAGTTTCTGTTTTTCATTTGCTTTCAGAAAAACAAGATTTTAAGACTTCATCATAGACATTTTTTTGCAGCGTGCACCTCAAAGTGTGAATCCCGCTCCTCTTCCAGGAGAACTGGGATGTGGCGCATTAGGACCAAGAATGTAGCCTGAACCCGCCACAGGAAATGACCCCAAAACTGAAGCTTTTATGGGTACAAGGAGACAGATGTTGACGTCTGACAGCCAGCAGTTCCTCCTACTTGGAACGCCGAGTGCAGCAAAATGAACCAAAGGCAAACTTGGAGTGGAGACGAGGTGAAATATCTCCTCGCTGTGCCAAAGAGCTCATTTCCCAACTCCTGGAAAGAGTCAAATTGCGGCGTGGAGTGCACACAAACTTTAAAGATACACTGGAATCAACCTTGATTTGTTTCAACTCACCAGACGCTGCAGCTGCCTCCTGAGATATTATGGTCGCAACCTTAAATCAAGTTTGATGTTTTTTTTTTTTTTTTTTCATTTAGATAACACCCTTATTTTCTTACTTTATTGAGGTTAGCTACTCCTATAAATTCATAATTTCTCCGTCAATTACTTTCTCATCGCCGTGTGGGCAACGCGAGGCACTATTTCTGTTGCGTTGCTTCCGGGAGGAACAAAATTGTGTCTCCAGAACTGCGGTGGCATAGTTGATTACTCTGCGGGTCATAAGTTAATTGTTTATGTGACTTGCATGGCAGCGAGGAAAATATGTCACCTGTATCCCGAGGGAGGAATTAAAAGCTCGACGGCGGGTGCGGACTCGGCGCCTTGAAATTTTGAGGGAGAAGACGGTGACGAGGAGTGAAGAGAGAGATTATCGGATGTTGATAGCGGATTGGGCTTCGTGGTACCTGTTGCCAGAGCGACTGAGATTTACGCCGTTCTAGGTTTGGAAGAGGCTGCAGAAAGCAAATTGTTACAAACTGTGCAGTGCAAAAAAAAAAAAAAAAAAAAAAAAACATCTTTCCCTCTCACCCACTTTCTTCAACTGTTCCCAGATGTTTGGATGTTATTAAACTGGGAAAACAGGTGCGACTGTGAAGGCGTCTTCAAAGCCCGCCGCAGCCGCTGCCTCCTTGGCTCTTTGAAGGCACCTGTGCCACCCACCAGCTTGTCCGCTGAACCCCTCAAAGCCGCCTCTTATTAAACTTCAGGGATTACCACTATCAGGACGCACGGCTTCATTTTCCCCAACTTTGCTCCTCGCAGCCGCCCACCTGCTTATGCTGACGACGGCAGCTTTGAGCCGGCGACCCGCCCATGGCTCACGCTGATACTCAATTAGTCCTGTAACAGCGGTGCTTCCAGCAAACTAATGATTCAGAGCAAACCCCCTTCGCTCCCGCTCTCTCTTTCTCTCGCTCCCTCGCCCCGAGACATCTTTCTTCTCTCCCCCGAACTCATTTTTTCTTTAAATTGCATGTCTCAAAATGGCGGCGCCTCAGGATCATTACTGTCGGTGTGAGATTGAAGAGATGACAGTTTTGAGAAATGTTGATTTCTCTTTCTAGGTGGGAACATGTTTAGTCTTTGTCATTGCAAATGAGTTTGGGGGTGTGTGTGTGGGGTGTGGGGATGGGGTGCTCGTGTGTGTGTGTGTGTGTGTGCATATGTGTGGGGGCTGCTTTGGTAAAAGCTGGAGAAAATGAGAAATGGTGGCAAACTAGAAGCCATGAGCACAACCAGCGGATTGATCCGGATGACTCACCTCATTGATTTCTCTAATCGCTCCCTGTTTTTTCTCATCCGATGAATCGGCGGACATGATTTCACATATGATTTGTGCAAACCGTTTTCTTCATGAATATGCACAAACTCTTTCTTTTCTCTTTGTGTTCAGCACCAGTCGGATACGTGCATTTCTTCAGAGCGTTGTAGAGCTGTGAGGTTTTCATGGCCACGGGAACAGGCACTGCACATCAAAGTTATTTAGAAGGGAAGAAAAACAAATCACCGGTTTTATCTTTTAGTGAAACACCAATCTCAGTACAGCCACGGGGGGCTCTTTTCCATTCAGAGCAAATTAAATCCGCATCAGGGTTTGCATTAATAAATCTTCAGTTCAGTCAACTCAAATTTCAAGTTGAAACCTGCCTTCATGAGCTCATGCTAGAACATTTATTGACCAATGTACCCTAGACGTCCTGAAAGAACCTTTAAATAATATTGAATTTGCCGGTTTTGAAGGACATCCGCTGCCTGAATGAACCGCGGTGAAATAGGTTATGTTGATTTTTAATGTCACAGGTTCAAACTGGAAATGTTCACTTCCAGCATGCAGAGTGCAGAGAGGTTGAACAAAATAACTGTTATCAACTATTTCCTTTAACAGTCCGGGGCTCGGTCCCAGCCAAAATGTCAGGATCGCATAATGTCATTTTGTATTCGCTCTGTCCCCAATCATCATCTCTGAAAATTTTTTGCAAATTTGCTGCACATGGCCAAGAGAGCGGCTGTTACTCTGACAAACCCGCAACATGAAATCAAGGTGAACCACCCACCAAACAGTAAACACTGGAAGGAAATGAGCTCCATTCATCACTCCGTGGTGGGAGAAACATCCCTTTTCCATCCAATTCCATCGGTTCAGGTTTCTCATCAGCCTGCCTCATTAATTCAAATGATGTGACACAGCAAAACCTTGTTGTGGCAATCAGAAGGTTAGTTAATCCCGCTAATTAGCCTCCAAGTGTCCATGGACCGAGCACGGTCTTTAAAAGGGCTTGTGATCTCCTTTCATTTGCACGGTAAACAACGAGATGAAGACAAAAGCATTCAGCCATTTTATGAACTAAACCACAGCGCGGCGGAGAGCAGTCTGAGAGGACTGATTTCTACTTGCAGGGGCAGAAGTCAAACGTTATGTAATATCAGAGATACACAAAGGCTGTGTGTGAGAGAGAGAGAGAAAGAGCGAGGGGGTTCGGGGATGGGGGCTTAAGATGTAGTATACAGTTGGTTTGCTGCAGTCTCCGGTGCATGAAGTGCTCACATTTCTTTCAGACAGTCACTTCAGCAAATTGAACACTTGTTCGGCCGTCCAAAACTGAGGAGGAGGCACAATCTGAGCTGGCTTTGTACATTTACCGTACCTGCCATTAATTTGTACCGCCCGCCCCCGCACTCCGGCTCATACAATGTTTAACTACTGCTATTAATTCTTCTAACGTGTTGAGCATCTCACTTGTCCTCGTAGGAGTGTCAGCTCCCCCGCCTCGTATTCCTGGCTACATACTGACATCATGTGTCCAAACCCTGGAAGTGCAGGCCTCGTGCAGCCGGAGGTGTGTGATCACGCTGCAAGACTGCAAAATCTCCCTCTTGACAATTAATTTAGTCTCATACTGAGTGCTGAAATCCTGTTTTTCTCCAAACAAGGTAACAGATCTGTCATTGGGATGAGATTATCCCGCTTGTTTCCAGTGCAGCTTCACTTGTTTGAGGGATTTTGTTCAGTGTAAATCTGCTGAAACAAGGCAGAACAAGGCAGATCAGCCCAATGTTAAGACAATGACACTTGACTCAAGAAAATTCAGGAAACAAGTTGACTGGCTTTAGAAATAAGTGGAATTATCTCCAACCAATGGCAGATTTTTTTTTTTTTTTACTTTGTTTGAAGAAAAACAAGATTTTAATGATGAGGTAAGAGTGCAGCTCAGATAAACAACAACTAAATGCTTTTTTTTTTTTTTTTTTCTTACCTCTCCCTTTATGCCATGACCTGAAAAAGTGGTTGATCTGCTTCACAACAGTGATCATCACCAGAGTTATTCAAAATGACCTTAGGAAGTGAAGGATGTGCTGCTGGTTTACTGTTTTTGGCTTCCTGAACCCGCCAGTGACCCAAAAGCAAAATAATCAAGTCAGCCGGGTCACTCTCAAAAGTGTTACAAAATACAGGGTGTCCACAAAGTCTCTTTACAATTTAAAATATCTATTACATAAGCAATTGATGAGATATGCAACTAATGGTGCCCATATAGAGGAGTATTAAATGAGGCAAAAAAAAAAAACAAAAAACAAAAAAAACTTCAAGCTTTACTCCTCATTTTGTAATAATTTCCACAGATTTGTCTATTCATTTGCTTTTGTGATTAATTTGTTAAATTGTAAAGAGACTTTATGGGCACCCTGTATATTCTGAAATTCTGGTTTATTATTAGCAATAATCAAAAAGTGCATTATCACCAGGAAGGTCTCAAGAAACTTTACATGCACAAAATAGAATGAAGACATAATAATAATAATTAAAAAAAAAAAAAAAAAAAAAAAAACATGACAAGAAAGAGAGCAGAAAAAAACAGTTAAGATAATAAAATGGTTAATAGTGATGATGATAATAATTGCAATAGCAACAAAGATAAAAAAAAAAGAACATTAAAATTACATTGAGATTCTGTTTTTTAAAAAAATAAAATCACCATTGCCAGCGTGCACAGTAGCATAATCTATTCTACAATTAGACTCATTTCCTAATCCTGATTTGTGCAATGCCGACCTGATTTTCAGTGCACCAATCATGGTGACAGTGAGTGAGTGAGGGTTTCAGAGGCTTAATCACTTCATTCTCAAGGTGCAATAAAGACACAAGAATTTGACTCAATGGCACTGATGCAGAGACAAATCAACAACTTGCAGATGTGCCGCCACCCAGCAGGAGCTCACATTCAGCGACAGTGGAAGGCATACAATCAACAATACATTCAATTATGAATACTCTTTTGGCTTTCTGTCATCATGTGCATTCAGGCAGCGTGGCGGAAAGCAAGCTGATCGTCATACACAGTGAGTCGAAAAAAAAAAAAAACATTATGCAGCCCTGACATTTTCGACAGATGTAGCTCAGCTGGTGGCGGTAAAGGCGCCGCAGTATGTGTGGCATTTTAATAGCAATACATACTATAATAGCCACATCAGGTCTGAGACATGAATATAACAAATATAAGCAAACATCACCAAGAACAGTGTCAGCCTCCATGCTGCTTTTTACATTGTAGGCCACTGGGTCAGATTTTGTGCCATAAAGCATCGTGCTGGATTGCTTTGTGGCACAAAATAGGAAAACGATGGGAAAAAAGCTACTGGGAAACTCATTTTCAACGTGTTTACCCTCTGCGTGAAAGCCAACTAGGAAAGAAAAGTAGCAACAGGGCTTATGGTGGCACAGTGCCAGCCAGCTGTTTGTGTCCTCTAATGTACCAACATGTCAGGCACTGTTACGAAAACTAATGTTTAATTTTATGTGTCGACTGAATGTGTCTGAAAACGTCATTATTTTGGCCCTAATTAGCCCCATAATGGGCTATCGGTTCACATCCAGACTTCGTATGCACTGGCATGTTAGCTTGACCCTTTCTTAAGTAAACGCTCATATCTCATATCTATAGGTGATTTGTATATGTGTATATGTGTGTATATGTATGTATATGTGTATGTGTATGTATATATATATACATGTATGTATGTGTATCTATGTGTATGTGTATATATGTATATATGACATTTTCTTTTTTTATGGTAATTTAATGGTAAAGCACTGTATAATGTATTTCTTCACTTTTTTCGTCTGTTTTCTTATTTTTTAATTTCATTTCTTATGTGGACTATGTGTCTGAATAAAGATTCATTATTTTAAGAGATAAGAGATAAGAGACTTTTATGGACAAAGTGGGCTTAATTTTGAGAAGCAGTAGCTCTTGTAATACCACCGGTGTGATAGAGGCTACCATTTGTCTCAACCATGTTCTCATTTGTTTGTTGCTGTTATCATGCTGAAGTATCACACTTAGTTTGGCTGAGAACTATTGATTTTTAAAATGCTGCCGGCAGCACCTTTAAAGAAGCCGCTTCAAAGAGTGATTTTGCACCCCTCCACTGTCGGCAGGCTGCAAGTGGCTTTTCAAAACGCCATGTTGGAAGTAACACACATGCCACAGGAACAACAAGACCCTGCATACAGAGCACAGAGCGAGGCTCCCCGGGCAGCATGGCATGCAGCTGGAGACTGGTAATTAGGATGACTAACCCCAAACAGAGGATATCCTCTTTTGAGATCAGACAAAAAAAACACACAGAGTAGCCATTAGGGCTGCAGGTTCCCACAAATACTCAATAATGCCTGAGACGCTCCTGGAGATTATACAGGGCTCCAAATTGGATTAGTGGAGATGCTTCTGCCAGCAATTAGTCGGGGTAATACAGGGAATAGATGAGCTGAAGAGAGCACAAAGCTATTAATTAAAGCTGGGGGGGGTGTGCCACTGAGTTCATACAATAACGATGAAGACGAGCCGCTGAGGGAGAAGAGGTGTCAAGCAAAGTAGCCCATCACAGGAAATGCCTTGAGAGACGCCAGGAAATCAATAATGCCCCGAGCAATGCTTTTAGTAGCCTTGATGGCTGACTTAGACACAAGTTTGCCTGCAGACGAGTCTTAGGGAATTCTAGCCTTGGCACAGCCAAAGTTTGTGCAGAGGACGGTTGACATGTTTTCTCACACTTAGCTGCCTCATTAGAAATTTAATTTGAGAGCTCTGCAAGCCAAGCAGGCGACATGAAAGGCGTCTGTCGTGGGGATAAGGGCAAGACCACGGGCTTGAGGAAATTGTCTCATCAGTCCACTTCTAACGTATGCGACTCCCGAGCGTTCCCCTGAGTCATGAGCTCTCAAATTGAATGCGCATTGCCTGCAAGTGTTGGACATACCTTTTCAAATGCAAATGCTGGGTTACATAAGTTTTTTTTTTTTTTTTTCAGTGTGAACCTAAGCGATGTGGTCAAACAACTTTCCCCCACTGCAAGTTTCCAGAAAATACTTAAAGGAAACTAAACTTCCAAGTGAGAGCTGTGCCAGCCAAAGTCTGACGTCCGCAGAAGTCTTCCCTCTGCCTTTGGTTATTCACTGTCTCAGCGTTATTTAGCCTTTATTATCTCAGTATCGCTTTGGCAATTTCTGATATGTTTGTTATGTTTTCCGCCTCTAGATTACTGGAAAATGCTTGTCAGCTATCATGTTTGTCATGAAAGGGAAAGAACCATGTGTTCACTTGATAATAACAAAGTGATGGCTAATTGGCGTGTTGCGTCTTTGAAACGGGTTTCATGTAAGAGCTGAGCGAGCCAAACAGGCAACATGAAAGGCAGCTGTCAGGGGAATAAAGCGAGACGAGGGGATTAAAGAGACAGTTTGGTGCGTGCTTTTCGAGCACATTAAAGTAACCTGACAAACAAGACTTGTGCGACAGCCAACTGTACTGTTGGTTTAACGGGGACTCTAGATGTGCCAATCATGAGCGTCCTCGTGCTTAGAGGTATAACCGCTTTGTTGGTAAATCGTTTATTTGAATTCAATGCCACTCCGTCCTCTTGTGCTGCATTTGAGGTCCTTTTGTCCCCGTGTATCACCGTGTGCTGTGATATTTCGACTGCCTCTGCACTTGCTACCAAGCTAAATTCCCACACTTCGCTGTACTTGGCAGATAAATTGGCTCTGATTCTGTTTCTGACCCCGAAATTATTGAATATTCCATTCAGCAATTACCGAATTCATATAGGAAATGCCACAGCTAAATTGAGCTCTTTACTTCTGGGTATGGGATGTATTAAGGGGTTTCAGCCTCTGTTGGTCTTTTAAAATGAGAAAATAAGGGAACAGAAAATTAGCTTGCACTGAGAGAATGAAGGGTTCGTATTTTTTTTTTTTTTTTTTTTTTTTGAAAATTAAATGAGCTGTACTGCACTGCTTCATTTTGAACTAAATATGCTTCAGTCACAGTGGTGCTGCTCCTGTGCTGCTGTTATGGGTGGTTATACTGCCATGCTGTGGTCGCTTTAAGGATTTTCATCATTTGGTTTAGGCATGTATAATATACTGCCATGCAAAATAATTCACCCCCGTCTGATTTTCTGCATTTTTTTGTAATGTTTTTACACTGAATGTTTTCAAACTGTCTGCAGAAACTGATTTATAGATTAAAGAGACGCCAATTCTCATGGCGAGGGCCAAAATTTGTTCCATTTGTATTTGTTAGGCCTGGCAGTGCATCAAGGCCGGGGGAGGGGATCCAAATTATTCCCGCAGCACGCCCCTAATTAGTTAAAGTTAACCAGTGTGTGATTAGTTTTTTCCACACTTTAGAGCTGCATGTTTGACTGCCTTCAACATCAAGAAAATCAGGGAAAAAAAAAAAAACATCAGAGAAACTTCAACGTAATTTTCCCTCACACTGCCTCCAAAAATAACAACAACCTTCTGAAAGATCGGAGCAAATTCAATGTGAAAAATGTGCAGACATCCAGAAAATCAAACAAGGCTGAACTTTTTTCCCTTCCCTGCTGCATTATAAATGTTGTGATGCTCTTGGACCAAAACATCAGGTACCTGCGTGTCTCAGGCCGACATCTGCCAGGCCAGCCGGGGTCAGTCCGTCCTGGCCTCGTGTTTTCCATGGATCCCTGCTCTTGGTTCGCAGCCATCTTGAAGCAGGCCTGGTGGTTAACCCAGTTACTGAGATATTTCAAGTGGTGATGAGCAGGTTGGAGCTGGCAGCTGGCAAGTCGCTGGCATCACATCATGCAGTGTGCACTGACTGCAAGTGGTGATTAGTAAGGTACTTGGTGGCAGTAATATGTGTATGTGTGTGTGTGTGTGTGTGTGTGTGTGTGTGTGAGTGTGTGAGAGAGAGAATTTATGCATGTATATATTAGATATGGTATGCATTAGATTATACTGATTTATCAGTTTGCGGATGTATGAGGCAAAAATTGACCTTTCATCAATTAAAGGGATATTGCAAGTCAATATTACATGATAGAGGCAAAAATGTGATTTTGTTCAGCAAATTCAACTTGCAGTGAAACATTCCTCACTTTACCTTAAAGAATGGGTCTCAATGCAGATTTCTGGTGTCCCATGATGGTCTAAATGTTTTTTTTTTTTTTTTAGTATGATAATTGCCGTAAAGAATGGATCTCAATGCAGATTTCTGGTGTCCCATGATGGTCTAAATGTTTTGTTTTGGTTTTTTTTAGTATGATAATTGTCAGATTTAAATGACAAGACAAATGCCAGCCCAAAATATAACACATTGGCAGCTTTATTCCCAAAATGTTGGCCTCATTGGCGACCTTTAAAAACCCATTTCAGTCGAAGTGCAGTGCAAATATACGCACATTTGATTTTTTTTGCAGGCATACGATGAAGGAGAAATCGACTGAGAGCTCACACAAATGGCTGTGTCTCAGAGTCTTTAACCTCTTTCTTCCCTGCCATCTGAATCTGATCCAGTCAGTTATCCTTTGCTGGTTTGGTAGCAAAATCACTGGCAGCCTCTCTCTTATCTCCTCCCTCTGGTTCCTCTGTGTAGCTGCATCCAAACATTTAGCAGTCAGACGAAGGCAATCGTTTCCTGGCCGAGGGAGAGGATTTCAGGGCGAACAAGGTCACAGGTAGAGCTCCTCTCTGCATGATACTCACTTATGAATTATTGATGCAGGGGAGAGCAGAGAGAGATGCTCGCCCCGGATCCATGAGATGATCTGGACACGCCTCTGATCCAGACTGCTGCATGAGGGAAAGCCAAAAAAACAAACAAGAAACAAATGAAAAAAAAAAAAAAAAAAAAAAAAAACACAAGGTGGGACTCCTGCCTGCACGATTGAAGTAAATGTGTGACTCACTAGGTGTCAGTCAGGGCTGCCACTCAGTGTTCAGACACAGAAACTGTTCGGTAGCTGGGGAATGCGGTGATAAAATAAAAATAAAACAGTACTGTGTGCACATCCACTGCTGCACCTTGCAATCTGTGTTATGTTGTTGTTTTCCATCATTGCCACAACAAATTCTTCACAACTGGCTTTGCAGAAAGAAAACAGACACGATAAGACTCTTCATGTTTTGTGAGGAAAATCCTGACTTGGAGCAGCGATGTGGTGGCAAGGAAACAGATGCACAAAATATGATCACCAGTCAGCGCTATAAGGCAAACAACAATTATTATGAAGAAACTGCAGTCATATATACAGGACGGGGTGATTTAAGTGCTTATTTTCTTTTGTTTTCACCATTATTTCATCCTGATTCTGATAATAAATGCCATGTAATTGATTCTTACAGATTTATCTGGGCTCAGTCAAGGTGGGTAAACTCTACTTGACAGATAAAGCTGGATGGAGTGACTTTCAGTGGATTTACCCGCTGGGTGCCAGTGAATTCTGGCCCCATTGTGTTGCCGCTCCCCTGCGGACCAGCAGGCGGCGCTGCGGCACAACGCTTGGACCCTGAGAGCAGGCAGCAGGACGGGCACGCTGATTGAAAGGTATTATGTAACCTCGGATTCACCCAGGCGACTTGCACAGTCACTCTCCTGGCCTGCGTGGACTGTCAGGTCCTCCGAGGCGTCTGGCGGCGGATTTGTGTCTGTGGCGCTGAGGAAACACAGACTCTGTCATCCGTGAAGCGGCAGGGATCCAGGAGGGTTTCACACCTGAATCCCCCTGTAAGTTGTAGCCTGCGCCCTCCCTCCTCCCCTGTTCAGCTTTATCAAATATAAATTCCTCTGCAGCAGCGGGTCGGTCTTAATTTTTCATTTTTTTCATTCATCCAATGTGAGATTCACTAATATCTTGTCTGGCCACTGACTTTTTGCCTTTAAAAATGTAGGATTCTGTGCAAACATCACAACTCCCAATAGGAATATATACCCTAGTAATACATAATAAAGTAAAATAGGGTCTATAAATTCACTGTTGAGTACCTCAGACACGTTATAAGTCACTGTATAATATCAGGGAAGGGGCTATTTAACTTTACATAGCCTATCATCATCTCCATTTTTTATTTTAATTTGTTGTGTGTGAGAGCCTGCAGTCACAGTGACCGTCAGTTTTGCAGGGAGCATCAGAAAAACCACACCTCTCTCTCTCTCTCTCTCTCTCTCTTTCTCTCTCTCTCTCTTTCTCTCGCGTCCGTGCGCTTGCTTGCAGTGTAGCCTACCTGGAGGATTGCTATGGCAACAGGTTGCCACTGGTGACAGGGTACCACAGCATCCCTGTCTGTCTGCGGGGATGCGAGGCGCGTCGAGACGAGCAAAACAAGGCAGAGAGGGCTGAGCGCTGCCGGCACAGACAAACACAGCAACACACCGAGAGGGTTTGTCATGAACTGAGCAGTGAGGTAGTCTCGTAGGGACGCGTTTGTTGTGTGTCTGCTCGAGGATAATGAAATAATCACCATCATCACATCAGAGCTACGCACAATGGCAGGCTGCCGCTGACCGGAGGTCCCCGAGCTCCCCTGATACAACAGGTTAGTGTTCACCATGCCCACACTGTCTGACCACTTTTACGCGCCCGAAGAACCCCGTTTGGTGCGTTTTGCATGCCGTTTTGTCTTTCACATCGGGCGTGGAAAGGTGAGCAAGGTGGGATCGGATGCGCAGGGAGGCGGTGTGTTTTTTGGTGCGTTTGATGCATCCATGAGCGCAGTGCACTGGGGCTGAAATAATCTCTTTTTCTTTTCTTTTTTTATAAGAAATTACGCATCGTGATGTAGTCATTTATGTGAGTGGACGGACAGCTGGGAGAGTTATTGATATAACTACGTGTGATTTATTGCCCTGGCAGGTTCTCTTTAATGGCGGTCCATCATCTCCCCATTTAACGTGCCGGCTCTATTGGACATTCCTGCAATGAAACCGTGGGTGTGTCTAAATTTGAGCACAAATAAATTAAACCCCTGCGTCGTCTGTCATATCAGTGCGGGGGGTGATACCTCTGGTGTTACTTTATTACATGTAGTCTGCACATGATCATGTTTTGCATACCAATATTGATTGGAGGAAAAAAAAAAAAAGAAAGAAAGAAAGTGGCGTGGCATTTGAGCCTCACCTTGTAAGGGAGTGTGCCATTTATTTATTTTATATTTTATTTTATTTTATCTAAGTGGTGCTTTTAATTTCCCCTAAATTTTCACTATTTTTAATTCTATTTTTTATTACATGTATTAAATATTTAGTCTTATTTATTGATGTATTTATTTATCATTTATTTTTCCTTTTCATTCCTGTTATGCTGCTTTTGTTTTAATGGATTTTTTTTTCTTTTTCTTGCAGCACTGGCTTATTTTCAGTGAAGTGAGTGATTTTGCTCACATTGACAAGTGTGCTGTGTGGTACAACATGTTCTTACTGTTGTTGTGTTGCAGTTGTCTTTGCCTGTAAATCTTCATCAGATTCAGTTAATTAGTGGTTAAACTCCAACAGCTTTTTTTTTTTTTTTTTTTTTTTTTTTAATCAGCCTCTTATTCATAATCATCTTAGTCTTATGGCCCAACACAATGATCCATGTAAAGTTATGATGCATTTAAAACGGGAAACAAACGCAATCACATCATGCTGTAACAATATAATAAAATTATAGTGTAATCTTCCCCTCTCACCACAGTTTCCTTCACATTCCCTCATGCCTTATAATGAGCTCTATGGCATCATTATCAGCATACACACACACACACACACACACACACACACACACAAACACCCTGCAGGTTAAATGAACTTTTCAGCGCACAATAATCCACTTAATTCCTAAATTTGTCTTAATGTGCATTGCCAAACTTATTCAATTTAGCATATCAGTGTTTAACATCGTTTCAACAGAGTCTGGTCCTCGCCAAGGCAGCCCCCCACTGATGCTGCACAGCTGGACAAAAATAAATCCTGCATGCCGTTACATAACACTGGTCAATTTCTAAAACCAGACATATCTGCATCTCCGCGCAGCATCGTCCACTTCGGGGGGACAAAACCATAAACCATTTCCTCCCTGAATTCGTCTCCATATAGTTTTCCTGAGTTTTAGCAATGCCACTTATCTCTGTGCTGAAGCAGTAAACAGAGGCTTAAATATTTAGTGTAGGTACATGTAATACTGTCAAGAAATGCCTCTAACTCTGCTAAGCGCTTCGTCACAGAGCTGTTGGCAATGTAAATGTAGAAACTCTTTGAAGTGCATTACATAAGCCAAAGAGGTTTTGGCCCTAAGTGCTAATACTCAATAACCTTACTATGTCATTGGAGGATAATAAGGCAAGATTATAATGGGGCAGTAAACACTGGTGAAAAGCCAGTAGACAAAGAAAAATAGCCATGTTCCTCGTCATAATTCTCAGTGAGGACAATGAATCACTGCTGTGAAATATCATTTTTGAGTGTTAAGTGTGATGGATTACAGGCCGCTGCTCAGCAAGGCAAGGCTGAAGGCTGCTCTCGAGAGAGGGTTGCCAGCAGAAATTTTTTTTCAGGGACAAAGAGACAGCTCTCCTGCCTGTCTTGTCACCGCGAGCCGTCTCATAACACATCCGCTCCCCTCCCAGGTGACACAGCCAGCCCCCGAGATGGCTCTTCATGCTTAAAGAAGTGTAACCGAAGGACTCAACCTTAAGCAGATTGGAGTTTTAGTTATACAAATATTACCTGGAGGCAGAAATAATCTCACTGGTTAGGTTAACCCATGGGGTGGAGTCGAACAACCAGAGTTTTTCAGAGTGTAAGTTCAGTCAGGCCCACGCTAGGCCTGAATTTGCGATCTGACACAAACAGCCCACGCCGGAGTGACTCAGTGTGTGGTCATTGTCGGTGTTTCAGGGGGTCAGAGAGGCAGTCTGACTCAGTCTTTGAGCCATTTCAGTCAAGTGAAGAGTTTCCAACAGGTTCGATTTTGTTTCCAGCACTTTTGTAGTGTGAGATTTGTGAAGATGAAGACGAGTTTTGAGAAAAGCGAGTGACAAAAGTCACTGAGTGCTCGCTCAGCAGTGGTATGGATGTATATTAAAGCAAGCTCATTTGATTTCACTTCATTGTTTGGGTATAATATTCTCTTTCATGGAAGACAACACAGTCATCCTCTCATCCAAATTCAGTGCCAAGCCCCTTTTCCCCTTTATTTAACACAAATTCAAGTTCACACAAATAAGTGCGAGCTACTCTTCTTCAAGATCCATTTTAGTTCAATAAGTCATGTTTGATGTTTATTTTCACACAACAATAGGATATCATTATCCCCCATGAGCAGAAATCCAAGTGAACTACATTTTAATGACCCACAAACCCAGACTTAGTTTTTTATTTGCATTACTAAGGCAGACAAGATACAGGATACAAGGTGGTTTACTGTGAGCATCATGCAAAGAGAAAGCACCAGTCAAAATGTAAATTAAAAACTATAAATGGCAAAGACATGAGTTTCTTTTATCAATGGCCATGACATTCATGATGTTGGAGGGTACATAGGCCAACTTAATGTTAAACAAAGCTTACTTAGACAGGTATAGGCTAGTATGACTAGTTTGTACTTGGAAGGTCAGCTTGGCTAACTACAACTAAACCAGCATATCGACAACTTAGTTTGACTCAACTGCAGTTTTTTTTTCAGTCAGCAGTAAAAGTTCAGAAAAACTGTGGTTCTT
Source organism: Myripristis murdjan (assembly GCF_902150065.1). Lineage (NCBI taxonomy): Eukaryota > Metazoa > Chordata > Actinopteri > Holocentriformes > Holocentridae > Myripristis > Myripristis murdjan. The sequence continues at coordinate 29,546,753 of NC_043995.1, read as the reverse complement.
CATCTCCAATGAAAAGCAACAAGATTGTTTCTGCCTCTGAGAAATGTTTGCAGAATGAAAAGTACAAACTCCAGCCCCAACTCTCACCAAGAGCCTCTGAAATCCAGGGCCCAAAGAAACTCCTCAGCTCTCACTTTTCACAGAACAAGCTTGTTCCAGTTTGAGGGTATTGACACATTTTGCTTTGTTCCAACCTTGTGTTTGATACCTACAGTTTGCTTTTGCTTTGTTCACAGAAGAGAGAATTTTCCTCCTCTCCGATGTGCTGGTCTAACCCCAGAAGGCCTGATCTAAATCCATTGGTTGTATTCTCACACAGGTCTATCCAGTGCAACCTTCTTCCTCCAGAGTCTTTGAGCGACCGACAAAGAGCTGGAGCCGAGACGATCAAGCATGGATGTGCCCAGGATGGCCGAGGGCTTCTTCAGCAGCACGCTGTCCTCGTCGGGCGGCGGCCATCATGTGTCCTCTTACCTGACGTTGGAGCAGAAGGCCGCCTTCGTCTTCGTGCTGCTTCTCTTCATCTTCCTGGCCCTGCTCATCGTGCGCTGCTTCCGCATCCTGCTGGACCCCTACCGCAGTATGCCCTCCTCCAACTGGACAGATCACACCGAGAAGGACACCTTCGATTACCGCATCGTCTGAGGAAGCGCTGAGGGCACGGGCTGAAAAGCGGGGGCGACTGATCCGATGCTTACAGAATATATTTCCCCTTGGAATTTGACCAGTAAGAGCAAATGACTGCCAATTCCCCAGGACAAAAAAAAACAAAACCCATGGCTTTCAGCGCGTCCTCTGAGACTTCAGACTCCAAAGGACACGAGACTTCCATGACGGATCATTGAGGATCACTGTGGAAATGAGCAGCATTCAGAATCAAACAGCTTCTCCCTGCCAATTCAATAAATTCTCAACTATAACAAAACGCACCGAACTATGCTAAGCAGATTATTGGACAGCCAACACGATTGTGGCCCTGAGCCGAGGTCATGCAACACAACCCGATGCAGTTCATCACCCCACCTCCTTCCATCCATAAGTTCTTGTTTTTTGGTTGTATTGTGGACTACCTCGTTCTGACTCCATCTCATGTGCGGATGACACAGTGTATCCTTGCATCTCCAAAGGGTTAAATATCTTTGAGATCCAAATCGACTGGATAACAGTGTTTACATCTTATCACGTTTACGTCTGCAAACTTCTTAGTTTTTTTTTATTGGGTAAAAGATGTAGACAATCAGTGTTAAAAAAAAAAATAATAAAAATAAACAAAATGAAAGATTTGCGGACTTAGTAGTTGAACCAAATGTCAAGGTCTTTGTTTTAAGAGTGTGTGGTTTTAATTTGTGGACAGACCCTCGAGGTCCAAAGGACTTTGTATGATTCATGTGATTCAGGCGATTCCAGGAGGAACTTGATGCCTTATGCCTTTGCGGGAGAGCGGGGTCTTTGATTCGGTCGTGGAAAACACGAGCTAGTTAGTTAGGTAAAGCCCACGAGCAAGACGAAGAAAACATTTGTAAAGGCGGGTTTTCAAAAATCATGAAGGATGTTGATATCGGAGAAGAAAGCCGTCCCTCTAAATGTTTTGGAAAGGTTTTTGATGGACACCTGTAACTGTTATGTGTCTGCGATATAAAAAAACAAAAAACAAAAAACAAAAAATCCAAAAACAAAAAAAATCTGTATGGTCCTCCCCAGTCATTTCCGGTGGCTGTGGGCCTTTGGTGTCCACGTCTTAGATGTCAACAACCAAATGAGGTATTGGGAAAAAAAAAAAAAAAAATCAACTGTTTACTGTGCTGTACCGTGTGCCTAATGATATTAAAAAAGAAAAAAAATTAGATTGATGTTTTAGGAAAATCGAGAGACAGTGGGTTCATATTTCTGTCTTAAATGTAGTTTTGTGTAGTGCCCATTTAAGATATGAAAAACTTACAGCATTTTACTGCCTGCAGATGGTATATTGACAGTTGGTATGCCACATCTGCACAGAGCGTTGGTACCGAGGATGCTGAAGATGACGATGCATTTTCACATCGATCCCTTTATGAACTAATGTTGTGGCTCTTCTGTTGGGCAACTTTTTCAACTGTGCGCCTTATAGTGTAGATTGTTTACAGTATTGTCGGTAGCTGAGAGACTGAAATCAGCCAGTCAGTGAACAGAGGGTGTCTTTGCACTTCACGGAGATGTCATACAATCCGCTGAGACGTTTTGTGTAAACCTTAATCCTGCCCCACCCCTCCATCTCTCTCTCTCTCTTTCTGTCTTTCTCTCTCTCCCTCTCTCTCTCTCTCTTTCGGGGACAGGAAGTGAACTCCAACCCTTTCGACATGTGATGTTCTTGTGATCTGCTGTGGCCTTTTCCTACCTATCGCAGATGTTGCGATGTTGTGCTGAGGTGACGTGTTTTCGCATGTTCTTGCAGAAGTATCCTCCCCCATGCATGATTAATGGTGAAAGCGCTTTAATCCCGATGTTGTAGCTGTGGGTCAGTTGCTCAAGCAGCTATTTCCTGTCTATATTGGAGCCTTTTGTTGAACCTGTTTTACGTTTTGCCTGGAGCCGCCGTTCTTTTGTAATAAAAGATGATCACAGTGCACTGCTTCTTTATGTGTTTTATTTCATTAGGCTCGTTCGCCGGGCTATAAAAGCGGCAGCTAAAATGGATAAACGAAAACGGATGAGGAAACCGTCGCGCTGCCCCGCCCTGCCCTTTTCAAGTCAGCGTGAGGCAGGAGGGCCAGCACATTCTTTTTAACGTTTTATCAGTGGCTGGCAGTGGTAGCCGGCAGGCGTCTCGATTGGTTTTCTGTGAACCCAGACACTTTGTCTGGCTCCAGTCAGGCCAACGCACACACACACACACACACACACACACACACACACACACACATGCACCCTGCCTCTCTCCAGCTGCAGGCCTGGGCTGCTCCTCGAGCCGAGACCGACCCAGAATACCATGCAGAATAACAATTTACTCTCTGACACCAACACTGACTGCACCGTTATGCAATTATGTGCCAAACACGGCGCTGGGAAACATGTTTAATTTTCCATATTCGGGGCAGGGGTGGACAGATCTGCATATGGATTTGGGCTGCAAGTGAATCTGTGCGTGTGTTGCGTTATTAAGTAATACTGCTGATATCACACATCCACAGTGTGTTTGTTTTTTTGTTTTTTTAATTTTCTCTCCTTGGGTTGGGTAGCTGAACCGGATCAGAATTTGAAATGCGAGCTGATCCCGCAGAGGGAATGAGAGGCCTGCGCTTTCAGTCTTACTATTATGTAAGAGTCAACCTACGTCTTTACTGGAGCCTTTTCATCTCTATGCCACCATTTCAAAAGTCAGAATTGTGATGAAAATGGCATCCTCAGCTGCTTATGATTATAACAATGAAAGCGGAGATGAACGGTTTTGTTTGCGGCATATCCACCAGTTGTGGAAATTGAGATTTTGCTCTTACAAAATGCTTGCAGGCGGGAGGGGAAAGCGCTTTGCCTCTTTATTGTACCGGTAACTGTATTAGTACAATGAATTTTCCCCTAATACACAGTGAACTCAGTTAGGATATTGGAACCAGATATGAGTTTCAATCTAAAATGTGATATCCACCCTGGAAGTAATTGACTCACAGAATGACTCCTGGCATCAAAGTAAAAACTCTCAAGTCATAAAGTCTCGAGTTAAGCCCTCTAGTGAACTTTGCTTCCAAAATAGTCATGTGTTTTGGTTTTTTTTTGGGAACAGAATCACATGTGGGTTTGAAACAGTTATTATTTCCAGATACCCGAAATAGATACATATCATTGTTGGAATGAAAGGCTTCAAATTGTCCTCTGAAATCTCATTAGTCCATGCCAAACAGAAATTATAATCCAATCTAAACACACCCAAACACAAGTGGGTGCTCGGGTAGGGAACACAAACCGCTGTGGATCAATATCAGTCATGCCGAATGCAGCAACACTCATATTAAAGAGAGCGACTGATAATTGAATTATTATTTTTATTCTCTGCTCTGCACGCTCAGGCGCCTTGAGCTGAATTTATTCCATTCCCAAACGCCCCATTTCACTATTCAGCCTCCAGTTAATTTAATGGTCTTTGAACAGGTTTAAGGCGACTTTTCCCTTGTGAGTGCGGATAGCCGTGCTGAGGACATGAAGGGAGGAATATTGATATCGCATAATTGATTTCACACCGATTCCTCTCATTCCCGGGGGGGGGGACTTCAGCGTTTAGCCTATCACAATTTCACTGACAAGTTAGGGGTGAAAGGAGAAGGCTTCAGGGAACGCTGGCGCCCGAAAAAACAGCCCGTCCCTGCCAACATTATTCAAAAAGTGCTTGAGATCTGAGCTTCGCAGACACAGGCCGGTCAACGTTATGTCTCTGTGGGTTCAAATATAGCGCACGTCATTATAGAGCGTCTGCAGTAGCCCCCAATATCTTCAATATCCTCTTTTCTGCGTGGCTCATTGCCAAAGCTATAACAGTCAAACACGTTCAAGCGAGCGGTATCCGCTTTAGTCCTCAAAATACATCAAAGGGAGACAGCTGTTGAGGAACACGCAGCACATCAAACAGCAGCACCCACTTCCACCCAGCTATTTTGTACTGACTTCTGTAGCTTTTTGGTTTTTCTTTTTTTTTTTTTTAGCCCAAAGAAAGTTGACTGAGTGCTGTGGTGTTTTTTTTTTTTTTTTTTTTCAAAAACACCTTGCTTTAGTCTCACACAGCTCCTGCAGTATTGTGAAGGTGAACAATAAGCATCATATTCTCCACTGGTGATCACTGTTTGTTTTTTATGCCTGCAGTCATCCTATAAATAAAAAAAAAAGGATCGAATTCAAGGTGAAAAATGTACATAAGTGATGAAATGAAACATGCGACAAATCCATTTTCACTGCAGTATTACTCTTTCACTGTTTAATGCCTGGATCTTTACGTAAGTGAAGTGTTAGTGAATAAAAACTGAGACGAGAACACAGAAAGCGAGACTGGGATGACAGCGAGTGCATATTTATTAAACACTAAAAGTAACAGTTTCTTTCAAAAAGTATCCCAGATATAAAACTATGCAACATTAATACGTTTGACTCTTACATTGTATTTCCCGAGCGTGTTCCTCTCTCACACACTGAAGGATAAGAAGCCGTGAGGATTTGGTTCTTAATGCGCAGCGAGGACATTAAGCTGATGTGCTGCAAACTAAACTCGCACTAGTGTGAGGCTGCTTTTACTGCGAGACGGAAAGTCTGATTTTTAACTTAATGGGGAACTGCAAATTACCTTTTGGTAATGGTATTAGCTTCTCTTCATTAACCAAAGACTGCAGACCCAATCTTAAGATGGCTTGAGTCAGATTTTCGAAGATTGAAAAGTCAGATTTTACGCCGTCACGTAGTCGCGCAGCCTTCGCGAGCAAACGTGTAAACATCCACGGACACATTTCGACAGTGAGAAATGCAGCCGCTTAGCAAAAATCAGTCAAATTCACATTCACTGATGGCTGCAGGTTTTCTTTGGCAGGGGGAAGGCTAGCTTTTGGCCTCCTAATCCAATGTTTTCTGGCGAGGAGAACAATCCCTGACCTTCAAAACAAAGAGGCCTGACAGTTCTGGCAGAGCGTGGCACTAACTCTGCCAAAGTTTGGGGTTCAGTCCCCTAAACGGACACCCGAGCTAAAAAACACAAGCACCCATGGAGCTGCCACTGCACGCCTGATGACAGAATCCCCCAAACAACATGTTTAAAATCAGCTGTGGAACTCATTTCTCATCCATGTGTTGTTTTTCCCCATACATGTTACACGGTAAAACCTCTGCAATTTGCATTACAAACATAATAAAAAAAAGCAGAAGAGTGATGCGCAGAGTGCCCTCGAAGTTAAAGAGGCTGCTCCATACGCTGAAGGTCACAGGTTTGATCCCCATAACTGATAATAGGCGTCCGTCAACAGCTGTGCTGCCTGCTGAAGTGTCCTTGAGCCTCTATCGTCTCACTGTCGGCCGCCCCGGATGAGAGCGAGTGAAGTGCTTTTACTGTAATTGCTTCATGATTATTTTTGTCCGTGTTATGTCGCTCCACTGAGGTCTGCGAGGGAAAAGTCCTTCATCGGAGGGGTGACATCCACAAACCCCGTCCCGCCCAACAGTTTGAACACAAGAGCCTGAGAGTAACTTTAAGAGATGCCGGCGTCCCGACCGGGGGGGGAGAAGTCTTCTCCGAGCAAAAACTTAAAGAATGGTAAAATTCCCTGTTAGTGTCAAGGTATTTCAGCATGAGACTGCACAGAGACCTCGGCACACACACACACACACACACACACACACACCTACATGATACACCCAGGATCAACACAGTCACCATCTGCCTGAGGCGGCCGAGGGCTGACTGGAGAGTGAAACACCGAGGAAGTTCAAGTCAGACAGCACCGTCTGGCACAGTATGCCATAAAAAAAAAAAAAAAAAAAAAATCTCAGTTTGACATATCAGACATGATCATTCCTTTTTTGTTCATTCACATGATATACAGTAAACGAAGAGCCTGTACAATACGATCATACGGCGCCACACATTGACACAGATTTACATGAATGACAGGAAGAGAAATAGGAGTCACTTCAGCTCCAGTTCTCACAGATGTGATCATGATGGAGACAATCATGTTTTACACTGCAAAAATGCAAAATCTTACCAAGATTATTTGTCTTATTTCAAGTCAAAAATGTCTTATTTCTAGTCAAAATATCTCATTACACTTAAAATAAGACATGATCACCTCAGAAGTAACTTGTTTTTAGACAATTAGAAATTTAGAAAATTTGCTTGTTTCATTGGCAAAATTTGCCAGTGGAAAAAGTGAAAATTCACTTGAAATAAGTGAAAATTAGCTAGAAACAATAAACAAATTTTGCCAATGAAACAAGCAAATTTTCACTTGAAACAAGTGAAAATTGTCTAAAAACAAGTTACTTCTGAGGTGATCATGTCTTATTTTAAGTGTAATGAGATATTTTGTCTAGGAATAAGACATTTTTGACTTGAAATAAGACAAATAATCTCGGTAAGATTTTGAGTTTTTGCAGTGTAAGCGTTAAACTGATACGTGGGTGTTGTTTGAGACGGATGCCAGTGATACTAAATGTGACATCCACATGTAAGTGCATTTGTTGAAGTGCCGATGTTTTAGGTGGCGAAGCAGCGATTCTCTTTCTCCGGGGTTAAATATCAAAAGTATAACATCACTCGATATTCTGTAGTGTCGCACTTTAGTTTGACTCTGATCAGATGGATGTGACAGCCTCTCCTCCATCTGCCGCCCCCTTCTTCTCCATCGCTGCTCTTCACAAAATTTACTGCAGTTTCTGAGCTACAGGGGGTGAAACTTTGCAAAAATGTGCATTGAAAACACAGCTAATGATACTGATAATGCTAACTAAACAGCAAAAAGTACCTGATTGGAAATGATGAGACTCTGGTCAACATTCATGTGTGAGAAAATGACATCAAAATGTAACCGATGTGGGATCGGCTTTTCTTCACTGATCTCAGGTTTCATTTGTGTTGCTGGTTGGCCTGTGAAGAAGTTAAAACCTCATCCAAGCTGGGAACTTTCTGCCTCGCTCATAAAAGTTGTTGCTCATAAAATTAGAGGGGGGTTTATGGATAAACAAACATTCAAACAAACAAACAAAAAAAGATATGGCGATGAGGAATTGAGTGCCATCAGAGTCTCCTCTCTCTCCAGGCTCAGTGTGCATTTGCAAACACGGTAACCAAGTTAATGTCTTCATCATTTGACCATATTCTACAAAATGTTCTACAAAAGCCTTCATATAAAAAGAGGGAATAAAGAAGCATAAAATCAGCGCCATGAATTTACAATTAATGTCTATAAAAAGTGCGGGCTAGCGTCTGCGCCTCCCTCTGCCCCTCCCCCTCCCCCTCCCCCGGCTCTGCCTGGAGGCAGCAGTCTTGCCTGGAGACACGTCTGTTCCCTCGGTGCCCTCGACCCCCAGCTGGTCGTGCTCCGTCACGTCCAGCTCGCCCTCGTTCACCAGGATGGCATCGTCCGGAAGGTCACCGACGACCCGCTCCTCTCCCTCCTCCCTCCCCCCTCCTCCCACTCTGTCCTCTGCGCTCTCCTGCACCGCGGCTCCTTCTGCAATCTCCAGCTGCTCCCCCACCACCTCCTTCAGGCTGCTTCTCGTGACAGCGGTCACGGTGGCGGCGGTGCCGGTGGTGATGTCGGTGTCGATGCTGTTGCTGACGGCCATGGCCTGCTCCAGTCGGAGGCGGTACAGCTCAGCCTCCTGCTCCTTCTGCAGGAGCTGCTGTCGGTACTCCTGGGCTTTCCGGTTAGCCTCCTGCAGCTGCCGCTGGAGCAGCTCGCGGCTGTCTTTGCCCTTCTGGAAGATGCACAAATGAAATGGGAGTTAAATGGTGATGCATTAAAACTCCTCCAAAGCTGTGATTGAAGTTTTCTGTTGATTTTCTTTGCTCATGATAATTATTTTCAGCTTTTCTGCGCTCATCCCACAAGCACTTGGGGAGTTTGTTTTACAACAAACTAAACAACAAAACCGCTTGTCATCCTCACTACAGGGGATTTTTCTCTCTTGCAATTAGGGAAGCTAATTCTGTAGAAACTTTCAAATCCAAACTCAAAACCTCCTTATTCTCACTGTCATGTGGCAGCGTCTGGCACCGCGCCGACACCATCTCTTCCTCTACCTTGGCTTCCACAAAGTTAACACAGAAATCTGCCGAGGGGACGCCGGTGTTGCTCTGCGTCCTGGTTGCTGCGTGTCTGGCCTCTCTCTCTGTCTGCTGTCTCAGTGTGAACCAGCTCAACACGCCTCTTGGAGTGTGCAGATCTGGCTGAACAGGCGTGTAGCACTTCTCTCTCAGTCAGAGCAGAGTTTCTGGCTGTGGATTCGACTGTTGCCCTTGTTTTCTGTGGACATTTGTGCCAAATCTGGCCCCGTCTCTGCATCACGGCATGTTACTGTCCATTTCGCTGTTTGCACCAGCCTCAGTGGTGGAGCCCTCTTTGACCTGACCCGCCCGAGGTCTCCTCTCATTTTCCTTTCTAATAACTTTCTCTTGGGAGTTTTTCCTTGCGTGGAATGAGGATCTACGTTGGTTGTACAGCTTTCTGTGTTCCCCGTCCCACTAAATGTCCTATTCACTGCAAAAACTCAAAATCTTACCAAGATTATTTGTCTTATTTCAAGTCAAAAATGTCTTATTACTAGTCAAAATATCTCATTACACTTAAAATAAGACATGCTCACCTCAAAAGTAACTTGTTTTTAGACAATTGTCTCTTGTTTCAAGTGAAAATTTGCTTGAAACAAGTGAAAATTTGCTTGTTTCATTGGCAAAATTTGTTTCTTGTCTCTAGCTAATTTTCACTTCTTTCAAGTGAATTTTCACTTTTTCCACTGGCAAATTTTGCCAATGAAACAAGCAAATTTTCACTTGTTTCAAGTAAATTTTCACTTGAAACAAGTGAAAATTGTCTAAAAACAATTTACTTCTGAGGTGATCATGTCTTATTTTAAGTGTAATGAGATATTTTGACTAGAAATAAGACATTTTTGACTTGAAATAAGACAAATAATCTTGGTAAGATTTTGCGTTTTTGCAGTGTTGTGCTCCACTTTGCTTCCCCGTGTCTCTGTTTCATTGTTCTGTTCTGGGACTGATGGTTGATTAGTTATATGTGTGTGTGCTCATTTTCTGTAAGGTCCTTTGGGACATGCTCGTGGCGACAAGACAATGAAACTGAACTGAATTTGATCATTTCGTCGAAATTAATAATGCTGATTGCAACATGTATTCCTTCTTGATTGCCGGGGGCGCTAAGAACAGAATAATAAGTAAACCATGCTTTGCTCTTCATGCTGCTGAGCTAAATCAGTCTGTATTGTTGTCAGAACAAATGAAGAGTGAATGTAATCGTCTAATCGAATCACTGGCCTGCTTAAAGACGTTGCTCCTGCATTGAATCACCGACTGCGCATCAAGATTTGCACCAAACTGGTCTGAGAAAAAACATCCCGTGATGTTTGCTGCATCCGCTCACACACTGACACGGATAAGGCACGTGATGAGGTTACTCACATGTAAAATCTACAGCTGCCACTTATTGTTGATGAAGCCCTGCAGTGCACAACAAGGTTTATGGACCATTTATTTACTTTACTGGCTCACCTTGTCTTTGGAGGCGATGTGATTGGCGGCGGGGCCTGTCTTCTTCTTGCATGTGGGCGGGGCCAGCTGAGGCTCCTCCTCCACCACCTCCTCCGTTATGGCAGAGGCCGGCAAAGCCACCACTGCAGACAGAGAGCAGCATGGTCACGATAATGTCTCGTGTACAGTCATGCACAGCTGTTATTTGTTCATCGCATTGTTCTTTATTTGCATATTTCACTGTGAAGTGATTGATGGTGACAGCCTCGCTCAAACAGTCTGAAAACATCCCCGGTTCGCACTCTAAGTTGATTTTAAGAACAAAGTCAGACTTTTGAGCGTCTATTTTTGACACAGCTGTTTGGCGTCTCGTCTTGGAGGAGGCCCTTACATCAGAAACCACTTTTGATCAGCTGCTTCTCGCCACGCGACGCGGTCAGGATCTCTGAGGGGTCTGCGTGGCTCGCGCTCCAACTCGAGATGCAAGTAAATGCAAATTAATTGCATCTCGAGGCTGTTTGGGACCACTGCCAGCGATACATCCTAAAAGGCGGCTGATGCAACTGCACAAAGCCTCTGTTTTAGCTCGTGTTCTCCCTGCCGTCTGTGTTCGAGTGTGTCAGATCCTGCAGGAGTGTCACACACTCTAATTGGCGTTGCTGCCGCGCATTGGACTTGGGAGAAATCCTGCTAAATTACAGTCGGTGGGAATGAAGCCGGTTTGTTTCCCACTCACTCTGCTGCCCCTGCATAGTGACGAAGAACTGCTGGCCGAAGCTGGCAGGCTGCAGGTTGCCGTGTTGGTCCGTCACTATGGTGATGACCCTCTGACTCCCGTCGCCCACCATATGCTGAAGAGCCGTGTCCACCGACTCAGCAGCGATGGCGTCCTCTGACTTTCCTGAAGAAAAAGAGAGAGAGAGAGAGCTGGTGTTGGACGGCCACCGGCGACAATACACAGGTGTAAAAAAAAAAAAAAAAAAACATGAAATAAAGCCTCGGTGTTATGCAACCGCAGCTCAACCGAGCTTAAGAGGGTTTAAAAAAAAAAAAAAAAAAAAAAAGCAGATGAAGCAGAGCAGTTTTAGTGTGATTTTTGGGGGGAATTGTGAGTGAAAAGAAATGTTTAAATAAAGACTGCTGTCGCTGAGAAGCTGCTGGTTATTTGTTTATTCTGCCAGGTATGAGAGAGAGAGAGAGAGAGAGAGAGAGAGAGAGAGAGATGGATGGGAGCACAGATGGATCGATGAACAGCTGACGCACGGACAGATGGATGGATCAAATGAAAGGAGTAGATGGATAGATGGATGGAAAAATGAAATTGGCTGTTTCTATCTCCCCCTCTTCATCTCCTTCTCCACTTCCACTCATTGCTGCACTCACCCTCCCCGAGGATTTCATTTCTCACCAGGGCTATTTACAGTTGTTTTTTTTTGTTTTTGTTTTTGGTAATTTCCTTTGACATCACATTTCATGGATCCTCAGGTTGTCCTCCATTTTGTTCCTGTCCTCCCCCTAGATTCGATCGTCCGGTCCAGCCTGTCATACTTTGTTTACTCTGAGGTGAGATGTTCTTACGGGCTCCTTGGCGTTGGCTTTTTTTTCTTTTTTTTCTTTTTTTTTTAAATCATGCTGTTTCATTACAGCGTTCCCAGACTCTTAATTCTGTTTTAACACGCCAACTAAAATTCAATTAGATGCACGGGCAGAGAGGGGGGTTCACAAGCAAAATAGGCCAGAAAAAGGATGTGTGGCTATCAGTGTGTGTGTGTGTGTGTGTGTGTGTGTGTGTGTGTGTGTGTGTGTGCTGCCTGCCTGTGCTGGTCTTGGTGTTGGTGACCAGATCTGAGAGGTTGAGCACCCTGCCAGCGGGGATGATGTACTGGTGCTGTGGGTTCATGTTAACCTGGTTCTGCATGCCGTCCTGCACACACACACACACACACACACACACACACACACATGCAAACATACACTGAGTGAAAAGGATACAGCCTCAGTATAAGTGTGATAAAGCTGCACCCAGCAGATACTGAATAAATGTGCTCTTGTCATACAACATTATTTTTTTCTATCTTTAAAGCTGAAGAGAAATTTTGAGTTCAAGGGGTTAAAACCAAATGCCAGTAAAATTTGTGTTTGGTGAATAAATCAACAATTGTCTTCTGCTGCAGCGGCCGGTAACTTTCAGAGATGATAGCATCTGGAGTCCCGGGTTATTATGAATTCTGCTGCATTTTTATGCTGATTTCCAAACCAACAGCGGAGAAGTGGCTCTGCAGCTGAATCTGTGCAGCGAGGAACGGGAGGGCTGATGTCATTTAACGCCTGATGTGGAGTTTATTCACATTTAGGTCTGCGGGGGGTTTCGGTTCTGTGGAAACACATCCAGTGGCTCGGCTTTCTGTTGGATTTCGAGACGTCTAAAAACGGTCGCGGGGCTGGTGATTCACAGAGCCGAGGGACGGATCCTCTAACTGAATCCTCTCAAGGCCTGAATGTGGATTCTTTTTTTTTTTTTTCTTAGATAAGATTTTTTTTCATAAACTTATTGTAGACTGTTGACAGATGGTGGTTGATGGAGCCACTGGATTTATATTTCCTAAGAACTGAAGCCCTGAAGGCCTTAATGTGGATTTGTTTTTGGCCAGGATTTGTACATTTGCACAACAAAAGAAGAAATAATTAGTTTTGCCCCATCTTGTGAAAGTGAGAGATGTAGAACTTAAAGATTTTACAAGTTAACCCCTTGAACTCTGATTTTCTCTTGAATTTCCCTTTTTAAGGAGCTTCCAAGTTCGATTTTTTTTCCTCCACATTGTGCAACAATGTCAGATAAACATTGGGTGTGTGCTGCTTGCAGTGCTTCGCCGAATCTGCACAGTGACTGAACTATTCAAACCCAAGATGCCATTATTTTATGGCTGCAGCATTACATCAAACAGAAAATGTTATTTCCCTGTAACTCAGCGGGACATGTTTGGTATCTCTGCAAACCCTGGCATCTCCAGCAGAATGTAAAATACAGGCTCTGTGGGTTTGAGCACAGCCTGGGTGCACAGCATCGCTTCGTAATGATGAGCCCACCGATGGGCTGGCGGGCCTGAAGAGTTATTATAATCATCGCCGACACTTGAGACGTGCTGAAGAGGGCATCGACCAAGTGTACGGTAAAAACAATCTCAGAACCCAGTGGCTATCAGCCGGCGATGATTTTAGCCTGTGGGGTCGAGGGCCAGTTCTTTGGGTTTAACCGGAAACAAGCTGGAAACCGCTTCTGTCTCTGTTGCTTTTATTACACGAGTCGCATGTTTTGTACGTGTTTCGGGTCCAGACGACATTTCTGACAGTGTTTACCTTCATAAAACCACTTGGACTACAAACGAACACGACTTGAACCACAGCGGACACGGAAACCAGAGCGCTTTGATACCAAAATCTTGCCCCTTGCCTGCAGACTCTGTAGGGGAGAGTGAGGTAATTTGTGCCAAGGGGCAAGTAGTGCCACCCCTGTTATCTAGAAAACCATAGAAGAAGTTGGTCATATGACCACATATTTTTGAAGAGGCATCCATTTCACTCTTCCTGCAAAGAAGGGAGACACATGGCTTGAGAGGTAAGCACATTTCAGTTCAAAAAACATTTTTTTGCCCTCCAAAGTAAAATTTCTATGATCAAGGTTTTTTGATTGTTGTGTTTGAACAATTATAGAAAACTTTGAAAACAGTTCACACAGGTTTTAGTACTTTAGTAAGCTACACAATGAGTCTATACAGTTAGCATGATGTTAGCTCAAAACAGCTGGGGGGTGCATTTTTTTCAAAATGGTGGGCTTGGGGTAATTTGTGCCAAAGGGCCTTGGGGTAAGTTGTGCCAGTGGAATAACTTGTGATTATATACTATATATTACTTTATTGTATTTTATTGTTATTGTACATTGTCTTCTTACCTTTGATCATTAAAACTATTCAGATTCAGATGAAGATGATTTGCAGGTGCTCATTTTGGAATTTTTATTTTGTTCTGGGTATGTGTTCATGTGGCGCTAGGCCTTGTTATAGAAAAGTGGCCTGTGATCTTGTTAAAATAATAAATAAATGTTAAATAAATAAGTTTGTATGGAATTTGTTTTGCTTTTATATAGCATTATCATTTGTGAGATTAAAATGATCTGTTTTACTTCAGTTATCAATGGCACAATTAACCCCAGTGTATTCTGTCTAATGGCACAATTTACCCCGCACTGGGGGCAAGTTGTGCCACAAAACCACTTTTTTTTCAAAAGCTATATTTCTCAAACAGTTTATATAAGATCCAAAGTGATTGTTCCCAGGGAAGCACAACATCCTAAACTATATGTGCATATTTTAGTTGGAGGCATTACTGTAATCCCCTCGCTTTAAAGGCACTTTAAGTAAAAATTGGCACTAATTACCCCACTCTCCCCTATATTGTATGCATATATAGAGTCTGTTTACGGAGATTACTATACGAACAGTGTGAGCACACCTAAAAATTGTGAAGATGCAACGAGCAGAGCAGCTTCTGGTCCAAGTTCCTCGTGACACGTGCGCCTTCGTGTTGACCAGCGCTCGACACGTGAGCCGAAGAGCGGCATTTCGCGGCGCGGACCGCAGATCGCCGGGCGGTTCGCGGTGACTCATCCGTCTTTGTTGGCGGCGCCGCGCACAAGAGGACCTCTTCGAGACCTTTCTCCCTCTCAAAGGATATCGATTCTGCTACGCCAACCTCAGGGCAGAATTTCACACTCGGCTGAGGTGGGCGTCTTGCGCCGTGAACGAGCGCTAATGCCTTTCTGTGTGCAGCCGGCTTGTATAGGTCTCCCACTTGCGTTTGCCCGCGGCGCTACTATCTTTCCCAGCAGGTTGAGCGGGCCCGTCCAAGGAGGGAAGTTATCTAATGGTAATCCAGAACCTCCTACGTCCCACCTAAAGGCCCACACACCTCCGTTATATAAGGCGAACACACAGGCCTTTATAGAGTAAAAGCCTTTGCAAATATTCTGTTTCCCCCTCTGTGAAACTTCAACGTGACAGGATGGAATAATCCCCGACTATCAGTTTTGTTCGTTTAATTATTAGCGAGGGTTTTTATTTTTAAATATTTCACAGTACAAGGCTTAATCCTTTCTTGTGTGAAATGGTGTCTAAATGTGGGTATTATGGCAGGAAATGAGTTTGCAACATGGCTGACAGAGAGAGAGAGGCAGCACCGGCCACCGAAACCATAGCAACGCCGCCGAGAGTCCGACCAGAGCCTCGCTGTTCACACTTAGGAAACATCAAACGCATTTTTAAAATCGTGTGAGGCTATGCACCCGTGCGCACACACACACACACACACACACACAAAGGCAATCACACACATGCTCTCTCTTTCTTTATCCGCTTTCGCTTTCCTTGATTCTCTCCCTCAATCCCTCGCTTTGTTTATCTTCGCTGCTCCCCAATCTCTCTTCTGTCTGAATTTCTTCCCCCTCCTCTCTAATCTCCAACTATCTCTCTCCCTGCTTGTCATTTATCTTTCCATCTCTCCCCCTCTCTGTCTGTCTCTCTCTCTCTCTCTCTCTCTCTCTCTCTCTCATCCCCCTCATCCTTTTTACCTGCTTTTTGTTCAAATGTGCTTGGTCATTTTTTCCACATTGTTTCCCGTCCTGTTCTCTTGTCTTTTAACCTTGTACCAGAGCGTTCTGTGTCGAAGACGCTGTAGAAAAGGAGCTTGTCTCTTCCTCCCTGCCTGTCTCTCTCTCTCTCTCTCTTTCCCCCCTCAGCTGTCTTTCTGTCTCCCTCTCTCCCCTTCATCACCTTTCTCACTCTGTCTCTCCTCCTCCATGTCTGTCTTTCTTCCCCCCTTGTCTCTTTAATCCTCGGCTGTCTGTCATTCTGTCTGACTCTCCCTGTCATTCTCTATTTTTTCTCCTTTCCATCTGCCTTTGCCCCCTGATCTCTCTCTCTCTCTCTCTCTCTCTCTCTCTCTCCGTCCACCTGTAGCAGTATCATCAGCTCGGTGTTGCTGGTATCCATGGCGATGTCGAAGGGCGTCTTGTCAAACTTGCTGAGGGAGTGGACGTCGGCGCCGTACCTCAGCAGCAGCTCGGCCACCTCCCTGTGGCCGTGCTGAGCCGCCCAGTGCAGCGCCGTCATCTTCAGCATGTCCTTGGCGTTGATGTCGGCGCCGCTCTGCACGGGCACGCGGCGCCACCCGGTGGCAGGACACGAGATGAGAGGAAAGAAAAATAAAACAAAAAAGGAGAGGCATTGTTAATCAGACGTTTTTTCTTCTGTTGATGTGCCTGGCTAAAAATCGGTGTAATGTAAAACAAAATAAAGTCGGGGGAAGTGATATTTAAAGAGATACAGTGCATAGTGATAAGTAGGAAAGGTGGGTAACAAGTGTTTACACGTGGTTTAAAAGAAACCCCATTGTAATATGATCCAAAAATAACTTAAAACATCCTTAAGGCTGTCTCTAACGTCTCTCTAACATCACACACTGCAAAAACTCAAAATCTTACCAAGATTATTTGTCTTATTTCAAGTCAAAAATGTCTTATTTCTAGTCAAAATATCTCATTACACTTAAAATAAGACATGATCACCTCAGAAGTAACTTGTTTTTAGACAACTGTCTCTTGTTTCAAATGAAAATTTGCTTGAAACAAGTGAAAATTTGCTTGTTTCATTGGCAAAATTTGTTTCTCGTTTCTAGCTAATTTTCACTTATTTCAAGTGAATTTTCATTTTTTCCACTGGCAAATTTTGCCAACGAAACAAGCAAATTTTCATTTGTTTCAAGTGAAAATTCACTTGAAACTATTTACTTCTGAGGTGATCATGTCTTATTTTAAGTGTAATGAGATATTTTGACTTGAAATAAGACAAATAATCTTGGTAAGATTTTGTGTTTTTGCAGTGCACACGCTTCTCTGACGTCTTGTGCTGCTTGTCAGAGTTTGGAAAACACTTTAGGGGGTTTTGTTAACCAAAAACATCATCCAAACAGCAAAACGACAAACGTTCGTTCAGAATCTATGTGTAATAGTGAATTTATGCGACCAAATCTGCTGAATCACATTATGATAATTGATAAAGTCTTCTCATGGAAATACGTAAACGGCATAATCTATGACCCAGTGGATCTTTTAATGCCAGAACACCAGCAAAGTTGTATTTTGGAGTTCCTTCACTTACTATTGTGCACAAGTACATGCACAAAATGCCTGCGTGCATACAGGACTGCACAGTATTAGTAAAATATTCGATATGTGATAATATGGCTGAATGCTGTGATAGTAATATGACCTGTGATAAACAGATATTACAGGGTTCTAAAGTCTCTATTCCCCCGTCGTGCCCAGACAATTAAAGGTCCATTCCTGCTAAAATAAAACAAAAACATAAAAAGAGTTTCTGAGAGCGGCTGGCGTGTTATTTGTGCTGTTGAATTCAAATCACTTAGCGCGCTCCTCCGAGATAGTGTATGTTTATCTTGGATGTTTATAATGCAATAACAATAAATAAACAATTGATTGTGCAGCACTAACTCTCACACACACACACACACACACACACACTAACAAATGCATGCATCCATCTGTTCATGCAGTTGTGTCAACACCAGCTCACACACACATACACAACCACATGAACACACACACACACACACACACACACACACACACACACACACACACAGAGAGCAGATGGTTCCTCTTACGCGCACTAACAGCTCCACGATGCTGGAGTGGCCCTCCGTGGCGGCCATGTGCAGCGGGGTCCTGTCCACCTTGGTGCGGGCGTCCCTGCTGACGCCGGCGCGCAGCAGCACCTCGGCGGTGGAGTGGTGGCCGTACTGAGCGGCGAGGTGCAGCGGCGAGGTGCCCAGCTGGAGCGGAAACACCACAACACACAGGGATCACACTCAAACGCAGAATCCTACGACGTCTCCGTGACCGAATATTGAATTTCCATAATTCATACAATTTTAAACACAACTGAAACTCAAAGGATTTATTATTCTGTTTTTTCCCCCAATTAAATAAAAGAGTTACTATGCATTCAATGTCTTACTTTGAAGATAAATAAAAGAGTTACTATTCATTCAGTGTCTTACTTTGAAGATAAATAAAAGAATTACTATGTATTCAATGTCTTACTTTGAAGATAAATAAAAGAGTTACTATGCATTCAATGTCTTACTTTGAAGATAAATAAAAGAGTTACTATGCATTCAATGTCTTACTTTGAAGATAAATAAAAAAAGTTACTATGCATTCAATGTCTTATTTTGAAGATAAATAAAAGAGTTACTAAGCATTCAGTGTCTTACTTTGGAGATAAATAAAAGAGTTACTATGCATTCAATGTCTTACTTTGAAGATAAAAGAGTTACTATGCATTCAATGTCTTACTTTGAAGATAAATAAAAGAGTTACTATGCATTCAATGTCTTACTTTGAAGATAAATAAAAGAGTTACTATGCATTCAATGTCTTACTTTGAAGATAAATAAAAGAGTTACTATGCATCCAATGTCTTACTTTGAAGATAATGGACATGTTGTGTGCAATGAATAACTAGTTACTATTGTTATATCGAGGCAGACAAAAATCTAGGGTATTCCATGACTTGTCCCAAACATTCATTAAATTCCCTGACTTTCCCTGTCTGAGAACAGACTTTTCAAAACGCCATAACTCTCCAGAAACTCCACTCTATTCCACGTGGGAGCTCCCAACAGAAGATGTTAATTATCCTCATTCCTCTAGGAAAAAGCAAACTGAGCATCATTTTCTTGTGCATAAACACCCAGTCCACGTATTCCCACCGAGTCAGAGCTGCTCTCTTCAGTCTCCTACAGTCATTATATAATGAGCATTTATATAAAAGCAACAAGCATTTTGAATAAGTACCTTGCTCAAGGGCATCTCAGCAGTGGCTACTGACAAAGGAGGGAGCATTACTCATTCATCCACTCGCATTTTTCTGTTCGGCTGGGGATTCAAACCGGCCACAGGCCTGCATTAGTCCTAGATGTCACGTAGCAGTAAATTGTAGACATAGAGTAGCACAGCGTTAGTGGTTTGATCAATACGGAGGCTCTGATGTAATTCTCCCTTGTGCTATTAAGGCAGAGCGAGCGCCGTCACAGAAACCTGGCTCGGAGCACTTGTCACTGGGGTTATCAAGTCGGCTCCTCCTATCAGTGGTGTTTCATTTTAATTAGGCCCACAACTCCTCCAGGAGCTTCTGCAGCAAACTCCGTCCTGCCATAACTCCACATCTCCACACCGGCTCTAACGCCGCGTTCACGCCGCATCGGATTTACCATAAACACCGGCTGCCAAGTGAGAAACAACTTTCGCATCACTCGTCTGGTGGTAATTTTAAGGTCCCCGTCCCCATTATTTACCGACGTCCCCCGCTTGGAGTCACATATTATGGAAAACATGGCAGCAGATCCAGCGGTGTTGGTAGGCCAATGTTACAGAAATCAAAATAATCATCAGTTCGGTCACAGTAACACAGTCAACTGTGCTCACAAAAACTGAGCAGGCTCAATTTAGATTTATTAACAAAAATGATTTGGAAATGTAGTGTCCAACTAGGCTATGACATTTCAAACTCACCTTTTATCACAGTATCATCTGTACTGCTCAAACAAGTTGAACAAGACCAGTGAACAGGCACATGAACGCTGTACATGCCAGATAATTACTGGGCTGACATGATGTCACCATGTTTTGTACTGAAAATCCCAACTTTTGCCTTAAAAATAATAATTAAAAAAACATATTAAAGCACATATTCAAATACAAACGGCACTCCACGAGCATATCAAATGCACTGTGGATGATTTGCATTGTGGGCTTGAGCTCATGGTGGATAAGAGGAAAAAAAAAACACCCCAAAAGACATTTTTCAAATTTCCCAATGCTGGTTTATAGGGAAATCAGATTTGAACTGAGCAGCATAGCAGTGAGACCTGACAGGCGGATGCTGACTTTTCCTGATGAAAGACAGTATGCACAAAAAAATGTGACTTTTATCAAATGCACGAGTCATAAAAATGGTTATTGCGATAGTTAAAAGTTGGAAACCTGCAACTGTTCCATATCTTGTCATGGCTTATAGTAAAACTGTAGCCACTCCAGTCCAACAAGCTAAGCGATGCTGTTTCACTTCTTCCTATATGACATGAACTCAGCATCTACAGCGCTCAGAGCCGTGCTCATCGACAGCACAACTCCACTACCTGACACTGCAGCTGCTGCCAGACTTAATTTGTAGTGTCACAACAAGCTGTTGTACATGACACAGCCTCACCGCCAGACTTACAAACTCCAAAAACACATTTCCCTGTGTTATCTGCTGTTGTAAACTCACGATCTGTGACACCAGGGAGTGCGAGAGGGAATCGCAAATACAAAAAGACTGCATTAGTGGCATGTGCCAGTGAGGTGTAAATAATAAATGAAAAGATATCTATATATAGGGCACCATAGTGTTAATAAAATGATAATGAGAGTGAGGGGAAGGGCCTGTGGGTTTTGCATATTAGCCCCTGAATCATCTAAGTGACTTTAACAACAGGTTCATGTTGTGCATTAACAAATGGATGGAGGCGTCTACATTATATAGTCAGTTTGTAGGTCAGTTCAATTCATTTAAAACATGCATCACAACGTGTAACATACAGACACTACAGATTATAAAAAGCTCGTGAAGGTAAATAATGGGTCAGTGCTTTTTCCAAAACACGTGATGTGATGCAACGATCCCTTTTGCTATGTAGGATGGAGCCTGTTGATGCCCACAACACTTCTGGGCATTAACTATTGAAGGTCACATGCAGTCATGCATATGCATTATGTATATGTACATATGCACCTGGAATATTTCATACACAGCATGCAGTCTGTTGGTTTCGCATGGCAGATTTAGAAAGTGTGCTGCACAGGGAATCTCCGAGTGTTACCACTGCAAACTGCACTGCAACCTAAGTAACCAGCCTGCACTTACATGGCATTTAGCTGAGTTTGATTTAGTTTCTTTCTTTGTTTTGCACACGAAGAAACCACATGAATGATGAGATAAAAATGCAGTAAAAAATTACCATTAAAAAACAAACAGAAGAGAGAAAGAATTTATAAAAAATATGCAGATGAGATACAAACATGTCACCTCAAGGCAAACAAAAGACACATGAAAATGAGAGAGGGGGCGGCCGGCTGGCACTCTGCATGCAGCGGCCGCTCTCTGGGAGCGGCGGGCTGGGCTCCGGCTGAGGCGGCGCTGCCACGCTGCATTCTGATGAAGCGCAACACATTTACCATTGTCTCTGGACGGCAGACAAGTTTCCACATGGCATATGGATGAGAAAGGAGATTATGATTATGCATAATTAACACATAACAGCCTCACCTACAGGGCTCTGACAGAGATTTATAGTAGGACTATGAGGCGTGTAGGACTCCACGGCACTGAGATCACAGCTCTGATTCTCACACAGCCGTTTCTACGCCTCTGTTTACAAACTGCTTCCTCGGTGTTTGAACCAGCAGTGTTTGAGGAGTGTGTGGTCCTCCACCTTAACACTTTAACATGGGTAAAAAAAGGAGCCATAGGCAACATATCTGACACCTCTGGGCCCGTTTTGTTGTTTGGTGATGTATTTTTTATTATTCCTGCAGGTAACTGTGCAAACGTAGACGATGTGATGTCATGTTAATATATTTTCCAGCCACAGCTGCAGCGGAGTTGTTGCAATGTAAAAACGTCAGCGGTACACGTCAGGTTTCGGTGTCACCCCCTGAGAGTCAGAGGGCTTCTTTCCAGACTCCACATTTTGAACTGTAATGTTCCCATCGTGAAATAACTCCAGGGAACATGGGGGTATTTTTGGAAACCTTGAGCTCTCCAATAGAATTTACAACACAGCCTGGCTGATCAGCAGGCCTGCGACCAGCAAGGTTAAAGTCGCTGGAGGACAGTGGACACCTGGATTACAAAGGGGTGGAACATTTCCAGAAACTTTCCATCAGAAGTTAAGATTGGGAATTTTGGAAATATACCAAATTGTTAACTTTTCCATGGGAATCAACAGGAATTAATAGGAAATTTATGGTAATTTATACAAAGTGTATCATATACAAACATAAATATAAACATTTTGTTTTGTCATGATCAGACGTGTGCAAACTAATACAAATTTTTAAAAATGACATTTTGACTTGGATTTATTTGATCAATTCTTTTGCTGAACAACTACAACTAAAAAAACATGAATGTTCAATCTCTTCATGCCTCTGGTTTCTGTATTTCTCTGTATTTTTCCTCAGTCCTTTCAGGCCCAGTGTGCAGGACTACATTTGCATTAAATCTGGTTGTTTTAACCAAGATTATGCTGAAAGATGTTTTTTTCCAACTACATTTAAGTTCCCTGTTTTAGGCTAACCTGCAGTTTTGCCAATTTCCAGTTTGTTCTCATATAATCCCGTTAATTCTCATGGAAAGTTTCCATGGACACACACAAATAAGTAAATTACAACTCTGTGACCAAATAACTCCTGAGCATCACAGCCTGTTGATGTGTAACAGGTTAAAGTGGGATTTTTCCTGTCATTAGCAGCCAAGCTGTGAGGAGGCCCAGCGCAGCGGCGTCCACACAATCTACGGATTAGATTAGAGATTATTCCATAATTAACTCATCACAGCCTCACCCAATCTGTCGTGAAGGGAGCCCCGTTGGCCATCAGGGTCCTGACGTCATCATCCTGTCCGGCCCGCGCGGCCTCCAGCAGCCGCTTCCCGAGATACACGAGCGACATCTGCTGGCAGGTGGAGGAAGGACAGGTGAGCACTTACACTGAGCGCAACGTTTGATTGTTTTTTTGTTTTGTCTGTGGAGCAAAATACTGCTGCATATCATCACATCTGTAAAAACACCCCAACACGCAGTTCATCTTCTCTCTGTATTCTTCACTTTGACTTTCAGCAGCGTTTCAAAGTTTTTTTCTTTCCAATTTTGTGAGAAGAGATTTATTCCCAGGCTGTTGAGCATTATTATTACTTTGTATCTACATAATAGAAGTGCATTAGGACTTGTCTAGTAGGTAATTATGTCCATCATTTTACTGTTGCTGGAAAATAATTACCTTGGTAGCCTGCGTTTAACAAGGGGAACCGCAACATGCAATGACATAGATTATGTTAACACAGGGAAAATGCACGGAGACGACTCAACATGTGTTTCTATTTGCTCTGGTGCATAATAAGAAATAAAACTGGCTTGCAGAGATTGCAAAGTAATTCCAGAAATAGGAGCGGATTCAGCCTCTGATTTCATCCAACGGTGTTGTAAACAATAGCAGGAATATGTTGACGAGCGTCTACAGGTGTGTGTGTGTTTGCTTTGAATAATAAGAATGCAGTGGAACATCTTGTAAATTTGACAGGATGTAGTACAATTTAAGCACAATGGTTTTATATATGTATTTATGGTGATTGTCTCCACGGCCTTGCATCACTGACTGATACACAAACAAGATTTGAGCCGTCTTCTCAGCCGATGAGACACAAAAGGAAATGCATGGATAATCCTGGACAAAATGCAGAATTAGAGGTTACAGTTTGGCATCTTATTAGCTTTGTTCCGGTGGAAGTTGCGGAGAGCAAATGAGAGAGCAGAGGCACAGCAGCTAAACGCGATTTCCACATCCGCCAGTGGTTCCTCTGTGCGGGGCTGCAGCGCTCACACAGCTCCGCCTGTCTGCGCTTGTTTTCATATTTTTACATAAAACTATTATCCGCGGCTCTCATTACAGCAGCCACTGATTTATCGGTGCACATCGATAGATCATTACCTCTTAATAAACTACAGAGCTAACTTGTTTCTTCACCAGGACTGTGGCTGTCCCTGCGGTTAATATTAATTACATTAGCTCTTATTGTAATATCGCGTTGAGCTGTCAAATGATTTATATGTGGCATTAATAGAGTTGCTGTGGTATACTTGCCTGGCAAAGACGATGTCAAAAGAGTTACTCTGAAAATGTGCTGGTGATAATTCCTAATGGATGGCTACACTTTGGCAACTTCTTGACAAAAACAATATATTTGTTTTTATTATTTGTGGGTCAAAAATGGCGGCGACATAACGAGAGTCAAGTTCAATGGGATAAATTAGTGGCTTCCGTTGGTGACTTTCAAAATACAATATAATACTAGAGCCGATCAGGGCGCTGTGGCTTCCAGATAGAAGAACCCATCCCATAAACAAATAAGCAAATAAAAATAAATAAATGCAGTAACGTAAAGGTCTGTCATGTTGTCGTTTCAGCCAGTGTTAATCTGGATACATGTGAAATTTTCAGCAAGTTTTCTAATTAGATTTGAATCAGTGGATGGAGCGCCACCTACAGACTGGAGCCTGCAGTCCATAATGTAAGGTTAGTCAGAATAAACAGATTATTATTTGCCTCTTATGTTCCAATATATATTTTTAAATTCTTTGTAGCGATATTCGCCGTTTTATTGTGAAGGAGCAAATCACCTATGTTCCGATGTTAGTCTTGTCTTTATTTTCGAGCTTGATGCAGACCCGGAGTATAAAGAGCTTATGCTCTGTGTGAGTTGGCGGATTTACTCAAATGTTTTAGAGAGGGGAAAAAAACTGTTTGTAGTGATTTTTATAGATGCATCTGTTCACTATCAATATAATATTCCCCAAAGGACCTTATAGTAGCCATAATAATGCGTCCGCGGTAATAGCCTTAGGTCACACTGTTATTTTTATTTCTTCTAGGATCATTATGATGTTGAATCATCATTCAGCAATCATAAAAACAAGGACATGAGCATAACGCATGAAAAAATGAAATAAGGAAAATATAGCCTATCACAGTAAAGCTCAAGAGCTTGTTTCCATTGTTGTCATTAGTTTTGCTGTTGTGGTGTGTTTGTAGCTACAGTGTCCTTACATGTATTTGACTATTGGACAGCCGAGATCTTTATTGTTCTTTGATTTGTCTTAAAATGAGATCACTCTGAAACAGGATTCAGGTCTAGAAATACATCAAGTCCCGAGTGGCACTCACATCCTACTCATTCAAATCAACCCTTAGATTATAAAAAAGATCATCTTATTTATTTATATATTTATTCTAGTTCGGCTGTGTTAATGCGATTGAGAACCAATCAGTCAATCAGTCAATGCACTTAATATGTCAGTCTGATGCTTGTTTTATTGACTGATGCTGCTTTTAAGGCCTAATTACTGTTTGTATGCCTGTTGCATTTCAATGCTGGGAGCTTCTGCTGTTGCTGATCTTTTTTTTTTTTTTTTTCTTAGTTGCTTGTTACTCACTTGACTACTTGAATGTTGGTGGGCTGCATTAATACACAGTGTTTTCTGTTGTCTGCTTATATATGCATACGTGGCTTAAATTGCAGCACTGTGGAATACTATTACTACTACTACGACTACTACTACGACCACTACTACTGATAATAATAATAGTAATGATAATAATAATAATAATAATAATAATAACAACAACAACAACAACAACAATAGTAGTAATAATTATTAATCTTTCTAATGCTAATGTTTCAAATTATTTATTTTATTGTTTTATTTTTTGCATAGAATACATAATTAAAGGACAATCGAGGCAATTTTTTTTTTTTTTTTTTTTGCACATTGCTTGTTGCACACTGGGTTGTACTTAGATCTTATTCTGTTGTACTTAGATCTTATTTTTTATTTTTTTATTTTTTATTTACTTAATCTGTAATCTGTGGATACTGCTGAAAAACTGCGAAATTCCTGCGGGATGAATAAAGTATCTATCTATCTATCTATCTATCTATCTATGAAAAGACGCAACTTCTAGTAAACATCATTAACTACATGTCCCACAAGCCCGTGCGCGTCGGCGCTTACGTCATTTCCCATCCCTCCCGAGCTTCCGGCCTAAGTGTAAATGGGTACATGACACAGTTGTTTGGGGGATATCTGCGAAAACCTTTAACGTCAACCGAAAACCCGTCGACGCCGCGGTTGAGCTCCTTAGCGGCTAGCAGCCCGGTGTGTGTCCGCCGCAGGCCGCGATGGAGGCGGTCCCCCGGATGCCGATGATCTGGCTGGACCTGAAGGAGGCTGGGGAGTTCCAGTTCAGCCCGTCCGTCAGGCAGGTGAGCTGGGTGGGGAGTGAGAGGAGCAACAGGGCTGAGGTCGGAAGTCAACCAGACGGGGATTATGGACGGGCGGATAACCAAATTAGCCAGCTAATTAGCCAACCAGCATACTAACTGTCACAGTTTGTGGTCGATTCCACAGTTTTTTTGGCCACGGCTAAGTTAGCTAGCTGGCTAACGATAGTTTGTGGAAAAGCTCTTGGACCACCGCCTTTGTTTGCTAACGCCGCTCGGAGCTGCTCGCCATGACACAGGCTAGCGGGTCAAGCTGAAGTTTATATGCACTGGCTGCTCAAAGTTCCCAGTCTAAAGCAGACATTAAGGACCGCTAAGTGTCCCTCACAGCGGGTCTGGCTCCGCAGGGCCCAGCCAGTCTGTCGAGGAGGAAAAACTAAACAGTGAGCTCATCGTCACATGATGCACCTGACTGGAGGAGTTCTGAAATAATGTCTCACTAAGAAAATAATCACCTGTCAATGGCTATATGCGACATCTAAAATAGTCAAAACCAGTGTCTCAGCATGATTTGATATGGAATATAATCATAACAAACTCACGTTCATGTAGGCCTGCGCACTATTCAGTGTTTATATGAAGTACATATTGATATTAGTGCTGGTATGGTGTGTTTATTTCCCCGATTCTATGCTATCACGATTCTTGGGTGCCGATTTAATATATAAGTAGGCCTATTTTGATTCGAGATTATGATTTATTGCCATTTTTGTTTTTTGAATTATCCTCTACTTTGTAGATATAAAGTTCCATAAAGCTGTGATTAATCCTAAATGTCATAATAAGTTTATATATTGATTTCAACTTAAATAAAAATATGGCCTCATTGCAATGAAATGGTCACTATGGGGGATAAAACCTTCACACGTGAATAAAATGTGGCTCATTGAGTTCACAAGAATCTCAGCGTTCCAGTAAAACCCAGTTTATGCCATTTTACAACAGGCCAAAAAAACAAAAAACAAAAAAAAAATACTGCATGGTTTGTTTCCCACACTGCGTGGGACACACCCCTGGTATTTACCAGGAAAAATAAGCATGCATCCTCTTAAGTGCTGGCTCACTGTCATCTTTATCTTTTGCCCCATTTACTAACTAATTTCCCTGATTAGATGTAATAACAGCTCTTTGCCCTCTTGGCCTGGTTTCTTTTCTGGATCAGCCTGGAAGACGAGAGCTATTCCGCAGAGGAATGACGAAATCAGCAACTATTGATTAGATGTAGATGTATTTTCTCCAAACGGAAAATGGCTTTGTAATTTCTTTTAGTTCATCAAAGCCAGCCAGTCTACCCATTTTATTAGCTGCTGCATATAAACCGTCATCAGAACAAGTAAAGGCAGGGATGCAGGAGACTGCCGGTGAGCGTTACTGTGTTTGATTTTTACTGGAGAAAATGTCATGTCAAACTTAATTTCAGTATCAGTAATGTTAGCTCTCTTTCTTATTGGCAAACAGAAATGTCTCTCAGATTATCAGTTAAAATGATCCACAGGTAAATTTTGCATACATGTGATCCACCAAGCAGCGCTGATTCAAATAAGGTACGAGGGGAGATAAAGACACATTTTAGATAGTGGTAGTCAAACCAGGACAATGCCTGTCTTGTCCTTTCTTTGGCCTTGTGACAATCTGCCTGGCGTAATTTCATTATGGCGGACAGGACACGGAGGTACAAGTACGACAATGAGCATGTCTGAGTATTGTGTGGGGTTGTTTACCTTCTGACCTGACGTTAAGTAGCTCGACGCTGATTAGAGCAGCTGATCAGGACGGTGAACGTCTTGGCAAGGCATGATGGGATAGCTCCACAGACTGCAGGGCTCGTGAAAGGCGTGGCTGTCGCTTAAGGCTAAAGATTAGCTCAATGACTAACCAGGGGTCAAAGAGAGGTGAATGAAACAGAGACACTAATAGCACCAATTTCTTGGAAGATACAATTCTGCATATCAGAAAAGTTAAATATGTGTCTACTGTAAAAGCTTTTAGCAAGAAACTGAAAGCCCAAATGTTTCTTTTTTTCCCCAAATAGCTCTTTTAGGAACTCTGTTGCTGGTTTCACAGTTACTTTAAATGACAGCCTTACTAGAAATACCAATTTCATCATCAGCCAAATATTGACACTAAAAACAGCCAATACCGACTGATAGTGATATTCTTTTTAAAGCCGATATTGGCCGATACCAACAGTCTGCCAGTGCACCAGTCCATCCATTATTCACAGTCATTCGCCTTCATGTGGAGGGATTAAAATGCAGTCCTCTGACCAGCTGTTTCATCCCTCAGTTCATCCTGAAGAACTACGGAGAGAATCCGGACAACTACAACGAACAGCTGAAGAAACTGGAGACGCTGCGGCAGGTGAGGTCAAAATCCCTGTCCTGATCCTGCAAATCATTCTCAGGACACAGCGGGGCTATTTTCTTTCCAGTGTGGTCAGAGGTCTATGGCTCCAATTTGTGTTGTTGGTGATGGAGAGGAGTGTCAGCAAAATGACCAAAATATGATTATTTCATGTAAAATTTGTTCAGAAAACCATCTGCCACCAGCTTCTTTTAAGAGCGTTGGCGTTGGTCAGGCTGATTATGGAGCTCTGAATCACTCCTTCGTATAAACAAGTTGGCATTTCCTGATCCTTGTGCCACTGTGGTACAAACACAAGACTGGGCCATGTTGTGAAATCTGTCTGAAGCGGAGATGAAACAGAATAAATTCAGATATCAAAATGATCAGAACCGCCAGATGCTTGTAGCCACAGTCAAGTCGGTGCTTGTTTGGTGTTGACACTGATAATTGGTGGGTGAGATGTTGTGTGGCGGCGAAGTGTGGGTGTAATGAGACGAGTTCAGGTCTGATCAGCACTGAGAGAGAGAGAGAGGGAGCTCTGCACAGCCTCCTGCAGGAGATGTGGAGCTCATTCAACCAAGCGTCTGTGATGAGTTAACCCCGATGACCTCCACAACCCCCTCATCCAACATCCAAACATCTGCATACGTAGCACAAAGGACACTTACAGCACATGAGATCCTGCTGAGTTGCAAACAGAAATCCCAGTGCTTTTTTTTTCCCCCCTGCTGTGCTTTTCTTGTTTCATTTCATAACGGTGATGCAAGTCATTAAATATGTAACACACTTCACTTCCTCCAAATCGTAGTCGTAGGTGTGGGGAGAGGTATGATGCAGCCCTCAGTGTTTGGATGAGCCGCATTATTTAGTAGCATTTATAGTTAGGACTTCTGAATCATAAATCTGAACCGTGCACATGGCGTTGGTTGTAACAAGTAATTACTTGCCTTTTTTGGCAGAATAGTTTTTACTCTCTCTCTCTCTCTCACTCAAACCTGCTTAATTTCTCGTGTAAATGTTTATCCTCTGTGTCAGTCCTGCCAAAGAAGTGTGGGAAAATAAAGTTGTTTAGGCAGACAGCTTGCCCCCTGGTACTTCAGTGTGAAATCCTGCCTCCTCCACCTCCAGCTGAAACCCTCAGTCTTGTTTCAAAACCATGAAATCCATAAAACAAATGGAAGTATTACTAGTGAGTATGTATTAATAATCCATCTGTCTCACCTGTCTTGGTTATTTTGATTCTTGGAATTCACAGACAGGAGTCAGTGAATCCTTCTCCTAATAATTATTATTCCCACCAGCTAATACATGACTAGGTTGTGTGTGTGTGTGTGTGTGGCCTTGATTATAGTCTAGATGTTATTACAACGCCTCTCACTCAGTTATTATTATTATTGACGGCTCCAGCAGATAGTAATGTTTAACAGCTGGGTGATTTTTGTTGCGTTTCCTCTGTAATTTTATGCAGTGATGGCGCTTGGGTGTGATCTTGGCTTCGGTCACACACCCATCCCTGTTCTGCTCCAAGTTCTGGTTCTAGTGGAAAGGTTGATGAGCTAAGAAAAGTCTCTGGAAACTTCATCATGGAAAAAAAAATAAATAAATAAATAAGGGCTAAATGTCTTCTTGTCGTAAAGGGGAGGTTGGGTAAGTAGCAGTTAATTTTAGTGTGTCTGTTTCAGAGGTGGCAATTGTCTCAGTGCAGGGGCGAAACACAGCTGATTGTATACAAAAAGAAACGCTGTCCGTGTGTGTGTGTGTGTGTGTGTGTGTGTGTGTGTGTGTGTGTGTGTTTGTATTTCGCAGAGCTCAGTGAATGTGACGAGGGATTTTGAGGGATGCAGCACACTGAGGAAGTATTTTGGCCAGCTCCATTACCTCCAAAGCCGCATCCCACTGGGACCGGGCCAGGAGGCCGCCGTGCCCATCTCATGGTACCACAACGCACACACACACACACACACACACTCACACAACTAAATGGAAGCAGAACAAAGTGTTCACACAGACCCATTTAAAACCCCGCAGTCCTGACTATCAGTTGCTTGTAGTCTGATCTAGGAGCTGAGGCTTAGCTCACTGTATTTGCTCTGAGGCTTTAAACATTTAATGAACATGGTGGGATTAGAGTGATTTACCAGTGCTGGTCTTTTACTGGATATCTGATGTTAGCCAGTCACATCCACCAGTGACGTGAGGTTCCTTCCTTACAGCAGCTACAGAGAGTCTGTAAATCCAGCAGGGAGATGTTACTGCCTTTGCACATTTTATTTTGTTCATTTAGTCGTTTTAATTCTTACTTATGTAAATTAATTCTTATTTTAAAGGCTTAACGCATCCATACATGAGTATTGCTATCAACTTTCAAAAACCCAAACTGGTTGAAAGTCTAGTACATACACATGGTTTTACAGCAAGAGGCATTACATCTGTTATTCTGATAGGAAAAACACTAAAAAAGACTTTTGATTCCATTGTGTTGTAAATTATGCTGTAAAGAAAGGCCTTCACATTGCCAGTGAGTTTGATGATTTACCATCGTGACATTTATTTCTTTGCTGTGAAGCCGTGTAATTTTTCAAACTTGGATATCTCAGTTTTGAACGACGTTGCTCAACTGCATATACAAATTCACAAGATTGTCTCTGGTTCATGAGTCCTCACACAGTTTGCCTACACACACACACACACACACACACACACACGCCAGCCTTCACTGTATTTTCCTCACATCTGATGTGCTGTTATCTTTCTCCTTCTTTTTGAACAGGACTGAGATCTTCTCTGGGAAAACAGTGACCCATGATGACATCAGCTATGAGCAAGCCTGCATCCTCTACAATCTGGGTGAGTGACGTCATGTGGAGCTTCGACAGTCATTTTTTAAACAGCCCAGTTAATGCAAACTGAAACCGATGAACCACATAAACTCACAGTCGTGGACACATTTTCCAACGTAGGATTCACTTAAAAAGACTTTAAATGATAAACCAAGAGTGAGACAGGCCGGACTCATTTTATTTGCTCAGACTTTAGTTTTTACTCGCTAAATCATAATGACTGTCAGTCCTGTGAGACTTGGTTCCAGTATAGGGCTTACTTTAAAACAAACAAACTCTAACTTAATACACAGCTTAAGCTGAAAAGTTACCTGAAATTCATCACTCAGCATTTCAAAAAGATGAATGCAGTAATTTCTGAATAAAAAGCCTAAACATGCCTGTGCATTTAAATGGTTTTCCATATTAATGTTTACTCTTGTGTTAGCATTCATTTCAGAAACAGGGGTAGATGTCTCATCAAAATGAACCCCTTCAGCTGTAGTGCTTGACATGAGCATAAAAATCCAGGCCAGTGCGCTGATTCATGATTAAGCCATACTATTTATGTTGCTATTAATATACAACAGTTGGTAAGGCATGAGGGCGCTACATGACTAGATGCACACTCTAGCTATCCTTGTGTAAAGCACTCTCAAATGCATTTTATATGAAGTATAAAGTGTATGTGTAAAGTTGTGTTTGAAAAAAAAAAAATAGAAACAGCCATTGCCTTGTAACTGCTGTATCACCATCATACCCATAATTACTGTAAAGAATGCACTCTAGTTCTTTTAAAACTTAATTTAATCTTTCAAACTTGTTCTGGGCTACATGAGAGCTCGCTTAGTTTGTATAAAGACAAATTGCTTGTTTGTTTGGTTTTTTTTGGGTAGTATTTCCGTTTACCACAGTCATTTTTTGTCTGTAAATCTCAAATGATGTCTTAGACAACTGCAACTGGGTTTTTGTGAAACTTTGGAGAAAAATGCATCACGACATTGCATAATGGCATTTGCAAAATTGTGCTCTATACATGAGAATTCAGAGTAGACTGTGTTCATATTTTAAGGAGCAACATTGTTGTTGATTTTGTGCAAACTCATTTCGAGGAAGGACCGCTCCTGGCAGATGTGGTTTTAAATTGAACTGAAGGCTGCGGTGTTGGGGTGGCCCAGTTGAGCCACCTCAATTGTGGTATCTAGCAAAGCAAAAATGCCTTGCAATAATCATTTTAAAAGTAAACTAAGGTTGCATGGTATAACACAGTGAGCTACAGAGAGGTGCAGAGCATACAGGTACCTAGCTGCCAAGCTGGAGTGAATCTATTACTAAAACTAACAAAACCTTCAAGTCTAAATGAAACTCTGTTGATTTCCTGTAGGGGCCCTGCACTCCATGTTGGGAGCCATGGATAACAGGGTGTCTGAGGAGGTAACACACACACACACACACACACACACATAACCTTATATGCCCCCACAGCCCCCCACTCACCCCTCGCTCTGTGTCCAGGGGATGAAGGTGTCGTGCACACACTTCCAGTGCTCGGCGGGGGCGTTCTCCTACCTGAGGGATCACTTCAGCCACAACTTCAGCGTGGACATGAGTCACCAGATCCTTAACCTCAACATCAACCTTATGCTGGTAGCTACCACACACACACACACACATGCATACATATTCATACCCACTGATGATAATGTTATTTCCCATCCGCCCGTGTGTGTCCCCAGGGCCAGGCTCAGGAGTGTCTTCTGGAGAAATCCATGCTGGACAACAGGAAGAGTTTCCTGGTTGCCCGCATCAGTGCTCAGGTCAGCTTTCTACTTTCAAATATCATCAAATTCAAAATATGTCATGAAGTTTTTACATGGCAACATCAAATGTTGTCATCCACGGGCTGCAGTGGCTGGTGGATCAGAAACCGCCACAGCAGAGCCTCCAAACGACGACCAGTTAACCCTCACAGTTTGCAGAAACAAGCAAAATTTTACCAGTATTTGACTGATCACTGTTGTTAATTTTGATGCAGTGTTTTTATGAGAAAATATATTGTACTAGGCAAATATATAACACATTCTCATAGGCTGAGTTAAACATCAGTGGGTGGAGTCAAAGAATCACTTTTCAGAGTCAAAATATAAATAAAAATCAAAGTCAGTAACTTGTTTTTTTCATTCCTCCTTGGCCATGATGATGTTAATCTAACCAGCAGCTAACCAGCCAAACTAGATAACTGGGTATGGCTTGATTGCTTTTATCCCAGTTAGCAGCAAGAGGGGATTAACTCAGCCAGTGAGATTATTTCTGTCTCTGACAAATGTTTGTATTCTAAAACTCAGTACACATAATTAAGCACTTTCATAAAACACCAGATTGCTTGGCTGAAACTGCTTGTTGTATAACTTTAGGAAAGAAGGTTTGTCCTGTTGGCAATGCTCTTATGTGGTAGAGAGAGAACTCAGACCATACTGGTGTGTGTATGTGCGTGCGTGTGTGTGTGACTGTGGCCGCTGCAGGTAGTGGATTACTATAAAGAGGCCTGCAGGGCCCTGGAGAACTCGGAGACGGCCTCCATGCTGGGAAAGATCCAGAAGGACTGGAAGAAACTGGTCCAGATGAAGATCTACTACTTTGCTGCTATTGCACATGTGAGTCCAGTGGAAGGGAATGACCGTGAGAGTGTGTGTGTTTGTGTGTGTATGAATGTGTGTTGCAGAGGTGGTTTGCAAATAAGAAATGTTAGCTGTTGATTTGACTATTGAGATACACACACACACACACACACACACACACACACACGGCTGTTCTTTATCTCAGTCGTTTTTTTTTCTCCCCACAGCTCCATATGGGGAAACAAGCCGAGGAGCAACAGAAGTATGGAGAGCGGGTAGGTCCAAATTTAATGCACAGGATTTTTTTTGTCCATCTATTGTCAGACTGCTGTGGACGCTTGACCCTTGACCCTTTCACTGCTGTTACTTCAGTTTTGCTCATAGGAATTTAAGCTCATTCTGCTGTTTTGGATGAGGGAAAGTGAGCTAAGCTAATAATTATAATTTCCAACATTTTTCTCACTTCTCTCGACGTTTTACCTCTCCCACTTCCCTTAATTTCAGTCTGTTACCTACTTGGCTTTGGGTTTTCTGTTTCTCACAGTTGGCCTACCTGCAGAGCTCCCTGGACAAACTCAATGAAGCAGTGAAGCTGGCCAAGGTAAAAGTGCAGTCACCTTCCAACTCGTGAATAAGATCTTTTCAGAGTCACTGCAGCCTGACAGTGTGTGTGTGTGTGTGTGTGCGCGTGCATGTGTGTGTGTGTTCCTGAAATCTCTGCTGTTCATCTCGGTTCAACCAGGGTCAACCTGACAGCGTGCAAGAGGCCTTGAGATTCACCATGGACGTTATTGGGGGAAAGTGAGCAAAACTCCTGGAATCATCACATAAGTAAAATAGTGCAGCTTCTATATTTAGATTTAACAATATTGCAGATATTTTAAAATGTCCTGTTTAACTTTTCCTCACAGGTTTAACTCTGCCAAGAAGGACAATGACTTCATCTATCATGAGACGGTCCCTTCGTTGGAGACACTAGCCTCAGTCAAAGGTAACACGAGTTTCCATGTAGAGCTTACATCCCACATCCACTCAGTGCCTTTTTGTCATAATGAGTGTTTTACATCAGGCAGGAGAGTTCAGTGCATTGCCCGACTGCCATCTTGGATCCAACCAGCTTAGTTGTGTTTGCTGATTTCTTCTGATTAGTGGGATTTTTTTCAGCCTTTTTTCCTATCAAATCTCAGCAGCGAGGCGCAGACAGACCACAGCAAGGCGGCTGTGAGAGCAGGGGAGTTGAGAGGAGAGCTGGCTTCAGGCTGCACTACGAACAACATCTGCATCTGTTTCTTATGTATATAAATGATGTGACGTCTCCTTCTGTCGGGCCATCTGCTTCCACGTCTGAAAACAGACAATATGTGTCAGTGTGCCAGTAAAACAATGGCGGCGCGCATAGACGCAGCGGCTACAGCTCTCCACTCTCGGTGCCGTATTATATGTTTTTGTATGTGTGAACGGTTGTGTTTTTAGCTTAAAACACCACCTTATGTTGGGCAATGTACGCCTACAGTCGTCAGCACCTTTTGAGCTTGGGACTGTGCTGCGAGGTACCAATTTCGCCGGACTTTCATCGCTGCCAGGACATTCCGGAGGACGCCGTTAGAACACCGGGGTCTCCGTGGATAGTTCTTCCCAGTGACAAGTCCAGGAGGAAACGTAAACAAGCAAAGGAAACAACAGTTATCAGGACCTTTTGAGCTTGGGATTGCGCTGCGGGATGCCAATTTCACCGGACTTTTGTCGCTGCCAGGACATTCAGGAGGACGCCGAGGCTGCAGGGCCGGCGCGTTGACACGGCTGAAAGGACAGCCCTTTGGGCCGCCGCCTCCCAGCATTTTCCAGCACCAGGTCCATGGCGAACACGGGATGACGAACTGTGCTTGCACATCCAACAAGTGTTTCCGTGACTGCTGCATTTTTTCTGATAGCAGAGACATGGCTGCAGCCATCTATTACTGGACTTGGCTATTCAACTAGCAAGATGCACGATGCTTTCTATTCTCCCCTGCACCGAAAGGACTGAGCCCTAATTTCGTTGCATTATTATACGTATATGATTGTGCAATGACAATAAAAATCTATCTATCTATCTGTCTATCTATCTATCTATCTATCTATCTATAACAAACTGCTCTGCACCCGCCTAGGCGCCCCGCTGGTGAAGGCTCTGCCAGTCAACCCCACCGACCCCAGTGTGACCGGACCGGACCTGTTTGCCAAGCTGGTGCCCATGGCCGCCCACGAGGCCTCCTCTCTGTACAGGTACCTGTGAACGTGGCAGGAGCCCGGTTCATATCAGACAGTCAGTGGGCGTTTAAAGTTAAAAAGACACTGTAACCTGGTTATGCTAGGGATATGCAAGGATTGAATGTGTGTGAGATTGATGCTGATTTAAGATTTAAGTTTGCTCAGCCCACATGTCCTGCATAAATAAAGGTAAAAAAGATCTGTGGTTATGGTTTCCTCTCTGTTTTGCAGTGAGGAGAAGGCCAAGCTGCTGAGAGACATCATGGCCAAGATTGACACCAAGAACGAGACACTAGAGTAAGTTGATATTGTGTGTGTGTGTGTGTGTGTGTGCTTTGCACAAGGCAAATTATGATACAGTCACATGCATAAAAACCAAAATTTACTAAGTAGTTTCTAAGTAGTTTGCTCTTAAGGCATCAGCACACATGGCAGTGTGTCACACAATGCTGACACACACTGTTGCTCAACAATCCGCCTCAACACTGCTGAATCAGTTACACAGGAACTTTTTGTTGGCAGGAACCATTAAAAAAAATTTCCAACTCTTTGTGAATCTGTTTCCTGCCACACAGTTACCTAACATATCATACCTTTAAATCTGCAGCTCTTACACTAACAGTCTTCATTAAAGGGGAAATCCTCTCAAATGCAAGACTGAGATGTGTAAAAGCAAGAGGCTATTACTTCCTTTTAAATCTCAGCCTGGTTATGACTGGATATACCTGGAAAGTTTGTAACCTGAACATTTGTTACTTTACATAAAACATATATAACTATACATACACATTAATCAGTAAAAAATGATAGTTGTCATTCTGATCATGTTTTTAGTGTTTTTATTTAGTTTTGTGGTTTGGAAGTAAAGGGAGACAGAATGGTGAAGAATTATATCTGGGCACAGAACACACAGACGCAAAACATCCTCAGTTGGTTTCGTCACTCAGACTGTCCCTAAATAAGGGGAAAATGGGAACTGTCTTTGCAAAAACCCAGCATTTTGAAGCTTTTCCACACTTCAGTGCCAGTTCGGAGCTTGAAAAGTAAAGTAACTGGCACAGTGCAGATTGAGCTAACGGGTCTTGTCTCTCTTCTTGCAGGCAGTTCATGGACTCTCTGGGCCTGGAGCCAGAGTCTGTGGACAATCTGGACATGTACAGCCACATCCCCACTGTCCTCATGGAGAAGTGTGCTGCGCTCAGCGTCCGGCCTGACACCGTCAAGAGCCTCATCCAGTCCATGCAGGGTCAGCAGCACACACACACACACACACACACAAACACACACACCCAGAGAGACGAGGTGCTGGCAGAAAGAGAGAGCGAATCCCTTTTAGATCAATATAGTGTCGGAGTAAATGAAGGATGAATGTGCTGTTGTGGTGCAGAGACTTGCTGTTCTATCTGTGAAAGCATGTGCATTTAGAAAGATTGCATGGAGTTTTCCTTTCCAGTCATCAGTCAAAAAGTAGGCCTGCTGTCTCTGTATTTTTCTCATTTTATGAATTATTGAATTTCAGTCAATAGCCTTCAATTTTCTCATACTGCAGCTTTTCTGCTGCTGCGCTCATTGTGAGAAGCTCTGAAGAAGAGCATCAGCTGATTGCCTAAACTGTCGGTGAATCTATTGCTGAAATTATTAGTCAGTTAATCAGTTGGCGGATCAACAGAAAAATGTTTTTGATTATTGTGTAATTGTTAAAAAAATACTGAATAAACCAAATAAAAATGCCAAACATTTTCTGGTTACAGCCTCACAAAATCCTGAGATTTGCTCACTTTTCTGTTTCATATCATCATAAACCTTATTTGAGCTCTGATAACTTTGGCATTTGTCATTATTCTTAATATTTGATAGATGAAATGATCAAATGAATACTCAAAAAACAATCAATAGAACGATAAACAGTGACAGTAACTGTTAAATTACACATCAGATCTCTAATAATAATCAGTGTAAATATTCCCTTTCCTTGCATCTGCAGTTCTCTCAGGTGTCTTCACTGATGTTGAAGTCTCCCTGAGGGAAATCAGAGATGTACTGGAGGAGGACGAGGCGGGGGTGCGTGCCCTCCAGGAAGTGGCTGGTCCCACAGCGGCCGAGGTGCATCCCGCGGCCCAGGCCCAGGCCTTGGCCGAGATCCGTAGGGACCTGGAGAAGTACATGGAGGCGCACGAGAAGGCCAGTTTCACCAACACAGAGCTCCACCGCGCCATGAACCTGCACATCAGCAACCTGCGGCTGCTGGGGGGGCCGCTGGAAAGCCTGAGGGAGGCCCTGCCCCGGCCCCAGCTCAGTGAAGGTGAGCGTGTGAAATGCTGCATTTCTGTGCTGTGTCTGTACATTTGAAAAGAAACCCGCAAACTGCATAAAAACTTTGATTGTTGCAGAAAACAGTACAACCCAGCAGCTACTGCAGCCCGTAACATGCTGTCCCCGAATAAGCCAAAGGAATGGGAGCTTACTTTGTCATGTAGAACTTGCTGAATTCTACATGACAAAAAAAAATGTCAGTCTGTGAAAGTTTAAGAATTTCTTTAATTTCTGTTGACTTTGCTTTTACATGGACCAGTTTGATATTTTAAAATATGAAATTGAAATGCTTGTGGAACTTTGTATCAGTAATCTAGATAAAAACTCCAAGACTCTTTGCTATCATTACTCATCATAGGGTTCTTCTTTTCATTAGAGTGAAAATGTCATGCTGTGTGTGTGTGTACAGAGGAGGTGGCGGGGCTGCAGTGTATGAAGCGTATCCTGGGGAAGGTGCAGGAGATGAGGGAGCAGAGGAGCTCCCTGGAGAAGCAGCTTCGCGAGCTCATCCAGCAGGATGACATCACCTCCGCCCTCGTCACCACCGACCGGGCTGACATGAAGGTACGAGGCTGCTCATAACATCAACAGCACACAACTTCTAACTAGAAACAAGAGAAATGAAAACTGAAATGAATAGTTTTCAAAATTAAAAAAAAAAGTCCTCGGTAGTTTCAGTTCATCATAGAAGTGAAACAGACATAATCTACTTTTGTGAGTTAAAGTTTAGTATCAGGCTGGTACATATGTAGCATGAGTGAGCATGATACAAGGCCTAAAAGTACTGTATCTTAGAAATACCAAAAATGCGAAAACTTCCTAAATTACCTAATTATAACATCTTGAAAATATTAAAATTTTTAAATAGAGTAAATAGGCTTTTTTTTAGGGTAATTATGATAATTGGACATTGTGTCCCTATACATGTAATTTCCTGCTGTCATTTTTCATACTCTGCCCATTTAGTGATAATTCAGAATTTTAGCCATGGTCGATCATAAATAGTCAATTTTTGCCAGTTTTTGTTTTCCGTAGTGGTTTTAAATCTGTTTCTAGTCCAGTTTGAGATACAATTAAAAAGGTGTAGAAGTGTTCAAAGATGTTCTGCAGTGTTGGATATTAGTCTGTGATGATGAACAAATGGCACTTTGCAAATCGTTTTTTTTTTCAGCAGTGCTAAAATGTTCTTTGTTTCATCCTTTTTGAGTACAACTGTCTTTTTAGATTGTGATTAATACATGAGGAAAACTGTGTCTTTTCAGCGTTTGTTTGAGGAGCAGCTGAAGAAGTATGAGCAGGTGAAGGTGTACATAGACCAAAATCTAGCAGCCCAGGAAAACATCCTGAAGGCCTTAACTGAGGCCAATGTGCAGTATGCCTCAGTCCGCAAGGGCCTGAGCCAGACAGAACAGCAGTGGAACAACACTGTCCAGATGCTGGTGGCCTCCTACGAAGCCTATGAAGACCTGATGAAGAAGTCGCAGGAGGGGAAGGAGTTCTATGATGACCTGGAGGCTAAGGCGTCTCGCCTGCTGGAGAGGGCCAAGACCCTGTGTCAAACCAGAGCAGAGGAGAGGAAAACTGTCCTGGACAGGTAAGGAAGAAACTGACACTTTTTAATGCTGTTATTATTCTATTAAAAACTCTGTGAACTTCAATGAATGAAGTCTGTGACAGCTAAATCATTTTTACTTTACTTTGTAATATTCATTTTTAGAAGTATATATTTAAAGATCATAAGGTTCATTGGAACTGAAGTAAAATTGACCATTTTCTCAGACTTCCCTGTTCAAATGGAAAGACTTGTGCCCACATGACCTCTTTCATGTTTGTCCTGCTCAGAGAGGCTCAGAAGAAGCCTCCCGCACGGCCCACGGCAGCCAAGCCCTCCCTGCAGCCAAAGGGATCAGATGCTGACTCAGCCAACTCTAGCCTGGAGGACCCCGAGCTGGCCCAGCTCAGTGCAGCCATCCTGGCTCTAGGGGGTGACCTTCCTGAAGAGCTCCGCAGCCTCCCACCAGACATCCCCTCCCTCCCCACCACAGCGGCTCGTCTGCCTGGCCCTGAGGCCTTCCTTCCACCTAGTGCCAACCTGGGTGGCAGCAGCTCTCTGCCTTGGCCTGGAGCTCCAGCTGCTGGTCTTCCTCGCTTCCCTGCCAACCTGCCCCCTCCTGAGCTCCTGGCACGGATTGCTCAGTTTCCCACATCTGGGGCTATAGCAGGACAAGGACCCCTGCCACGTGGACCCCTCCCTCAGATGCCCCCCCAGATGCCCCGACAAATGCCACCTCAGGTGGCAGTTTCAGGTTATGGGCCACCTGCTCCCCAAGCCCCCCCGGCTGGTCCCGTGGCTCCTGCCCCTGTGCGGCCCTCTACCACCACTGTGGACAGTATCCAAACCCCAATCCCCAGCTATGCCTCAACCCCACGCCACCCCGTGCCACCCGCAGTTTCCACTGGCTATAATGTGCCCCCACAAATCGCAGCTTATCCCCAGTTCATACAACAACCAGGGATGCCCATGCAAGGCCCAGGCCAAGCCCCTCCACCCCCACAGCAGCCACAGCAGCAGCCGTATCCTCAGCCCACTAGGCAGCCGTTGCCTCAGGGGTACCAAGCTGGCCCTCGACCTCTTCCTGGCCCTCGCCCCCCTCCCCAGGCCCAGCAGGGCTACCCACATGGGTACATGCCCCCACAGCAGGCACCAGGCATGCCTCCCCAGTATCAGCAGACATTCCCTGGTCAGCCTCAGCCACATCAACAACATGGCTACCAGCCCCAGCCTCAGATACCCCAAGGCTACCAGCCTCCACAGGGCTACGTCCCCCAGCAGCACCCTCAAATGATGCCAGGCTCTATGCCAAGGCCTCCTCAGGGCCAGATGCCTCCTCACACTACACACCCTCAGATGCCCCCCACATCTCAGACCATGCCCCCTTCATCCCAGCCCTATCTACACCCTGCCAACCAGCAGATGCCACCTGGGCTCCCACACCAACACATGTTGCCACAGCAGCAGCAAATCCTAGTGCACCCCAGTGCCCAGCAGAGGCCCCCCCATCCACATCAGCAGATGCAAATGCCACCTGGTCCCAGACCACAAATGCCCCCCACAAGTCAGCCAGTGGCACCTGTCTCTCAAAATTACATGCCACCTACAAGCCAGCCCATTCCTCCCGCCCTCCACCCACAGATGCCTCCTGTCTCACAACCTCATATGGCCCCTGGACCTCAGGCCCTCATGCCAAGGGGCCCCATGACACAGATGCCCCCCAGTGCCCTGCCATCGCAGCACCACCCTCACCCTGGACAGCCCACCATGCCCCACATGCCCCAACAGCCCATGCGGATGCCGAGCCAGCCCCAGGTGCCACCCCCTCACTCAGGGGCAGTGTGCTATCCTGGAGGAGCTCCAGTGATGCCTCAGCAACCTCTGGCGCCACAGCCAGTACCGTCTCAGCAGCCTCAGGCTCCTCTCTCCATGGCCCATCCGCAGCCCCCTCCAACCTCCACCATGTACCCTGCAGCTCCAGGGGTTAATGTACCTCCAGGTGCCTCACAGCAACCCACTGCCATGGGCCCACACGGCCCACAGGTTCCCCCTGCCCAGCACATGATCCAACCGTCACCTGCAGGTTCTTTGGGGGCTCAACCACCCAACACAGTCCCTCCCTCCCCCTCACCTTCTCCCTCCCCCTCACCCTCTCCAGGCCCTACCTCTCTTGCTCTCACCCCGCAGCAGAGACCCACCCCAGCCCCCACCCCTGGAGGCACAGCGCCCCCTCCTCTCCCCTCTCCCTCTGCTGTCTCTCCCTCTACATCGCTGTTCCAGCGCCAGAACTCCAGCACAGACGACCTGCTCTCCTCCAGCCCGGAGAGCCAGCCTGGAGGCCCCAAGGCCCCCACCAATGTCCTCCAACCTACCAAAGCTGACCCACAGGATGGGGAGCGCCGCAAGAAGAGCTCCCAGGGGGTCCTCCTTATCCAGGGCGACCCATACCAAGCTCCTGAGCGTGTCGCCCGCCTCCATGGCGAACTTGAACGTTACCGGGCCCAGGTAGAATCCCTGGAGCACCCCTCTGAGAGCGAGGGCGGCCTGTCGGTGCTGGATGCCCGCTGGAAGGAGCTCCAGGACCAGCAGGAGAAGGATGCGCGGCAGCTTTCCATCGCCATTGCCCGGTGCTACACCATGAAGAACCGTCATCAGGATGTCATGCCTTACGACGTCAACCGGGTGGTGCTGCGTTCGGGCAAAGATGACTACATCAACGCCAGCTATGTGGAGGAGCTGTCGCCATACTGCCCTCGCCTCATCGCCACACAGGCTCCGCTCACCGGCACAGCAGCAGACTTCTGGCTGATGGTGTATGAGCAGAAAGTGTCGCTGGTTGTCATGCTGGTCTCAGAGCAGGAGCTGGACAAGGTACTGACTTTACTAGTGATAAAATGTAGAAGTGATAAAAATCCTGAAAATGAATGTGAGGGTGAGGAAATAAACATAAAAATAATGAGTTATTAAAAAAAACGTGCAGTAGGCGGTCCACTTTTTGTTATATGGAGATGGACCAATGACAAATCTTGCATTCTTTTTATTGACAAAGGATGCCATCTGTTTTTTCTTTTTATGGTGTTATTCAGATTTTTTTCTAAATGACAATTCAGTTTTCTAGTTTTTGTTGTATTATTCCAATTTTTTGCATTCCCTGTCTCTCCCGCCCTCCCAGGGAAAGGTTCTGCGTTATTTCCCAACGGAGCGTGGCCAGCAGCTCTCTCAG
The DNA here is from genome assembly GCF_902150065.1 of Myripristis murdjan. NCBI lineage: Eukaryota > Metazoa > Chordata > Actinopteri > Holocentriformes > Holocentridae > Myripristis > Myripristis murdjan. The sequence goes on along the minus strand of NC_043995.1, from coordinate 29,503,184 downwards.
GGGCCAATCACACTCAGCCTGACCACGCAGAAGACCACGCCCACTCACGTGGAGCGAATGATCAGTCTGCAGTACCGCGACCAAAGCCTGAAGCGCACCGTCGTCCATCTCCAGTTCACCTCCTGGCCGGAGCTGTGAGTCCTCACATTTCCACTTGTTGCTGTAACTGACGTCTCTGATCAGCAGGTGTCATAAATACACCTGAGCACCTGATCACTGAGTAACTGGTCAAATGTACACACCTTCACACCTATATAGTTTTTCTGTCTTTCCTGTTCAATTGTCCAGTTGTCCAGTTGTCCATTGTCCACGGGGTCTTAAAAAGTCTAAAAAAGTCTTGAATCAGAAAATCAAATTTTAAGGCCTTAAAAAGACCTAAAATTCACTGAATTTATGTCTTAAATAATTTTAAATAGGTCTTAATTTTCATAAGTCCGTAAAGCTACCTCAAATGCTAAATGAAAAGCTCCCGGAACAATTCATTATTATATTATGATTACAGCGATAGTAACACCATAGCTCTCTGAATGCAAATTTAGCCAGGCCTTGCTTGACAGGCCTGAAATTGGCGGGAAGAAATCTGGGTGGCACAACCCCTCCAGTCGTTTCACCTGCACCTGCACCACCAAGAAAAAAATTATTAAAATCATGCAGATTTTAATAAAATAATTTTGTTTTCAAGTAATTTTGTGACTGCATTTTTTAATGTTTTTTACGTCGTGACATAGGTATTAAATTTCATTCATAATGGTCTTAAAAAGGTCTTAAAAAGTCTTACATTTTATTAGGTGAAACCTGCAGACACCCTGTATTAGTTGGTAGTAGTAGTTATCAGTGAAGGTTTGTCTAACCCAGCTGTCGTCTCTTCTCATTTCTGCCAGAGGTCTTCCTGACAGTAAGAGCAACCTGCTGCGTTTCATCCAGGAGGTCCATGGTCACTACCTCCACCAGAGGCCCTTACACACACCTGTCGTGGTGCACTGCAGGTGAGTGTGTTCAATTTGCACTCTAAAATCAAGAATGGCATCAGCGGTTATTCTTTTTTTGGACACCCAGACATTTTAGTGTTGTTAGGTGGAAGTGTGTTAACTGATGTGTGTAAGCTGGTCTGTTTCAGCTCGGGCGTGGGACGCACCGGCGCCTTCTGTCTGCTGTACGCAGCTGTGCAGGAGCTGGAGGCAGGAAACTGCATCCCAGACCTGCCGCTGCTGGTGAAGAAGATGAGACAACAGAGGAAGAACATGCTGCAGGAGAAGGTCACACACACACACACACACTCACACGCACAATAAATCTGAACAGTTTAATGAAGTGGAGCTTGTGTTGAGTATTATTTATTTGGTGACTTTAAATCTGCTCTAGCTGAGATTTTAAAGGTGTTGAAGTCTTGTGGTTTTAAAATCTTTTAGACCCAGAAAACGGACGACAAAATAAAACAATGCTTTGTGTCCATGACTCTAGTGGAAAAAGTCTTACTTTAATCTTATTTTAAATCTAATAATTAGAGTCATCCTGATGTGATTAGAAAATGGCAAGTCAAACCAGTCTTGCAGTACATTACAAATGGAATTGTGTCCTGTGAATTGCAATTTAGTCAGTTACCCCCCACGATGAATAGATGATCAGTTTTACAAGCCGTCATATTAAAATGCTCCTTTCTGTCTGTCTGCAGCTCCATTTGAAGTTCTGCTATGAGGCGGTGTTGAAACACGCCGAGCAGGTCCTGCAGCGCCACGGCATCACGACCGCCACCTGCAGCAAGAACACCAACTCTGCAGCCGCCAAGGTTAGAGGAGTTTTAGGAACGTGGTCACCTGCTCCTCTTTTAGACCCCAACCCGCCCTCAGAGCACAGCTGTAGCATCAGCAGCAAAAACACTAGACCTGTTCTTTGACTTAGTTCACATATAAACGGCTTGAAAGATGCTTTTAGCCACATAGCAGCTTGGGATGGTGAGTAATGCAAAGACCATGATTTGCAAAGGCTAGAGTGCAAAATTTGACACTTCCACCATCCAGATGTTGGTGTATTTTGGCCAGAGAGTCTGTCTACTTCAATGTACCTTACATTACCAGTACATTGAGAGGCACTATAATTAAAAAAAAAAGTGAATTTTGATTCCCAGGTACTCTGATTTCCCAGCTGCTGTTCCAGTGGTAAAAGTTTAGATCTTAGATCTCATCTCTTCCCTGGTAGCTGCACTCATTTCAACACATTTTCTTTATCTGACCTCTAATGTTGTATTTGTCCACCTCATGCATGCCTGAGTGTTAGGAGTTCTGCGAGTCCTGGTCAGACGAGGTATTTCTGTCACCATCAGAAGAGCTTTAAGAGAAAGAGGAAGTTACTTTTCTTGTGTTGCGAGTTTAATTTTATCTGAGCCTTTTTCTCTTTTCTTCACCTTTTCCCTGCAGCCTTACTCCAGACAGGAGTCCCAGCAGGACATCGTCCTCGGAGGCGACATGCCCATCAGCTCCATCCAGGCCACCATCGCCAAGCTCAGCATCCGGCCCCCCAGCGCCACCGACCCAGCCATGGACGCCGGCGCCCCCTGTGGCCCGGAGGATCAGGCTTTCTCCACCTCACCTGACCTGTCTGTGGTGGGCGACCTCCAGCCGCCCGAGGACGCCTCACCACTTGCAGACCTCCCACCTCCCTCCTCCTCCTTCAGCCCGCCACTCTCCTCCCCGTCCTCCTCCCCCACCAAGGTCCACTCTCCTCCGCCTAACGGCATAGATGCTGCCCCGCCTTGCTTGCCCCCCGAGGCCAACCACCACCCCGAGGCGGCGCCCAGCGTCAGCCCACCTCCTCCGGCTGTCGCTCCCTCCTCTGCACCGGCCCCCTCGTCCCTGGAGCTGCTGGCCTCCCTGACGCCTGAGGCCTTCTCCATGGAGGGAGGCGGCAAGGGGAAGCAGCGGGTGACCAAGCAGAGCTTCCTGCAGCCGGCCGAGGGTCAGGGCCTGCAGGGCACCAGGGAGGAGGGGGGAGACGACCCCCTCAGCAGCCTCGACCCCCTCTGGAGCCTCAACAAGAGTTGAGAGCGGCCTGCTGCCTTTTTTTATTTTCTTCTGTTCTCTCACTTTATCAACCTTTCAGCCGTCAGCGGGAGGCCTGTAGCACTTTCTAATCCGACTCTAAAGAATTACACAACACTGAAGCCTGGACGGGACGGCACGGGACGGGACGGGACGGCACGGGACGACAAGCGAAGACATTTTAACGGTGTTGATTACCAAGACAGATGGTAGGGGGTTTGGTTTTGGAGTTGGATGCATTTGTCCCACTTTGGGGGTGGAATCCTTCTCTCTCTCTCACACACTCTCACCCCCTTCCCCCCTTCATCACCTGTGGCCTGCGCTTCTGGGACCAAATCACTGTGCACTCGTCTGTCTGTATCCGTTTAGCCCCCCTGTCACTCTTTGCCGCTTTCTCTCTCTCTCTCTCTCTCTCGCTCTGACATGGATGGAATCCCTTGTGCACTTCCTGCCCCAGACCCCGGCCACTCCAGCATCGCAATCCCAGCATGCACTCCACTGTCCTTGCTCCTTTCACAGGCGGTTGTCATGGCAATGGCAGGCTGCAGCGGCGGCGGCAGTGTCTGATGATTTTTTTTTTAAACTGGAAGATGGGATTACACTAAGGCGACACTTAGAGATGCAGGCCAAAGACTGGGAGGCAGAGCTTGGAGGAACTGGGCGGAGCTTCCTGGGAGTCCACCCCCCCCCCCAACCCCAAGTCAATCTACAGTATGTATAGCTCCGTCGCTATAGTAACACAGAGCAGAATACAAATCAGCACAGCTAAACAAGTTGATTATTTTTCTTTCCTGTCTGTAACACTGTAAATATCTTAAATTAAATTAGAATATTCCAACTGTCTTCTTGGTGGTAATTTTTTTTTCCACTACCATTCCTAAGCAGGATTATACAGGATAAAAATCTAAAATAAACCCATTAGACAAAACTGCTGCAGTATCAAAGCCTCTTTATTTGAAAATTAGTACAAAGTTTTGCACCTGTTACAAAATAGTAAATAACATTAGTTTCCTCCACCACAGCCTGCGTACCTGGTAGCCAGCAGAGGGGGAGAGGAGCAGACATGGGGATTCACACACTTCAGGTTCAAAAGACATGAAAGAGATCAGATTTTAACTCTTTGCAGCACAGCTGATTTTCTCAGCAGCGTCTAAACAACCTGTCGAGGCAGCCAGGAGAAGATCACATGAACCGCAAAGAGTCACAAACTAGTTTTTTTTTTTTTTCCTGTTCTTGTTGGGAAGCAGACGTAAACACAGTTCCTCTCTCTGGCCTGACTCTCCCCTCTGAAAGGACAAAACGACAGAGAGGCGGCATCCCGGGTCTTTCCTCAGACTCTTGATATAGTAGTGACATCTGGATGAATGATAGAAACTGCACGAAAAGGTATGATTGAAGTTATGATGGATTGCTGTTAGCAGAGCTTTGTCTTCAGGGCAAAAAAAAACAAACAAAAAAAATGATTTGAAGATCGGGGCAGAACTGTATTCATTACATGACAAAGACAGCAGTGTGTGGATATTGATTGTTACATGGATAAAGTCCATAGGTGATGTATTACAACATTCCTAAGAGGCCAAGAATCAATTTGTAATTACCTCCTACACCCTCCCTCCCTCCCTCCCTCCACAAAGGAAATAAGATTCTCATCGACATGAAAGTAGAAAAAAAAAAAATCTACTACAAGCTACACATTTTTCCTGTGTCTAAAGCTTTTTTTCGACTATTGCTTAAAACCCCAAAAAACAAAGTTAATAAATTAGAAGTTACAGCGCCAGGAGGTTTACAGCTCTGGTTTCTGTGGGATGCAGCAGCCGCAAGAGCGTTTCTGACCTTCACAAGTTCAAATTCAAATTTGACAGAGGGTTCAAAGGTTACAGTAAGACATTGTTAAAAAAAAAAAAAAAAAAAAAGAAAATACAGTAACTTTTGACTGCTTGTTATGTGTTGACTGGAAACTCCTGGATGCTGCAGGCGGCTGCGTGTTTCTCGCTGCTGCAGGTGTGTGTGTGCTTGGAATGCAAGGTGGGTCACGGCCGCATTTCCCGCGTTGTGTGTCGGTGTAAAAGTGCCTTAAAGGGTGCGAGCGTGTGCTTCAGAGAGGGGTTAGTAGTGCAGGAATTAGTGTTCAGATACAGGCTTTTGGTCGCTGGTTTTTGTCGGTCGTGCGTCCTGGATCTACATTCGGTGGGTGCAGATGAGCGGTCAGGTGGATTACATACATTCAGGTCTGTTGTTTGCGTTTGTGTGAGTCACGGGCAAATCTCTAGAGCCCCAGTGCTACATTCTGTCAACAGAGCAAAAAGGGGGCAAAGTTGAGGCACTGACTGGAGCAGCGAGCAGAGAGGAGGCTGAACAGTCACAGAGGCTGGTGCACGTCAAAGTCTATCCAGCCACGTTCACGATTTTATCACCACGCAAAATCTGAGAGTAGAATAGGACCGCAAAGCCTAAATTTACTGGTGTTTGGGATGATGGCAAGCGTTGACTTTTCCCACCCCGGTGGAGAACACAAATGCAGCAGAAGTGCATCAGTCACTGTGAAATTTCAGAAAGTGCCGGGGCTTTTTTTTTATTGTGGCATTTCAGTAAAATAATACAGGGATTTTGAGGCTTTTTTTTGCCCAGGAGGTCGGCGAAGGTGCTGATACAGACGTACAGGCTGATCTAATGATGAGCGATCTGCAGTTTCAGCTCTATAAACGCTTCTGAGGCAGAAATCAGCCCATTGTTGGAGATAAAAAAAAAAAAAAAAAAAAAAAAAAAAAGCAAGACTGAAAGTGGCCACTGTTGGAAAGCAGAGAAAACTTGGTGGTTTGAATAGTGACTGTATGAGAGTGACAGGTGCCTCTTCTACAGGTGACTGACTGACTCTAAAGCCCCTTTCACGTCACTTGGTATCGCCTCTACTCATATTTATTTTCTGATTTCATTTCTCATTGATTGACTGCTTGCAGCCAGTTTCCACGTGTGTAAATTTCATTCATTTGAAGAAATTACAACTGTTATTTTGTCTCCCAAAGTATGGAAAAATAACCTCAAAACGTACAATGTGACCTCTTTCTGTCTTTTTACGGAAGAGAGCATCACGGATACAGCCACTGCAACAGCTGGCAATTATGTCACCTTCCTAATTAATGAGCTAAAAAACACAGAAAACTGTCCTCTGGTCAGTTGGGCGCAAGCGGCATGTGGCACACATTTTAACAAAATCTCTCTCTCTCTAATAATAGTAATTTTCTGAATTTTCCTTGTTCTATCTATCTAATTTTGGAGTGTGATCCTCCTGGTTAAACATGGATATCACATTATCTGCACTGGGCTAAATTTCTCCCTGTTTGGTTTCAACTTTTTTTCCTACAATCTGCAGCTGCTTCCACCTCAGCTCACCCGGGGCGTCTGAGCCAGCTCGAGGAGTTTGTACTTGACCAAACTGAAGTGTTTCCTGGTGGAGCGTTTGCCCAGGTCGCCTCCATGCACTCTGAACTGTTTATGTCCACTGATAAGAGCAGGAACAAAACACTGGCACAGTCTGATGTTGTGTTCTGCTGCACCACAGAGAGACAACAACAGCTGGGCAAAGCACTGACACTCTGCCTGAACCTGACTGCGTATGGAAAATGTTATTGCCCAACAGTCAGGGGTGTAAAACCGTAGACAGAGGTTTCAAAATCGACATTTGGGGCAATTCTGCTTCTAACACTGCAAAAACGCAAAATCTTACCAAGATTATTTGTCTTATTTCAAGTAAAAAAATGTCTTATTTCTAGTCAAAATATCTCATTACACTTAAAATAAGACATGATTTTTGAATGAAAATTTGCCAGTGGAAAAAGTGAAAATTCACTTGAAATAAGTGAAAATTAGCTAGAAACAAGAAACAAATTTTGCCAATGAAACAAGCAAATTTTCACTTGTTTCAAGCAAATTTTCACTTGAAACAAGAGACAGTTGTCTAAAAACAAGTTACTTCTGAGGTGATCATGTCTTATTTTAAGTGTAATGAGATATTTTGACTAGTAATAAGACATTTTTGACTTGAAATAAGACAAATAATCTTGGTAAGATTTTGAGTTTTTGCAGTGAAAAAGGCAGTTAGAAACCGTAATAGGTGATTTTACGCTCTGTTTCTTGTCTTTCCGCACATTCTCGCTGACAGCACTGCAAAGTAGAGGACAGGATGTAACATTTTGGTGATTTAAAAAAAAAAAAAAAAAACAAAGAAATGGACCATCATCTCAGGACAGACACACACTCGGCTCCTGTGTGGATCGACATCACAGTAACGGCTGCAAAATACACTGTGGAGTCAGAAGTCGGACTTATTGCAGAACGTTTTGTCAAGAGGGTTCGTGGCCTTAACAGGGAAAGAAAATCATTTCCTCGTCTGATATATTATTCTACAAAATAAAATCTCTGAAGGGCACAGTTTTAAAATAACAATAAGGTGGCCGTTCTGCACGGGATGCCAGAGACGGGCTGTGCTGGCCGATGTCCGCGTTTAAACCCAAAATTCAAGCAGGAGCCCACTTTTGAAATCGGGAGGCAGCAGGAAGGCCGAGCCCCGCATCGTCCAGCCCAAACTCCACAATCAAACACACCTCAGTGTTTCGTTATGTTTTTTTTGTTTCAGTTCAATATTACAAATATTCATGGCATTGCATCATCAATGTCAATCCCCACCCCCACCCCCACCCCCCGCCAACAAATCACCATTTTTACATTTTTGTCGTCTACTCCACATTAGATTCTCATGTAAGAGCCAGGATTAGCCATTCATAAACAAACTGTTATTCAAAAATGTATCACTAATAAATAATAGATTTATACATATAAAAACAGCCCCCTCGGGAGGTTTACTTTTTACAGTAATCATATCCAGCTCTCTCTCACACACACTCACACACACACACACACACACACACAAATTCATTCAAAGCAAATTCACTGATTTTTGTTCTCAGCAGTTTTTTTTTTTTACCAGGAAGAAGGAAAGTCCCTAGACACATTCGCTCTATCCCCAACACACACACACACACACACACACACACACACACACACACACGTATAATATAACTGCTTAGCTTAGCCAAACGGGCCGCAGACGTCTTGAGCTTGCCGTGGCTGCTAAGCGAACCAGGCAGCAAGGAATATTAAAAAAATAAGGAGACGGTTTCTTCTTCCTCTCCGGGTGGGGGGGGGGGGTCATCATGAAGCCCGACCCACATCAGCAGCATAGAGGGCAGAGCCACAACATTTATTTAAAAAAAAAAAAAAGAAGAAAAAAAAAGAAGCACAAGCTGGCAACAGGTTGATATCGTCATCTTTGGGCGTGTACCGTCCAGCCTCGTGACCTTCACAGAAATGTCAGTGCTCCTCGTTTTCTGTCACCAAAGCTTGCACTTTTTTTTATTTAATGAAAACAAAATCTCACTGCTATGGAAAAAGGCCTAACGATCACGTCTTTGTGTGTCACAAACAAACAAATAAAAAAATACAGACTGTCCGACTGTGGAACGGATGGAGACCAAAGAGAAGCTCCAAGTGCATGTTTTCTGTTTTCTGTTTCCTCCTGCTTGTTTTTCCTCCCTGTCGGTGCTCGTGCCGACTTCGGCGGTCACGGTCGGCGGTCTCCCGCCTCAGTCCAGTTTCTCCAGCACCGAGGGCACGTAGACCAGGCTGAGCTCGCTGCCAAAGTCGCAGACGATGGCGGCGTTGTCGAGCACCAGCAGCTGCCGGACGCCCTGGCCGTCGCTGCTCTGGCCCAGGTAGACCGTCTGCAGCAGGTCGCCAAAGTTCAGGTCCCAGAAGGAGACGCAGCCCTGACCGCCCGTCACCAGGAGCGACTCGGAGATCACCCCGAGGCTGGCGCCGCAGCCCACCTCCTGACAGAGGGAGGGGGAGCACAGAGGTTAGATTCACAAGAGAGCAAAATGTAGAAAGAGAAAGAATCTTCTCCAGGGAGTAAAATGGTTGAAACAGGCGGAGTGAAAAATATTCAAATGGCAGAGTTTAATAACAATTTGTTAGAAACATAGACTGTGTGTGTGTGTGTGTGTGTGTGTGTGTGTGTGTGTGTGTGTGTGTGTATGTGCTAAGGGACTCACATCTAAGCAAGAGCACAAGATCCCATCAGATCACACACTGGCCCATAGCTGCCTAAGTCAAAAGCTGTTGTTTCACATTAAGAGCTTTCTGTCTGCAAACCACTAAGAGGCTTTTATTGTGTAAATCTGCATGTGAGTAAAAACAGGTACTTTTAAACAACCAGATATCTGTGGCTGTTCTGTTAGTGGACCGGCAGTCAGTCTGAGTGTCTTTACTGTGACACTCAGGTAGTGTCAACCTTCTGCTCTTGTTTAATCATCACAGCTGTTTTGTATTTAGCCGACATGTTAATGTTTGTAACAAAAGATGCCGATGGACTGAAATCTGAAGTTATTTTTCCAGTTTGCACATGATAGTGAAATACTGGCACTGTAGAGCTCTGTAAGACTGTCTTCCTTTTTTTTCGTCCATATCATCATCATCATCATCAAATTAATACTTTGGGGTTTTTGGCTGCTTGTCAGACTAATGAAGCAATCTGAAGGCAGCACTTTGGGCTCTGCTGACTTCCCATGAGACTTTGGCTCTAATTATTTTTAATTAATAGATTAATCACTAATGAAAATAATCATTAGCTGCAGTCCATCTTTACACACACACACACACACACACACACACATACCTACAGTGTGTGTGCTGTACCTGCTGTATGGAGTAGAGCTTGATGCCGGTGCTGCGGTCCCAGATACAGATGAGGTCATCTAGTCCTGAGCTGATGACACAGGATGTGGTGCAGACCAGCGAGGTGACGTCGCCACGGTGACCGTAGACATGGCTGACCCGACTCCCTGTCAGGACGTCCCACAGGCAGATGGCGCCGTCCTGCCCGCCACTGGCCAGAACCATGGTCTGACAAGGAAACACACACAAGCAGCCGGGGCAGTCAGCACACTAAAATGAAACCCAACATTATTTATGCAGAATCTCCACATCAAAAGATCACATGGGAATCTTTTCAGGTCCATCCAGAGTATATTGATCAAGAAAAAAAAAAAAATCAAACAAATTACATCCAACATTCAGGAGGTGGAGGACACTGACAGGTCTGTATGTGATTGTTAATCCTCCTGTCATAGCAAAGTTAGGCTAAATTTAATTAAGTCAATTAAGACCTTAAACAACACCGCTCAGCCTCTGTCCACAAGGTCAAAGCTTTCATAAACTCTCCAACTTCAGCTTTGACTTGATCCGCTACCAAGTCCCGTTTTGACTATCTAAATCAGGAATTTTGGCATGACATGAACTATTCTGGTCCAGAATGAGGTCTAGATGCAGGAGACAGACGTGTTTTTGAGGCTGGGACCGGCTCCTGGTCACTGACCTGGTCGATGTAGATGGCTGTTATTCCCCCAGAGTGACCCTGCAGGGTGAAGAGGCAACACGAGTCCTCCAGACGGTAAACCTGAAAAACACACAGAACACACAGATAAGATCTGCACAGAGCAGACGGTCCGCTTTTTTTTTATTATTTAAGGTCATCTGAGCAGTTGATTTAATAACTGGTATTTGTTTTTGTTTTTTTTAATTTCTCTGGACTGTAAATTCTGCATAATTCAGTCTTGTAAGTGAGAATAGCAATAAATAAGGTACTTTACTACACTACGGCAGCATTTTAAATTAACAGTAAAACGAGACCATCACTGCTCTGAAAAAGAACTTGCATAAAAAAATGCTGTCAATATTATGTTTCTTAATTCTCATTAAATATTAAGAAAAAAAGTGATAATAAATGACTGTTTCTGTCAACCTTTGTTTACAATATCAGATAAATAACTTCGACATTCTCCCTAGCACTTCTGCCTAAAATTCTGCGCTCACAGGATTGTTGTCAGGCCGCTGTGACCTTTGACCTTTGACTTATCCTTGTTTACTTGTAAAGAATATTATGAAAGAGCTGATATTTATTGTACTTTTGCACTCACAGTGAGTCACTGGGCACAGATCCCTAAAATAATAAACACAAAAGCTGAGCTGTGGTGACGTGTGTGTTACCCTGACGGTGTGGTCCTGGCTGCCCGTCACCACCCTGCCGGCCGCCGCTCGCAGGACCGTGATTGGCTTCTGGTGGGCGCACTGCACCGAGCGGGTGAGCTGGCAGCTGATCACATCCTCGCTGCTGTAGCAGGGGGAGGGGGGCATGCTGCCACGCCCGGGCGCTCCTGGACCAGGACGGGACAGGAGGAGGAGGAGATAAGTGTTTCATCAAACATCAACCAGCATGTGCAAAGTGCTTTCTAGGAAGGCAATGAAGAGAAAAACAAACTGCGAGTGCAGAATATTAGCACCATGAACCAGGACTGACCAGGGGAAGCATCGATTTTACAAGATAAATCTCCTTAAGCCGTAAAGGGAAAGACCTGATGAATGGGATGTAAAATGTTAAAGAGGGATTATAATTCTTCTGATGAATGATAGGCTTAAACATCCAGGCTACACGTGTCTGCTCCAAATCCCTGAATCAGCAAGGCCATAAAGTCTGAACTGTCCTAGGAAAACACTGTGGAGCTACAGAGCAACTTCCCAGGTGCAAATGTTAGCAAAATACAAATAAATCAATACATGCATGACTAAAATTAGGAAAAAAGATTATTCTCCACGATTTAAGATTTGGCATGTGAAGTTAATACAGGATTTTAGCATTCACCCGGTCAGATGAGAGCATGTCGTCTTAATATTTTAAACCTTCCAGTGTCGTTTTGTTTGTGCCTCACCTCTGTACTGCAGCAGGCCCAGAGGTTTGTTGATTTCTACAGTGAAGAAATCTAAAGACCCGTTCAGCCGAGCCGCTACGATTCTGAGGAGGAGAGGAGAGATGGACTCTCACAAAAAAAATACAGCCATTCAAGCCTTATTTTACCAAGACGCTATTCAACTTCAGAAGAAAAAGAGAGCGAGCTTAAGTGTGTGTGGTGTGCCACATTAACAGAAAATGCTCATGTAGCTTATTTTCAAAAACATGACATAGTATCACTCTGTGTGTGTGTTTTTGTGTGTGTGTGTGTGTTATACCTATTGTTGAGGAAGGCCAGAGCTGTGATCCCCGAGACACCGTCTTCGTTGCTGCAGCGTAACGAGCCTTCCACTGCGTCCCAAAGCTGCAAAGACAAAAACATCAGGGCAACCTTTACAATCATTTCACATGTTAAGCTCGGCTGATGCTCTTATCTGAAGTAAAAAGACACGAGTCCACTGTCTCACTAAAGGACACTTGGACAACGGAGGAAGGAAGGAATCAAACCTGAGACCTTACAGACACACAAAACGCTATCTAACCTCTGAGTGAACCTGCTGCCGTTAAACATTTACACGCTTTAACAAGGTAAACTTCCTCTCCCTCGCTGTTTGAAAAGGACTCAGAACAAACTTTTGCCAGCAGCTCGTGAAGACAGATCTCTAACGGCTGATGCATACTGCTCCACGCTGCGCTCGAGGGCTCTAACTCCATCACATCATCACACATCACCATTTTAGCCTCCACAGTTAAGACATCTATAATATTGTGATAGAGGCAATATTGAGACATTTCGTTTAAATACTCTCGTTGGAAGTAGTCAAGATGTTATCATAATGTTATCATAACTAAGAGGATTATCAATTTTAGCTGTAAAAGGGCAACAGTCTTCTTCCATATTGTGCATGTTATTATTTGTGCTTTCGAATCCATGTGCATTATGTAGAAACTGAATGGAATTCAACTGATCATAAAGTATAAAGGAGTTTTGAATAATCCAAACCATATTTTCTATGCTGATCTTAACATTGTTGTTACCACTGTTTCCTTTTGGACAACAAATGATATCAGCAAAATAAAGAATCAAGAATTGCCAAAGAAAATATCACCGTCTCTAACAGTAAACAAATTCATAAAGACTGTAAAAATGAGATCTGCACTCAAATACCTTTGTTTAATATTTAACAAAACCAGTCCAGCTAATCATCATCGTGACCTGATGACGTTTTAAAGTCAAAACTGTCATTTTGAGTTTGTTTAGTGGAAAAACACACAGACATGGAATGTGATTTTTTTCAAGTTATAAAAAGCGGTATCCCATCATGACATCAGCGGCTCATCACAAACCTCCAGCTTCCCGCTGCTCCTGCCAGCAGCGATCAGATTCCCCCTCAGCTCCATGGCCCAGACGGAGCTGTCCCAGTCCGCCGTCGCCTGTGTCCCCGCTGTGGAGGCCCTGTCCTGGGCCGGGAGGGTCGGGGCGTCCCCCAGGCTCCGCCTCCTCTGGAGATGAGCTGCTGAGGGCGGCGAGGAGGAGGCAGCTGAGGAGGGGGAGGGGTAGGTGGAGGGCGACGGGGACTCATGCTCCAGGTAGGCGCGCTCCACCAGGCCGCCGAAGTCGAAACCTCCTCTGGGCGGGGTGGCGAGGTGCGAGGGCGGCTGGCAGGTGAAGTTTGTGTCGATGAGCGGCGTGAGGTCGGGCTGGTCGGTGAACAGCGTGGGGCGGGCGGGCACAGAGCGCCGTCTCAGCAGGTCTCCCTCGTCCTCTGATAGGCCGTCTCCGCTGAACGAATGTTCACGACAGTCTGAGCCTAAGCACTCCGGCTCTGTGGCTCCGCCCACGCTGTCCCAGCCGTCCCGCTGCTCCCAGCAGCCACTGCTGCTGCTCCGTCTCAGCCTGAGAGCGAGAGAATCTCAAAGTTCAGTTCACTGCCATGCACAAATCAAACATCATCTTCTTGATATTTTGTTTAGTGTCTTCATCTGCTTCTTTTGCAGTGAGGTATATATTTTTTTAATCTCATAAGTACAATCTACAGTTTTTGTCCTCTTTTTTTATCATGTAGAAATAGATGAACTCTTGGGCCATGACTACAGTGGTCCCTCGTTAATCGCGGGAGTTACGTTCTGAAAATAACCCGCAATAGGCGAAATCAACGAAGTAGTCAGCTTTATTTTTTACAATTATTATAGATGCTTTAAGGCTGTAAAACCCCTCACTACACACTTTATACACTTTTCTCAGACAGGCATGAACATTTTCTCACTTTTCTCTCTTGTTTAAACACTCTCAAAGTTCAAACCTTTTTAGAAAAATAAGTCCAGTAAAAAAAAAGCATGCAAAATTGCACAAAAAAAAAATCCGCGAAACTGCGAGGCCGCGAAAGGTGAACCGCGTTATAGCGAGGGACAACTGTATACTGTTCATATATATATGTACAAAGCGTTATGCTCTGACAGAGGTGCTTTCATTTCAAAGGAGTTTCTCTTGACACACACACTGACTCACACTGACTGTGATAGTATAAAATGTGGCACAACTCCTCTCTCTGCAGTTTGTGTCATGAAGACACTCTGGCAGTGGATCCAAGTTAAGAACGCATGTCCCAGCTGTGCATCTGAGAACAACAACTTTCACATCAGTGTATCTCAGCTGCTGGATCTTCGTGTGGAACTCAACATAAAGTTTTCAGAAACTAAAAATGCATTAAGGACTGGATGTGATCCTGGTGTAGATCCTGGCCGAGTCTTACCCGTGGTTGGGGATGACCGTCAGGCAGTCTCCGGTTTGAGCGTCCCAAACCCGGATCTGTCCCGCCAGGCAGCAGCTAGCCAGCAGCATCCCGTCACTCGCCAAACACTCGATGTCCTGCAGGAAGAAACGGAGGCAGAGCATAAACCTGCTGCACCCCTGAAACCAAAACCTCACTCCAACTGGAATCACATCCTCCTTTCTCAAAAGACGGATCCAACAATGACTCAGTCTTGTAAAACACAAAACAATCCTCATTCCACAGCTTTTATTTTTAAGTAGTTGTTATCTTACTATCAGTACGTAGCTGGGTCACAAAGAAATTAATTTACCTCTTCCAAGCACACCATGACTTTTGAGTCTTGAACTGAATTGTAATTGTGCCTTAGAATAATACAGGAACATGGAACTTAATTACCTTTTGTGTAACATGCCAGCTGAGCTCCTTGGCAATTATTCATTTAAGATTAGGTGTTAGTTTTTCTCCCAGTGACAAATATTTCAAAACAGAAATAATGATAGATGTTGGAGATTTATTTTATTTTATTTTTTTAAGTACGTCTACATTGATCCTCAGTTCAAAAAATGACCCCCACTTGCAGGTACAAAGATTAAAAAGCATTGATAGTTAAAAACAACCTAAATTCTGACTACATCTGGTCTTCATCAGGGTCCCAGGTTTGTTAAATCAGAAAAAAACACCATCTAGCATATATGTTCTGCTTTGTATTGCACCAATTCTCACCTGTATGCAAAGATTTTTCCTAATCTGAGCAGTTATGTTCTTGTATTTTTTGGTGTGTATACTCTGTGTATGTGTGTGTGTTTTGGTGTCTATGTGCCTGTCTCACCATGCTGTGGCCTCTCAGCAGCAGCGGTGAGATCTCGCTGACAGGTGGTGAGTATCCGTAGTCGTCGCAGGGCAGGTCGCCCCGGCGCCGGCGCCCATGGGCCACGCCGTTCTGCCCGTAGTTTCGCGGGCAAAGAACCCGGTAGAGACAGAAGAGCAGCAGAACCAGCAGGACGCCCGCCGCCAGGCCCAGAGCTGCCACCCTGCAGGGGGGGGGCACCAATGAGGAATTAAAGACCAAGCAAATCCAGGAAAGGAAACTAAGCACATTTTTCTTCTTCTTTTCCAGCCAACATCCTGTTTCATGCTGCCTGTGATGCGTCTACAGCATAAAAAAATACCATCAAGTTGCGTATCAAGTTTCATTTGTGTCACATTGCTCTTATCAGATGCTAAATGCTGCAACTTTCACTCAACACTCACAAAATTATCAGCCACAAACAAGGCCCACAGCCTGTTAAAGCCCACTCAGTGAAACTCACAAAGTCTGCAACAACACTGCAAAAACTCAAAATCTTACCAAGATTATTTGTCTTATTTCAAGTCAAAAATGTATTATTTCTAGTCAAAATATCTCATTACACTTAAAATAAGACATGATCACCTCAGAAGTAACTTGTTTTTAGACAATTGTCTCTTGTTTCAAGTGAAAATTTGCTTGTTTCATTGGCAAAATTTCTTTCTTGTTTCTAGCTAATTTTCACTTATTTCAAGTGAATTTTCACTTTTTCCACTGGCAAATTTTGCCAATGCCAAGTGAATTTTCACTTGAAACAAGAGACAACTGTCTAAAAACAATTTACTTCTGAGGTGATCATGTCTTATTTTAAGTGTAATGAGATATTTTGACTAGAAATAAGACATTTTTGACTTGAAATAAGACAAATAATCTTGGTAAGATTTTGCGTTTTTGCAGTGAAGTTCAGCTCATTTGGCTAAAAGCAGCCCTGGCCAGCCGGTGTAGAGTAAACTGGATATCAACAGGGCGTAAGATTCCAGTTTCTAGCCAGCAAGTCAAAATTAAAAGGAAGAGGACTGTCTTTTAAACAGGTTTGATATCCTCTGCCATGCCAATCAGTTTCCTTAAACATGACAGTAAAGATTCCTGTGGTGAACTGCAAACCTGTGTGAGTGCTTTATGAGTACAGAAAAATAAAATCCTGCTTCTTATAACACGGGGAAGTGAGAGCCTTGAAGTCTCATAAAAGTGTGGCTGAGCTCTGCAGCCGCTCAACCTTGCAAATTCAATCCGTAAGATTCAAATCCTTCAACATATCAGACTGACAACATGGAAAAGGCATGGCACATTCCCGCCTGTCCAAACACCTGCTGTAAATGACACACCCACACGCACACACACACACACACACACACACGCTGTGCTCCAGTGGTGACGGCAGGAACACCAGCCTCTTCCTCTTGAGGTCACCCGTGGTGAGGAATGTGGCATTACGGTGACGGTGAGACCTGCCAGGGTGGTGTGACCCACTCCACCTGAAATACAAGTCTTTAAAACGTCTGTCTGCTGCTTTGAAAAAGAAACTCTCACTCGCTCACACACACCTGCAAGTGTGTAAAGACTATAAGCAGCCCGAGGGAGGTTTTCTAATAACATAAGCCATGAGACGGAGAGCTCTCAGTAAAATCGGTGTAGAGGAGTTCCCTTGCTGCATTTTTTGTATTTTGTTTGTTTGGGTTCACACAGCCCGGTTACAAGGCAAGGCAGCTTTATTTATATGGCAATTTTCATACACTGAGGCAATTCAAAGTATTTTACAGAACAGCAACAATACAGTGAAGTTAAAAGATATGCACAATAAAATTAAAAGAGCACAAGTCTGTCAACAACTCACAGAGGGCTTGTAAACAGAAGTCACATGGACTCTGTTTACCGGACAGAGTTTGGTAACTCATCATCCTGCCAGGTTAGAGATTTTCACAGCAGAAGGTGATTCCAGTCCCTGTAATTTTAATTCACCGCAATTTATCTTCTTTCTCTGGTGTTTGTACCCGTTAAGAGCACGTGCAGAAACAGCTAAGTGTGAGCATTATTCCAGACCGCGGGTTTCCCTCAGTTAATTTTTGCTATGCTCAGCTGCCAAGCCGGAGGAACTGCTGACTACGAGACGTTAACATCCATCTCCTTTTAGCCTCAAAGCCTTGCA
The DNA here is from genome assembly GCF_902150065.1 of Myripristis murdjan. NCBI lineage: Eukaryota > Metazoa > Chordata > Actinopteri > Holocentriformes > Holocentridae > Myripristis > Myripristis murdjan. The sequence goes on along the minus strand of NC_043995.1, from coordinate 29,485,543 downwards.
TTTTGGGGTTGTTTCATGCAGGTGCTGAAGATTGTGTTTTCATTTTTGACAAACTGCACTGCGGTGCTCTTGGAAGTGGACTCTAAGGAGCCGCTCTGAAAATCCTTTGCATGAACATGCATTTAAAAAGGACCATACCAGTGATTTGCATGTTTACAACAATATCTACAAAATGTACAGACTTTCTGCGAATCTTTTCCCAAAGCAAGCAGTCGTACTTTACAATCATGTTATATCATGTTTCCTCCCTTTTCTCCAGCTGTTGGTTTCCATTCATTGCACTACGATATGAAACAAACTTTCAGAGACTTCAAACTTTCTTCACTCCAGCGCTCCATCACCATAATAAAGTCCTCCACAGTAGTTTTCCTAGAAGCTGGAGCACTGTTGTGTTTTGATGACTTGAAATTGGGACAGAGTGAAATGTTCCCTCCGCCAGGGAAAATAGTCCCTGGAAAAACATTTGCTTTACACAGCCAATCAGTTCTGTGGTTTATGAATGTTGTATGAATGTTCAACCAAAACTTGAAATTTGTAAACCGAGGGATTTCGATTTTATGTTGTGAAATCTTTAATCTTCACATGATTTGCAAAATAATTTCTTGCAATGTAAAATGTGGGTAAATTACAAAATCACTGGTGTGGCACTTTAACTTGTGTGTGTCTGGAGGGAATGTGTACATCGATGCTTTACCCATCGAGCACAACACATGGCGGTGCAGCACGTAGCACAGAGAGGCGAACAGAGGTCTGATTCAAAGCCAGGCGGTGGAAATATCACATGCGGAAAGGCTGTTAATGCTCCCAGTGCTGAAGGACATGGGAAAAATGTGGCATAAAGTCATTTCAGTGGATGTGAAATTGTGATTTGCAACAATGTGGAGGATTGGACCGCGTCACTGGGGAGGGAGGAAGCTGACCTTGGCCCCCTTGGGAATCCTGAGTGTGTGCGAGAGAGGAGCGTGTGAGTGTGTGTTCACGTGGACGAATATATCCGCAGCAGAGAATCAAGCCAAGCCATCAACAAAATATTCCTAATATTACAGTTCCAGTTATTACAATTACTACTTGTATTATTTATTTGATACTTTCACTGTAATTCATTTTACAAATATTAGTAGTTTTCTTACCATTACTAATATTACACTTGCTGTTGTGATTTTTTTAATACTGTTACTACTGCCAGTAACACCTGAGATCATCATTATAGTGATTATAATTACCTCTGATAATTACAGCTTCCATAACAGTATTAAATCAATCAATCACATTATCTCTGTTTTTATCATCAGTATTATTATTAGCTACTTCACTCCCACGGTGTGAATGTATTGCTCCATTTGTGTTTTTTTATTGCTCCATGTCTAATTTTAAAAGAGAACCTGTCTAAAACCGGTTGGATGTGCACACATCCCTGCTAGTGTGTGTGTGTGTGTGTGTGTTCACCTTTATCACAATGGCCTTTTGTCTCAGGGTCACATAGCACAGTGCAGCGGCTTCTTCCCTGCTGTGAAGGTCGTGACCCTGACCCACCTCCAGCTGACAGCCTCCCTATCTCCAGGCTGAGATAACGCAGGAAATCTGACCTTCCACTTGGCAGCCGGGCTGACGACACACCGCCTTACACAACGCTGAAGGTCTGACTCGCCAACACTGATATGACTGCCAGTGTGATTAACTGTCATTTTTACTGGATAGGGCTGTAGGTAAACTGAATACTATTGGTGTCACTGCAACATTGTGACTGAAAAGTTTGTCACTTCTTTTCCTCCAGCATAAAGAGAGTCAGTCAGTACAATAAGTAAGTTAATGAAATCTCTATCCCTATATTAAATTTGAATGTGAAAATATCATCACCACATCAAAAGATAAACTCTTTATTTCTGGTGAAAGCATCTGATGAATCTTTCGTAGAAAAGACACTTTGCCCTGAAACCAACGTCATTCCCCCGAAAAGAGGAAACTGTGGTTTTTGGGCAGTTGTATCTGTGACAGTAAAAGGTCAATGCACCAGCTGCAGACCACAAGGTATAAACCGTCTGTCACCGCAACATCTCAGACCAACACAACCAAAAACATGTTTATCATTGTCGCTGCTCATCAGTCGCACCACCACAACTCTGCATTTGGGGTTCCTATGCCTTTCTGGTAATTAAAGCGCATGGCAACCATATGGCTTTGTAAACTCACAAGTTGAATTTTCATGACTTTTTTTCATATATATATTTTTTTTTTGCATGAGGAAAAAAGTACTATTTTATTAGTTTGTAAGATTTAAGTCATAGTTCGGGGTTATAAGGCCACAGAATCCTAAACACTAAAATAATCATAACGTCTCGCAGTACACACTCACAGTCCATCTCCACCCTCCATCCTGCTGAAGGCTGACTCGTGAATGGGGAAGCACAAGACGCCTGTTCACCCCCCCCCCCCCAAAAAAACTTCCTGGAATTCCCAAAACTGCAATTTCATGGATTATATGGTTTTATCTGCATGACCTGCAGTCCTAAGACTCAAAATGTTTTAAGGGTCTAAAGTTGTGTTAGGGTTGAAGTTACAGTTAAAGAACTGTAACTTTAAATTCAATGACTTTTGAGTTGCTTATTTGTGACTTAAAGCACAATTTCAACAGCCAAACTTAGCCAGCATCGACTGGTTTCAACTATTAAATTTCTTTTCCAAATATCTGATTTGAACAGTGCACAGAGAGCCATTTGATTGTTTGAAAAAAAAAAAAAAAAATAGGAGTAAGTAAACAATTTCTCAGATTTCCTGAAAAAAATGGATATGCTTTTTGTTCCCCTCCACAAGACAAATTTTGTTTAAATCCCATGATTTTTCAGATTTCAAATGACTGTCGGGGAAGGTGTTTCCTCTAGGAAAGAAATTCCATCCCTCATTCTGGGATCTGGTTACAAGGACACAAAGTTGAGTAAATGGATAGACCTTGGATGCAGTTCACCTTGGACTCGACTGTACTTCACGGTCCTACTCTAACTGTACCTGAAGGACTTCAACAGGAGTTCAACGTCCACCAAACAACCAGTACAATGACAGGCTGTTTCCCTTTACGTGCTGTCACTCCTGCATGCACTAAGGTCTGTGCATGAGTTTAGTTTTTCATTAGGGCTGCATGACTAATGCAACCACAACCACAATAGCATCCCAGTTTCCTGCACTTTTCAACTGCAGATTTCGAAATCACATTTTATTGTAAAGGGAAGAGTGCTGCAGATTCCTCAACAAGAGCTTCTTGTCCTGTGCATATCATGTTATGTAGAGCGAGCTCTTTATAGATGTGATGCAGCTTGTATTACCACTGCAATTAGGCTCAATTGTAGTATTAACGTCAATAACATCAATATTAAGTAACTCTAGTTTGCATTTTACAGATATATTATGTAATTTTTCAGAGGCTTGTGGTCTTTATAAAATAAAGTGGGAAAACATATGAGTGTGTGTGTTTATCGGTACTGACTTGTAGAGGGTGAGGTCAGTCTGCAGGTCTGCGGAGACCTTGGGGATGGGTGGGGGAGGGTGTCTGGTGTCCTGAGGGTGGCGTGTCTCAATGGCTTCCTGTGGGCTCAGGTGGAGGGTGACAGGAATGACAGGCAGGATGCTGATGTACCTGAAACGAGACAGACAGCAACAGGAATGGTGTTACAAAACCAGATCTGTCTTTCCAAACAGATTTAAAACGGACCAACACTGTGTTTAACATACTGGAGTGCAGCCACCTGTAAAGGATTTGTGGCAAGTGAGTTGTAAAATTTTGAGATGTAAAATTTGGTTTCTGCCTCAACCTGCAAGGCATCAGGGAGACTCCCACTAACTCTGATCCAAAGTCAGAGTGCTATGTTTCACAAGCAGGATTTAGAAATCAGTTGACATGAACCTGTAAGCTGTTAGACACACAGCTCAACATGCAGACTGTTGTACTCCCTAATTATATAAACCAAACCCAAGTCACTAGCTCCAGCCATTTTGCTGTTTTTCACGTCTTTTCTCACTTTGCTGTCAGATTTCAGAATGTAGCTCTGCCCACTTCACCCTTTACTGTATAACACTGACCCTCTCCCCCTCCCTCTTGACCCCCCTCACCCCTTCAGCCTCATTCAAACCATCTCTGTAACTGCACATTAACTGCAGATGAACATATAAAAAATTTCAGATCCGTAAAGCGACTGAAAGATTTGTCACTTCTTTGACAACTGAAGTTTCCTTGAACATCAACAAATTGAGTAGTGAGTACAGTAAGTAAGTTAATGAAATTCCTGGTTGTTAACCTTGCAGCTGAAAGTCACCACATTTTCAAACTGTAGCTCAGAAACAAAATATTCCAAGTAATCCAACAAGAGTTTTTAACAATAAGAGTTGTCTAATCAAATTAAAATGAATGCCTTAAGAAAACAGAAATGAAACATTTGTCATGTTTAACAGGGACTGACGGGCTGTTGTGGAGCTTTCATAGCATTAAGCAGTGCTGTATCTAGCTGCTGTAGGCCAACAACCTGCTTTGACAGATGAGAAAATGTCAAAGTAACTTGTAAAGAAAAAGAAAGAAAACAGTCAAGACAACTTGAGTGAGCTCCACCATGTCACTCAAACTCCTGACCCGCACACTCAGTGGACCTTCTGTGTCAATTTTGTGGAGTTTGTGTGTTAATTTCCTAGGCACTGACCAAAAGGTGGTAAATTTTAGCTTTGGCTGATGAATTTGTCTACCAAGAAGAATTTGAAGACCATATTCCACCTCGAGTTGCCTCCATTTACATGCACGATATAACCCGGTTACTGGCTATATTCCAGCTGAGGCCTTATTCAGGTTAAGCTGTTTACACAAACCTTTGATACCCTGCGATTGAGTCACCCTGTTGCCATAAATAAACCTATTAACTCAGTATTCCTTTCCACCTGAGGTGACCCGTCCACAGGCAGAGCAGCCGGCCTGCTAAAAAAGCATTTGAGAGCGTGTCTGCCGGCTACCCACTTCCAGTTTGACTCAGGTTTCCACTAATATACGACAGATAATCTACCTACTGTTTGCCAACATTGCCAACATTTTTTTTTAAACCACGTTTTAGTATCCATAATTCTGAGTCTAACTTTGCACAGATGGAAAAAAACAAAAAAACAAAAAACAAAGTGAGATTAACAAGGTGTTTTCATGCCACAGAAACCTGTTTACCACCAGATTAATTACAGGCTTCAGACAACTGGAGCATGACCTTACCCAGGATAATCTATCACAGTCTAACGCGTGAAGTGTGAATATGTAAATGTAGCCTGAGAGAGTAGAAAGATTTTGCCCCTGTGGCTGGTGGACATCAAAATAAAGCCTCTTTTTCACGGTCAGGCAGAGCGATTGCATCACGCTGCACTGCACTGCTCTGGACTCTGAATGATTTCAGGCTCTTTTTCCATCTGTTGTTCTGCCCAAGTTAGAACCAGGAAGTACCTAAGAACAACTACGGTGACGACAGCGGTGATGCAACTGGTCCGACATGGAATCCTGTTCATGTGATGCAGCCGCTGTTCGGGTTTCATTCTGCTGGCTGATGAAATGGAAGATCTGGAGCTGTGTGTAGCATTATCAGGTTTATTTACGAACCCTTACCTTCAGCTGCACTTACAGAGAATGTGAGCAACTCTGAGCAAAGGGTGAGCAAACACATTAGTGAGGAGGAGTGGCTGAAACCAATGGACTCACAAAAGTGACGCAAAGGTGAAACCAATCAGTGAGCACATTAGAGCTGCAACTAGTGATTTTTGTCATTACTGATTAATCTGTTGATTATTTTCTCAATTAATTGATTAGTTGTTAGGTCCATAAAGTGTCAGACAATGGTGAAAAATGTTGATCAGTTTCCCACTGCCCAAGGTCAATGTCTTGTTTGTCCCAACCAACAGTCTGCAACCCAAACATATCTAGTTCACTGCAAAAAGTCAAAATCTTACCAAGAGTATTTGTCTTATTTCAAGTAAAAATGTCTTATTTCTAGTCAAAATATCTCATCTCAAGCAAATTTTTACTTGTGACACAAGTGAACAAATAAAAATTTGCTTGTTCCATTGGCAGAATTTGTTTCTTGTTTCAAGCTAATTTTAACTTGTTTCAAGTAAATTTTCACTTGAAACAGGTGAAAATTGTCTAAAGACAAGTAATTTCTGAGATGTTCATGTTATGTCATTTAAGTGTAATGAGACATTTTGACTTGAAATAAGACAAATAATCTTGGTAAGATTTGACTTTTTGCAGTGTTTCTCATAGTTAATCATAAAATATTCACACTTGAGAGGCTGCAATCAAGAGAATTTGGAAATTTTCTTCTTAAAAATGACTCAAAACAATTAATCGATTATCAAAATAGTTGGTGATTAATTTAGTAGTTGGCAACTGATTGATTACTTGCCTAACTGTTGCAGCTCTACGTCATTAAGACATCCCACTAGAGTGACTGCCACTGCACGGAGCATGGTTAGCTAACCGCGTCCAACACAGTGTGTAACCGCTCCATGCCAAACCGTGCCGAGCTGGAATCGCCACTGGAACGGTTACTTTCCCGTTTGGCCTCACCTCCCGTTTGGAAAAGAGGCTTAAGTTCCCTGCCTGGCACCACCCACCTCTTTGCTAACGTGATGTTGTAGTAGCTGAAGAGCGACGGCCAGTGCCTGAAGGACAGCCTCCTCCAGCCCTCCTCGTCCTCCGCCCCCCAGGTGATCTGGGGCACGGCGGGCGGGACCTGAGGACGGGGCCCCGCCCCGGCCGAGCCGTGATGGCCCTGCGATTGGTTCTCGGGCAGGGGGGTGGGCTCGGGGGCAGGGAGGACGCTGAGGGTGCTGGTGGGGTCTCCCGCGTGGAAAACAGGGGCCACTCCGAGGTGAGGGGGCAGGCCACCGCCGCCAGAATCTCCCAGCGGGCTTTGCTCAGACACCTGTGCGGCCAGGTAGGTACGGAGGCCGGCCGGGTCGGTGTAGACCAGGATGCCGATCCAAATCACCGTGCCAACCTGAAAATAAAAAAATGTAATTTCAAAGTACAAACGTTGGGTGAGATTTAAAAACTTCCATCTCCAGCTATTTCTTCCATTTATCTTTGATTTCTTTATATATCTTTATACTGATATCTTGTTATTTGTTTTTACTTGTTATTTGTTTTGTTTTCTGTGTGGTCTTTGTCTTGTCACAGTCTTGACTTTTATTTCAACTTTTTTTACTTAGAGCGGATTTGCAGCACATCTATGCTGCGTTTTTGGAACCACTCTGCTTCCATTCATACAGTCAAACACACACACACACACACACACACACACACACACACACACACACACACACCCAGAGATGATCCAGCACAGTCAGTCTTCTACTGGAAGCCACTGAGCAAATTCAGTGCAGCAATTTAAGGTTAAGTGCACTGCACAAAGGCACATTGACGGCAGTGTTGACATGAGAGGAAATGAGAGGAAAGCAGGTCTTGTTCAGCTCCCACACAGTTTCCCAAACTGTTCATTCATTTTCCCACAAATATGGGTGTATCTCTCTTTTTACAATATGTAATCCATTTATATTCGAGGTACACTATATAAAGTATTTATGTTGGCAACTTTGGTATAGTTAAAACAGAAACACAGTGAATACTTTAAATTACACAAAAGTTGCACTGAGTCACTCTTTCCTCCTCACCATGATGATGCGCTGAGCCAGGCGAGTGCGGGCTAGAAAGTAGACCACCCGCAGCCTTTTAGGGAGCCTCAGATTCCTGAAAGCCGGGGTCTGCAGGGTGATGGTGTGGGGGGAGGGCCGCGGAGGTGGGGGGGCCTCACGGGGACGCAGGGGGCCTGGCTTAGGGGGAGGCAGACCTGCTTCAGCCGGCAGACGCCGGTTCAGGTCAGCCAGCTGGGTCGCAGGGAGAGAGGAACATTTCAATGTTTCTGTTTAGGCTGAGGAGTGTACAGCGTGTGATTCCCTCCAAACACAACAGCAGCTCATGTGAGAGAACAGTTCCTCCTCTCTGCATGTAAACATACACAAAATAAAGTGGCATAGTGCCTAGTTGGAACAAAAAGCTGTAAGCTTTTGTGCTTTGATGGCAAATAGTTGAAAAACTAGTTTAACTAAAGTATAAACACTTGAATATTCAAGCTGTCAATGTCTGACAACTGACACATGAACCATGTAAAAAAGGACTGAAAAAGGCTCAAGCTCCTGACCTTTTGGCATGCCTCTGAGTGAGGAAATCTCTTCACATGAATTCTAGGCTGCTACATTTGGATGTGCAGTACATGTAAATTTTAACAAGCATGAACAATAATGAACGAGCTTTGCAATTTAAAACAAAGAATAATAGAGCATGGATCTGAGCAAATTATGCCACGTCTTGCCTGAATGCTTATCACATGGATGACACTGTTCATTTAAATAAATGCACATGCTTTTCATGTGAAAGCTTAAGTATTCTTCCACTGGAGATTTTGAGTATGTAAATATGTAGGTTTTCCAACCAGCTTATTGTGTATAAGGCTAATGCCCTCTTAGCAAGGCAGTGAGCTAAACACCTCTGAAAGCTCTCAGTATGTATGTGACAGGGGACGGGACCCACAACAGAGGGTTAATACATGTTAGAAAAGACTAATCTGGGAACCTATGCGGTGAGAATATGAGGCCGTGTGACCTTCACCTCACCTCATGTGTGACCTACATCTGTTCATGAGAGAGGGAGAGATTACGTGTGCATGTTTGTGTGATCCCTCACCTCCATGCGGCGGATGTCTATCGATAGTACTGTGGTGAAGAAAAACATCTGCAGGAAGAAGTCAGACACCAGCCCCACCACAGCGAACAGACAGAACTCCTGCAACAGAGACAAGCCAGAACAGATATCTGATCAGTCTACAGCGACGAGGCCTGCGACTTGGGCAGGTTAAAAGTCTTCCTCTCATCGCCTCTGAGCCCTCTTTCCACAGAACATTAGAGCGACTTCTTAGTGACTCCGAGCCAGGCTTGATTTCTGTGTGAGGATGTCAAGCTGTGGAAACGTGAGGTTAAACTAAGCCAGCTTTGACCCAGCTCACAACTTGAATGCAACACAGGGGTGAAGCCAGACCCAACTTAGTATTCATTTTCTGTGTAAAGTCATAGAAATGCAGGTGCAAATAACCACAGTGACCATCCCATACCACAAGAAGCACAGCATCACCTGTGCATTAGGAAAAAGGGCTGCCAGCAGGAAACTCAAGTGGTCAAGTGTCATCAAACCGAAGTCAGGAGGGGGGAAATTAAAGCTAGCTCAATGGAAACTTGGAGTACAAGCAGGTAAAACTATAGAACAGTATTTAGGTTAGTATACTTGGACCTGAGTATCCTGAATCTACCATATGTGTAAGTGGCCTAATTTTGACATAAATCATCGAGGAGATAAAGCTTATTGCTGGAATAAAGAAGCCTGTGGAAACTGATCATGAATAATTCTGTCCCAGCTGTGCAACAACAGTTTTAGCCTTGTCAGCTGAGTACAGACAGACAGACAGACAGACAGACAGGCTTTATTTTTCCAGTCAGGTGCATTGCTGCACACATCACACTGCCCCGAGTCACATTCATACAGTCACACGCACAATCAATAATAACCTTAGACCTCTGAGAATGATGTGGATGAAGATTCAAGGGGATACATTGACATTTCCAGTCTTAGTTTGTTTTTATTCCTCAGTGGGGGTTAATCACACTGTGGTGGGGAAAAGTAGCATTGCCATAAAACCACTACAAGTCCAACTTCTTGTTTTGGGGCTTAACTGAAAAGCCATTGCAGACTTATGTGATGTAAAAAAAAAAAAATTAAAAAATTGTAAATATACGGTAGAATCTTTTTTCCCCCATTCCCATATTTTCTGTTCTGCACATCTTTCTATGAACATGTACGCCCATGTTCATTTCTACTGTTGTTTTTTTGTGCCCCCTTTATATAGGCTGCAAATTCATATTTTCATTTATATATTTTGTTGTGTTTTTTCTGTTGATTCTGAGATCATTCAAATAAAGCTTGATGACAATTCAAGCTTCATCAAATCTAAAAAAAAAAAAAAAAAAAAAAAAAAAAAAAGAGCTACATTTGATGTTCAGTGTTGCATCCAATAAAACACAGCATTTACCTGGATGGCGGGCACAAGAGTGAAGTATCCAATGAGGATGATGCACAGTTCAGTGGCCATGTTCTTCATGATAGACCAGCTCTCATTACTCAGGCCTGGAGAAAAAAAAAAAAAAATAATAAAAAAAGAGGACCAATGAGACAACAAAAACCTCGGTCTCAGCTTAAACTTGCTCACACTCACACACACACACACACACACACTGCAGGGAAATTAACTTAATTAACCAACAGCCATGGTACCAGCCATTTCCATGATTTTGCTAGCCAAATCAATGTTTAAAATACAGATGGTTATCTGAATAGTAGGAGGCTACTGCCAATTTGGATATCAGATTGGCAAAATGTACCAACAACAGTATTAGTAAACCATCTGGTGTCTGGTGTTAATGTCCAACTCGGATACACTCAGACAGGCATGCAAACACACACATACACACACTCGTTACCCTGGGCGATGCGCAGTTTGACCTCGAGGTCGACCGGAGTGGACACCACTGATTTGGTGAGGACCAGGACGTTCTCCAGGCCAATCACCACCACCAGATAGGGGAAAATCTCACTGCAAAGAGGGAGGAACAGTAATTACAAGAGTGAAATGGAAAAATGCAACCAGAGGAGTGTTTTTCTATGTGCATGTTCCTGGGTTAATTTCTGCCTGTGCTTACCAGTGACAACCCTTGACGATTTCTTTTTACGTCACAGGTTTTTAGCTGATGAACACCAGAGTGACTCACACCGAACACGGCGGCGGAATGAGCCTCAATTCCTGCATCATCAACATCACAAATTGGACCGCAAAGCCGATTACCACAAATATTCCTGTTCTCCAAGGATGGTCATGACGAATAATTTCTTGCTGAATTCTGCTAACAAGACATCTAAACACTTTGCAAATGACTACGTGCACCAATTACGCTCAGTTCATGCTTCACAGCCCTCTAGAGCCGCTTCAGCAAGTCTTGGTAATTCATGCTTTGCGAAGACTGCAAGTCTCCAAACACCCACCAGACCTTTTGGTAGAGCCGCAGGCCAAAACCAATACCCAACGCCTTCAAAGAGGAAGATAAATAAGCAGAGTGGGAATATCTGGTTCCTGTTCATTTCTCCTCCACAAAGCACTGATGGAGTGATAAGCTGCTCAACGAAGTGGAAAGAACAAGGATTCTTCATGGAGGAATCACTTTTTTTACTCACGTCTTCTGAAAGGTTCTCAGGACCTGCTTGAGGAGATTTTGCTAATACTTTTCTGTTCCTTCCTCCATATCATTCCCACCTCACTTTTTCTGAATCCTCTCCCCTTTGTGAATGATAACAGGAGCAAGACTTTAAAACCAGTCTTAAAACCCATTTTTACTCATTGGCTTTTAACCCAGCATGAGACGTCACTCTGTTTTATTTGTTCTATTGTTTATATTCCTTTTTACTGTTTTATTGCTTTTACTGTTTTGTTGTTTTATGATCATTTATGCACATTGATTTTAAATTCCAGCATCAGACCTTGCTCTGTTTTAATTTGTTTGATTGTTTTTATTCTTTCTATTGTTTTATTGCGCTGTTTTAATTTGTTTGATTGTTTTTAATTCTTTCTACTTTTCTTTCTGTTTTGCTGTTTTATTTTCATTTTTGTACAGCACTTTGTTTCAGCTGTGGTTGTTTTTAAAATGCTATATAAATAAAGTTGAGTTGAGTTGAGTTGAGGAGGTGTATGTACAACGATTGCAGCCTCCGTCTGTGTTCTTTCAAATTTCAGCTTCACGTGCAACTGGCAAGAAGGGTGTTGATTTAAAACATTCTCATAATCTGATTAAAAAAGACAAAATTACACCTACGATCCAAAAAAAATGACTTTTTTACTGGCCAAAGAGGATGATAAAAAAAAAAAGGCAAAATCACCATCATGCCAGCCATACGCCAAACTGGCCAAGACTTGGCTGGTGTTTGGTGGTACTTTCCTACTTTGATGAAGTGTACACAAAGATTACTTGAGAGCATAGATAAGCCCGTAGAATTTAAGTGTATTACTGGGTCAGGGTCACATAAGAGACCATAAACAGACCCACATGTTACATCAGGCAACACTGCACACACACACACACACACACACACACACACACACACACACACACACACACACCAACTATCACAACCTCTTATCTCACCAGCTCTTTTCTGTGGATTGAGCCATGAGTAAGCGGCATGTGCAGCGTTTATGTGTGTGTGTGTGGTAATGCACTGCACATTCATGACCTTGGAGTGTGTGCGTGTGTGTGTGTGTGTGTGTGTATACGAACACACACATATAAACAAGGCCACGGTGGAGTTATGCGCGGATCTCAGTCAGTGGCTGAATGACGGTGTGCTGTTGTCACGCCATGATGTCGACTTCCTGATAAACCTGAGACGATTGGCCGTGCACAGAGTGTCAACACAGATGTGTCTCCGCCCCCCTGGTAAAGCCCCGCCCCTTGTTTCCTGACACTGTTACACGCTGTAAACATTAACACGAATCCATTTAACATCGATGCAGAGGAAGTGGCAAGTCACTGAGGTAGTGTGTGTGTGTGGGGGGGGGGGGGTTCTGAATGTCTGTGGCTTTTCTTTGAAATAGATAAGAGGTAACGATAAGAGGTCATGATGTAACTTTGACGTACACCTCTCTAAATTCCAGAGGAAGGCAGTGACTGGGAGGTGCAAACCACTGCCAGCCATGAGCAATTTTCCAACTAGAGATCGTTATTCTCCCTTAATAACGACGTTAAACTGATTTCTCGACGCTGTAAACACACCCTTTGGATTCTAAGCCAAGCCTCTATCTCCAGTCACTTCATTAACATGGCCTAAGAATGTATGCATGTACGATATGAGAGACTGGCAAGATTGAAATACACTACTCACAAAAAGTTAGGGATATTTGGCTTTCGGGTGAAATTTCAGGATGAACCTAAAATGCATTATAACCTTTACAGGTGAACTTAATGTGACCTTCTGTAAACTTTTGAATGCACATGTCCAACTGTTCAATCTTTCAGTACTTTTTGCACAAGTTGCTGTTCTCTAACAAGGAGTTTAACGGCAAAATTCACATCAGGTGTTTGATGCTCCAGCTCATCGAGGTCGTATCATTAGGGAACGGCTGCTGGAGACTGGGGTACCTCAGATGGAGTGGCCTGCACTTTCTCCAGACCTGAATCCCATAGAAAACCTATGGGATCAGCTGAGTCGCCGTGTAGAGGCTCGGAGCTCTGTACCCCAGAACCTCAATGTCCTGAGGGCCGCCCTTCAAGAAGAGTGGGATGCCATGCCTCAGCAGACAATAAGTCGACTTGTGAACAGCATGAGACGTCGCTGTCAAGCTGTAATTGATGCTCAAGGGCACATGACAGGTTATTGACACTGACATTTTTTGTTGTGGTATATCCACCACTGTTGTTGGCTTTTGTTTCAAGAAATTGTTTGAGATGAGGAAATCACCAGTGTATGCTTCTACTTAAATGCCCTACTTTCATGATATAATATCACTGTAGCGTGAACATTTTACATTTTCCATAAATTTCACCCAAAAGCCAAATATCCCTAACTTTTTGTGAGTAGTGTATATGGAAAAATGTGTCCGTACCCTCCGTTGAGCGTGGGAGTGAGTCCGAACAGCGTGCACAGCCCCACGGACATGAGCAGAGAGCTGAGCACCGTCACCACCGCAGCCAGAGCCAAACCCCACTTCGACTTCACCATGTCGATCTTACCTGAGGGAGGAAAGGAAGTTTTACTCAGAGCAAGGCAGGACGGAAACTATTTGAAACTGTCACTAACACACATGCCAAGCTAGTCTACATAAGGTAAATATCCTTTTAAGAAGATGCCAAATGCATATCAACTCCTCAGTTTGAGTATGAAAATGCATGGTGCACTGTAATAAGTATGGGAAGGTATATGTGTGCATATATGTGTGTGTGTGTGTGTGTTCAGGACTAATGTTTGTATTGGCAAGCCGCTGGTCTTAGCCGGGTGCATTCTTACAGTGGGTACAATGTTCCCGTGTGAGGATTATCCCTGCACCAGACAGAAACAGCCTTGGCACACAAACACACGCAACACACACAGTGTATGCTTGAGCCTACCTCGTTGGCACACTTTAGAGATTAAGCAGTGCAAAGAAAGAAAGACTAAACGGCTCAGCAAAAGAAAAGAAAGGAAGAAAGGAAAATATACAGTATGAGCTCGGCATGAGAAGTTGTGCCTTGTCCTTTTGCTGCTTCTCTTTGCGGCACTGACATCACAAATGTAATTTTCCCTCCTACAGTTTGATGTCAGAGGTGTGAAACAGACAAACTGACAGACACACAGGGAGACGGACTGACGTGTGGAGAAGTAGATGTAGGCAAACAGGATGATGTATGTGGTGACGAGGGGGATGAGCTCAGCGATGCCGATCTCCTCCTTGAAGTGGACGTGCACCATGTGGTCGTCCCGCAGGCTGCAGTTGGCCGACGGGTGGAGCTGCTTCAGACGGGACCGCAGGCTGCCCAGGAACCTGGACACACAAACACACACAAACACACACAACAGATACGTTAAAGGTGCTTTATGTTGCATTTACTCTAACTGTAAATGAGACCAAGGTGAAGACGACTGGGCAGTAGTGCTGGGCGGTATACCGGTTCATACCGAATACCGGTGTTATTTTTTTTATGATATGAATTTTTCAGATACCCCAATACCGGTGTGTGTGTGTGTGTGTGTGTGTGTGTGTGTGTGTGTGTGTAGCGCACATAACGCTGGGAACAGCAAGCGGAACGTAGCGCCGTGGGACATCGTTGGAGGGGGGACTGTTTTTGCAGTTGCACTCACTGAGCAGTGGGGACTCAGAAAATGAAGCTGAAGAACTTTTCCCAAAAAGAGGAGCTGTGTCGGCTGTTTGGAAGTTCTTCGGCTTCAAAAAAATCCGTCTGGCAAAGGCAGAGAAACTTTCCAGGCTACAGCAGCACACTGACATAGATTGTGTAACAAAGGGAAGAGTTGCCACTCCGCTCTATTTTCACTGGCTAACAGCAGCACACTGGCTTAGCTTGTCTATTCAGAGAAGAGGTATCACTTCGGCTTATTTTTCAATCTATGTTATCGCATGCATACTACTGCTCATTCATTGGTAGCTGAATTGTTAGGTCTATTTGATAAGTAATTCACATTTTTAAAATAATAATAATATAATTTAACATCAGTCTGCATATTAATGAAAGTGGCCTTAAATTTGCATAATAAAAAGGTTGTGTATTTTGACTGCAACTGTCATGCATTCTGATTCCTTCACTTCATTAGAATCATGAGTGCCACCTCTTTGCATCATTTTGTGTTGCCATGTAAACCTGTATTAATACTAGGGTGGACAACTTAATTAATGTCCAGACAACTAGACATTAATGTCCAGTATTCATTCCTCATGACAGTAAAATAGGTCATTCTAAGTTAATTTACTGCAGTAATTCTTCTCTAAATAATTAGAAAATGTGGTTAACACCCAGTCCTGCATGAAAAAAGAAAATACCGTCATATACCGTGAAACCGTTATCATTTTGAAAAATACCGTAATATGCATTTTTGGTCATACCGCCCAGCACCAACTGGCAGCCTGTAAAACTTCTTGCATTGTTAGTGCTAATATGAGAAAAAAATTGAGAGCACATTTCCATTAGCAAAATCACTCTGTCACAAAGATGTTGCAACTTGCTCTGTTCATGATCTCCTCCTATTTTACACCATAAAGCAATCCAACAGATTTGCTATGAAATCAGACCTGTTGGCTCACAATGTAAAATGCACTGTAAAGTTATTTTTATTTATGGTTATTATGACAATGCCTCAAAATCAATATGGCAGTGCTACATGAGGCACCTTGAAGTGAGAACACAGGTCTTATTCTCTGAAATGAATGCACTGTACATCCCAACCAATATTAAGAGAACAATGTGGGATGTAGTAAGAAAATTAAATGATCCAATTATCCTGCATGTGACATGGAGGTTCCTGGAATGATGCCACGCTTGTCAGCACTGTTTCAGAAAGTATTTAATGCCGACCAAACACGAGTTCCAGCGGACTGTCCCCCATGACAGCTCTGTTTGCACAGTGATAAAAGATGGAAGCAAACTGAAAATAACAGGAGAAGGATCATTTCAAAAAACAAGTTAGCAAATTTGTGCAAGAGATTTTTTTAAAAAAAGGTTTAATAGGGGCTATGTTTTAAAGATGAGTAAAAAGAGTTTGCCTTTCTAATGTGCTTAATTAAAAGTGTATCCCAAAACTAACCAGCTTTTTTGGCAGACATTTTCCTGATGTTTGTTATTTGTCAAGCCAGCTGATACTGAAGAAAGCTTTACTGTCCAAAGCCAAATTTTACCAGTGCTTGATTTGTAGATGGTGGTAATTTCTTACACTAACAGTCCCAAATTGGACTGTTTAAGAAAATCTAATCACATATGTGCAATTAAAGCATTTTTGTGTAGCTGAAAACTTGCAGCACCGTTTTGTAAGCAAGTCACCCACAATGTGATTTCTTTCTTCTTTTTTTTTTTTTCTATCACCGTGTGCATTCAGCTCACCTTGTGTCGTAGCTGACCAGCACTACAGTGATGGTGTATGTCACCACCCTCTTCCTGTTGTAGTGACTGACGCCCGTATGCTTGCCAGGGACGCCAAACAGCAGGTCTGAAACACACATACACACAAATATTAAAAATAAATCAAGCTGATAAAGGTCAGCTGATGCGGACCACTCTCATCTAATTTACTAAATTGTTGGTGTGTGCCTTTTGTTGCGACATTGTTGATACACAAATCATGACACCGTGCCTTTCATCTTGCAGTAAATTTTGAAAGGCTGCCATCAGGAACAGATACAGGGAATCAAATTTTAAAAAAAAAACTTCACTTTTAAATCTCTGCAGCGTTCAACACAGGAGCGACAAACAACAACAAAACATCTTTTCAAATGTTCCCACACTTGGGCTGATTGGCCTTACATCAGCTCAGTACCACCTAGAGTATCTGCCCTTTTTTCCACTGTGTTTTTGGCAGCAGAGCTTTTCCCTGACTCCAACTCTACAATCGGCTTTCCACCTCCAAATCACCTTGGCTGTAAAGGGAGGGAGCACGCTGAGCTGGCTTTGGACAGCCGGGGAGGGCAGTTTGGTTCACTGTGCCACTGGGTAAAGTTTTCACACAATCCAAAAAGTTCTCAAGGAATGAAACTTCTTGTTCTTTGTGGAAATGAAAGCTTCTTAGTTTTCTGATACCACTAATCCCCCTCGTCCCTTCCCTCCTTCCAATTTCTCCTCTCTAATGATGGCAGACTCCTGTCTTAATGAGGCAGGTGGAGATTCTAGCCGCAGCAAATTACACAGGGAGTCAAAGACCAAGGGAAAGAAACACAAAACTTTGTAAATTATTGGCTTGGATTCATATGGGACATTTGTTATCCGTCAGACTCAAGGACGTGTGCTAGGAAATCAAGGGCGAAGGCTGTGTTGTTGTGTGAGAGTCTCAAAACTTTTTGAAGCAGCCAGTACAAACTTCACTGGCTGACCATGTCCATTAGCTGATTATGTTTACCTGCATGCCATCAATAAAAATCCAATAAACAACAACTTTTCTAACTCTAGACTAAGAAAATGTACATCAACTTTGCAGAATGATCCTGTCCCGTTATTTTTTGGGAACATAAATAAAACCCAGGTCAAATAATCAAAAGCATGTTTAACTAACATGATTAACTGTCATGTTAGTGATGTGCACCGCGTTTAGTCACAAAGCGCATTGTGATGCTGACTGATTTTTCTGACAGATTCTGTCTGATAGAAAAATGAACAGCTTTTTTATGTGTCCATGCGCTGACTATTCATCTTCTCCATTAAGGCTAGAAGGGGGGTCACTTCATTAAAAAAAAAACAACAATATAGCTCTGATGGTGTTATTGTAATAATGTTGGTGTTTTGACACGGATTTCAACAAATCTGACAGCTCACATGTCAAATGTGTTAAATTATTGTCCAGACTCGTGAATATGTATGATTTATTATGACATATAAATGCAAGAAAATGTAGAGAGAAGAGTTTTTTTTGCCAATTTCTTTTATTACAATGTTTAATTTGCGAAGCGTTTTGAAATTACTGACGGAGGATATATTATTATGTTTGACGATGGTGGAGCAGATTTTGTAAGAATCCACCTCTCTGATAAAGTAAGTGTAGAATCTTAGGATTCAGAAAATGGAGTAGTTAATATTTTGAATTTTGACTTTTTGTGATTATTTGTGCAGCCTTCCAGGTCTCATGCCTCCCTGTACTCCCTCCATCTTTCTACCTCTGTGCGTAAAACGCTGCCTTGCCTACCTCGCAGCGTGGCAGAGGTGTGCAGGCCTTTGGGTTCATGTTTCTGGATGGTCTTGAGGGGGTCGGGATCCGAATCGAAGAGCTCCCGCTGGTTCTGCCAGTAGTTGCCCGGTGAGACGAGCAGGCAGCCATGCTCGGGCAGCACAGACTGCATCCGCCGTAACCCTGGCAACAGGTCTGTTACCTGGAGACACAGCGCCTCCAGACTCCGAACGCCAGTGCTGGAAATAAGACACGAGGAGATCAGAAGGACAGAAGAGGAGCGGAGAGGTGTGGAAACAGGGAGAAGAAAGAAATGATTGTGAAGGAGGAGCAGAAAGGAGACAAGATGAAAAGAGGAAGAAAAAAGAAAGGGACATAAAAGATGAGGGGAAAAAAAAGGGGGAAGGTGTAAGAGAGAGAGGTGAGGACAGTGGTGAAGAGATGAGAGAAAAGAAGAGAAGAGGAGCAGGGGAAGAAGAAGTGAGCAGAGGTGAGAAAAAAAGTAAGGGTGGAGAGAGGAAGGAAAGGACAGACGATGGAAAAAAAAGGGTTACTGGTGTAAGGCTGCAAGCAGGCTTAAGTGTTTGTACTTGATATCGGCAAACCTCACAACCAGCAGTTGAGTGTATTTGTAAAGGAAAATATGTTTTATCTATCAGCAAATACAGACATACAACACCTCAGGACTTTAATCTGTGTGAGTTTCTACATGTTTTGGACAGAAATAATAAGAACTATTTCTGAAATTATCCATAAGGAAGTTCATTTTTGACTATGGTCTGTATTTTTGGCTTCATTTAGAGATGCAGTAAGATTCATAAAGAAGTCACAGGTCCAAACTTGCAAAACCTGTAACCCTTTTTCCTTACATGCAAAGCACATCACTGCGATGGTTTGGAAAAATGTCATTTGCCTGTCTTTGAACTGTTTGCTAAATGTCCTCATGTTTGACAACTGAGAGGTTTATGTACATTATCAAACATCAGAGGTTTACTTACATGATCAAGTCATATTTTCCATAAGAAATGGAAGTTATATCATCCAGATCCATTTTCTCATATTACCATTTACTATATTGTTGCAGTATGCTGTTGCTTATAATACTTCATTTTCATTAACGTGAAATATATACAATATTTCACATTAACTGGGCTAAACTGAACTTTGGCCTCCAATTAGGAAGGAGTAGAGGGGCACTATGCATGAACTGGCCTTTAAAGCCGCGTTCACCATGTTGCCACACCAGTCGACATAGCAGGACATCAGTCAACCACAGCAGCTGAGTGCTTTCTTGTTACCATGATGACTTTGGGAAAACAAGACGATTGACCTTAAATGACTGTTCGATATTTCGTTCATTTCAAAATAGCTTGAACTTTGCATAACTTATTACATGTAAATGAACGGGAAGCCAAGCCGGGAACTGGAGCCAACCAAACCCAAAGTTTGGCAGCGCATGCTCGTCTCACGGACCTCAAAATGGAAAAGGGATAGCTCACACTTATTTTCTACTTAATCTTTACTGGAAAAGGAAGAGAAAAGCAGGTGCAACAACAAATCCTCATGTTCAGCTGAAGCGTTTGAATCTCCAAAATGTCAACTTCTCACAAACTAAGAATAACAACCTTGTTTTAAGTTAGACCACCAGGCCGTCTGAGTTTAGCCACTGGTGTTTCATACACTCCAGATGTTGCAGCACTTTCTCCACTCACCAGACCTGATGCATTTACAACATGAATATCACCAAAATTTTGTTATAAAGTTGATCTTATCTTCACTGACACCATTAAAGGCAGCTGTGAATAAGTTGTGAAAATGCCACTTCAACCAAAGTTGTGTATGCAGCACTTTGTCCACAAGTTTTACCATTGCTCTCATTGCCCTGTCTGCACTGTTTTAAGTGTGTGTGTGTGTGTGTGTGTACCTGTCAGAGTGAACATGGTTGCGGATCTCTTCCAGCAGGCTGAAGACTCGGCCCAGTGGCGACCGAAACACGTCGACCGGCACCAGGCTGCTGTCCCACGGAGACACTGCCGCCTTCACCAACACCTGCTGGATGTAGGCCACTGGAGGACCCCGGTACTAAAACAAACACACACACACACACACACACAGTTATACATACACATGTGACACAAGCCCTGTTCACACTTGTTTTAACATCCTGTTCAGTTAAGCCGATCACAAATGGACAGCAGAGAGATCATCGTTCACACTCGGCGTTATCGTGTGTCTCAAATGCATCTCCAGTGACTTGAGATCAGATTTCTGATAGACCTCTGGCAGACCTTGCTTTTCTTACTTTGATTTCTCTGTATCTTACTCCATCCCCCTCTACTCCCTTCTTCCTCCTTGCCGAACTATAATCCATGCTGTCACTATCTTCCAAGCATTCCCCACTCATACTATTCCCTCGCTGGCCCATCAGTGAAGCAGCTCTGCCCAAGACACCGACATCTCACTGCAAAAACAAACTGCATTCAAATTTGAATTTCACATTAAGAGTCCACTCTACCATACTTTCCTTCCCATGGCGCTGCATCCCATTCACTCTTGTTTTTGGAGCTGTTAATTTGCGATCAGACCACCCAAGTGTCAATCAACACATACATTAACAAAGAGGGATGATAAAAATGTGTCAGGAGGACAAATCAGTTCTATAGCTCGTCTGCAGTATAAATGTCCTCACATTTGTCCTCACATACACCCTATCAGCAGTCACTTCAAGGCAGCTGAACAGCAGCCAGCGACCAGCCAGCCTGGGCTGGTGCATTTGGCTACTATGGTTGGTGTGTTTGTCTCCCCTGCCAGCCACTTTGGCAGGTAACCAGCCACTGTTTGGAGGTTGTTTAATATTCCAAAAATCAGGTCAAACAGCGAAAGTGGCCGGTGAGTGCTGTAAAGTTTCCCGCCCTGCTTCGGACTATTGTTATCTTACATTACAAACCCAACCCGACTGATGTGAGATTAGAATGAAATACCTCCAGGATGACGCTTCTTAAACAGCAGCGAGCTGACAAAGAAAAGGAGCCATCGCCTCGCCTCAGCCTCCTGCTTTCATTATTTATAAGCCTCCATTCTTGCTGTGAACCTTGTGTGTGTGTGTGTGTGTGTGTGTGTGTTCACAGACTTCTTCCTTTGTGAGAACCAGTTTGAGGTTTAGACATTTCTGTCGAAGCGAGGACATTTTACTATCTTCATGTTAGTGTGGGGCTTTTGTGCTCGATATATCTGTTTGAAACCCTTTGATTACATTTGTGTGACCCGCTTTGTTGTTTGTTTTCTTCTCTTATTCATTTAAAGTATTGTTCTTATATCATTATTATCATTATTTTTAAGACTTTGGGTTTGGGGTGAAGATTAGATTTGCATGTATGCTTGAATGTATGAATTTAGAATAAGGATAAAATGGACATAAGAACTATGGTGTGTGTGTGTGTGTGTGTGTGTGTGTGTGTGTGTGTGTGTAACCTGCTCCTACCCAGTCGGGCCGTTCTCCGAGGTCTCCCTGGGGCTCATGGGAAGGGACAGTGTAGTCTCGAACTCCTGTGGTGAACTCCACAGGACCCGTTCCAGGCAAAGGCAGCCTCAATAATGGATAACTGGAAGGAGGAAAAAAAACAGGGTGAGGGCACAAAGAGGAGGGATGAGGCACATGCGTGTAGGAGAGATTAAAATGCTGAAGGAGTGCAGACGTGATTCATTTTAGCATGCCTTAAGGGTGCTGTGCTCTAGTTTACTTGAATTCAGACAAAACTAAGCTAAAATTTGACAGTAATCTTATCATTTGTGTTTGGGTCTTACTTAAAATTTAAAATTCTTTCATGTTTTATGTTGTAAAGTAGATCCGTGTTTTCTTTTTTTCTCTAAACTTTTCCTGCATTTTTTTCTTTGATTATTACCCCATGACTGTAAAAATGTTCCAAATGTTTGAGGAAACTCAAACAGGAAGATGAGGCCTCGCCTGGACCCACTAAACCTTTACCCAGGTTAGGCTGCTATGTAGTGGTGAAAAAATTACTCAATTAATTGGTTGGTCCATCAACAGAAAAAATAATATAATATGATTTTGATAACTGAGTAATCCTTTTACCAAGTAAAAATACCAAACATTTGCTGATTACAGCTACAAGTGATAAAATTTGCTTGTTTTTTTTTTTTTTTTTTCGGTTTCATATCATAAAATTACTTGGGTCTTTTTTGGCTGTGATGGGAATTTAGCATTTTTTTTTTTTTTTTTTTGGAACATTTGATAGATGAAATGAATAACTAATTAATAGACAAAGTAATCAATAGATTATAGTTGCTATAAAAAGAGGAAGACAACTTTTATTTTCACATAAAAGCTGACACATGCATACAGAATACACAGAGGGGGATAGACCGATGTACACATGGAATGGAATGGAATGTCTTTATTGTCATTGCAACAAGCACAACGAAATTGAAAGGCGCAGTCCTCCCTAGTGCCATTTAAAAAGTTATAGAAAAGAAAACTCACAAGAACATTTTAAAAGAAGACACACAAGAAGACACAAGAATAAATAAAATAAATTAGAAAAAAAAAAAAAAAAAAAACATTTGAGGGATGTTTCCACCAGCCACATGCAGGTTTGTGTGTGTGTGTGTGTGCTGTGTGTGTGTGTGCTGTGTGTGTGGTGCGTATGTACTATGTACACTTCTCTGAGAACATGAAACCAGGGCCTCCCATGACTTCTCTTGCCAGATTAAGTATTAACTAGAGAGACCTGTTCCCTGTTTCTCCAGGGAACGGACTGGCTCTTATGAAACAGGTTCCCTCTGGGGACCACACCACTTTTCACAGCCCCGTGTGTGTGTGTGTGTGTGTGTGTGTGTATATGGAGGGGTACGCTGGTTGGGCCCCTGGCTACCAGAATTACCACATTCTTTCCCCCGAACCCCGAATGAGAAACTGGCTTCTGAGTCAGCCAGATTAGACTGATATATAACAGGACAAGCCTCAACAAGATTTACTAATATCCCCCTAATGAAGAGAGAGAGAGAGAGAGAGAGTGTGTGTGTGTGTGTGTGCGCAAGTGTGTGAGTGCTTCTTTTATTTCTGCTTTCTGCTCACATACGCCAACATCACAGGATTAACAAAAACACTGCTAATTCCACACTGGTGCCTTTAAAACTTTAAAACAGCGTCGGGTGGAGAAAACGGTCGGTGCTCAAGCATTACTAAGCCTGACAATGATGTCATCATCAGTTTTTAGGACAAGACTCACCTCAGTAAGAACTGTGTGTTTTGAAAGATAATCAAGATAATAAGATCATAAGCACCTCTTATATTTCTTCAGTGTGCTATTCATACTTATGTACCATTCTAGCACTGTCAATTATTGCTGCAATGACGTATGATGAAACCACAGGCCTGACCCTCTTTTCTGGTTAAAAGAAGGAGTCATGCAAATATTCAGCTGTTAAAAATAGCATAAGACTAAAAATGGCCATGTGTTCAGTGACTAAGCTTTCCTTTTGACAGGAACCAAGGAAAAACATCTGTGTTTACCTTGACTGAGGAAAGTATAAGCAGATTTCCAAGGAGTTTCTTCCAAAAGGAAGAAAGACATCTATACTGAATTAACTGCAAAGTTTCAGTTTTGCATTGCACACAATTTCACAGCATAAAGAGAAACTTTCCAGGGCCAAAACGGAGAGGCATGACTGTCAAGTAAATCACCCTGCTCACTAAATGCTATCACATTATCTGTCTTGGTGAGTCAATTTCCACATGAAATTACTCACCAATATGGCACACAAGACAACAATGACACCTGTGCCTTCTGCTCAGTGCGAAGTGGCAGTGCATTAGTTTGGAGAGTGGTGCCTGTCATTGCACAAATACAGTATTCAACCTGTCAGAGGTGTAGGCAACCAGGAGCCAGCAGGCCGTCGTTCTGCAGAGCATTTATACAGGCTTATCTGTGGAATTGACCAGGGTCTAATGTTGGTGTGAAGATGTCAAGTTATAGAAAAAGGGAGGTTAAACCTGGCTTTGACTCACACCTCACAACCTGAGGAGCCGCACCTGGTCCGGTTTTTGTTCTAAAGTTGGAGAGATGCCCGTGATAACCATGATAACCACTTAGTGCCACCATGACGCATCACATGTATGAAATGTGAGCCTGGAAGGTGGGCTGTCATCGGGAACCTGTGGCAAAATTAAATGCTGAAGGGGACAGATGAAGGACCAAAAAAAAGCTTAATCAATAGCTTAATCAAAACAATTTCAGTTCCTTCATTTCTGGTTGAGGGTGTGCTCATCTCAAATCACCTGATATAGTTTTTCGCTATAATGACAATCTGCCAACTCTCTGGAATTTGGTTGCTTTTCAAAGTCTTGAGAGTAAATCCCTGTTTGCACTAACATGACCTTAGGAAGTCCAGTGATTTATGTATCTGCAGGTGGGACTGGGAGTGTGTCTTGTGTCTTCCAAGTCCTGCAGGTTTGTTTAAACACAGCACAGCCCACAAAGGGAGTTTTGAAAGCCCAGAAATCTCAGTACCTGTCAGAGAAATCACTGAGCCAACAGTATCAATCAACAGCACCAGCAAAGTGCAGGAAATCACTGTCTATACCAGTCTGATCCAGTTTACACATCACCCTTCCTACTCATACTCCACTCCCTTGTCATCTCCACATATTTTACCAAACATGGAAGTACATATAACTGTATACTGTGATATGTTACTCATATATTTCTAATAATTATTTCCATACACCACACCCACTATCTTTGTCTGAGCCAAAGTGTAATCTCCCAACATAAGCCCTGCAAATCAGACCTCACTCTACAGCTCTCAAGATTGCATCACATTGCACTGTATTCTCTATACAATAATAAACTGCTCATGTAATTGCTGAATTTTATATACATCAATATACTGAAATTCATTATATGACAATGCCAATATTTGCCAAAACATATTGTGAGTCAGAAATGTGAAGGATGATATAATCATCTGCATTTTATTCTGCGGTACCCATAACTATTTTACAAGCTTCCCACCCTAACTATATTGCTTACACTTTGTAATGATAAGTTTTTGTAACAGATTAGAGAGATAGTGTCACTGTTAGAAAGATCTGTGGCTCAAACATTAACATATTTCTGCGAAGACAAAAACAAACCACCGCACACTGAAATAACTTTACTGTGAATTTATTGGGAGCGAAGAACGCGTTTCTCCCGTTGCTTCTTCATGTGTGCGGTGGTTCATCCTGCGGCCGACCAGCCCCTGATTGCAAATATTGGCTGTGCACAGAAAGTCCTGTTCACTGTCAAACATATCTCTGCATAGTCATACTCTGATGTCACTGAGCTTTCATTTATTACATGATATTGTGGTTGTTCTGAATTGCAGTCATTGCCATGATGGATATCAAATTGTATCATGAGACATGCATGTTGTTGCGTCTGTAGCTTATTTTCATTTTGTGCTATGGGGCACAAAACAATAAAAAATCTTACCAATTTCTCCTTTGAAATTTACTTGACAGACAGATGGAAACACAGCTTGCCTGTGTTCGTCTTTCTCTCTTGGTCTCTTTTCTCCTCCCTCCCACTGCCCCCCTAACCCGCCTCCCTCCCCTCTTGAAGGTCACTGTACCTCCACAAAGGCCTCTTTTGTGCCGTGCCGGCCCCCCTCCTGACAAGCAGATGGAGTGACAGGACTCCCATTCTCGCGGGGCCACTTTCTCACAGCCCTCTGCTCTGGTCATCCCGTTAATTTCCCCAACCTCAGGCTCTTTTCTTTCATTTTGCCCCCGAGTGGCGGTCATTTGGCCGTTTGGTTTGCACCCCTGCTGTAAGGTGCTGTGAGGACAGCGCGCAGCAGATGCACGTGTGTGTGTGTGTGTGTGTGTGTGTGTGTGTGTGTGTGTTTTGCGGGGGGGTTGTTTTACAATGCCTTTATTACTGAAGGCTGGACCAATCTCTGACCTATGTCCTCTTTTCTGACCAGTGATTTAACAAGAGCGGATGTATGTGTATATGTGTGTGTGTGTATGTGTGTGTGTGTTGTGGAGGCAATGGGGGATTGTTGCGTGTGTGCAGATGGCCAGTTCAGATGAGCTGAGCCTGATACTAGTCCAATCACTTTCCCTTCCATTTACTCTGCTTACACTTATACAACCACAATACTTCTGTCAAGCTTTGATGCAACCCCGAACTTAAAAAGTGCTAGTAAGACAACTGGGAGGAAATAATATTATCTTGCACAGAAATGTAGGAAAATGCACCACACACACAACCCCTGTGTCACACATAGACAACTGCCATGAGCCCCAAGCAAAAGACCTCAGCACTATTAGAACATTGTTTTCTCTCTCTCTCTCTCTCACTCACTGAATCACACACTCACTCAAAGACCTCTAAAACATCATGTATGTGTCACTAAAACTCGACAGTTTGTGCAGTTTCCAGATTTAGTTTATTTAATAAACATAACAGCACTAAAAACATGATCTGATTACTACACTTTTATCTGATTATCAAAGCAATGTCCACGTGTCGCGAGTTGAAGGGGCACAGATGCACTGAGTCATATGTTCTGTGAATTATGATCATAGTGGTTATTATAGTGTTCACTAACACAATTTGAGAGCTACTGATTTCATGAATCATGGTACCTAAAATTGACTTGGCAGGTTTTTAATTTCTGCAAAAGATGGTCAAATACTAACAATACATGGCAAACACTGGACTTTGTATAGTACTGATAATAAAATAGTGTAATAGTAAAGCAACATAGTACATTTCTGTTAGGCAGGGTGACAACTCAGTTGTACACACACACACACACACACGCTCTGATGTGTCACCATTGTGAAACAGCTGAAATTATGCAACCTGGAAATCACTTCTGGCTGCACCTACATGTCCTTCTGGATTGCACCTCCTCTGCTGTTATCTGCAGTATTTTTTTTTTAATTGACTAAAATCAAATTCCCTTCCTGAGGCTTGCATTCGCAGACACACTGGTTTCCATAAGCGCCGACTGCCAGCCAGCCAGCTGATGACTGACTCTCTGTCAGCCAGCTGCTGTTATCAAGCTAATTTTCTGGTTTTAATATGAAGAATTGCTGAATCCCCAATCCGATCAGTGTCACGATGCGAGGAGTCTTAGAGCTGTGACTAAGACAGACCTGTCTGCTCCTGATTGTAGCGATGTACCCACGCAGGAGAAACCAGCTTTGTGGTGACTGTGTCTCATTCAATCTGACACAGCCTCCTTTTATTAAAACAAAGTGAAATTTTTTATCCTATTTTATGTAAAAATCGCTGTCTGACTGGTGTGTGCTGGACAGTAACTTGACACTTCTTATTTGTAAGACATATGTCAAATTGCCCAACGCTAAGTGAAAATCTGTGTAATGCAACTCACAGACACACATGTTGCCCAATTTGTGATTTTTAGTGACTTTAGATGTGACATTTAGAGGACAAAGGGCACGGAGGCCCTGTCAGCAACTGATGGTGAGAGTTATTCATTTATTTATTACTATAAAATAGTACGAAGTTGAAAACGTATGTAAGTATGAATTGCTCAAATGATTATTTGATCAATCAAGTATTAAACTAAAAAAAAAAACAAGTGGTTTTAATTTTGAAAAATCAATATCCTTTTTTTGTTACCTTTTTATCACCTTTTATTCCTAATCTGTTGATTCCAGCTTCACTAAGATCACTAGTAAGACGCTAGGTTTGTCTTACTGTTCTCTGTGCATATCATTATAACATTTTTATGAAATCATTCATTATGAAATCAGTACTCTGTTTTTTGGGGCTGCTGGGCAGACTAAGGAAGCAATTTGAGGATATCACTTCGGGCTCTGTTGACTTCCCATAAGGCTTTGGCTTTATATTTGAAGTTGAGGTTATGGGTGCAGTTGGGAACACCAAGAGTACCACTAAGTACCCCTTTCTCCAAGTAAAAAGTAAAATTAGAGCTCCCCAAACACACAAACATATGTAAACACACACACATGCATGAAAAGACAGGATGCCTACCAGCAAGTGAGGATGCTGGCGGAGGTGAAGAGGATGATGGGTACTGGGTAGGAGGCACACAGCAGCCCGTGGTGGTAGAAGGCCGCTGAAATCTTCTCTCTGAGCCGCTCGCGCAGCGTCATCCTGGGGGGCGGGGTCAGCTGCCGGCCATCGGGGGACACTGGGCGGCCGAGGATGGGGCACCGCGGGGCATCCAGGGATCTGAGCGAGGAAGCCAAAGGGTTAAGGGTTAACAGATTGTCTTAAGACAATTTATGGCTTTATCACAATGTGAGGAGTTGCTTGCAGAACACCCTCTTTGCTAGTCTTGCTTCCGCACATCTCATTTCCACTACTCCTGGCAGCCTAAATGGCCCGAGGACAGTATAAGATAATTAGACACTACCACACCTCCAGATATAGATGAGCTATATAAGACAAATTACCCTAAGCTAATTCATAA
The DNA here is from genome assembly GCF_902150065.1 of Myripristis murdjan. Classification (NCBI taxonomy): domain Eukaryota; kingdom Metazoa; phylum Chordata; class Actinopteri; order Holocentriformes; family Holocentridae; genus Myripristis; species Myripristis murdjan. The sequence goes on along the minus strand of NC_043995.1, from coordinate 29,456,547 downwards.
GATACAAAACAATCTGAATAGATGGGCTGTGCTATCCCTTGCTTAGCATCTAGCTAAGTGCTACCTGGGTTGCTCTTCCTTTTTTAAACTTTGCCTCTTTTGCCTCCAAAAACTATGTTTCCAACCTTAGATCACCACATTTCTGTGTTTATCTGGCAGAGAAGACGCACACGATTAAGGTACAAAGTTGGGCACAACCCAACCTTAAGCACTACTGCCGATCGTGCCAACGGCAAACTGCTTGTTTGGATTTCAGACAAAAAGGACACGAGGGGGCTGGAGATGGAAAAGTCAGTCAGTACACTAATACCTCCATCTGGTGATTCACAGAAGATTTAGCTAATAGTCCAAAACTACTATTACAGCATGGAATGAGGTGCAGCAGACTTTTGGACTTCTTTGTGATCTGTCACCCTTATCAAGCACTGCATATCTAAAAGATGTCACGCCCTTCAAATTCAAGACACATAAAAAGAAATTAAAAAAAAAAAAAAGAAAAGCTGGTTAACGAATTCAACCTAGAGATCTGACATCATATGGGGAACTGAACTGCAACTAGAAATAAATGAAAAGGACCTGATTCATTTTTGGATCTAACAGGGCAGATTCAAAATCCCTTACAGGGGCATTAAATATCACTCTTTACGGGTCTATGGCCCAGATACACAAAAGGTGGTAACGACTTGGTTCTCTGGCTCATTTCTCAATGGTAGACAGGGTATTCACCCAGCCTCTTCCCCTCAGTCTAAAGTGACAAGAAAACGTGTTGAATTGCACCTAAGAAATACCGCCAAGCCAGACTTGTGCCAAAACCAGTGCCAGTCCCAGACTGTGTTTTACTGTTATTAGTTTTATTACTATTAACTAGATTAAACAGTCTTGGAAACGTTCAAAAGTAGCCAAGAAATCTGATGGAGCCCGGTGCCAAACTGACTGCAACACGCCACAAAACAGAGACTGACTGGCAGTACCATTTCTCAAACCACACACCACAGTACATCTTTATTTCTGGTGCCCTGTGAAGAAACATTTCAGGTCCTTCAGAAAACGTGATCTTACTGATTTATGGTGCTACTCGGTAACAACAGGCTGCAACAGTCGCATAATGACCTATGAGGTCGAGAGCCAAGTATTTGCCTAGGATTACTGACTTTTTTGCCACACTGGGGACAGCTTATTCTACAGCTTATTCTTTTGTTTGGGACAACGCCACAGTTGCCTATTCCCACCAATTTATAATGGTTTTGTAAAGCTGTTTAAATATGGCCGATTAAAGTTTCTATCTTATGCAGAAATTGTCAAGTAGACCAAGGCTGGTGCCGAGTGTTCACCACAAGCACAAGGGCAGAAATAGAGCAGAAAGAAAGATTTTTACATTTCTAAATGCTCTTTTTCTTAATTTGAAAAGAAACTGCTGAAGATTTTTTTTTTTTAATTAAGATGTTAAGAAACTCATTCCTATGCCTAGACCCTCCCCTTGACCCTCAGGGTCGGGGGTGTCATGAATTCACCTTGGCCTCCACCACCAATCCTGGTTCTGAGTGTGAAAACTCTGATAACTTCCATCTGAATCTTTTCAAAGTTGCTGTGCTCATTAATGACCAGGAGAAACCGTCCTTGATTTAATGACCCCGTGACATTTTCTCTAGCGCCACCATCAGGTCAAACTTTCAATTTGTTAACGAAATATCTCCAAAGGTTTTTATTCAAATCATTTCAACTTGACTGCACGCCAAGTTTAAATAAAAAGCCTTTCTTGAGACTGACACTGACTAATCGAGAAATCATTCAGAACCCCACCCAAACCCCCCCCACCAGGAAATTCACCTCCCTATGCATTACTGACATAGCACAAAGCACCTGTGTATACACAGAGGTGCTCACAGACCAATCTCAGCATTATCTAGCATCTCACTGGGGCTAATCCTGTGCTCTGTCCAGTCTCAAAGACACAACCACAGCCTCGGCAAACACTGACAAAACACACAGAGTGCATATATTGAGCTGGTGAGTCCCAAGCAGCTAATAATTAGATACATACTGCTGGTGTTGGCACACACTCTGCTGTGGGCAGTGTGTGTTTTTCCTTGAAACCAACTCATACAGGGCTCACATGCTAGACAGCACTCAAACACACAGCTCATTCACCGACCTGAAACGTGCAGACACACACACACACACCCCTCCCCAATAGAAAACATGCGACTCTGGTTGAGCAGTTAGGCAGAAGCAAACAGATGTTAACTGTTCCATCGATCATACCCGGGGAAAAAAAAAAACAAAATACACCCACCCACCGCCTGCCTGATAACAACAGTCTTTGTTACAGGGCAGCGGGTACCTAAACTCCACCTCCATTCAGATGAAAGCCAGAAAATCACAGGGCAGAGCACTGCTGTGACACATGAGCACCAAGGCAGAGGCATGTAGCATTTCCTGCAACACCTGAAGGCAACACTGACTGAACAACATCTTTAATCGCGATCCTTTGGTTTAAAAAAAAAAAAAAAAAAAAAAAAAAAAAAAAAAAAGATTATCCATTTTGATTGTGAGTATGCCTAACTCCACTAGTACTGAAACAATCAGCCAATTAATCACACAACAAATACAAGATTAATGAATTATAAAATCAAGAAATCATTTTACTTATTAACCCGTACAATCAAAGCCTGGGGAAAGGACTATGGATCAGGCTCTGTCCACTCAGTGTGATTTCTGAGCCTTTGAAACTGGAGGGAATGATGCACTTTGACACTGGGATCAAGCATTTTCAATATAAACCTGATTGGCCCACCACAGTGCCACCCCCAGGCCATCATGACCCCAAGCTTCAAGCAGCAAAGTGTCACACACTACACATTACACAAAGAGAAAAAACTAAAACAAATGACACCTGCAGAGACTTGCACCAACCATGATGAATGTCCAATACCAAACATTTGCTTTTTACAGGTTTGCTTGCTCTCTGCTTTTTTTTTTTTTTTTTTTTTTTAAATCATTACAAAATTAATACTTCCAGATTACTGAGGCCGCTGTTTAGACTTAATAAGCAATTTACAGAGCTCATTTAAGCTTTGGTAATATTGTATATTGTTAACTGCAGAATGTGTGGCTTCAGAGAAGTTTTGAAATAGGTTGAAATAGAGAGCGGGTGAAGAGGAGGGCAGAGGAGCTTATTCAGCCCGTCAGAGAAACACAGGATGCCAGCTATTTGAACAGAGTTTGGCTAGCCAGACCTGAGTCCAGCAATATGTGAAAGGTGTCTCTGGATGGGTGAGGCCACCTCACTTGATGTAATAAAAAAAGTCTGCTCCATCCAAGGCAGACTCACAGTCTCACAACTGTTGACCCCTCGGCTAAATCTCAGCTCTTGTCTCTGTGTTTTCTTAGCAGACAGACAGGCTCAGCTCAGCCTGAAACACTCCTCAACTTCTCTGTTTAACTGCCTGCCCTGGCACACACTGTCCGGTTAGTCTAATTGTACAAGCCATTCTCACCTGCACACAGCTCTCCTCCATGACATCAGTGTTACATGATTTGTTTACCCTGCCAAAAACAACTCAGCTCTATCACACAGTCACCACACTGTAGAAGCCTACAAGCCTCACTCTGTTCTGTGGTCATACCTGCCTGATGGAGGCCAGGTTACCTCTCTGGCTCGTAGCCGTTTATGTCCCCTGAAAGCGGCGGTGCTGGGTTTTTTGAGCTTCAGTGGTGCTTCTTGGTTTGCATAGCGCTCCCTTCTCCCTTCGGCAGCAGGCACCGTGTGCGACTGCTCGACTCGTCCCCCCGGGAACAACGGAAACATTCCCCGGGTGGAATTCGCCTCAGGAGTCTCTTGATCTGCCACTATAAATACCCTATACAGTAAACAGAGCAATGACCCAGTGCGCCAGCACAATGGCTATTGGAAAGGTTAAAAGAGAGCTTTGAAGTAAAGCCTCTGCAAACTGTCTTTCTGTAGGAAAGTGGACTCTCAGCCAGGTTCTGGTCCCTTTCACTCTCTCGCGGGGAAAAACCCTCAGTGCCTGCCTCCATCTCTCAGCTGTGTGTCCAGTTCGCTGCGCGCTGTGGGGTTACGTGGGTGTAGCAGTGGGGCCTGATTTGGCAGGGGCTCAGCAGTGTCTCCGTCAGTGAGCTAATCCGGGATTGAACCGATCGGAAACTCAACGAGCAGGGCTCTGGCCCTGTAGCCACCCCCCGCTGCTGCCCTCCTCCTCCTCCTCCTCTGTTCACGGCTTGTAGGCAGCCTACCCTGTGCACGGCGGCATGCCGAGACATTCACTTCTCAAAAGCATGACAGTTTGGGAGACGCTTTTAAACCAAAGCATCGCAGCAAGCCAGAGTGGAAAACTAACATGAGCCAGCCGATAATTTTTTTTTTGCAGAATTTACCAGACACTTTGGCAGTTGACAAGCTATTGTGTGGAAATCCTTTTCCGTCTGACTGGTAAAATTGTGAAATCAGCTGGTGTTGGCTGGGATTTACCAGCTACTATGCTGAGAAATAAATGTAAGATTTCTCCTCAAACCACAACAAAGAGCCACTAAGTCCAGACTAACTGATGTGGCATTAACCTAGAACTTTCCACAAGGGCCCTGTACTTTTGTACATATATGTGCCAGGCATTTAACAGTTTAATAAAGAACATATAGGCCTTTCACGTGAGATGCCTGCAAACTCAGTTGCAAACAATACAGCAGCTCTTGATACGCAGAACAGACTGTTTCACATTGTAAGCACAAATTCAATTAGGGGATCACTGTGGGCCTATGCAGTTTAATTAAGTGGCTTGCAGATTAAGGTAGATTTATAATGCCACATGCCTACCACATTAGCGTAAGAAAAGAGCCACACTGAGCTCATGGAAGAATCGAAATTCCCTGAGACTAGGCTAGTGAACTTGTAGTACAATATTCAGAAATGAGGCACTGAGCATACAGAATGCAAAATAACTGGCTTACCTCTTTTCAACACTTCCTAAAGTCCCCAACATAAATGCATCTCCAAGGCCTAGAGACTCCATGGGCATACTCCAGAACTTCTCATAGCATACAATGCATTTACAATGCCTTATTAAATGCCTCCATTTAAATAATCATGAGAGAAAAGCTGCAACAATGTCCATGAACTCAAGAGTCTTTAGAGGTTTAGACAGCATCCACACTCAGCCTGTAACACAGCTATAAAATTCCTCTCCATAAGTCCGTAATGTGAAAGCATGTTCCTGTGATCAGTGAGGCACATCAGCCTTGTCATGAATGTGGTGGCAAGCTCAGTGTGGAAGAGCAGGCTGCAGGATTATTGCAACACAACCTTTAATAAGACAGCTGACAGAGAGAGGGTAAGCAGCTTGTCAATCAGTAACCATAATCAAGTCACAAATGAAGCATAACAGCTCCAAGATTTGCATCACAACACCAAAAAGAGAGACAAGCGGCTTAATGTTTGCATGGGCTGCACAGAAGTAACGGGAAAGAATAAAAGCAATGAGAGATGAAACAGCAACGACAGAAGAAAACTCAATCTGGGCTTTTTAAAGAATTACATCAAGATGGATTGGCTGATAAGACTACAGCGGAAAATTATTAGATCAGGCCAGGGAGCAGTTCTAAAATATCTTTCTCCAGCACATGCAAGGATAATAACCAACCAGTGCACAACAAAGCTATCACAAGACACTGAACACATGCACACAGCATGGAGGTGATGCAACACTGACACATTACCTGGCAGGAGGAGTAAGCCAGCACAATGGATCCCAAAGTGCGGGGCGTGGAGCCCCAGGGGACCCCAAGTTATTTCACTTGTATTGTTGTTTAACAACAGCCAAATAACAAAACAACCCAGAAGAATAAAGGCCTTGTGCACTTTTACTGAATATCTTTTGAAATAAAAATTGTATAACCAAAATCAATGGAAGACAGAAGGCTCTCTGGAGCAAGGTCTTGCCAAAAAAGGGGGTCCATTGTCTCACATGTAGGCTGTTTTCTACATGACTTGAAAACATGTGAACAAGTACAACACTAGTCTGATTTATCACAGTTTGTGACATTGCACCGGCAGTCACATTTCCAAGCACAAACACACGGAATTTTTACCTGAAGTGAGTGAACACCTTTTCCTTGTGGGCCCCTTCCAGCTGACAAGCCAACACCACTGCTGTCCAAGTGTCGCACACCAAGCTTCATTACATTAAGACGTTTTAATGCCGATCGAAAGTACGGGTAAAGACCAAGTGTTTGGCTAAAATAAACGACATAATAAAACAGCTGTGAGCCCACCGGGATAAAGCTGCGTGGGTGAATGAGTTCATGTCTTGCCCATTTCTAGCAGCGCTCCAAGAAACACTTCACACATTTTACGAGTTTCAGTGCTCTCTCATACATGTATTCGTGACTTAGGCTTAAACTATACCATGTTGTGTAAAGGTATCTCGAATAACTACTTTTTTAAAAGACTTTTTGAAGGATCTACAGTGACACCGGGTGGGATGCTAACGTTATCCAGCTAGCTTAGCTCCGGTAGCTAAACGAACCCAGTGAACTCAGCCCACAAAAACATCACGTACTTCGCAAAAACCTCAAGTTCCCGGCTTCGGTCTAAAAGTGTTGGCACAGCTATGTCAACACCTCCACATTATTCCCGAGTCGGCACTGAAGCTGGTTATCCTCCATGCTTTCCAACATACGGAGTTAAGTTGTGCTGCTCGGCTAGCGGGATAGCTAGCTAACCTGGCTAAATAAGCAGCTAGCTCGGAGAGGATGCGCGCACACTCGCCTGGATAAACGTCTCCTGGTTCACTCTGGAGATGCCAAACAGGTGCAGTCGCCGCTGTTGCCCACCTGGACTGGTTGAGCAGCCGTGGTTTTCTCGGTGAGCTAAAGGCTGAGCTGCATGCCTGACTCGGGCCGGCTCATTGCATCGGCGTTGCTTCACTCCTGGTTGTCAAAACCGTGTTGAACCTCTCCACTTCGACCTCTCACCCCCTCAGCCGGAGAAAACAGCGAAACAGCGACATCTAGTGCCAACGGTATGAAAACACCTGCTGCTATCTGCTTTGTAATTAAACCACCAAAACTTACAGTGATGACTAAAAACAGTATTTCACTCTCTATGATGGTACCAAGTGAAATTAAATTTCTTGTTTATGGGAAAACTTCAGCTGTTGGTATACTACTTCTGTTTAAATTGTTCATATCTCTATTTTTTTTATATTCCTTGTTTATAGTGTTTATATTGCTTACTGCTATATTTCATCTGTGTATACTGCATATTTCTTCTAAATTTGCACATTGACCTACGTCTATGCACATTTTATACACCTATGCACACGTTTTTTTTTTTGCACATTGCTTTTTGCACACTGTTGTACCTAGATCTCTAGTGTGTTGTACTTAGATCTTATTCTTTATTTTTTATTTATTTAATCTGTAATCTGTGGATACTGCTGAAAAACTGCGAATTTCCTTCGGGATGAATAAAGTATCTATCAATCTATCTATCTATCTATCTATCTCTAGGACAGTGGCTCTCACACTTTATTTCAGTAATGTACCCCCTTAGAAGTATTTTTCAGCCAAGTGCGCCCCAACTAGTGCAAAAAACAAACAAACAAACAAAAAAACTATATACTAAAGCAATCCAGCTCCATCAGTGTCTGAAAAAACAACCTGATACTGAGGATACTTTGCTGGCTTTTTCCCCCTTTTTTCCCCTTGTTTTCAGCTGTATCGCTGCTACGTTTCAACCACAAATCCGTTTTCAAATTTTTATCTGGCTCCCTGGTTGTGGTGGACAAACATCTGTCCTTGACGACCACGGTGCAGCAGATTTAAACCGCAAACACACACATTTGACAACTTCGGGAAACCCGGAAGGCAATACTGAATATAAAATGTGGTTTATCAAACTTACACTGAACTTATTACAGTGTAGGCTTATTATTTTAGGAATTATGCATGAGTGATATTCTTTTATATAACCATTTAAAAAAAAAAAATCTCATGTACCCACTGCAGCACTCCTATGTACCCCTAGGGCTAGACATACCCCCATTTGAGAACCACTGGTGCAGTATTAATTATCAGTCAGTTTATTTCCATCTCAATATGTGAAAAACGGCTCCTGTTGTGTTCCACAAGTGTGACAAATGGGACAATTTGCATTAAGAGCAAGCTGCTGACAAGCAAACACTAATAATGCAGGCAACCAAATACTGACAGTAACAGGACATTTTCTGTAGCCCCGTTTTCAGCAGACGGGATCGCAGTGTCCACCAACTGGAGTTGAGTGTTGCTCTCTGGCAGGTAACCAACCATCACCTGTACGTCCGACAGTATTACACGACCATGTCTGTCTTATACAACACTGAAAGCAGCTGGAGTGAACAATCCGTTACGGGCACTGGTGAAACAAGTCAGCGTCCGGCCCCGAGGGTTCAGCTGCGGGCAGAAAGGGCAACCAAGGAAGCTGCTGGCTAGAGGACAGCGCTGGATGTCCCACGGGCGAAGAAGGAGGCGCTTTTATCATGGACCTTGTACTGGAAGAGTTTCTTCTGCATCTGCTGTCCATTGCCGTGCCTGTTCCTCCAACACACTTCCACCTGCAAACCAATACACACACACAAATATATGAATGAGACAGAAAATTATGTGATTATAATTTCAATATCCAGTTAATCGGTTCAAGCATTTATCAAGTAAAAATACTAAACATTTACTCACTACAGCTTCACTAAGATCTATAGCAGGGGTGTCAAACTCGTGCCATGGAGGGCCAAGAGGCTGCAGGTTTTCATTCCATACCAGGTGATTTCACTGATTACTAATCAGTGAAATCACCTGGTGGAGTTGTTGGTTGGAATGAAAACCTGCAGCCTCTTGGCCCTCCATGGCACGAGTTTGACACCCCTGATCTATAGGATGCTATGATTGTTTTACTTTTCTCTATTCATATCATTATAAAATGAATGATATAAATATATTATAAAAATACTTTTGTTTGTTTTGCTTTTTTTGGACAGACTAAAGAAACAATCTGTAGACTTTTGCTTACTTCCCATGAGAATTTGTCTCAATCTAAATAATCAAAATAATAATGCATACAATAATCAACACGAAAAATAAATACAGCCCTAATGTGCATTGGTTTTACTTGCAGAATTTGAGTATCATCATTTGTCCTGCACTGTACCTTTCATTGTTCTTATATCATGTGCATTACCATTTACTGTGTCCCTTTTTACACTCTTGATAAGCCAGTTTGATCAAGACATACACACTTGTATTACCTGGACAATAGGTGTTTGTATGGATAAGTGGAAAATATATGTACTAGGGATCCAAGTCACACACACCTGTCCATGGATGTCCCTGCAGTAGCCGGTGGGCAGACCCTGAACCTGCAGTGTGAGGCTGCACTGGTGCGTCAGGCCCTTCAGCAGCCTCTCTGGGCCTTCCTCATCGCCGTCATCCTCTTCTTCCTCCGCCTCACAGCGCACCAGCATCACCATGCTGCCCTGTAGTCAAGACAAAGTCACGGTTACAACATGAGAGGCACTCAGATTAACCTCTTTTAGCTTGTATAGGTTGGTTTAACACGTCACATATAGATCAGAAAAAGGAGGAACAAAGTTTAAAGGGACTCCACCAATGAGGAGATTCAGTTTGATCAAATTATAGTCAAAAATATCAATAATAATTTTTTATTGCCCACATTACAGGACATACAGCATCTTAGTACTTAATTGTAAATGTGCTACATATACATATCAATGTGTTTTTTGCTGTGTAAAGCTGCACATGTAGAGGGAAACTAAAGCAAGTGAAAGAGTGACCAAAAGAGAGACATGAGCACTGCTGAACAGAATTAGTTTTGAGTTGTAATTTTTAATTTTACAGGGGCCTTGAACTGCAGCAATTTACAATTACACCCAGGACAAGAGAACTCTGCCATCTGAATGATTATTATCTGATGTAATTCTCTAATGTGCTGTAATTTTAACAGGGAAATAAGCAGCTAAAACAGGCCGGTATCTTGACAAATGTGTGTGTGGTGTCAAAAACAAAAGTGTAATTTTCCAGCCTGGGACTCCTGCATCAAAGCCTGCTGCCCCATCAAATAAGCTAAAACATCAGCGTGGCAGACTGAGAAACGTATCAGTATCACTGTATTCTGCAGCTGTACATGTTCATCATTGGTTTTTGACATTTTTGGAACCAAGCAACCAAAAGAGTGACTTATAGTTGCTTCTGGTCACAGTAACAACAACAGGAAAAAAAGGTAGTACTCCTGCTGTTTTTTATTTGGAGCGTGGCTTGTCTGCCACATATTTACCACTGCTGTTTCCTTAGTTGCTTATGTTGCTGTGACTTCCCTGCACCATGTCTACCAGCCTCACTGTGATAGTCCAAATCCAGCTTAGTGATGACCATACCCACGTCAGATTGTCCATAACCCCAAACATCTCAATCTCACATGCACACACAAGGTCACAGAGAGATACTGTCTAATAACATACAAGACATTCTATTTCTTTTTTTGGTATTTTGATGTGAAAGAAGTTGTATACTGCAGCTATAAACAGTTCCAATCCAAATCTGTGTTGACAGAGTTACAGCCAACAGATGAACTCCCACCTGCAGCTGGGAGCAGACGGTGGCTCGGCAGTAGTGGCTGAAGTCCAGCGCGGCTCCAACGCTCACGCCAAGGCTCAGCAGCACACTGAGGTCGTCCACCAGCAGCACCGGGGGTCCCCACTCCTCCACCCCTCCCTCCACGCCCTCCACACCCTCCACACCCCCCGTGTGGCTCACACTGGCCCGGACAAACTCGTACAGACTCCGCAGACCAGCAGAGGGATCCCTGAGGACAGAGGAGCGACAAGAGATGGAGAGAGGGCAACGAGGTGTCAAACGGAGAAATGTGTCTATGATACAGCATATTTAGTGCAGACAAATATCACCAAAACATTTTGATATTGTTACTTTGACAAGTTCATGGGCACCTGTAGATTCTGCTATGATTTCTGAATTCTGCTCTTTTTATTGTAGTGTTAAAAAAGCAGGAGAGAAGAACTGCTTGGATAAATAAAATAAGTAAATGAAGGCTTTCCTTGTAATTGTTATACCTTCAGACAGTCAGTGTCTTTGCTTTCTGAACTAGAAAGCCATATAGATAACATATAAGCATATAGATGTATTTGGGTTATTTATTGTTGTGCAGTTTCATTGCACAGTGACAACACAGAGATGACATGATAATAAACAAAGTGGCAACATGCATAGATAGATAGATAGATCATCTATCTTTGCTTCTTGTCTTACCTGCACATGTCTATCTGATACACAGATATGTGCAGGTAAGACAAGAAGCAAAGTGGTGGCAAAGTGACTTATGAAACTCATCACTAAACAAAAATAACTAAATAAATGAAGAATGACAATCAGACGACAATCAGACACATGTAGGTATGTATCTATCTAGATAGATAGATAGATAGAAAATAAATCAGATTCTCCACCGGTACCTCAGGAAGTCCAGGGCTTGACTTCCTGTGTTTGGTTCCTTTGGAATCAAAACAGACAACGATTCCTTTAGTCCCTCTAGAAATATCAGCTGGCCTTTTTCCTTTGCCTGGACGAGACTCACACCCTAGAACCACCCACACACACACACACACACACACACACACACACACACACACAAAAGAGATTATAATTTCAGATCAATTTCCCAATTTGCACCATGCTCAAGTCAGACAATGCACCATGTACATATCTATGAAAAACACTAAAACCAGGGATAACAGCTGAGTGGGCTAATCAGCATTTGACTGACTGGACTGCATTGTCGATTATTTCGCAACTCAAAAAGTCACTTTTCATTTCATACAACCATTAAATGACACACTCCCATGTTAAGTCAAGTATAAACAATTACAATCACGTGAAGGGTTAGAAAACACATCACTTTTAGGTTCACACTTTAGGTATTTCAGGCAGTGCTCACTCAGAGTGCAACAACAGAGTGAGTTTCAGTTCACAGACCATCAACATTAAAAGCAACCAATTAGGAGGACTGTAAGAGTCAGAGCCACAGTGCCCTGATATATTACTATGATCATGCAAGAAAGAAATGTTGGGTGAAGAAATGAGAACAAAGAAAGGATGCAGCAGGGAGGACAGAGGCATGATTAAAAACAACGGGATATAATTCAGACGCATGACAGACAATTAAATGCAACAATCTTTCACCAACTACAATACAATACACTTAACAGCTTAATAAATATATATATTTTTCATCTGGGCCTCCACAGACATGGTGACAGGAGGTTGTGATAACACCGGGCCTCAAACTGTGGTCTTTAAGTCAAGAAATATTTTATATTTTAATTTCTCACTGCTGTGGCTTTGAGACAGGGTTTGGCTGAGGTATACAAAACTGCAAATACATAAAACCTATTGAAATACATGACACATTAAATGTTGTCTGAGACACAGGCATGAATACAATGTGAGCAGGTTTTCATTTTGCAGTTTTAACCAAAATTGTCCTCCTTTGTTTGTTTGGTTGTGACAGCTAATCAGTGTCATGAAGGTAGTACCCAAAAGCCTAATTTGAATTAAGGGTCCCATAATTGATCAGTAAATGCACGTGCACAGTAAGCAAAGACATGTAACCATGCTCTCAAAGAGAAAAACAACACAACACAACAGTGAACTGGACTCACCAGTCTCTGGCTGACTGCACAGTAGTGGCTGAAGGACTGAACCAGACCCAGAAAACACACCTTGCAGCGGGCTGGAGTGCAAAAAAAAAAAAAAAAAAAAAAGGAGACAGAATGTGTGTTTCAGACCTGGCTGAGCCGTTTCCAGAGACTTTGGCAATGCACATTCAAACACAACAGCTCACCTCGGAGGTAAAACGAGAGGAAGTGGTGAATAAGGAAGGAGCCATCGGTGTGTCTGTCAGAGATCAAGACAAACTCTCCCTGAAACACAGTGATACACGGATTTACATGCATTTACACAGCTTTGGAGGCTGGCACAAGGACAAAGACCTCACATACACTTTCAGAAAAAAAAAAAAAAAATCAGAAACATAACACAGACACCTTCATAAGTGCATCTAATTTGCAAGACATGTCCAATGCAAAACAGCAAGCTAGCGGTCACCTGTTTGAAGTTGTCGGGAGTGATGTTCAGGATACTGTTGAGCTCTGTAAACATAGCTAACCTTACTAACTACAACACCGACTACTGCATATAAACTAAGGTCCGAACAAGACCAGGCACACGGGACTAACTTTCAGTCTTGGCTTCTTCTCAGACTCTTTAAATTTCAGTGATTAGTAAAGTCTTTAGAGCTTCATAGCTTGTTTGATTTGCTGCTACGCTAACGTCAGCTAGCATGCTAGCACAAGAGGATAGAAAAAATGAAGACGTCTCACTCTGTAGCTATTTCCGGATATCCGAAACGTCACAGCAACGACTCTGTTCAGTCAGAAATTTCATCGACATTATCCACGTTTTATTTGGAAAAAGTATCTAAATATAATATAAAACGGAATAGTAAAAAACATTCAGATAAAACATGTCTTTTAAGTGTGTTTTTTCTTGACGAGGACAGTGCTTCAGGTTTGTAGCGGATTGGTCGCTATGGTAACGCGTACGCTTATGCCTTTTTCCTACTATATGAGCTGTTTTACTAATAAACGATCTTTGTTACCACATGGAGACTACTTCGTTGTTGGTATTTCCCTCCTTGTTGACTCCCGCACACCGCCACCTGCTGGTAAAACAATGCTAGTGGGTGAACATGACTGAAAGATGATTCCCACAATTCTAGAGATGATGGGAAAATTTAAATATCATTAGTGCAGGTTTAATAACAGTTAAATAATCATTAGTTGACATTCTTTTTTCAAGAATAGTTAAATGCATCATTGTAGATATGAGAGCCACTACCTCAGAAGCTACCCCCTTTGCTAATCATCAGAAATTTGATGTTATGATGTGTTTTTGATGCTGTTGTGATGGATTGTTAGTTGCTTATTTGTCTGAGAGTTCTGTTAGTGGCCTCTCACACACCAGGTATTGCAAGCTTGCTGCAGACCTGAAGATTAACGCTAACGAGAAGCAACACCGGTCTCCCTCAAACATCGTCCAGATCAACAGTGATTTTCTGCACATGGTCTTCAAGTGTTTCTACAGAGAAAAGATGAATGATGCTTTGCCAAGCCGTGCCAAGAAAGTCGGAGTTAGTGGAAAGGAAAGTTCACTTAAACTTGTGATTTATTTCAAGAAAACAATAAGGACTTGGTGGTGGAAGGGAGCAGCTGCATCGGCCTGAGAGAAATGTCATTTAATCTGCCAGTCAGACGTGCTTTTCCATATTATAAGGAGTTCTGTACATGACTAACTATTAAAAAGTTCCACTAACATTTAAAGCTTCATTCTGGTTTCTATTGCAGAGCTGGGAGCTACAATGACACCTCAATCCACATCTCATATGTTGCAAAAAATAAAAATAAAAAATGCACTGAAAGACTAAATGAATGAATAAAATGTGAAAATGTAATAAAATGTCATTGCAGGTTTTACAGAGGTTTTACGTAGCTGTGGTCAGGGAGGAACCTCCATCATATTTGCAATGGACAGCACTGCTTAGCCCATATAAAAGCCAATAAGCTGCCCGATATATTGGACTGGTAAGATCCAGCAGATGTGCTTTCAAGGACCAGAAACTTTGCCGCCAATGGTTTCGATCCATAAATCTGTGTTTTAGGGGCCCTGCAGGCTCCCTCAGTACCACTCTGCTTAAAACACCTCGCACAGATCAATGAGAGCTGCACACGGAGAAACGTTTGAGCCATTTAGATAAAGTTAAATCAATCAACTGTGTGATGGAATAGAGATTTAACTTAACAGGCGATGGCTTCTGCCCAGAACAAGTCCACTGCTCCACTCTATTTTAATAATTTACAACATGAGAGACACATGTAAGGAGAATTATTGTTTAACAGAAGGAGCCTCTGTAAGTCACCTGACTTTTCTGATATAAGGACACAAACTAGAGAGTGGCTTCAGGATGGTTTATCGGTCTCTGGATTTCTCTACATATATCTTTGGGTGCAATAAAGTCTTTCAACTGGTACATGAAATTATTGTTTTGCCTGTTATGGAAATAACTCTCACATAACAGTAGAAATGATATGTTTATGGGTTTGACAACAGAGGATGATTTCAATCCGTCCACCTCTGGGTTTTGGGCCCGTCACGCTACTCTGCTTCAATTATATGAACATGAAGGATGATGGATTAATATGGGATTAGGTTTTAGGTGTTTATGAGGAAGTAATCAATTAGCTAATCAAACAACTTCATCTATCAGTGTTACAAACTGCAAAAAAAATTCCATCTTAACAATATTTAGTCTCATATTAAGTGTTAACATCTTGTTTTTCTTCAAATGAGGTAAAAAACAAACAAACAGTGCAGTTTCACTTGTCTGAGGAATTTTTTTTGAGAACATCTGTTGAAATAAGGCAGAATAAAGGAGCTCAGCCCACTAGGGTCAAGAAATTGACTACTAATGATACTGATATCAGAATGAGGATCAGGAGGAAACAGATAAAAAACCTTGCAGCTGATCATTTGTCCAATCAGCAGGTGGCAGTGTGCAGCTCAGTATCTGCTCAGCGCCAAAGGCAGAAAAACAGCAAATGCCATGAGTTTGGCATTAGGCATCTTAAATCTGCAACTGATTCCATGTTTGACATTGCATTGCTAATGTACTGTGTTGTCTTGAAGGCCCCTTGACAGACCGGACCGTCGCTGAACTGGAAGCAGCTGCATGTAACTGAGCTCTGATTGTCCTGCGGGGAACGGCAAGAAAGCTGACACATTTCCATGCAGGGATTCATAAAGTATGATGTTATTGCTATAATGCATGTGTATCATAGTGTTGTTTTGCACCGCTGAGTCAACGCTGAGCTGGTTTACTTGAATAGCACAGAGTGGGCCAGTGTGCTGAAACTGTGTCGCGTGAAAAGACAAATATAGAATATAGAATAATCCGATGCACAGTCACTGCCCTGCCATGTGGCAAACTGCCCGTCCACTCAGATACACTGGCAGCTGCTGGCACAAATGTGTAAATGTGTAAATAAACTTGAGTGTTGGTGCCAGTGTGCCCGCTGCCCAGGCTGTCAGTGCACAGCAGCAGGATGGCTGACTGGTCTAAGAGACTGTGTGGTGACCGAAAGGCTGCAGGTTTGATTCCTGTTGAACTGCTGCTGATCAAGAACCGAGGCTAACCTACTGTTGGATTTGCAATAAAACAAATTTTCAACATGTTATATAATGCACTTTATTATAATAGACATACTTAATAAATATCTCAAGATTTCAAAAAATCTAATCAAATCCGGTTATTTTTATTCCTGGAAAAATTACATATTTTAGTGGTTTCTTCATGGCATACCAGTACACATACATACATTTTTGACTAATAAAGCCCTCATAGATTATTGAAACCCTGCACCCACCCCAACTTTTATGCAACTCCTGCAGTTTAGCAACTTTCAAAGTGGCATCACGACACAGTGGAGCATTTCTGGATGTTCACCTGCAAAAATCCTCTCCCTTTTCTGAGACGCCATGATTGCATCAGTCGTGTTTCTTTTGAAGAAACCAGAATTTCTAAAAAGGACAAGACAGGTGCCGGTGTTCCTCTGCCGTGTGATGAGGAGCAGCAACCAGTTCGTCTGAGTCACCGTCCATGTTTGCTCTGGTTCGACCGGCACTGTTATGGAAGTAAAACCGGCATTGAAATGCAGTTTCCTGTGACTTTTAGTCTGTCAGATTACCAGCCTCAGCTAAACTCCTATAATGTAAATATATACAGATTCCCATAAACCACTTCAGGGCAGTGAGAGGTGACAGCAGGGGTCAGGGTGTGTGAGGCATGACAGTCCTTGACCTCGACCTTTGATCTTTGGCGATCACGGGGACGGGTAGTGAGCGGGTACTGATGGGGCTGCAGACAGAGCAGGGGGGTGAGGGCGGGTACAGGTCGTCCTCCCAGCGCAGGATTCGGCCCCTGGCTTTGGACCGGCCATTGGCACGTTTGGCTGGACGCCCGTTGGGGACAGGACGTTTGGATTTGGCCGCCGGGTAGAGAAAGACGTCGTAGTGGGGCTTGTCCGGGTTGGTGTTCTTGGCAAGACGGAGCTCCAAGTCGATGGTCACCTCGCGCTGAAGGAAAACACAGGTTAGACACACACAGGCGAGGAGATGTACATAACTCAGACATGTAGACACACAAAGAACAGTTTGTTGGCCAGCTAACTAAACAGATAGATATTAGATTGATAGATGAATGGACTAATTCCTGTCACAATTTTCTGCTGCACAGGAAGTGACACCGAGAAGGCGGTCCATCCAGTTTGTCCTTCTTAGTGCTCTTTTCCTCTCTTCCTGCTATTTCTGCTATTGCTTGTCTCCTACCACAAGGTTGCTTGGAGGATTAGAAGAAAGTAAATGAAGGAGAGGACACGGGGTTTATTGCATATTGCATCATATCATAAAATCTGCACTTGCAGAAAGGCTCAATAGATGGTGCACGATCTGAGAATGCCAAAGCTACCATCCTTGGAGCGCCCTCTAGTGGATACCAGCTGTAAATTTCTAGCTCCGTCTGCTGTGACCCCCAACATCGCAGCTCCAGTTACAGCGAGCATGTGTCATAGCCCCACAGCTCCCACTGGGGTCAGAGACTCAGTGTGTCAGCTTTCTCTGAACAGCCTTAAAGAAGGAAAGGAAACAGAATCAGGACGGTTATGCCCTCATATCGTCATCAAAGTTTTGCCCGTTAGAGCTTCCTAGAAGGAGACTGTTAAAACTAAAACTATAAACTGTTTCATATCACATCAGGCAGCTCAAAAGATGGCAATGTAATGATCTGGGTTATACAGAAAGAAGAAGGTATTTTAAGGGGATGTATCCAAAGAACTGGGGATTTAAAGTGAGCAGCGATGGGTAGCGACCATGGCTGAAGAGACAAAAGAAAAGAGCGCCACCTATACAAACTCAAACTCCATCAACTGAAAATCCAAGCCCAGCCCACACTGTTTGATTGACAGGTGATCTCTGAGAAGTGCGGAGCAGAAACACCACAGATCTCATGGATTTGATGACCACTTTATTTAACCATCATCATCATCATCATCATCATCATCATACTGAAGGCTCTAACTGCTCTTAACAGTTGGGTAATGGACATCCACAGTTTTTCCAAAGTTGCTGCCCTGCCCTGCACACCAAATCAGTCACTCATTCACTTGGTGCAGAAACAGAGGGAGGGTGAGTGGGTATTGTGCCCGAGACTGGTAATGTATGGCTACATTTCCATCAGAAAAGAAGCCAAACAGGACTCTTATGATCGGCAGCATTCCTCAGAGCCTCATTAGTAAAGCAGACGGTGCCAGAATCATTATTTAGACTTAATCCCAGCCCCCCTTCTCTCTTTTTGCTTTTGGTTTCAATCCCTCCTTTCCTCAGATGGCTTTGTAAGGCACACTGTGTGTTTGTGTGTGTGTGTGTGTGTGTGCATAGATGTATCACTCTATGTGTAGACATGCATGCATGTGACTCCAAATTATGCACATGCGCTTGTGTTTGCACGTGCACGCGTGCGTTCACCACCGCGTGTGTTTGCGAGCGCATCCGACCACCAGTTTTGTTTTTTTTTTTGTTTGCACATACATACACATTCACTCCCATGTGTGTGTGCATGCCTAGATCATGCGTTACAGTGTGTGTGCCTGTGCCAGCCAATCACGATGGCCCCCTCAGAATCCTAACACCATCATTCCACCACAACCTCAGCCAATCAGGAGCCGCGGATGATTCCAAAGTCCCAGCAGGCTCTGCTCAGAGGCAGAGAGAGAGAGAGAGAGAGAGAGAGAGAGAGGGAGAAAATCTTGACACACCCTGGCCATGCTCTCTCTCTCTCTCTTTCCCATTTCTTTTCCTCCAGTGCCTTTACACCCTCGGCAGCCTCCACACACCCTTTACTCACACTATCCTCCAAATCCAGTGCAGTTTTTTTCTCCTTAAAACCCAGCTTCAAATCGAGTTGGGCTGCAGAATTATGGTGAAAAACTATATTATTCCTGACTGTTTTTGCTAGATACTCGTTATGATTCATCACAATTATCAACCCTGAGGATTTGAAGAGGCAAATCATGTCACTGCACTTCACAGCATGATCACATATAGCGGACATCATGAATGAACTGAAACGTCTCAGCACCGCCCCTGTCAATAATCTATTCATATAAACACTGCCGCTAAAATCTCTCTCTTTATGATTAATGGTGCGGCACTTTAAGTGAGTCAAAGGTGATCAGGAGGTAGAGTGGTGTGTTTGTGTGTGTGTGTGTGCTGTGAGACAACTGTAAGTGACAGCTGGGCAGCTGTGTGGGAGAGGGGATTAGGGTCGGCTGAAGAGATCGGAGGGTGTAAGGGGCGACCCGATGTGCAGTCGGCGGTGTAGTTAATGCTCTCACATTCTGTGGTTTATTACTAGATGACAGTAATGCTGCATAGGGTTCGCCTAATCTGCTCCATCCATCCTCCAGCACTCGCTGTGTGTGTGTGTGTGTGTGTGTGTGTGTGTGTGTGTGTGTGTGGGAGAGAGAGAGAGAGAATGTGTAGAGTGTGTATGTGTGTGAACGCACAGGAATCGGGGGGTCACCGAGTTTGGATCTCTTCTGCTTGGACCTCAGCATCAGCATGGGTTTCCATGGCGACGACACCCGCGCTGTCTGAAGGTGCATGAAAAAGCCGCCAGCAACAGATGAAGAGGGAGGGAGGGAGGGAGAGAGATGGAGAGAGAGAGAGAGAGGAGATGGAGAAAGTGACAGACAAAAAAAATGGGAAAAGAAGGGGAGAGAAAAAGATATGGGGATGAAGAGAAAGGAAGAAAGAGAGGAAGTGTGACATAAATATGCAGAGAGAGAAAGAAAGGATGGGGGGGTGGATGTGGTGAAAATGTCTGAAAGTGGCAATTGGAAGGATCCAGAGGAATGACCGCCCCACACACACATCTAAATGCTCACAGACAAAAATATGAATACACACACGCAGATATACGCGCACACACACACACACACACACACACACACACACACACACACACACACACACACACACACACAGACACACACACACACACACACACAGGTCCCTGGAGTGGGGCTTGTTTCTGGTTCAGCTCTCCTGTGTATTCCGCAGATTAAACAGACAGATTGAAAGCCGCAGTTTGTCCTCACACTTTGAGTTAACATCCACATCCACTCATCCACTGCATCTCGTATTCATGTCGGCCAGTTTCTGTTCTGGAGGTGTTAAAGGACAAGGCCTCCCACCTCCTCTTTCAGCTTTGATTTTTCTCATTTCCCATCTCGACACCTCTCCCTCGCCTGGTGATTTTGGGGTCACAGGAAAACTTTGTGGATTATTTTGTGGCTCAGACCTTTGACCTCCTTCCTGCTCAGTGACATTTGACATGACATGCAGGATTTTGACAAATTCAGTCTCAGCAGCACAGAGCTATTTTACATTAGTAAATGATAGTATTTCACACTGAACCAGCATTGGAGAGATATTATTTCACAAAATAGTGCAGTAATCACCTGTGGGCGGTTATGGATTTTGTCTCAACTTTCATTTTGGTGCCGTATTTATACAGGATTTCAGCGCCGGCTCAGGCTGTCCATCAACATCTAAAACTCGGCTGGGCTGCTGACAGACACATTGCTTATATACTGTTGCACTTCCTGTAAGTCACTCTGAATAAAAACATCAGCTGAAACGCTGAAAGATGCTGACACTTTTAAATTGGTGCCTGTTAGTACCTCAAAAACTCAACTTTTCATCTAAATAAATTCTCAGCTTTGTTATTCCCCATCCCCAGCTGATAAAACACGACCGATTCAGATTCAATAGATTCAGCCTAAGACAATTCACAGGAGCTTCTCAAGAGCTTTTGAATTTTCGAAGGTCACTCTTTCCTGGGAAAATAAGAAAAAAAATCCTCCAGCGCACAGGGAGGGACGCATTTTTACGTTTCTGGCTTGTTCACAGTCAATAGACGAGGACGAACAAGAGAAGCACCTAAAGAAACTCAAACTTCATCAACAGAAAAGCTGGGAAAAAAGTGGTGACAGCGCATAAACACGACAGTAATGAGCACATAGCGTAGCACCGAATTAATTATCTTGCGGATCGCCAGAAGCAGCTTTATCCTGCAAAATGATCACTGTGCATTTTTGACATTTTGCATTTTTTTTTTTTTTTTACCTGGATTTCATCTGTCACAGGTTAATAAAATCTGCTCTAAATATAAAGAACACACATAAACCTTCAGTACAAGTTGGTCCCCTCGCCCTGCCTCTCTCTCTCTCTCTCTCTCTCTCTCTCTCTCTCCCTCTCTGCTGGTAATGTAATGCCCACTTGTTGCCATGGCGTCCGCTGGTACTTCTGGCTCAGCTCATCTCAATTCTAAACCATTGGTGTGTGTGTGTGTTTGTGTGTGTGTGTGTGTATGTGTGTGGGTGCGGGGTTCATTTGCCGTTGCATCTGCCAGCTTTCACTGTGTATGTGTGTGTGTGTGTATGTGTGTGTGTGAGAGAGAGAGAGAGAGGCCGATAATCACTGTTGCTGCGGCTCGCCTACTGCTGAGTCCCATTCTGGAAAAAAAACAAGCCTTTTCTTTACCTTTGGCGGGTTGAAATGTTCCCCTGCCCCCTGTTTTTTTTTACAGAAGAAAGAGACCCAGACCACCCCCATCCGCCCCCACCCATCCACACCCCTCCACCCTGGGAAGGATCCCCCACAATGCTGCAGTTTTAACCAGTTGCTTTTCCTCAGTGAGGTTAAAGAAGGAACGGGACAAAAGGGCCGAGGCCTCACTGAGACTCGCTGAGACTCATTCAGAGCTGTTATGTGGGAGATCAGATGGCTGTGTGTGTGTGTGTGTGTGTATGTGTGTGTGTGTGTGTGTGAGAGAGCGAGCATGTGAACTTGACAGATGCATTGTGCACCTATGGACTGTTTATGCTGTAATGTATTAATGTGTGTATGCGAGTGTGTTTGTGTGTGAGAGAGCCATTGTGGAGGTTTGGCATCCTGAATGGGATAACATTTCTATAGAAGGCTGCCAAACACTTCAAAGGAGTGCTTCATTTCCCAAACACTATATGTCTGGTTTGGAAAAAAAAAAAAGGAAATACAAAACTCCCACTTTTATTAATTACTGACATTTTGGGCTTTTTTTATCCTACATGTCTAAGGAGAATCTGACGCTTATTATTTGATTTCTGTAAAACATAAAGCATCCGATCTTGAAAAGTTCAAATATTTTGCTCTAGCAAGGACCGACTTGAGCAATTTGCTGCATAATAATATTAAACTACGCCATAACAAACATTCATTTCTTTTTCATTTTTGCTCTCCATCATTTTATAGGCAGCATTTTTTTTCAATTGGTGAAAATTTCATTTTCTCTTCCTATTCTGGCACAGAGCTGTGTCTATGTGTGTGTTTATGTATGTGTGTGTGTGTGTGTGTAGTTCTGTGTGTGTGTATGAATGTGTTTACAAGTGTAAGTGTGCTGTTAAATGTATTAACGTACATTTGTTTGTGTGTATTTCTGTGGGTGTGCATGCACAGTATATGTATACCATTTTTTGTAGGTGCGTATGCGTGTTCACGTGTGTTTGCAAGCATATATGTAAATGTGTGGGTTTGTTTGCCTTTGTGCATGTGCATTAGTACGTGTGTGTGTGTGTGTGTGTGTGTGTGTGTGTGTCCAGCTGGAAACAGGGAGGCTTCTCTGGAGGCAGGAATCATGCAGCAGCAGCAGCCTGGATTCTGATGAGCGGTGTGTGGTGTGAAGATTATTCAACAGTGTCTGCAGACTCTCCTGATGCCGTTCAAACTGGGAAAATTCACACATAAACCTCAAAACTGTCTGAGTGTCTCACATTTTCTGCCGAGCTCTTTTTTCTTTTTTATCATAAATCTACTGTCAGTGTGCTGTGGCTCTGACCTTCGCCCTGCAGGCTGTTAGCTGATTATGACGTTGCAGGAATTTAAATAAATTCTGCTCTGGATAAAAATATCCGCCACATGGCTAAAATGTAAATGTAACTGTTACATGAAAATGACTTTCCGAGAGGCAGTTTACACAAATGTGACCTATTTTTAGCTCTTGGTGCATATAAAATACCATGTGATTGTTGTTGGGTAAAAACCTTGTATCTCCACCATGTTGGTTTCTGTCAGAGAAGAGAAAACCTGCCTCGCTCTCATCTTGACAGCCATGTGTTTTTCAGTTTACCCCACCAGTTTTGAAAAGGTTTCATAATCCCAGGGGTTGCACAACTTTTACAACCCACAGTGGAGCTACAGTGCAAACAAATCTCTATCTTGATGAAGTCATTAGCAATATATTCAATCTTGAGGGTGCACCATGCAAAACTGAGGTGTGATCACAGTTAAGGCCATGGTCATGACACAGTTTTTGTTAGTTGACTCCAAAGGGTCCTCATTTCCCCCGACCCCTGGCAGTTTTACATAACACATTTAAAATCTCGTTTTCCTTAAAACAAGGTGAAAGTCTGCCACTGGGATGAGATAATCCTGTTTTTACAATACATTTTACTTGTTTCAGGAATGTTTCTGGCAACAAGTATAAATATATTAAATATTTAAACATTAAAACAAGGCAGATTAAAAGTGATCAGCCCACTTGGATCAAGAAAATTACATTTGATCCAGGAAATGTATTTAAACAAATGAAGCTGCATTATAAACAAATGGGATCTTTTTTTACTTGTGTAAGAAAAATATCATTTTAGGGCTGAATATCACACTGTGACATAAGATGTAAATTGTCTGCAGTGCATTTAATCTTTTAAGTAAAAACACAAAATGAGTAACAAGGTTTTCACCCATCAGTGACTTCAGATTTTCTTTTTTTTTGAGTCGCTGCGGACAAGAGCATCAGCTGATTGCCTAAACTTCAGTGCAAATAAACAAGAATTCATCATTTCAATTGATGGAACATAGGTCATGATCACAGTCATTGATACAGGGCCTTTTATAAACCATTTTTATGTTTTAACCTATGTTTATCATCTTGGAATTGGCAGAACAAGCCACTGTAGATGAAATGTAATGGTAAAGCTACATCTGTTTACTGATGATATGGTTTTCTATATGTAAGAAAGAGCATCATTTTTTTCTTGCACTAACAACCAACTGCTAATTTTGATTTTGTAAGAGATGAAATATGATAATAACAATAACTTAGACATAGAATTTAGCTGGATATAGTCTGTCTATGTGGGGAAAATATATTTATAATTACTGGTATAATGTTGCTGGTGTGGTAATGACAATTAAATGCCATGTAGCTACTCTGTAAAAATTATTAGTTTTCAGAAGTTGTCCGAGTCTGACACTTTGTATTGACGTGTGTGTGTGTGTGTGTGTGTGTGTGTGTGTGTGTGTGTGTGTGTGTGTGTGTGTGTAAGCAGGGGAGCACATGTACTACAAGGATGTCAGAAGCCGTGTTCAAAGCCATGCAGACAGCGTCGGGGTGCAGGAGAGAAGAAGGAGCGACGAGCAGGAAAACACAGGATCCACAGACGTCATGTTAAAAAGGTTTATTTCAACAACTGTCTAAATCTCTTTTTTTTCTCTGTTCGAAGTCCCAAAAAAGTACAAAATAAAACAAGTACATCAAAGGATTAGAAATCACATCAATGAAAACCAAGACACATTGTGTAGCTTCTTTTAAATCAATCCAAGCAAATTTTTTTTCCGATATTTATACATACTCACTGGATTAGTCAGACAAACATCAAAACCTCTCAGTAGCTTTATCTTCTTTTTTTTTTACAATGATGTTTAACTTCATTTTTTTTAAACTTCTGTATGATTTTTACAAAATACACCAATGCAGGCAGGGGAGGGTGTGTGTGTGCGTGTGTGTGTGTATAGGTAAATGTGTATATGTTCAAGTAGGTTATCTTTTATTTACTGTATGCGTATGCTGCCTATGTTCATATACATGTCAGTGTGTGTGTGTGTGTATTTGTGTGTGTGTGTGTGTGCAGGTAAGGGAGATCAGGAAAAGTAGAGTGACAGCAACAAGGGGGGCGGGGCTGCGAGGCAGGGGTGTGAGTGGATGTAAGGGGGTTGCTAGGCGACGGCGGGACGGGGGCGGGGTTTACTCTCAGCTGGGGCGGTGGTGGCGGTGACAGTGATGTTGGTGGTGTAAGTTTTTTTTTTTTTCCTTTTCTTTTTTTTGCAGCGACCTGGGCCGCTTGGTGGCAGTGTTGCCGTTTCGGAGACGGTTGTAGACTGGACTGGTTGGCTGGTTTTCTGGCTGGCAGGCTGGTCGGTTGTTGGTTGGTTGGTTGGTTGGTTGTTGGTTGACCGGTTAGGTGCACTCAGACAGCTGGGAGGGGTTTCAGGCTCCCATCGCCGGCACGCCTCGTCGTTTCGGTGTCGTTGTGTTGGGTTGTTTGCTGTTTTGTTGTCGTGTTGTTTTGTTTTACATCATGTTGTTCTGCAGTGAGTTTACCTCCGAGGAGTTCTCCTCGCCCAGGACCTTGTGGTTCTCGTGTTTGGGGGTCAGGGAGTTGTGGATGTTGAGGGAGTCGTCCTCCTTGGGCGGAGCCTTCACCGGGTCCTCCAGCTTGTTCTGGGAATTAGGATCATCCTACCCGGGGGGAAGGGGTAGGGGGGAGGCAGGGGGATAGACAGCACAATTAGGACCCCCCCCACAGAAAACCCTGGTGTGTTCAGTATCAGGTTCGACCCGGTCGGTTGGAGGGAAACTGCTTTAGAGCAGCGGTTCTCAACTGGATGAGCCACATTTGTCTTTGGTAATTAAAGTTACCCAGTAGCACTTGGTTTGGTCCCAATTTTGGACCTCCTAAGCATGTTGAATGCATTTCATACCACAAAAAAATTCTTATTTTGGAATATTTTGCTGCACTGTAATACACAATGCACTTATCTACCGCTAAAAACACAATCAAATAAGAAAGTGCAATAAATTAGGCTTTAACCCAAAGAAATAACGCCAGAACGTGTTTGTTCTACAGCAATAATACAATAATAGGCCTGATATTAACGATGGAACAATAAAACTCGTGTTTTGTGCCATGATGTAGAGTAAGCTAGCTCAGGAAGCCAGTCTGATTAAAACCACTGGACCGGAAATAAAGTTTTGTTTTTTTTTTTCCTTTTTTTCTATTTATTTTCTATTTATTTTCTGTTTCTATTTATTTATTTATTTATTTACTAGAGAAATGGACTCAGGGGCCCTTGGTCAACTCAGAGGCAACCTGTGGCCCTCTTTTTTGAACCATGACCCACCCGTTGAGAACCACTGTTTTAGAGACACTTAAATTCTCTTGTAGTCTCTGAGGCAATTTCCAACCAACACACCAGGTGTGTATTTCTTTGAAGACCTACATCGTCTTTGCTTAGTTCTCTAACAAAGAGAGATGAACTGACTCACTAACGCTTTTAGGAACCCCTCCCTTTGATCTGGTTACCTACAGAAGATTTTTTTTGTTCCACTTTCATGCCTCTAGTACCACCAGTATGTCCTAAACTACACCAGAAAACACTGATTTCTAAAGACCAGATTGTAGTTACTGTTAGCAGAAACAATTTCAATAGCAGCCATTGTTCCTCAGTGCTGCCTGACTCTCATCATGCTCGGCTGGCATGTTGTGTTTGGTTGAGGAGACGCCGAGGTGAGCTGCATGAGCGACACCAAGCAACCCAGGGAGCACATGCATATCCACATGCAAGAACCCCAAACCCCCCCCCCCCTTTAACCATACAATACACCCCTTATAATCGCTCATGCAGCCCCTCCTTCACGTCCTTACTCCCATTCATTGTCCCGCTTGAACAAAAAGAAAAGAGAAAAAAAAAAAAATGAAACAATAACGGCCACAAACACAGGGACCATCATGGCCGATCAGCGGGTACCACCGTCATACATACCCAAGCAGTCGCCGGGGGAAAAAACAATGTGTTTTAAGAGGCAACTGTAGTTTCACTTCAATTCATCTGAACATAATTAAGGTCAGGGGGAAAACATTGATTGCGGAAGCCATTTCGGCTCTTGTTTTCCAGCCTGTTTTCCCCATTAATATTGCATGGCATCATTGACCCTGCTGCGCCGAGGCATCCCGGGGCGACCGTCTGCGCCTCTTTGTCCACAGCCGACTGGCACGCTCGCTAATGCACGTGCACACACACACACACACACACACACATGCAGGCAGGCAAGCAAACGCACACGCAAACCCTCGCACTCACACACAAGCATGGCACACAAGGACACACAAATTCTCTCTCTCTCTCTCACACACACACACACAGGTTGGCAAGATCAGTGGTCATCACACACATTGTTATTCATACACGTGCGCACACACACACACACTTGCGCTCACTCACTCACACACCAAATTCCAGACCCTGAGGGCAGTGCCATTTACAAACACACCCAATTGAATGTTTGCTTTTATTCAATGGCACTTTTAAAAGGGAAGAGGGGTGAGAGCATTTACCCATTGGCTGTTGGCCTAGATAGTAACTTCAGGCAGAACGTGCGGATACGTCACTTCCATGGTTACGGGATAGGGGCCCTCTGTCCTCCCGTCAGCGTGAAACTGGAAAATGTTGTGTTTTTGTTTGTTGGTTTAGCGGTTTTGTATTGTTGTGCATGGGGGAGAAGGAGGTGGGAGGCACAGAGTCACGGGGACTTTAGAGTGAGAGTGTCGCTTTGGGGGGAGAAGAGGGGGGGTACAGAGATAAACGGGGTTTTGATGATGATGATGATGGAGGCACATGGACACGTCCTAACGAGCTGTACTTACAGTGTACTTGTTTTAAGGCTCGCCCAATGGCATTTTAACATCAGTAAATCCATATCACATTCATTTTGAGACATTCATATAATCGCCGTAAGCAAATCGCAGTGCAAAAACTTTATGTCTTCCTGGAAATTTAAATTTTAAAATGGGAGAATTGAACAAACCCATGCTTTTTGAGAAGACGTGACCAGCTCGGCTCTCGTGAAAGCCTAACCTGAAAATGGTGCAGCAGCCAGGCGCATTGAGTCTTTATTTATGTGCTGACATGGGGCATCCACAGCGGAGTTTTAAAATTTTTTTTAGACCAATCAAGCGACCTGTTGCGATTTAACCTCTTGACTAAATTGAACAATAAAAATGACTGAATAGCCAAAAAACACCTTCGCAACAAAAAAACGGGCTGCTAATTATCTTGATCGTATGTTTACAGTAATTATAGCCAGATATGACATTTTTTTTTTTTTTTTTTTTTTTTTTTTACAATGATATAATTAAAAACATGACAGATTGCACCTTTAAGTGCTTCAGTGTCCTTTTTATTTTTCTCTGGTTGAATTAAAAGTTAAGAGTTCTGGCTGCTGGGCTGGGAGTTTGTGTTTGTCTTCCTTCTAACCTAATGTATTTTACATTACATGTGTTTTACTGTGCACCTGTATGTGTGTGTGTGTGTGTGTGTGTGTGTGAGTGTATTTAATGTATGTCTGCCCACATGTGTCAAGGGACTCCATGCCTACACGTGTGCGTGGGTGTGTTTACTGTACATGTGAGTGCTTGTGTTGTGTGTTAAAAGATATTTCTGGTTAGTTTCAACCTGGATGTTATGCTCCAAGTTTCTTTTTCTTTCTTTCTTTTCTTTTTTTTTTTTTTTTCAAAACATGACATTCCTCCAGTTTGCCATGAGAGCGGTGCTCCAACACCTACAGGACTGACATAATCTCTGACTGCCAAACCCAAAAAAAAAAACAAAAACAAAAAAAAAAAACAGACTTTCAGTGAGAAAGCTTTAACATTTGCTATTCTAAACACTAGCTGATGCCTGGTAACTCTTTCCCTCTCGCTCACAGGAAGTCACTTGCTTTTTTCTGTTTATTTTAATAAACAGAAGAAGAAGAACTGGCTAATTAGCATGAGCAGTGATAAGCACCACGGCTGGGCAGACAAAGAGATGAGCACAAATCTACGGAAACTCAAACTCAGTCAAACAGAAAATCCGAGGCATCACAGTCCCGCCCACTCTGTTTGATTGACAGGTGATCTCTGGAAACCGGTAGTGCAGAGACACCGCAGCAACGAGCGCTTCGGAGGAAAAATGACTTTTTTAAAATGAGGATTTTGTGGATTACCACTTTAACCTCCCATTGATCTCTATCCTAAATAAATGTGACTGGTGAGATCTCCGGGGGATCAGACCTCCCACCTGAACTCTGCTGGTCCCAGTCTGTCCTCCTCTCGGCGTTTAGACGACCATCTAGACCTATTCAAATTAAATGGGTGATCTGCTGCTGAGGTCTGAATGGATTGTGCTGTGCGCCTGCAGCTTTTGGAGTTAAGCCCTGCGTTCCAAATCGCATACTTATACTTTTTACTTTTAGTATGTACTGCAGCTGCCCTTACAAAGTATGTAGTTTAGTATGTATTGGGACATACTAATTCTTTTTTTCCCTACTAAATAGTATGGTAGTATGGGTATTGGAACGCAGGGTCGGTCAGTTCTGTTTTGATTAGTCAGTCCTGTGAGCTGATTCACTTCCCGGACGTGAAATCCTCTCAGAAATCACAGCCGGCTCCGCCCGCTCGATTCATTTTCTGTGTTGACTTTATTCAGCATCGACGCAAACGATTCTGCATTAACGTTTTCGGCAGAGCGGCCGGTCTGCTGATTTACTGCGGAAAGATGACTGAGGGCAAAGCGGATTCAATCTGCAGCACTGAATAAGCACAAAGCGTTATATTAGCAGTGGAGAACATGAGTGGTTTTTATATTATTGTTTAAAAGTGATTAGTGTGTGTGTGTGTGTGTGTGTGTGTGTGTGTGTGTGTGTGTTGCTATGCAGGCTGTGCATATGTGAACATCTATATACACCTGCAGCCTTTTTTACCTACCTTTT
This sequence comes from Myripristis murdjan, assembly GCF_902150065.1. Taxonomy (NCBI): domain Eukaryota; kingdom Metazoa; phylum Chordata; class Actinopteri; order Holocentriformes; family Holocentridae; genus Myripristis; species Myripristis murdjan. The sequence goes on along the minus strand of NC_043995.1, from coordinate 29,426,450 downwards.
TTTTTGTTTTTACATAATGTGGCTGTTCTTTTGTGTGCGTGTGTGTGTGTGTGTGTGTGTGTGTGCGCCACATGAGGATTTTCATTTCTATCCTTGAGAGCTTGCCTGCTCACTTTAACTGTATGTGTGGGTGGCTGCATGCCAGTGTATGAGTGTGCATGCCTTTGTGTGTGAGTGTGTGTGTGTGTGTGTGTGTGTACATGCACGTGTTTATGTGCGTGCACAGAGATGGGGCTGTGTGGTGCCTGCATGCCAGCTTGTATGTGTGTGTGTGTGTGTGTGTGTGTGTGTGTATGTGTGTGTGTGTGTGTGTGTGTGTGTGTGTGTGTATGTGTGTGTGTCTGGTTCTATTTCTCTGGTTTCTTCCTCTACAGCAGCATTTTTCCTCTTCCATTAAAAGCCTCAGTGTACGTGTGTGTATCTGAGTGTGTAGAAGGGGTGATGGGAAGCGTGTGCGCGTGTGTGTGTGTGTGTGTGTGTGTGTGTGTGTGTGCGAGGGAGGCTGCCTCCTCTGTCTGGATGGTCAAGGTCTCCTCAAGGTCAGTGTTAACCTGCCACAGGACCAATATCACTTTTCTTTCTCCATGATTTTTTCTTGGCTTTTCACCGCCAGCACTGCCTCTTTAATGTGAGTTAAAGGGTCAGTTCAACCATTTATGATGATTTTATTTCTGCACTGGCCTCTGCGTCTCTCCATTGTGGTGATGAGCTATATTAGCACACACTGAAAAGCCACAAACCAGACGCCCTTTTTATAACGCTTGTCATAAAGTCATGAAGGGCTCGTGCCTTCCATGCCCCAACCTCTAGGCCTCACGCCACCTTAAAATAGCAGAGAGATCAATTTATGTGAACTGAGTTATATAAAGCGCTATGTGGTGATTCATGTTTTTTTGTTTTTGTTTAATTTTGAATTCAGTGCAGCAGCAGTGTTTTTTTTTGTTTTTTTTTGTTGCAACAGTTCAGGGTCAGCTCATCCTGCCCAATGTTAAATCGTGAACTGGGATCAGCACTGGTGGTTTCGTGAATTAAAAGTCAGGTAAACCATGACCTCCAGAGGGTGATCACTATGAGACAAAAACACTGATATAAAGGGAAAAAAAAATCATGTATGCATTCAAAAGTCAATCATTTATGCACATCTTTGATACTTGTTAATATGTGTGTATATATAGACTATAGACTTTCCAAACCTTTTAAAGGCTGACACAAATCATAATGAGATCAATTCATCATAAAATTCATTATAAACATCATAGTAGTATGGTGTTTCCTTCATTATTGTCACCAGATGGAATTTAAAATTTACCCTCATTTTTATTTAGTCCCTAAACACTGGATTTATATTATGAATATGGACAAACAATGTGATCTATCTCTGTTTCTTTAGGCAGGTAAACGTAATTCTACATATAAAAAATCGGATAAACTGAGTTTAGGTTTGCGCTCGCTAACAGGTGACATCATACACGTGGACATGCCTTTCTTGATGTTTTCATGACTGATAATGTTTCAGGTGAGAGGAAAAAAAGGTGTTGATCGGTCCACTGAGAGTTGAGAGAGGGTGACTGACAGGGCCACAGTAACAATGACAGAGCCGTTTGGGGGAGGTGGAGAGGGCGGGGCCAATTCTACGAGGGGCGGGGCTTTGGTCTTACCTCACAGTCGGACTCCTCTTTGGTCTTACACTCCCAGGTGTATCTGCTCATGGTTTTCTGGGGGGAGGGGGGGAGGGGCAAGGGGTTACACTCTTCAAAACCATATAAGACATCCTCAGAGAAAGAGAGAGAGAGAGAGAAAGGTGAGGAAAGAGAGAGATGAGAGAGAGAGAGAGAGATCGATTGACGTGGATGGAAAGAAAGAGAAGCAGAGGAAGAGAGACAGACGATATTTATAGAGAGAGACAAAGAGAGGAGGCAGATGGCAAGAAGTAGAAGCAGATAGATAAAAGACAGCGAGAGATATCAAATGTTGGAGTGACAGAGAGAGAGAGAGAGAGAGGTAGAGAGACATAGAGAAAGAGAGACAGTGAGAGACAGAGACCAAGCAGACTTCCTCTCAGATGACAGCTGATATTCCCAGCTCGCTGCCGTGTCTGGGAGATACGCTGACTCTGTTCAATCCGGCATTTTTTACAGACAACCTGGTGCTGCCTGGCCATAACATCACATTCAATTCTGGTTTGGATATTTCTGGCGAGGTTCTCGGCCGTGGTGACACACACACACACACACACTCGACTGTTAGTTCACAAACTCGGGGGGGGAGGACCGAGGTTATTTGCTATATTAGTGGACGTATTTTTGGGTTTGTTTGGGGAAAAAAAAGTGGAAAGTTGGTATGGTTTTTGGTTTTGGAGAACGCCTGGGGCGGTGAGTCGTGTTTGGTTGGAAAACGGCGAGGCTTGTTAGAAAATAAACCGGGGTCCAACAGTAGTTTAGAGGGACAGATGGACAGGCTTCGCCGCTTTTTGGACAATAAAGATCGCGCCAAGAACGTCGTCAGTCACACAAATGTCCACCAAGCTGACATTGGAAAGCTTTTCCTGCGACTGACTCAGCTTCATGGCACTCATTGTACTGTCATTAGTGGCAAACCCAACCCATTTATCCTCTGAGGCTAAAGCAAGCCAGTCCTAAATAAATGCAAATACTGTTCAATCCCGGCTGATGGATTGTAATCTCAGGGGCTGTGAGGTGCATGTAGTGTTGAGTTATGAAGCTGAAATTTCAGAGGTGTGGTTAGGAGGAGAGGATGGATGATATTTACTTGTTTACTTTCTGGCGAGGTTATAAAAATGACATTTGGCTGTGATTATGCTGAACGTTTAAGTGTTGCTAGATAAGACACTGCATTTCGGTGCTGAGCGGTGATGAGATTATGAAATGGGACGTCTAAAATTGTAGAGCTAGGGGGATTACAAAGCTAAACAAAAAAAAAAAAAAAAAAAAAAAAAAGATTCCACTTAGTTTACAAAGACTCAGATAAATAACCAAAACTACTGTGGAGTTGTTAGAGGGTGGTACCACATCTTAACTCTACTAAAATCATTCAAAACAAACAAAATAAAGAAATAAAACCTAAGTTGTAGCACTATAACTACCCATGCTGCTACGATGTTAGCATTACTGCTACTTGCTACCCATGCTTCCATTAGTGCGGCGCCTGTAGGCTCTCCGGTGCCACCTGCAGGCGACAGCGAGGCGTTGCATCTCAGATGTTTATCCTGATTGGATAATCCCGCCCCTTTGTCACAAATCTCCCACACCGTTGTCTTACCTGGTTGTAACACCAATCCTGCCCCACCCCACTCCAAAAAAATATAATTTTTTTTGTATTTGACCCATCATATCAGTTCTTTACCCCCCCACACTTCCCCACCCGTTTTCAGGATAAACGAGTGAAGCAGACATTTGGTTATAAGTAAAAAAAAAAAAAATATATATATATATGTAGCGAAGCAGAGCTGCAGTGGCTGACATGGCCACCGGGAGGCACATGTTAGCGATAGAGCAGGCATGCCATGACATACCGATGCAGGGGGCGATCAGAGGGAGAGCAGGTCAGGGAGAGATGGGGCGGGGAGGCGTCACAGCGAGGGATTGTGGGAGTTTTCTCTAGGCGAGGTGAAGCCCAAGCTTGAGAACCTGCCTTACTGGACTGCAGCACGTCTATAAAACCTCTTGACCATCTACCTAAGAACTAATCTACCATAAGAACTGCAAATTATTCTTCCTTGTCCTCTCTACAGTCATGCACAAACTCTGATTCTTGCAGCTACAACAAGATTTGATTTTGCCATTTTCTCTTATAGGAGAGGAGAAAAATGCAGCAATGTGACATATGTATGTGAGGTCTTAGTCTTTTCCTCTTTCTATTGTGTGTGTGTGTGTGTGTGTGTGTGTGTGTGTGTGTGTGGATGCGTGTATCCGTACTGGTGTGTCTCACCGTCACCTTCAAACGGGATCAATAAGTAATAAACCGGAGGACTGAATCAATAAACGCAATGAAACTATGAGACTCGACAGCTGCCGCGTCGCCATGGTAACAGGCGGCAAGGGCTCAGTCGTCGCTAATTGAACGTGTTGATATGCATGTGCATGTTTGCATACCTGACAGTGTCGCCTATACACACACGTACAGTAAGGATTTAACCTTAAATCAGCGTACATGTGCATTTACTTGCATGTCAGTTTCAACCAGTGTCCAAGTGGGCATGCAGGTTTGTGTCTTTGCATTTGTACGTATGGCGTGTGTGTGTGTGTGTGTGTGTGTGTGTGTGCATTTGTGCATATCATGTAACTCCAATTTTGGTGACTTTAATCCATTTGTTGAACTTAAATCGACGGATTAAAACGTTGAGGAAACTCTCGGATCTCTTTTTATGAAAACCTTTCAAAACCAAATAATGGAATAACAATATGTGACTGTGTGTGTGTGTGTGTGTGTGTGTTCATTTCCCCCCTGTATGGGAGAATCTATACATACATCCACCTCATCTCCTTGGCTTTAGACTTCACCTTGCCGCTTGAGAAAACCTCCGACGTCTTTCCACGCACTTTGACTCCCCCTCCTCTCCCATCCTCCCCACCCTCCCCCCTCTGCATGTCACACCCCAGAGGATAGGGAATACTCATGCCCATGCGTTGGAAGGGGGGTTCAGGGGAGTCAGGGTTTGGGTGGGGTGGGGGCGGGGGGGATGCAGAAAAAGGGGTGAGAGAGAGAGGCGAGAACCACGTTACCTGACAGATAATGTTATCATAGTAAGCCAATGCACGGGCATGGGGGACGTTAGGAGGGGTGTCGCACAGTTTCCTTACATTTGGGTGGGAGCCCTCAGCGATGGTGGACAGCGAGAAATTATCATTGTGCTGCTCCGATGAAGGCCGGTACTTACTGCTGGGCGCCGGAGGACGGGAGGGAGGGGAGGAGGAGGAGGAGGAGGATGGAGAGAAATATAGAGATCAAAAAGGGGTTGAAAGGAGTTGTAGAGGGGGTGAGGAGAGAGAGGAATGGCGGCGAAAAGATGGAGTGGCAGAGAAAGAGGAAGAAGATGGGGAGGAAAGGTGGTAGGAAATTTGGATAGGAGCAGGGTCGAAGAGGGAGAAAAGGTTTGACAGACAGGAAGAAGGGAGTTTGGAGAGGTGTGGAGGAGGAGGAAGAGGAAGAGGAGAGTGGAAAAATGCACGAGTATGGGGAGGAGGAGGAGCAGGAGAATGCAGGAATTTGGAGGCAGAGAAACGGGGAGTTTGGACATTTACAGAGGAAGAGGTGGAGAACGGAGAGAGGAAAATATGCAGCATTACGGAAGGGAGAGAATGGAGAGCAACAAATCGGAGAAAGGAACGTGAGAGGAGAACAGATGAGGTAGAGGAGAGGAGAGGTGGAAGAGGCAGGAGACATCAGTAGGCAAGGATCCATAAGGAAAGAGCAGGAGAGAGGACAGGCAAGTAATTCCCCAAAAAGAGAGAGGGGAAATGGAGAAATGGTGGAATAAAACGGGATGAAAGAACAGGAACAGAGGACGGGGGGAAAGGGAAGAAAAGAGGTGAGAAAGAGGACAAATTCAAGGAAAAAGATAACATTTTCAGAAGGAGAAAAACAGGAGGGGGGGGGAGAGAAAAAAAAAAAGCAAGAAAGCAGCATTAGTAAGACAGCAAGTGTACGTCTTCTGTTTGGGAACTGGCAAACAGAAAAAACACAGAACAGGAACACACACACGATCTGTGATGCAACAACATGAGAAGAACAGAGGCGTTCACTGGGGCCGCCGGCTGCGAGGAAAACACAATGAGGTTACCTGGTTGTTACTTGCGTCCCCAAAGAGGCTGAAATTTGACTCACATTTGACCCAGTACTGCGCCGCTGTGACGAACCGGGAGACCCGACAAGAGACGCAGAGAGAATCGGCTCCAGTTTGAAGGAATTTCCCAATTTCCCCTCAGGGATTAACAAAGTATTTCTGATCCTGATTCTGATTCTGATTGTGAACACAGCGAGGCTTTGGCAGGCCGGTTACCTGCTGAGTGATTTATAACATAAGCTGGGTTTCCATCCACCTATTTTTTTTTCGCATTTTCAGAAATTGCGAAAAAAAAAAAAAAAAAATCTTGGATGGAAACGCCAGAAATTCGAAAAACGGCCGAAAATTCGCAAAAAAGTTTTTACGCTTGGAGGGGGTGGATTTCTCAGCGTATCGATAAAAGAAAATGCGACTTTTTGCTGTGGAAACAGGTTTTGCGAATAAACGATGACTGGACCGGATACCACATCACACTTCTACGCTACAGTCTTATTATTAGTTATTATTATTATTAGTCTCTTATTCCTTATTTAGGATGGTTCGGTACGAAGTTAGCGCTGCCAAAATAGTAAGCAGACTTCTCCCAAGAGCCGACAAGTTCAGCAGGAGTCTGTCCCTGATCAGCTGTTTGAGTGTCAGCTGAGTGTTTGTTGTTGTTCAGTCGACACACAGACGCTGTCTGATGACGTCATCTCACGGCGCACTCTCCTCTCAATAATCGCAAAACAAAACTAATGGAAACAGGCATAAATTTGCATTTTCTTTTGCGCATTTTGACAAAATTCGCTCAAAAATTTCAGTGTATTTGGATGGAAACCCAGCTACTGGCACCAAAATCATAGTTTAATTTCACTGTGATGTTTGTGCTTGTGAAAGAAAAACACGAAATCTATATAATTTTTAGCAATCACAAATATCGATTTCTTGCCAGTTTCATTTGGTCATTTTTTGTTGCTATTTTTATTTATTTATTTTTTTCAAATTTTTCCGATTTTTTTTTACTACTTTGCTAGTCGCCCTTTGTCCCATGTTTTTGAAAGAAATTAAATGAATTTCTTCGGGTTTCAAAGGGACACACATCGCTATGGCGCAAAAATATGTACGAGTGCTTGCTTTAAACATTATATTTTAATCTCTTGAATTTTTTGAATTTATGACATTTAGACAATTCCATAGTTCACACAAACCAAAATATCTTTTCATATCAGAGTCCTCAGGGCAAAAAAAAAAAAAAAAAAAAACTTTGAGTGGGAGTTCAAGGCCTTATGAGAGTCAATATTATGTCAAAAGAAAGGTTGAGAAGTCGTGGCAGCTCTAAAATAAAATAAAATAAGTTTATCTGACAGCTCCATGTTTGATTTTACTAAAACTGACACAAAAGTATCATTTGTACTGCCAGTTTTTTTGTTATGTTTTTTTTTATGCTGTGCCAATACATCAAATGGAAAACAATAATCAGTTTCTACATATTTTGCTGTAACGTTTGGTGTCCTAAAGTCTTGGGATCTTGACTAGAATTGAAAATAAAATTCGGAGGACGTGAACAAAGCTCGGCGGCACATCAGACGCTGGTATTGATGGACCCAGCGGTGGAGAGAACACACACACACACACATACACACACACACAGATAAACACAGATATGAGGCTGCGTATTCATCCTGTCACGGAAGCAGCAGCAAACCTTGGGAAATCCGTTTTGACTGAATTAGACTGAACACTTTGAATTTTGTCCTCTTTTTTTTTTTCCTCTCCAGCTTCTAGAGGGAAAAGACCAAACGAGGCGATAACTCTGACAGAATGTCACAGATTAGTTCTCTCTCACTCGCAAATCTCATCTGATCTCGGATCCTGAACCCCTGAGTGAGTGTGTGTGTGTGTGTGTGTGTGTGAGAGAGAGAGGGAGCAGCAAAGGGACAGGCATCAGGAGGTAAAGCATAAAAGTGTGTCAGAAATCACCTCTCTGTTCTGCTGCAACTAAAAAAAACTGCTGCTCTCCCCTCCTGTTCCTTCCTTCCTTCTTTCCTTCCTCCCTCCCTTCCTTCCTTCCTTCCTCCATCCCTTCCTTCCTTCCCTTTTTACCTCATTCCTTCTTTCCTTGAGTGCACACCAGCCTTTTCTTCTGTCTCGTTGTTTTTCCTTGCCTTATGCTTCATTGTTCTCTCTCTCTCTCTCTCTCTCTCATTCCCTTATGTTTTATCTTTCTATTCACATTCCTCGTTCTCTTCCTCTCCCTCTCTTCCGACCCATCCTTGAATCCTCATCTCTCTGTTCTTTTACGCCTCTTTCTCTCCCTCCATCTTTGACAAGGCTGCAGGAAGCGACACTCCATTTATCTGTCTCGCTGTCTTCCTTCCTCTGTCTCGCCATCTTTGACAAGGACACGGAGCTGCTCTATCTATCCATCTATCTATCTATCTATCTATCTATCTATCTATCTATCTATCTATGCAGAACTCCATCCATCACCTCTTTTTGTTTCCTTTCATCCCTACCTCTTTTTTTTCTTTTCACTCCATCTTTGGCAATGATACAGAAATGCAACACTTCATCCATCTCTCTTTCTCCTTCCATCTCTCTCTCTCTCTCTCTCTGTCCATTCTGGGCAAAATGAAGACCTCCACCCATCCATCCTCCTTTCTCTCTGTCTTTATCTGTCAAACTAAGACAAGGACGAAGACTTATTCATCCATTTCTCTTTTTCTTTTGCTCTTTTCATCTTTCTCCTCTCTTTCCCCTCTTTTTCTCTCACCACACACTCATTCACCTTCTCCTCTCTCTCTCTCTCTCTCTCTCTCTCTCTCTCTCTCTCTGACCGGCATGTTGGGTCTGATCTCGACTGCGGCAGAGAAACACTGCGACTGCAATTACCCACAGCAGATGGGGGAGTGTGGGAGTCTCATGTATTCATGAGCCTTGTCAGCAGCAGTGGCCTGCGCATGCACACACACACACACACACACACACACACACACACACACACACACTCACTCCAATGTGTCATGCTGAGTTTTTCTCTCTGTAATCGCTCGCTCCTATTCTTCCTCTCTCCCCTTCCCTACTTTATTTCTCTCTCTCTCTCTCTCTCTCTCTCTCTCTCTCTCTCTCTCTCACCCGTTTCATCCTGTCCTCTTTTTTACTCCTCTTATCTGTCACCCACCTCCTCCTCTTCCTCCTCCCCCTCTACACTCTTCTTCGATTTTTCTGGCCGACCACTTGATGAGGCTGTGTCGTCTCTTTCATGCTGCACCCTGCACACACACACACACACACACACACACACACACACGCACACACACGTGCATCCATGCACATGCACACGAATGCATCCATGCATGCACGAGCACACAAATGTGTGCATGTGTGTAGATACATTTGCACACACACACACGCACACACACCCTCAGGTCGCACAGCTGTATGTAGGTCAGCCCCGCCTCTCTCTCTCTCTCTCTCTCTCTCTCTCTCATCATCCTTTCTCAGTCTCTCCTTCTTTCTCTCTCTCTTTTGACTGTCTCTTAGTTTTACTCTCTCTCCCTCTCTCTCCCTCTCTCTCTCTCTCTCTCTCTCTCTCTCTCGCCCCCCCTCCTGTTCAGACTGCCCTACTTTCAGCTGGATCCCAAGTACCAATGACATCAGCCTTTATTTTTATTTTTTTCTCCTACTTCAGCTCGCCGGCACTGACTGCACCACTTTCCCTCCACGGCACCAGCCATCTTCCTCCTGCTCCTCTTCCTCTTCCTCCTCGTCTTCCTCATCTCCCTTCGCCATGACTCGTGCTGTAAACCTTCCTCATCGAGCTAAAAATAGACCCTAGCGTGGGATCTGGAGTTGAGGCTTCGCCGTGCATTTGCATTTGCATTTGCATTTGCGGCGGCAGCGCTCGCGTCCGCCGGGCTGCTCATCCACGACGGCCCTGTTGCTAGGCAAAGAGCCGGCGCACCGGCTAAAACACGGGCAAAGCACCCCCCCCCCCCTCCCCACCCTCCACCCCCGCTCAATTCAATCCCTCCTATCTCTCTCACTCCCGTTTTATCTTTCAGAGTACACTCAATTCTCTTTCTCTCTCCACATTACACACGAAAAAAGTTCTTTAAGGGTTCTTTGGTTGAAGTCGTGTTTCTATACAGAGCTGTACTGTGTGAAAGAAAGCTTTAATTGTTCAAATAAAAAAAATCAAATGGAATCAAATAGAGTCCAAAGCGCTTTTTGAAAGGCTCCTTTAAACACTGCAGATTGGCAGGATTCCATGCATTCTTTAATTGTTCCTTTCGGCACCGTAAAGGTCCGGTGTAAATTGAATTTAAAGGAATATTTTGCCGAAAAACTATGTGTTGTATAGCTTTAATTCACAGAGACGTCTTTCTGACAAAAAAATGTTTTCAATGCATGCCTCACAAACATTGCACCCATCTCAGAGTGGAGCTGACCGGCGATTTCAATAAGACGCCGTTTACATTTTCTTCTATTTGTTGATGTCGCCGATCATCTCCATCCTAACAGAAACGCCTACAGTTTTTGGGACCTTTGCTCTCTGTCAGCCATGCCATTAAAACCTTTTGTTTGTCCACGTTCAGGAGAACTTAGGACAATTTTTTTGCATGAAGTATCCCTTTAAGCTTGGTGTTTATAGAGAGCTTTTGCTGAAAGTCTTTTTAAAATCTCCATAAAGATCATATGTTGGCCGATTTGAGCCGAGAACCACCGCTAAAAGTCTTTTTACAGCACCGTTAAGGTCCTGTGTAGAACAGTTCAAGCTCAATGTTACAAAAAAAAAAAGCCTTTACAGCACCAAAAAACTCCTCTGTGGAGGCGTTTGAGCAAAGTGCTATAGAAAAGCCTTCTGCACGGGGTTTTTAACGTCGATGTTAAAGGAAACGTTCTGACGGCACCGCTAAACTCACATGGAGAACGATTTGAACTCGATATGAAGCTGTTGTAAAGGGGTTCTTTACGGCACCGTTAAAGATCTGTGGAAAACCGTCTGAGCTGGGTGCAACGCAGGACCCTTTATGCTTGCAAATGCGCGGCTCAGGTCATTTGGTGAACCATTTGCTTAGAAAACCTCTCTAGAAATCTTGCTTTGACACCATGTGCAGAACTATTTAAATCTTGGTGTTATCGGGAACGTTTCTAAAAGGCATTTTACAAAACCATGAAGGTCCCGTGCAGAACCGTTTGAGCCAGGTGCTGTGGAAAACCTTTGTAAAATGTTTTTGATGGCATCGTTCAGGTCACATGTCTGTGCAGAAGTCATTTCTATGCTCTGTATGAGGGTTATGACGGCACCTTGAGGGTCCTGTGTGGAACCGGAACCTGCTGCTGCAAAAACCCGCAGAGAACCTTTTCTACTGAGAGTGCACACCAGCCTTTTCTTTTCCTCCTCTTCCCGTTTTCTCCCTCATCTGTCTTGTCATCTTGTTTTCCGCCGGCTGCACACACACACACACACACACATACACACACACCGTCAGCCCCCCCACACTCCTTTATTCTTCGTCTTCCTCTTCCTCCAGATTCCTTCATTGTCTCCCTCACTTGTTCATTCTCCTCCATTTTGGCTGATCTATCCGACCCCCCCCTCCCGCCGTCTGACCGTCCCTGTCTCTCTTTCGCCTCTCTTCTTTTTGTCGCCCATCCCCCGCTTCTATTTTTCACCCCCCCCCTTCGCTATCTCATTCTCATTCCTAAAGCCCACAGACTCTCTGATCCTCTCTCTCTCTCTCTCTCTCTCTCTCTCTCTTTATCTTTCTTTCCCCACTAACCCAGCTGTATCACTCCCATCCTTCACCTCCCTTTTTTCTTTCTTTTTAGCTCCTTTATTGTCATCCTATTTTCCTCTCTTCTTCTATCCTTTCTCTCTTATTTTCTGCCCATTGTGCCTCCATCATGCCTGCAGCTCCGTCCACTGACTCAGCCGCCGGAGGCTGATATCGTATTTAATGTGCATTCTTTCCATTCAAATAGATTAGAACGGCATCATTAAAACCTAATGGGTTGATGCGTTCCCGCTTTCCGTCACCGTGTGCGAGAGAGAAACTGTGTCACTGCAGCAGCACAGAACAAAGAGTGAAAACTACTCAAGCATATTAATGGAAAGGTAAATTATATAAATGGAAGATAAAGCTGTTTTGTGGAAGCCACTTTTCCACTGATGTGACATCTGTCATGTTATTTTTTTGTTGTGGCAGAAAAGGGATTTGAAGTCCGCTTTGTCATGATAAGAAAATTTGGGAAAATTTTAGATCCATTCACAGAATTAAATACATGTGAGACATTTTGGTTAATTAATTGGTTTCAGTGATGCCGATTTGTGCAGCAGCCGGTCGAAATCAGTGGGGATGGCTCGTCCTGCACCTGTCAAAGCGTCCTCGACTCAGCCACCTCCATCATTTAAAGTCACTCCGGACTGTAAAATGCCTAAACTAATGCGGTTTTTCTTATGTTTGGTCAGACCAGAGATGTGATAACATTAAATGGCTGAAGATGGCAGTTGAGCAGAGGTTAAAGGATCAGTTTGTGCAGAAATGGCGTTATGAACTACAGAACATGTCCTCATGTGATTTATATTGTGAATTTAAAGAGGTTTTTAAGTTTGAAAAATATTTACTCTGTGAAAATAAGAAGTATAGTCAGGCCATCTGTAATCTCCGAACTTCTAATAATAGACTTCCTAAAATAACAGGTAGATACAAGGGTCTGGAAAGGAATGAAAGGTTTAGTAACCTGTGTAATGACGGCCACCTGGGAGATGAATATCATGTTTTGTTTGAATGTAAAAATTTAATTTTTTTCCGAGACCAGAAATAAGTACTTGCCTAAATATTTTTTTAAATCGCCCATCTATGTTTAAATGTATAGCTTTATTGAAGACTGATAATTTACAAACAATATGTAAATTGGGTGCCTTCTTGAATAAGGTTTTGCCACTCTTTAAATGATCGAGTGCAGGCTTGTTTTTTCTTTTTACTTCGACCTGTGATGACTCATTCTGACTGTTCATCATTTATTTTGTATTGTTTGTACTCCATACCACAATTGTGGTGAAGAGTTAATAAATATGACTATGACTATGACTATGACTAAATGTAAAATTTACAAGTTATGGTTGCAAATTAGACTTCCTCTGCAGAAAGTACAGAAACCTCAGCCCAAAGCCTGTTTCTCCACCTCTGCAAAGAGCACATGCTGTTGTTTGCTCTGGTCGTCGTCTTGATCTCTGCCTGTTTGTATTCTGATTGCTTCCCTCCCCTCAGCTCATGCGGTTTCACAGCCGCCATCTCCGCCGCCGCCCCCTCTGCACGCCTCGCCATTACAGTGATTTCAGCTGCACCGCGGCCCCGATGTTCCTCAAGATCTATTGGGTTCCTATTCAGCTCCCTATTGGCTTATTTTCTGTCGTCACCCTCCTGTGTATCGGAGGCGCCTCGACTGAAATAAACTGAACAAGAGTTATGAATTTTGTCTCTAAAACTGCCTCGGGCAAGATTTTTTTTATATAACAATACAGTTTTATCAGCCAAAACCAATTAACGCTGCAATATAGAGGGCAGTCCCACTAGAGATGATGCTGCTTTTCTGCGCCAGTGACATTCCGGTGCTGGGAATCACAGGATGCGGCGAAGAAAGTTCAAAACTTCAGTCTGAAGATAACACGATGGGCCGAACCTGCTGCCAGAAGATATTTGTCTCCAGCCAAACACAAGATTAAATTTAGACCCATGGAGGTGTGACTTCTGTCTCTTTATACGATTTCTGGGTGGTAAAGTATTTCAGACCTTCAGAATCTCAAACAGTTTCTCTTGTTGTCATTTTGACTTAAACATGGATCCAATTGTGGTGATTCTTCGCCTCATCAAGCCTTTGGTTGTGACGTCCATGTTTGATGTTTATGTTTTTTCTAGCAGCTCCTTCTTTGCTATGGGCTCACACTATTTATATATTTATGTCTCCGGTTTCCCTCATTTGTTCTTGTGATGTCTGAGACTTGAGTCAGCTGATTAACGTCTTGTCATGGACTCTGAACTGAGCCTCAGTGAAAGAAAATGTTTACTTTTGTAAAAACTGTACTCAAAGATGGTTTCAGTATTGGATCGGTTCTCTGGGTCCGTCAATAGGCAAAGTCCTGTACTTGGGATTATTATCAGGAGTAGGAAAATGGTATCAGCTCATCACTACAAATAAATATGTTTTTTACTTGTTTTCCTTAAAAAATGATGATCTGCCCTGGCTTTCTGATGAAAAAACAAACAAACGTTGCAGTGGGACGGCCTCACCTGCGCTTGCGCAGCCTGTTGTTCTCCGTCTTGAGCACGTGGAGCTTCTTGGCGAAGCAGACGATGATCATGAAGAGCAGCAGGACCACCAGAGCCGAGGCGCCCACGGCCAGACACATCACCTGGAACTCAGTCACCACCGACTCGCAGCGAGCGCCCTTATGCCAGATGTAATCCTGGACGTTACACCTGAGAAAAACGACACAGCAGGGGCGGAGAAAGTGGGGTGCAAACACGATGGAGAGTGATGTCGGTCAGGCGGACAGAAAAATGGTGGTCAGAGGTGCAGAAACAGAGTGGAACAAAACAGAGGAAGGGCAGGAATATGTGTTGGTGATGAAATATGGCGACGGGGCAGAGTGGAGTCAGCGGAAGATAAATAGGGTGACAGATAAAACGAGAGCAGGGGTGAATGGACCAGGAGGGAATAAATCAAAGGAGGAGAAATGAAGAAATGAAGGAAAAAGAAGGTTAGCGGGGTAATTGACCAATCTGCAGTGCATTCTTAGTGATTCACACTGACGCTCACACTCAGTGAATCATATGCCTGTCCCTGTCAGTGAGATACCGCTGTGTGTGTGTGAGTGTGTGTGTGAGTGTGTCTATATGTCTGTACTGTATTTACATCCAGGCACCATTCACAGATTTGGCACATACTGCTTTCAAGCACCATTTAGCGCTGCAGTGGACTCTGAACGCCCCCTTATTCCAGTTGGGTCTGTTTACAAAATTCAGATTTTCCCTCTCTGTTCCTGATTATCCCTCCATGCTTTGGTGTGGGATCTGAAAACTAGCAGGCGTTTACGGCTCTTCTCCAAACTTCAGCTGCAGCTTTTCCGCGACAAGCTGCACGTTACATAAATTTTTAGCTTTTCTTTGTTATTTTTTTATCATGAGTCAACATCGAGTTTTGGACGCAGCTTTGCAGGACAGACGAGGATAATGTGAACGTCTTGTCTGGGAAAAAAAAAAAAAAAAAAAAAAAACACGTGAGAAAAAGACAAAGAGCCAGCGGCGATTTTCCAGCTGTAAACACACACACACTGGCAAACACACACGCTTTGCACACACTCTCATGCACACAGTCGTAAAAGACACAATTCGCCATTTACACGTTCTAACACAATGCATATGTGCATCCGAGTGTGGGTGTATGAGCACATGCGGGGAATACACACATACACACACAAGCGCCATCTGAGCCCCAGACTCCCTCCGTTGGCGTTTGGCAGGGTACGGTGTCCGCCTGGGGACATAAACGACAGAGGCAGATGGCTTTGTCTGCTGACTATTTGGAGAGTAAATCGACAAATCTATTTCACCGCTTAACAAGACCGTACCGCTGCTCAGCAAAACGGTTTCAGCGCTTCACACGAGCGGGGGAATCCACGGCGGCGCGTTACACTGCAAATTTAATTTCACCAAAAAAAAAAAAAAAAAGAAAAAAAAAAAAAGAAAAACAGCTTAAATAAGAGAAGCTGGGGAGCCTGTTGTTAATTGTGTCGAGCGCTGGGTAGTGAAACTTTAACACAGGCTGTGAAGGTTTTAGTGTTTGGACAGTGAAAACCCATTAAAACACAGTAAATACATAAACAACAATAAAAAAAAAAGAAAGAAAGCTCCAGGTGAAGTTGAATTCAAGCAAGCAAAAAAAAATAAATATTGTGCACTTTTTCTGGGAAGTTGTTCTGTTATAATCAGTGATGGGAGTAATGGCGTTACAAAGGAACGGCGTTACTAACGGCGTTACTTTTATCAGTAACAACCAGTATTGGGACCAATTACTCACAAAACTAATAAGTTACAATTACTAATTACTTATGTAAAAAAGTCATTTTGATTACTACTCAATTACTGCTGCAGAAGAGTAATTCAATTACTGGGGAAAGTCATTTTATGATTACTTTTTTCTTTTCTTATATCCTCTTATTAATGCATATTTTTGCGTTGCTGTTGCAGTGTGGACGTTGCTGTCAAGTTTCATCCATCATTGTCAGTGTTGGGCACTTTACTTTGAAAAAGTAATACATTATAGTTTAAAGTAGTGATGTCAGTTAGTCAGGATGGGGAATTGAACCCGCGGTCTTCTGTACGACAGGCGGCAAAACTATCCGCTCTGTCGTCGGAGAACACAGATGATGCTTGTAATTTGTGCTCAGTCATTCTCCATGCATGTTGATAAGTTACGAAAAACTGCAAAGTCCGACCAGTTTGAAAACTGACACACTGCTTTTTCTCCACAAGACGCACATTTTTTGAACAGGATAGTAAAATAATAATAATAAGTATTAGTAGTAAGTAACGGTGCATTTTATTGTCAGTAACGGTAACGGCGTTACAACGGGGTAATTTCTTTGATTACTCGTTACTGATAAAAGTAACGCCGTTAGTAACGCCGTTACTCCCATCACTGGTAACGAGTAATCAAAGAAATGACTGTTTCCCCCGTTACAACGCCGTTACCGATACTGACAATACAATGCGCCGTTACTTACTACTACTAATTATTATTATTTTATTATCCTATTCAAAAAAATGTGCGTCTTGTGGAGAAAAAAAGGTGCATCATGTGTTCCCCGACGGCAGAGCGGATAGTATTCAATTCAATTCCCCACCTGGACATGCTGACATCACTACTTCAAACTATGATGAATTACTTTTTCAAAGTACACTGCATGTCCACACTGCAACAGCAACGCAAAAATATGTGCATTAATAAGAGGATATAAGAAAAGAAAAAAAGTAATCATAAAAATTATTTTCCCCAGTAATTGAGTTACTCTTCTGCAGCAGTAATTGAGTAGTAATCAAAATGACTTTTTTACATAAGTAATTAGTAATTGTAACTTATTAGTTTTGTGAGTAATTGGTCCCAATACTGGTTATAATCAAAAAAACAATAGACAAATATCTTTTCCTATGTGTTTCCATTGGGTAAACTCAAGTTATAAAGGGTTTTGTTAGAGAAAATGTTCAGTTTTCCAAACAGCGGATGCATCATTTTTCACTGTTTGGTTATCTGTAATTGATCCCAGACCTGGGAAAAAAAACATATGCCAAAAGGAGTTTTTTTTTTTTTAGGCGCAAAGCAAACAATGCTCATTTTCTCACTGATGCCATGTGAATGTGGTTTTTCTGCATTTCAAGGTTTCCAGGGTCATGAAACTCACTTAAAAAAAAAAAAAAAAAAAAGTGACCACATAAACTAAAGGAAGACGACAAGAAAAGGAAAAACAACAAAATTGCAGTTGCACATTTTTTCCCCTCCACTGCCGTGATTTAACAGCTCGGTCAGGATGAGAGACGCGAGCCAGAACATGCGATAATGAAGTATTCATGGTGCAAATGGGGGGATGTGATGCGCAAATACACACATGCACACATGAACACACACACACTCTGTCACACACATGCAAACAAAGAAGGCTGAGAGAGAGAGAGCAGCTTTAAAAAATGACCAGGCGATCAACTGCATTTTCTTTCTCTCTCTCTCTCTCGCCCTCTTTCTCTTTCTCACACATGCACACACACACACCCACCCGCCCACACACACACACACACACACATGAAGGTGTCGGGGTATATGGCCTGTCGAGCTACACTGTTTCCATGCTAAACAGGCTCCTTTCACCCGCCACTTCCTGTATCCTGCCTGGATCCTTGATGCTTTTATTTTGCCAGCTGAACGGGATGACTGGCACCGGGCCAGAGGGCATTTTGTGCATGTGTGCATTAGTGTGTGTGTGTGTGTGTATGTGTGTGTGCGTGCGAGATAGAGAGGCCGAGAGAAAAAAAGAGAGCGAGACGGCTATCAATGCCCACTATCACGTTTTCAAGGAGACTTAAACGCGCTCGGAGCGTTCTGTGTTTGCACAAAGAAGAGGTTTATGTAAGTCAGAGTGAGACGGGAGGGGTGTGTGTGTGTGTGTGTGTGTGTGTGTGTGTGTGTGTGTGTGTGTGTGTGGGGTGGGGTGGGGGGGGTGGCGGCGGCGAGCGAAGGATGCGAATGGAAAGAGAAAGAGACATAAAAGGAAGGAGAGGGTGAGGACGGGCCGGTTGCCATGGCAACCCAGCTGAGCGGCAAAAGAAGCCGACGCAGCCCTGACATGTCATTCCATTGCACACACACATGCACACACACACACACACACACACACACACACACAATCTAAGTCAGCCCTCCAGAGAGAGTCGCTCATGTTTTACTGGCTACTTCCCATCCCTCCTTTTTTCTGTCCTTCTCTTCCTCCATCAGCGTTATCTCTCCTTCCCTCCCTCCCTCCCTCTCTCTCCTGTTTCTGTCTTGCTGCTTGTCCTCCTGAAAATCTTTGTTTCTTGTTCACTGGCTCTCTCACCTCCTCCTCTCTCCCTCCCTCTCGTCTCTTTCCTCTTCCTCCTCCTCCTCCTCCTCCTCCTCCTCCTGCACTTTGCCGAGCGCCTCCAGCTGAATCATGTCTCTGCTTTCACTTTGCGCAACTGACTTGTTTTATTATTTTTTTTTTGTTCTTTGACATTTGGAGGACAACACGGCAGCGGCAGCAGATTTCCCGACAGCCCAAGGTGGATATTTCGGTCCGCTCGTATTTGAGAAAACAATTTAGGGAGTTTAGCCGGCTGACACAAAAGGAAACGGTCCTTGGCTGAAAGCTTGAAGACAATCTTTAGGATCGGGTTTCCTTCGAGAAAAAGTGTCACGTCCGGAGCGGCTGCACGGACCAGAAACCGAATTGGAAGTGACAAAACAAAAACACCGACTGTCAGAGCTCTTTTCGGCTTTAAAAGCACTCAACCCCGCTCCGGCTGAGAAGTTCCCGACCAGCCTCCTCCCCTCGCTCCCCCGCCGCCCTCTCCTCTCTCTCCCTGTAAAACCTCCCACGCGTCCCGCAGGCCTTCCCGCCCCGTCCCGCCGCGCGGTTTTCCCTCCCCAACCTGTCATTATCCACATCGCTGTGGCTCGCCGCGGCCCTGATTTGAAGAGTCATCCCGGCCCAGCAGGAATACGGCAGAATTAGCGGTGGGGGCGGCCCGAGCCACATTACAAAGAGCGAACAAATCCTCTCAATATTTACCTGATTAGTCTGGCCCGCTGGGGCGACACAGAAAGATAGACAAAGACAAAGAGAGAGAGAGAGAGAGAGAGAGAGAGAGAGTCCCAGATTTGGCTTGCAGAGGGTAACAAGGGCACAGATGGGACAGCGGCCCCCCAACATGAGGCCCCCCGCCGGGTTTGATGAGGGGTAATGGAGGGTGAGAAGGGAGGAGACCAGAAGGCTAATAAGGGGACGGGCCAGGGAGTGTGGGGGGCAATTCAAGGGCAACTAGAGATACAAGCCAGGTTGGTTTAGGGCTAAAGGGCAGCAGAGGACAGGCCAAGGTACTTTTGGAAATGTTCAATATCAAAATGCAGCACTGGCGGCGCTCGAATAACGCTCTTACCCGATGTTTTCTTGCTGAGCGAAAGCATATTCTGTCATGCAACTGCAATGGAGCGTAGGAGGAGCGGAGGAAATGAGTCAAGTAAGGGCAAAGGAGGGGCAGTTCGAGGGCAAGATTCAAAACAGCTTGACCTGGAGATAAAAAAAAAACAACAAAAAAAAAAAACGCTGGCAGAGGACGGGAAAACCCATTTTGACTCACTGATACGAGCTCGAGCACATTCAATTTGATGCTAACTTTGAAGCAATACGTCATGCGAGGCGTTTCTTTGTTGAATGAAAGCCCATGTTTTTTCATTGTATTAAATCTTTGGAAGGGAGGTGGGGGGCAGCCAAGGGTCAGCTCGAAGGCAGGACTCAGAGAGAGGTGGATCTGGAGGAGCACGGGGTTCGATTTCATTCGATTAGATGACTTTATAGGCTCTTCAAACAAATCTTGAAATTTAATGAAGGAGGGAAGAGGATAAAAGTTTATAGTTTTTTTTTTTTTTAACGAGGAAAAGATGAACGACTGGGCTCCGATGAGGTGGAGTGAGTAAAATATGGCTGTCGACGGTCATCACCGCACATCTGAGATGCATTGGCGCTGTATGGGATCATTTTTCCTGCTGCATTTACAGCACAAGTTACATTTCTTTCTCTGAGATCCTCAAAATCCCAGTTTTTTCCAGCTTTCATGAGCCATATTTCAAGTAGAAGTAGTTTGTTTGACATGGAAACCTTCAGTGTAGAAGCATCTAGTTCTGTCACGTATGTTTTTAAATAGTTACAGTTAATATTAGACATTAGCAGGTGTCATATTTTCACATCATTTCATTATTTTGTACAATACTTTGGCCATAAATATCACATTAAATAGTTTTATGATGTATTAGCCTTAACTGCAGTTGTTATTAGTGCTAAAATCTATTCATTAGAATGTTAAAATGTATTATTATATATTATATGTGCTATTGCTTTGTGATGTTGGCCAATAATACGGTGTATTTTTTACACAGAAACAGCATCCTAACACCCGGTTGATCTTTCACTATCACCAGCAAGCTATTCCGCAGATTGCAATTGTTATTATATAGAAAATATAGAAAAATCACATCACTGCATGTTGCAGTTTGCCTGCAAATTTGATTAAATCCGGGGACATTTAAAGCCGCTGAGGCCAACTTCAGACGCTGATGGCTCCAAATAGCAAAATGTAATTTTGAGGAGTTCAAAACCCAGAAATCATATTATGTGACGTCAGTAAACAAATTCTTTTGATTAGTATCTGCTGGTGGAGGAGGTGAGGAGGTCCACTTTCCCCTGGGTGAGGCGTTTGCTCACATCTTGTTAGGACGCTAACTTACTTACTTTGCCTTGTAGGAGATGTTTTTTTTTTTAGTTTGTAGCTCTTAAGTTTTGTCTCTTTACTTCCTGCGTGTGGACAGGATTTCCTGGCGGCGCTTACATCCGACACCAGAATTTCACTTGGGTAAACATGGTGAACGCACGCTGCCTCAGCTGCTGGGGATTGGATGTAATGCAGCCCTGCTTTGTGATTTAGGCCAGCGAAGAGGGTGTATTTTTATATAGTAACGTTATCCTGACACCTGGTTCACTAACACCAGTGAGTGTGCCGCTCCTCCGCTGATTGAGAGCATGTGACATGTGCTCATCAGATGGGAGAGAGGCTAACAAAACTAAAAACAGATTATAAAGACAGCAGGGACTTCACCACACTGATAGCGACAGTGGTTACGATAAGAGAAACTGATGGACGAAACAGAGAGATACATGCACAGATAGATAAATTAAAACCAACCCACCCGCATATAACACTCTTTTCTTTCATCAGCCATCCTCCCAGATCTGTTAGATTTCCCTGAGGCACCCACTCCTCTGCACCGCACTCAGAACAAACTGGCTTAAATAAAATATCGCTACATTGGCTTCCATTATGCAGATGGGAGCATTATAACCCTATTAGAAGCCGCAGTGGGGAGAAAACTGCTCCATCCAATCAGCCATTAACTAAAGAAGCGACCTCCACCAAAAACTAAATCCCTCAGTTTGAAATCTGCAAAAGGGATTTGAAAATGGGACGACACGTCGGTGCTGACTCTGACCATTTTGCTTTTCAAAAGAGAAACAAGTGTAACTGCATTTCTGAGCGAACCGATGCTAATACGAGAGGAGATATCTTGGTTTTTGCCTGGAAACAGCGTTGTGTGCGAGTGTGACATAAAAAAAAATAACCTTAAAGCGCCAAGAAAAAGTCATAAATACACACAGAGAAGCAGCGTTTGGCAGGAAAAATACTTACTAGGTACACACTCCTTCCCTGCTTGTAAATTTCCAGCCAGACCAGTTATTTCTGGCCCGTCGGTGAACCAAATATAAATACCTATTTTGTATTTAAGGTATTTGCCATGTCAACTCGTGCATATTTGTCTGTTTCAGCTGTCATCACACTATAAAATGGCCCAAAATGAATAACATTCCTCGTGAATAAGCTGCACCCCATAAATCCTTGGAAGGTCTGCAGGGATCTCCAGGCGTTACCTCCATCAAAACCTATTAAAATAAGCCGTGGACTCCCCAGAGTGTGCTCATAACGCCGCAAACTCCAAACCAATTATGCATCGTGCACATGCGGCCAATGATCCCCGCTGCCATCAGCCGCCGGGGGAATGTTGCCTTTCAAATCAGACAGAGCTGCTTCATGTCGATGTTATTGCGATGTGGGCGATGGAAGTGAAATTTTCCCAGATTTCCTTCTAGGCAGCTGGTGGACGCATTCATACTCATACAGTTATGCAAAAATGAGAAATAAAATTACTTTTGGTTGTTACGTCTTCCAAGGATACTAATTTTTCAACCGTGCAATTTGTCAGCAGGATATTTCAAAAAATTTTAAGGTAATTTACCCACATTTTGCAGTGCAACAAGCCATTATGCAAATACAAATTTTGGGATCAAATACCGGACTTATAATGTTCTGCTTCTGCGGCTACCAACGTCGCCGGCATTCATAAACCACAGAACTGATAACTGGCTGTGGAAAGGAAAACGTTTCCCCGGGGACTATTTTCCCTGGCGGAGGGAGCATCTCACTCAGCTCCAATTTCAAGTCATCAAAAGGCAACCGTGCTGCTGCTTTTAGGAAAACTAATGTGGAGGACTTTATTAAGGAGAAGGAATACTGGTGTGAAAATAGTTTGAAGTGTCTGAAAGTTCATTTTTATATTGTAGTGGAATAAATGGAAACCAACAGCTGGAGAAAAAGGAGGAAAAATGATATCAAAGGTCTAATACCACTGCTTGCTTCGGGGAAATATTCACAAAAACATTCAGTTTCTACATTTTGAAGATGCAAAGTCACTCGTATGGTGTTTTAAGAACGGATTCCCCTGAGGACTGGCGGGCAGATGGGTCTTGGACTAAGGAGAAGTTGATGAAGTTAGAAGATTAGAAGACAATTAGAAGATTAGTCGATCAGGCATTACCACATTAACACATCCGCAAGCTACTGACAGGGCTTCACCAGGAGGAGGTACTTCAAGTGCAATTTCTTACAGTCACAGCCAAAATACTAAACAAATCCTAAAAAAGCCATTAAAAACTTCAAATTGATTGGTTCCATAAAAATACATAAGAAATTTTGAGTATTGGGTCATTTTGGTACCAGTGATGAACGTCGTTCTTTTCATTAAAAGACACAATTTCTGTTGCCAAGCTTGGTGTCTATATAAAGGCAGCACATTTGAAAGTTCTTCAGACACAAAAATGGCTAAAACAAGGAACCTAACACAGGAAACACGCCTGAAGATAAAGATTAAACTGTCAAGAATTTAGTTTGGTTAGTTTTTCTTGTAAACAATAAACAAAAAAATATAATTTGTATTTGTTTGTATCCGTCTAATGCAGCCACACCTTTTGAAACACAAAAAAGATTTTTCCACAAATATTTCATGATAATATTTGAGACTGTGTAAAATTTTATGGGTGTCCAAAAACTTTTTTCCACCACTGTAGTATATAATGGGAAAGCACCATAAGATGTTCAATTTTTTTTAAAAAGTTGGCAAAACTACCTGACAAAGCACGTTATCTACTCAACTAGTGTAGTTTTTTCCCATATAGTTTTTGTTTACATTTGTGTACATATTGTAAAAAAAAATGCATTATACTTCTGCATATTGATGAATCTGCTGCTCCTTCACAATAAAAGCCCTCAGTGGAGTAGGCGCACGTCGACACGCCCAAATGGAAATGGAAAGTGGCAAAGATACAAAGACAGAGAGAAGATAGTCGACTGAATCAGGAGCAGGACTGCGTCAGGACTGTTGGCCCTGCTGCTCTGTGTGTGCGTGTGTGTGTGTGTGTGTGTGTGTGTGTGTGTGTGTGTGTGTGTGTAGTCACAAATTTAATACGTCAGGCCAGGCTACCTTTGGCAAAAACAAACTGGGTCCATGTGTGCATGCTTTTGGTATGTGTGAGCGTGCGTGTGTTTGTCTCTGTGTGTGTGTGTGTGTGTGTGTGTGTGTGTGTGTGTGTGCAAATGTGTGCCTGCGTGTGAGTGTGTGAGTGCACATGTAATGATTAGTAGTGTCAAAAAATGCTCATGAAATACGGTGAGGCAGCATACTTTTGGCAAACAGCACATATTCTTTTTGTGTGCATGTATGTGTGTATGTGTGTGTGTGTGTGTGTGTGTGTGTGTGTGTGTGTGTGTGTGTATTGTCCTGGGTCTCCTCAGCGGTCGTTAATCTCGTGTGTGTTTGACTTTCGGGTCGTTTCCATGACCCTTTGGCTCTTTGAATTGGAGGTGATCCCTGACACAGCCGTAATCCTGTGTGTGCATGAGTGTTTTATGTGTGTGCGGTTTATGCACTTGTGTGTATGTGTGTGTGCCTGTGTGTATTTTTTATGTTTGTGTGTGTATGTGTGTTTGTGTGTGTGTGTGTGTGCGAGTTGCCATGATGTGGCCATGAAATCAAAAATGGCTATGGATACAAACTGATGTTTGTGCTCAGAGCTTCACTTAATTACATCAAGCTGCAGGATGCACACACACACACACACACACACACACACAGTGAGAGAGAGAGAGAGAGAGAGAGAGAGCCCAGTAAATTCAACCTGGCTCGCCCCAATCGTTTCCATACTGGCAGGCAGTGTAACGTTCTGACTCATTCTCTTTCACTCACTTTCTCCTTCGCCTTTTTCTTCTTCTGTCCATCTCTCTCTCTTTTTCTCTCTCTTTCTCTCTCTCTCTCTCCTGATCACTCCCAAAGCCCCCCTTCACTCCGCCTCTGTATTTTGCCTCTTTTCTTTCTCTTTTAACATCTCTCTCTCGCACACAGCGTATAAACATCTCCTGATTTTCTCTTTCACGGCTGCTCACGCTCCCTCCTTTTCTCCCCCCCGCTTCCTTCATTTCCCACCCTCCGTTCCCGTTTCCTCTCCGCCTGTTTCTCAGAATACCGTCCTCAGCTCTGGAGGAGATGATTTACGACGTTAAGCGCTGTCAGATCACATCAGTCAGACGGACGGGCGAGCCAGCGCCGGAGATGCCACGGATCGCTCCGTGAAAGATGTCGCGGCGTGTTTACGCAGACTAATTGAGTTTTACAGTCAAAATCACATGAAATGAAAGAGTGCGGTCAACATGCGGCCGCAGAAACGCGGCGAAAAGGCTGCGAGTAAACCAGCGGGACGAGCAAGACAAACCTGTTTCAATCTCAGCGAAATGAAGCAGAGATGGAGTGTGTTTCCATACACACACACACACACACACACACACACACAGAAATATAACTGTAATGTGATTACCTCACAACCACCTACTGTGAACACTATTTAAATGTGCAATATCACCACTAAATCCTTACTGTATATAGAACTACTTACTGTATATATAACTTATTTTTATTCTTACTTATTCTTGTCTATATTGAAATTTATCTTTATTTATTTATTTATTTATTTATTGTTCTTTATTATTACATGTTTGCACTAAAAGGAGCTGCTCTTAATCTCATTGTACATGTGTATAGTGACAATAAAGGCATTCTATTCTATTCTATTCTATTCTATTCTATTCTTTTAGGGTAATAATGTGAGAAGAGCAGGATCCAAGTGTAAACCCAATGAGGTTTTCTTTTTAAAAAAATTGTCTCCATCTTTGCTGCTAAACCCTAATTGCTGTGCTGGGTCTGTCAATCAAACAGTGTGGGCGGGACTTTGATTTTCTATCGATGGAGTTTCAGTTTCTGTTTTTTCTTTAACCCCGTTCACACATCTTTCCCTGAAATGTTCAGGATTGGGAGCAGGGATCAATATTCAGGGAAATCTTTACCGTAGGGATGGGCGATACCACACTTTTAGGATTCGATATGATGCTGATACTTTTTCTTACATTTTCATCGATACCGATACCGATACTGATAATTTCTTATTGGCAGTTTTTTTCATTCAAAATATTATTACATTTAAGACAAATTACATGACAAATACAGACCATTTATACCATATTTATTATGGTCAATACATAATAAAACTAAAATTAAAATAAATAACATAAATATGAATGAAATAAATTAAATATGAAGAAAAATTTGCACATTTTCACTGTTATTGTTGTTTTCTTGCACTTTTCTTGTCAAAAAAAGAAAAAAAGACCGATCAGCCATTATTTTCTGTGTGTTCCTCCGGCTCCCGCATTCGAGCCACTCTTGCTGGCTGTGCTGTCGGGCCGTCATGTGACACGGGCCAGCTCAATACCCCGCCAGGCACAGGGGTGTGTCGGCACATAGTAAGTGAAGGAAGCTATCTAAAACAGCTGAAAGTTGTGCATGCACCCCCAATTCTTATTTGTTAGTATCGATATTTGTTTAAGGAAGTTGATGCCAAATGAGTAGCGTGTGAGTATCGATATGTCGATACCACAGGATCGATACGCCCATCCCTACTTTACTGTCAATTTTCCACACCAAGACAAAGTAGCGCCACAGGGAAAACGCCAGTCAGACTGTGTCATGAATGAAATCAGCAACCCTGCAGGGAAGGCCGCGTGACGGGATACGTCCCTCTGACAAAAGACGCTTTCACATGGAGCGAGCGAGCCAATCACAAGACTCCGCTGCCGGCGTGTTTGAATCCAAGACTTTTTCCAAGAATGGCCGGAAACTGGACAGATTCACAAGAATGAAATTGATAGGCAGCAGAAAATAAACAAAAAATTCTACGTGATCGCGGCATTAACCTGGCATGTGTGAAAAGATGCAAGATGGAAATGTAGCTGCATGTTTGAATAGTGAAAATCACTAGTGGTGGCTGAAAGGTTATCCCAGTAATTTACTGGCTTTAGTCTGCTCAGTCATGTTGACTCTCCCTGCTCATGTTAACTATCCTGCTCTTCTTCTTCCATTCTCTGCCAACAACTGGGACACTTTCAAGTGGAAACATAAAACACTTCAGTTCCTGTGCAGCAGGAAAGAGTTTGCAGACACCGAGTATTTAAAACAGACAGTGGAGAAGCTTAAAGAACTGCATATTAGGTGAAACACTGTGCTGCATTACACCAATTAAAGATAAAGCGCAGCAAAATATTTATATGATTTTTTGTGGTGTGATCAAGCTGCACATGTATAGCTGCATGTGGGGTGTATACTTTTCCTCATTTCTGTTCAAACATTTTAAAAAAAAAAACACATATCAGATGAAAGCTGGAGGATCAGGAAAGTTGACATTTTGAACGACATGACTCAGTAGCACGACTGCCTTAAAATCACTGGAAAATGGCACTTCGATGTCGTCTCGCATCAATAATTCAACGTGTTTTGCAGATGTTGGCAGATGTTGGTGCGTGACATAACACAGGAAGGAAATTTGTGCAAGGCTTTCAAAACTGCAAGCGATGCTTTGTGCATAATGTCGAGCTGTCACCGATTTGGGATCTGGTGTCGCGGGAAGAGGAAACAGAGATTTGGGCGTGAATTTAAAAATGCACAATGAACTACGATGTCTCACCCCTCGTCTCACTTTTAAAGTTGTTAAGTTGCAGATTTTATGTAACAGGAGGAACGGCTTAAAAAAAATCATAATAATAATATGTTGTCTACTGGTTAATCATGAAGTAACCTCTAGTAAAAGTCATGGGATTTTGATATAATAATGGATAGAAATGGAAAACAGTAAATTCTGCATTTATTGTTAAATCGGTGAATGTTACATTATGGGGAATAGCTACCAAAATAAAGTCATTTTTTGTGTTTTATCGTGACTTTCGTTGGAATACTGTCATGTAATCAAAGCAGCTGAGTCGGCCTCAAGATTTTTCATCATCAGGTTAAATTCAGCAGCTCTGTCGGCGGGGTTTGAAGCGACTAATGAGCGAACTGTACTCGATTACTCTCTGAAGGTTGAGCTTGTATTTTCGTCTCAGCGGGGAAGAGAAATGGCCGCCTGGTCTGAGGTCAGCAGTAAACAGCACTTCAAAGGCCTGTGTGTTATAAAGCTGAGGGCTAAGGTCTTAAACATTCATCCAGCTGTAATTGAATTGGCCTGATGTATGAAGCAGCTTCAGTTTGGCTGCGCACACACACACACACACACACACACACTCACAGATCACAGGAACATATTGGTCCCGATGTGAGCCAGCGCTCCACTGACCCATATTGTGCTTTTGCCCAGTAGTCAAACGCCTCTCCGTCTCTGCAGCAGCCCCCCCCCCCCCCCCCCCCCCCCCCCCCCCTGACTCACTGTCATGAGGTTCATCACTCCCACTACGCTCTGACCGAGGCCCAAACCGCGCCCTAAATATCGGCTTCTCGCGGTCCGCTCGCTGCCACTTTTTGGACATCGCCATTCAGGCATCGCTCTTTTCCCCCCTCCCGGTCGGTGAATCTGTGTCTTTTGGTTTGGATTTGAGAGGAAAGTAATGCTTTTTTCGATTTTCCCTGCACAGTCTGTGGTGACTTACGAGGTGCAATAAAGGAAGAGGTCATTTCTGAAATAGTGGGTGTCAACTTGTTGGGGATGAAAAAGGCGTTCATTCGTACATCGTCTGCTGATACATCATGAAGTTTTACAGCTAGGTTACCACCGCCAACAAAAAGTATTTAGCCACACCAGATCCTTTCTTCACTCCTTTGCCTCAGTTTTCGCATCCCTCCTTCCCAAACCACCCCTTTTTTTTTCTCTCTTCTTGAATGTTGAATGCAGGAGCCACTGGGGGTTCAGTCTAATGAGAGTCTCAACTCCCCTGGTTCCTCCTGTTTCCCAGCCATCGATCATCATCCTCCGCCTCCATCCGCCTCTGATCCTTCCCCTTTCACCCTCCATCCCTTCATCCTTCCATCCTCACCCTCTCATCCCTCGACCCTTACCCCCATCCTCTCATCCCACACCCTTCCCTCTGGATCCTCGACACATCCTCTCAGTTCTCCGCCGCCGTTCTCCAGCTATTTCGAATTCGTATCCTGATCGGTTGATTCATCTTTTCGAGTTCATGTGCGGAATCAGAGTTTTGTTTTGTTGGCTGAGTGAGTTTACTCATACAAGAAATGTGACTCACGGTAAAGAAAATCTGCATCCTGACGAGTCACTTAGACTCATATTCAGTGTTAAAATATTGTTTTTCTTCAAACATGTTAAAAAAAAAAGAGCTCACTGAAGTTACACTGCAAAATCTTACCAAGATGATTTGTCTTATTTCAAGTCAAAAATGTCTTATTTCTAGTCAAAATATCTCATTACACTTAAAATAAGACATGATCACCTCAGAAGTAAATTGTTTTTAGATCAAATTTGCCAGTGGAAAAAGTGAAAATTCACTTGAAATAAATGAAAATTAGCTAGAAACAAGAAACAAATTTTGCCAATGAAACAAGCAAATTTCACTTGTTTCAAGCAAATTTTCACTTGAAACAAGAGACAATTGTCTAAAAACAAGTTACTTTTGAGGTGATCATGTCTTATTTTAAGTGTAATGAGATATTTTGACTAGTAATAAGACATTTTTGACTTGAAATAAGACAAATAATCTTGGTAAGATTTTGCGTTTTTGCAGTGATATAAGATGCAACGACGGCACCTTTTACCTGCTTCACGCCTAAAAAGAAGCATCTTTTCGTTGAATTCTCTCTGTCGGTTTTGAGTCTATAAACGCAGTAAACATATAATTTTCTTTAAATATCTTTGAGCATATCGTTTCAGTCTGTGTGGTTATTTAGTGCGTGAGGCGGCGGCTGACCCCTTGGCATGAAGGAGTTAAAGGTCAGGAGGGATCAGGGTCACGATCACAGCGCAGAGTGAATAGGATTGAGGGTTTAGTGACCGCCGTGGAGACATGATGCTGTATATAGCCTTAAGTTGCCGAGGGTCACGGGGTTACGGACGGTGTCTGTCTGGGGACATAAATCTACTGTCTTGTTATTGCAGGGAGGCTGCAGACCACCGAAGCCCCGCTGGCAGCACGCAGCAGAAAAATCAAATCCATGTGCGAATGTTTACTCTCTGTTTACAGATGTACACGCACGGATCAAATTGCAAATCCATAACCTCAGACATGTAAACCATCTCCTCACATTTGTTCATTTTTACCCTCAGATAACCAATCTAATCTCTCAAATTCAGAATCTATGTACTCAAACGAGCTTTGACCTTATAAACGTGTCAGACTGTTATATAGCATCAGCCAGGCAACACCCATTCATCTAGATTTCAGGATATATTTAATGTTAATGTTAATTGCACTTTATATACTTATACAGTGTGTGCATCCTTTACTTTACAGGTCACATCCGCATGAAGCTGGATAAATATGAAAACACATCTCCGTTTTATTCACACTAAGCTGGTGTATAAGCTTTTCAGGATTGGTAGATGTGAAAACTCCGGCCTAGCATTTTTTGCGTGGATGGGAAAACGGAGCCTTCTGAAAATGATGTAAAATCATCATATTTAGCATCCAAGGTCGAATGTGTCTATGTTGCGTTGAATGGAAATCGCATATACACATGCAAATTTAAACAGGGACTGTGTGTGTTTTCAGGTATTTCAGTGTGAATGATGTTGGAGCTGTGTTTTTGGATTTATCCGGCTAAATGTGCACATAGTCTTGGTCTCGCACTTCAATCCGAGGCTGTGGATTTGTAAATCAGAGAGTACGATTTCAAAAAAAAAAAAAAAAAAAAAAAAAAAAAAGCTACGGACTCATGATTCAAGGGCACAGTTTATGAATCTGTGTGCACAGATTTGTAAACTCACAGAATATAGATTTGCTCATGGATTTATTTTTTGCACCATGTGACTCCAGGGGGGATCAGTAAAACAATAAAGGAAGCCGGGAGAGAAACGCAGTGTGTGTGTGTGTGTGTGTGTGTGTGTGTGTGTTTACAGTGATCATGCTTGCTGTAATAAGCCTCAGGAAAACAGCTTGCACAGTGTTCATGTGTGTATATCTAATATTTACACAGTATGTGACTGTGTGAATGCATAGGCCTGTGTGTGTGTGAGTGTGTGTGCGTGTGTGTCAAGAGAGTCTCTAAAAGTGTGTATGCATGTATAAATATGTGTGTGTGTGTCTGCTGTGATAATGCCACAAAATGCCGGTGCACAGATATATTTTCCTCCTCAGCGTCTGAAACTTTCGTGCAAGGCCGTACTGAGATTGTCTGATTTTTCTGTGTGTGTGTGTGTGTGTGTGTGTGTGTGTGTGTGTGTGTCTAATTAGTCTGCCTCTGCAGCAGCATGGAAGATGAGTCTCCTTCTTTAACAGTCACTACTCGCCTATTTGTGCCACATCTGTGCCTGCGCCCCCCCGCTGTGCAGATAACAGTGTTGGGACGGCGGGTCTGGCCAATATTTTCTCCTTCAGCTCCAGTCGGGAGGCCGATCGCCACCGCGCATAAATTTGCATGTTAATCCGTGCAGCTGCTCGCTAATTGGAAATTTCTCCCCGCTGATTGGTGCATTCACTGCATTTCAGGATTATGTGGAAATATATGCAGATAGCTTAGCGGATAAATAGAAGAAAAAAGAAAACAAAAACCAGGATGAGCTGAATCCTTGTTTGCACTTTTCCAAACTGGATCCTCTACCCTCGCCACTTCAAAGACAGCGAATAATGAATTTCAGGTAATGATCTCTCTACAAAATTAAAACTGAACAATTTCGAAATTTTGCAGTCTTGATGTGTTAGTAAGAAACAGCTCCGCGCTTAAACCACCATTTTAAAACGCTGATGGTGATGGTTCTTCCTCCTTAAGGTTATCTGACTAAATACACATATCTGCCAAAATAAAAGTCTTCAAGAATGAAGAAAACAATAACTAGAGTGTCTTCCCACTGATGTCATTCTGAAAATTACATGATGAAGTTTATTTAGCCGTTTTCAAGGCTCAAGGTCGAGCTTCACCGAAGACATGAATGACCAGAGACTTTCCGTCCAAGTGAGAAAAAGAAACCACACTGTTGCAGTTACAGTTTTTTTTTCCCCTCTGGCAGGGGTGGTAAAGATTAATTTTATTTCTACCCTATGCTTCTAATTAAGTCTGGCATTTTTGGCATCCAGCGTCTTACAGAGAGCGCAGTAAAAGCGGCAGTTCCTAGATCACTAACTTTACAAGCAACCCAACGGTGAGGAATTCAGACCCATAGAGCCAATCCCTTTGATACCCAAGTGATCATACAGAAATTACAGCATGTAAAGAGAAGAAATAACAAATAATAGAGGGGAGCTGGAGCGGGTGTTTACACATTTTAAACTATTGAAGGAAAAATCCACCTTTGGATTTCTGTACACTGTTGCGGATCATCAATCTATGGTGCTCGGTGCATTCAAAGCTATTTCGTGACAAGGTGTAATTTGCATTTTTGGTGTAACCCGCTTTCCCTCAACCTGTCCTTCGACTTCTGCTCCAGTTAGTGACTTTCTACATTTCCCAGAATGCCTTTCGACAAGCCCCAGAGCCTGGACTTGTTGTATTCAGCTTTGGGTTTTACATGTAGGTGGAGCAATAGAGCAATATTAATATATGGAGCAAGAGTTCTTCCAGAAACCCATGCTCAAAACAAAAATATCTTCAGAATAATGTCTTTATTCTGCATCACAGTCTGGTCTACTGAGACTGTTGCATTGCATTCTGGTCCATTTGCTGCTCCTGCGGTGGAGAAAATGGTTTCTGTCCTCTTCTACGATAGATTTCTTCCTGGATCATAGCTGAATGTTGGTGCAAAATGGCGGCTCCGCACTCTTTGATTGCCATTGACGTCTCAAACTCCAGTGTAGCTGCTGGAGATAAAAAAAACCTGGACACAGCATCACATCAGGTTGGCCAGGTATCCGCAGGAATAAGGAAAATTGCACCGCCACAACAACAAAATCGATCCAGAAATGGAACGTAAATCCTAGAGGTCGTTTCTAACGGCTTCACATGGGTTTTAGGGATTTTTCCTTTAACTGGTGTTTGAAACTCAGCATGGGAGCAGCGAGTTAGAGTGAACGGAGGAAGGCAAAGTGATTCAGGGAAAAAAAAAAAAAAAAAACACAACAAAATAAAAAAACAGGCACTTCTTGAACGGATCAATTTCCAACCTGAGGCAGGCAGGAGACGGGGCGCGATGATATGAATCTTATTGCAGATCCTAGACGCTGAATTGGTATTGATCGGCTCACTTTCAATCCGATACAATAAACAACATCAAATCCATGATGCTGCGGTATTAAAAATCAGGAAGGCGATTGGAAAAAACACAGTTTCAGACATCTCCACCCCTCCCCCACCCCCTCCATCCATCCACAGAGGCTCTAATCCTCACCCTGCATGCTGATGTGTTGTTTTTTTTTTTTTTTAACTCCCTCATGGCTGTGACCACCGCTCAGACCAGCCCGGGACGTCCCGCTCGGCAGATGCACTGTGATCTTTGGCTGTTGGCTTAAAAAAACGAGACCTCACATTCAAATGTATCGGCAGGGAGACTCCTCTGACCCGCTCTGAATCGTGGCTTAAAGCATATTTTCATAAATCGCTCTCTTAATCCGTTTGACTTCCGACCTTCACCTAGATCCATCGCCATGGCAACCGTATTGGATCGCTGGTATTGAGCGCAGGCTGTTGGTTACGCTGCGGCTGTTGGCTGTACAGTAACGGGACAGTTTGGTATTCATCGACTGGCACAACAGGTTCACATGCAGTTTCTGTGCATGTGTGTATTTCTTATATTAGAGTGTGTATGTGTGTGTTGCATGTTTGCACCACAAAAATTTCCATCTTAACAAGTAACCAGAAAAAATCTGGCAGTTGAATGAGATAATCCCACAGTTTTTTTATGTGGCGTTTTATTGTGGGATTTGATCCAAAATGGGTGGCAGTCCAAAAAAAAAACTGATACTCCTTTGCGTTTTTGTCCAATAAATGTAAGATGACTGACAGATTAGGGGATTTCAAAACAACTTTGTGGTGTTGGACTGAAACCTGATCACTGGCTAATAATTCGCTTGTTTGTTTTTCTTTTTACAACCGGATTTTATTGAACAAACGCATGGGGAGAAAAAAAAATCTCCATCTTTACAAGTCATTTAGTCTCATAATGAGTCTTAAAATATTGTTTTTCTTACAATGAGGTAAGAAATCTGAGGTCTGGGATGAGATAATCCCACTTTTCACTGGTTTCAGGAATTTTCCTGGCCAGTATGAATGTATAATATGTTGAAACAAGGCAGAATAAGGCAGATCAGCTCACTAAGATCAAGAAAATGAAACTTGATTCAAGAGAAATTCTGGACACAAGCTGATCAGCGTTGGAACCAAGTGGGAGTATGTCATCGTACTGTCAGATTTGTTTTTTAACTTGTGTGAAGAAAAAAAACAAGATTTCAAGACTGAATATGAGATTAAAGACTCGCTACAACGGAAATTTTCTTGCAGTGTGAGTGCACGGATTTTGACAAATGCACATATTGTGTGTGTGTATGTGTGTGTGTGCATCCTGTTTGCATGACTCAAAGTCTCACAGAGAAAAAGTAAAAATACAGACAAAATACAGCTTGGCAAAACAAGGGACTCATAAAGCACCCATGTGACAAAAAAAAAAAAAAAAAAAGTCATACGGTTCCTATTCCACATTCAGCAGCACTGAGTTTTTCCACATGTTCCCACTCAGGATCACATCACTGTTGTCTCCGTCTGTCAGCTCATCTCAATTCATTTCACTGAGCAAGGAGGAGTATTTTCCTCTCTGAATGGCCATTAAAGGAATAGTTCACCATCATTTTGTGGCTTAAAAATTATATCGTGGGTCCAAAGGTTCAATATTTATCCCATCATCTCCTCTGTTTTCCTCATTGACATTTTTTCCTGTTGTGTTTT
Organism: Myripristis murdjan; assembly: GCF_902150065.1. NCBI lineage: Eukaryota > Metazoa > Chordata > Actinopteri > Holocentriformes > Holocentridae > Myripristis > Myripristis murdjan. The sequence goes on along the minus strand of NC_043995.1, from coordinate 29,391,577 downwards.
GTCAGTAAACTGTGGAGGACAATGAGGTAAATATTGCACTTTTACACCCACTGTGGAATCATTTGGCGGTGAAACTCTTGCATCATGCTGCACGAGCTGATTTGGAGGAAGCTGACAGACATTTTTCGCTGTTTTGGAGCTGTAATAAAAAAATAAAAAAAAAATAAAAAAACTTGACCCATTAACTGCAATAGTGTTGGAGAAGGCAGAGATGGAAATGCAAGGTGTTTGCCGGTCCTCTCCACTGACATGTGGGGGTGAGTAGGAAATTTCATTCTCTAAACAGACAGATAGGGCTGTTTGAGACGGAACAGCATTCATTCATTCAAGGTGGGATTATGAGGGATTGGTGCCAAAATTTTATTTGGATCCTTCACTATTTTGGAAACAATCCTTTAGGTTTTTACACTGGGACACTGGAGGACGATTCATTAAAACAAGGTTTGATTAAATTCATGTGATGTAGTGGAACACAATCACACTTAATGGACTGAAATTGATGCGACTGACTATCATGAGCTATTTTTTTCTGGTTTTAATATTTAATATTGTATACTGAGCTTTTAGTGTGATGGACTGCGATTTGGTTGGAGCTGCTTACTGGGATGCAAACGGTTTTACGCTGCAGAGTTACAGGACTGCATGCATGTAGTCACAGTGAATCCTAAACCTGTCCTCTGAATGTTTTCTCGTGCCACAGTGTTCCTGACGGTGAGGTGTGATTTTATGAGTCTGAATTTGAAGCCTCACACACCTGTTCCTTTATTCAATACTAGGTTCTGTTTGCAGAATCGGTCGGTGTTGTTCTTGTGGTTGTCATTTTCAGTGTCATGCAATATGCTGTTTTTGTTGTTGATTATGCATGAAAGTCTACGACCCGGATGAAGACCACTGCAGCTGAAATGTACAGGTTTGTTACTGTTAAATCATCTTGCATATCATGTTTTTATCTTGTATGTATGAGATGCTATCTTGTACATACCAAGCAGCCTAGCAGTACGCAGGAAGTATTCTTTTGCCAAATAAAGTAAAATCACTTGAATTAATTCAGCTTAAGCTCTGGAAATCACACTCCAAAATAAGTTGTAAGTGGTAAGTTGTTAAAGTGGTGCCCTTAAAGGTTCATGTAACAAAAAATACAATCAGTTTTGGCCCAAAATTAAGTTTACCTCACACAAGCTGTAAATGAACAAGATAAACTTAGGTCAAACGCCAAAATGTATGTGGATTTTAGCCAACATTAACTGAAAAACCTAAAACAAACAAACAAACAAACAAACAACAAAAAAAAAGAAAAAAAAAAAAGAAAAAAAGGTTTGAGTTTCCGTAGATTCACCTTGGAGTTAACATAATTGCGGTTCATTTTTGGCCCAATGCCTGTATGCTGCACTAGTAATGTCTAGTTTTGTGTATGTAATGTGTGTCTGTGTGTGTAAATCTGTGTGTGTGTTTTTGTGCGGTCGTACCTGCAGTAGACCGAGCCCTCCAGCATGTAGCACTGTCCTCCGTTGAAGCAGTAGTTGGGCAGCGTGTCGCAGGGCGAGCGGCAGCTTCCGTTCACCATCTGGTAGCCCGTGCGGCAGCCGCCCATCCCGTCAGACCCGTCCACGGGCGAGGCCGGGGGAGGAGCCGCCGCAGGGCCGTCCGGAGCCGAGACTCCCCCGCCAGTCAGCGGCACGTCCGGGCCGAAGGAACCGGAGCCTGGGGGGCGTGGCCTGGAGCGGGGCGGGGAGCCGCCCGCCAGCCGCAGGTCCTCGTCGCTCTCGTAGGTGTCGGTCGTGGTGCTGTACGTGTACTCGTCGGCAGTGGGGGACACGCCGTCCTCGTAGGGCGTGAGGTAGTCGTAGCTATCTGGCATGGCCCAGGAGGTCGGGTCGCCGCCCTGCAGCTCATGAGCCAGTGAGGAGGGAGAAGGCGGGGCCAGGTCCAGGCCACGCCCACGGGAGGAGGGGTCAAAGAAGTCCACGTGGAGGACGTCGGGATGGGAGGGGTTAGCGGAGGGCGCGGTCGTGGTGGTGGAGAGGCGGTCCAGGTCAAACACGGCCGTGTCCTTGGCGTTGATCCAAGGTGGGTCAGTGTGCGGCAGGCGATCCTCCTCTTCCTCCTCCTCTCCTTCCATCACCTCCTGTCTGCGCGGGTTGCTAGGCAGCAGGTGCTCCGTCTCGGCCGAATCAGGGCTGATTTGGGGCGGAGCCGCCACGCCCACTTCCTCCGCCGCGGAAACCACCGTTTCTCCGAACATGCCACTGCTCTGCTCGTCCTCCTCGCCGGCGCGGGGGATGCGGCCCGCCCTCACGGTCACGGAATCGGCCGTGTCGGGACGGGCGGAGCCGCTCACCCCGGTTACCGCGACGACAGCCTCGGTGACCTTGACGGGCCCCTCCTCCTCGCCGAGCAGAGAGGTGACATTGGACGCGCTGTCAGTGGCGTTGGTCCCAACAGCGTTTCCTGCAAAGGCAAAGGAAAGGTTTCATTTAACAAACATGACGACTGCAACATCATCCGCACTCGTCTTCAGTGTTAAAATCTTAAAATCTTGTTTTAAATCTTGTTTTAAGAGAAAATAATCTGCCAGTTGGATGAGATAATTCCACCTGTTGTGGCACTGGCAGATTTTTTCACTTGTTTTAAGAAGAACAAGATTTTTTAGAGTCCATTTTTTTGCAGTGCATTTGTTCAATACAATTTGATTGTAAAAAGAGCAAAAACCAAGCAAACCAAGCAAGTTTGTTAGTGGTTATGTTTCCATCAAACGCCACTGAGTGGATCCAGTCAATCAGTCACTCATCAGACAGCCTGCCGCCTGGTTTGGGTCAAATTCTGTAACAAACTTCTCTCCATTCACTCTCCTACTGTCTGGATGAAGAAATAATACTAGAGAGTATAGACTACGTGGAAAAAACGATAGAAACAAAGCGGTGAGGGAATTATAGAACATTTAATGAGCGGTGAAGAATGATCTCGCTTTGGAAACGGCACATTTTGCATCGATCTGCTCAGACAAAACTTCTTGTCCTCATCCAGGTGGACGGCTGGCGAGGGAAGTGAAGAGCTTCCTGGTTTGATCGGTGATGAGAAATGTGTCCGAAACTGACTCTGACTCTATACGCAGTAACTACTAAGATGTGGCAAAAATGTCCTTGACAAATTGTAAAGTTCTATTGAAATGAAAAATATGGGGGTAAAAAGTGTCCCCGCTAATTAGAAGTACTATTTTTTGCATTTCAGTCCGTTCATAATTTATTTTACGGCGTTAAATATTCACACTAGGTTATGACTTTTGTCTGCCAGGTGATTCATGTTCATCTAAAACTGGCCGAGCCTATCGGGTGTGCTCTGGGAGAGAGGAACGCAGCCTTTTTGACAAGAAAACAACCGAGTGTGCGGTACAAAACGCTGCAGCAGCGCAGGAAAATGCAGACCCCACACAAACGACTGCACCGACAAAAAAAAAAAAAAAAAAAAAAAAAAAAAAAAAACAGCCAATATCATTAAAAATTCAACAATCAAGGGATGGGAGATGGAGTGGTTGGGGACAGAGGAGGGAAAAACTGCACCAAGCTCTTCTGTTTCCCCGCAGTGGGAAAGAAGCTAAAACACATCTTGGTGGTACAGACTGTGTTTGTTTATTTGCCAGCGTGAAATGCAGATATATTATTTTATAGCTCGACGGCGGGCCAAAGTATTTTTTCCACTGATCCTTCAGGAAAGCAGAGACACTGAGCTGTCCTTAATGGGCGTCCACTCCTGTCTTTGTACATTAAAGCCGAACATTTCTTAATTTTTTAACCAAGCTACAACAACCTCTATATTCTAGTATTTTTGACAGCACTCAAATAATAGCTGACAATCACTAACCGGCTTAGGCTCTCCCTTCGTTATTCCCGACTTCTTGGCACACCACTTAAAACTGAAGTATGCCAAAATCCATTTTTTATACTGAAGAAGAAATGCAGATATTTTTGTGTCGCTGTAACCGTATCTGGATTTATGGGAAATGATTTCCTTTGAAATACACTGATACTCTCATCTCTTTATTATTATTATTATTTTTTTTTTGTAAATGATAATATCTATCTAACAGGTAACAACATACTGTTCAGCCCGGTTATGTTTTAGTGCCATTTTATTTACGATTTGTGTAATTTGTGTAAGGTCTGTAGGATTATGAAACAATGAACAAAAAGTTCCAGTTTCATTTCGGCTCCCAATAAAACTGCCTTCAAAAATAATTCACATGAACTTGAAAATCAGATCAAAAGTACATCAAGTTCTTATCCTGGTGTAAAGACAGAAATCACAAACCAGCAAAAAAAAAAAAAAAAGAAAAAAGAAAAAAGCAGTGAAACACAATGCATACAGTGGGTTGTTTAATGCAACAGCTCATATTGGTTGCATTTGGATGACAATCAATAAAGCATGAATACACAAAACGACTGCCAATCGGTTCAGTCCAAGTCTTTCCAAAGCCATTTTGCAGCCTGGCGTCCGCACAGCGGTGGTGACCTCACCTCACGTTCCGGCTCGAGCGGCCTGGCACTGAACCGGCCGGGTGAAACGCACAACAAATTAAAACGAGACGTGACCGGCCCGATGCTTATTACTCTCTGGGCGATTACTTCATCCACGGGTGGCTCCTTGAGACACACAAAAAGCTGCTTTGTGGCTGCTCCCATTTGGATTAAAAAGGAATAATTTACTAATGTAGTTGAAAGGCAAGGAGCTGGGATTAGGGATTAGGAGGCTGGGGGGAGATTTGGGAGACTCAGGGGGCAACTCTGCAGGGGGGGAAGGGGTGATCTTGAGCAGACACAGTCAAGCCAGTGTCTTGACAAGTGTAAGATGCTGTAAATATGTGAAGATGACACAGCAAAGAGTGTTCATCTTGAGTGGCAGCTGCACAACAGCAAGCCTCAGCTAAAATGAACCCTGAAATAACTCCAACAGCGCTCCAGTCCCTGTAAATAAACCAGGCTGTCAGAGTTGGCCCGTTGTGTTACAGGGATATTGGCAATATAAAGTCAGAATAATCACTAACACATGCCATCATCACCTACACTCTTAATAAAGACACGTCACTCTCATGAAAGCCTTTCATAACTCCTCAGATTATGTCAAGAACTATCCACTGAATGAACGAAATACCTGTGCAAGCGCTCATTTTTCGGATTATTTGCTGTGGAGTGATGGTGGACAGGCTGTGGGAGAAAAAGGGGAAACCGGTTTGGACAGACACGTCGCCGCTGCATACTGCATCTATTACATCTGTAACTTCACCGTCTCTCCACTGTTTCCTGTTGGTTTTTTTAGCCGCTATCTTCCTTTTTTTTTTTTTTTTTTTTTTTTTGGTTTGTTTTGTTTTGGCTCATCAGCGCTGACACTGAATGAAGACACACTGACAGTGAAGTCTGTTTGTGGCGGGGAAAAAAACAAGACATATTCCAACCTGACCGTTTTCACCGAGTTCACATCGATTTTCAGTCAAGGAGCACATACGAACGACTCTGTTCAGACTGAAGGCAAATCTGTTTTTTCCTTAAATCTGTAAAGACCGACCGTCCGGTCAGTCGGGTGGTCTTCTCTGTCTGAGAGACGAGATAGACATACGTATTTGTTTATTTATAAGACCCTTATCGGGAAGCTGCCAACTTGTATCTTGTCTATGCTGAACTGATCCTTTGAAGCATCGAAGGACTGGCTTTCTCTGCAAGTTCCTCAAATCTGTAGTGAGCTTGGACCGCCCTGACTACAAAGCTCCCTAAAAATTAAATCTTTAGTGACCCTTGGCCAGTTTACATCCATAATCACAAATAATTCAGCCTCTGCATGCACCTGTTTAAATGAATTGTGGTCTGTTCTGTTTCTTTTGCTTAAATGATCGTTCTCCTTTACCCGGTATCTTTCATTACTCTTGTGAATTTTACTCATTTTGTTCAACATCACTGTGATTTTTAGAGTTTAAATAAAAGTAAATATATCGCAGGAGCCAACAGCCGACATGCCATGCAGAAATGGCTCCTGTTGTGCTTTTGTTCTCATTTTCATTTCATTTCATTTTTTATTATTATTATTATTATTATTGTCATGAGTGGCCTTGCACATGACATTAAGGAGAGATTTATAAGATAAAATCCATTCGACTCCAATCTGGATGTGCCAAAAACCTGACTTGGACCGGCAGTCTGAACAAAGACCAAGCAATCCAAAACAAAGGTTGAATTTTTATGTTCACACGGCTCAGGGAAAAAAAAAAAAAAAAGAAAGCAGATCTGTGTCACAAAAAGGCAAAAATATTGGATTTGAGCCACTTCATCTGGTAATGGGAATGTAGCCACACACGTATTTAATAACACCTCTTTTTTTTTTTTTTTTTAACACATATGGGGCCACACAGGCTTACTGCAGGGGGGCCACTCCCATATCTCAATCTGTGAGATCCTGCTTAGAAAGAATGTGTATAATGAGTAAGTGTCTGGACATTTCCTTGCGTATTTGGCCTACTGACAGAAAATGTGGTCATTAAAACTGCCAGAGTCGCCGGTTGCGTTCCCACTGTGGTCACTCGGGCGAAAAAATGCGTGGACTTACGGGTAAAACGCTGGATAAAAGCATCCAACAGATGGCATATGTAAGGATTTCTACGGGGATCTGCGCTGATATGGCTGAAGCTCAGATGACCCTCGTGACCCTCCGTGGCTTAATCTGTCCATCTCTAAGTGTCCTCCAGTGAGGTGCCACTCACAGCGGCCCAGAGTGTCGCATTTCTTATTATCTCAGTTTTATGACATCCGTGACGTGATGTCTGGTTTCGGGACAAACAGCCCAAAACAATCCACACACCCTCAGATAATAATCTAACACTGTCACGGGCCACAACCTAATAACTGCAGAAAAACAACCAGGACACCCATGCTCCTTAATAAAGAGGAAAAACACCCTCAAATCCTCAGATATCATCAAACTGGGATGTTCAACACATTCCAGGAGTTATTAAGCAATGATGCTTTGTAATTTACTTTTTAGTGTATCCACTCTTGCCTCAAGAAATAGATCTTATTCAACCTTTTCTGGTGATATTTGTCTCTCTGCCTCTTCTACAACTGATTTTTACCTGCATCACTGTTCAATATTGGCCAAAAATGCCATTTTTGACCTGATGTTTACCGTTAATTAACCTTTTTTCTCATATCATCTCCACTGTAGCCACATGGGAAATATCTTTACTGGCAATTATCCATGGGAATAGATATAATGCCAACATTTTTTTTTGCACAAAAAAACCCAAAACATGCCAAAATTTGCATAAAAACATGAAATTTAAGTCATATCTGGGTCTGAAACTGCATTATTGACAATATGATGTCTGTATTGTTTGTGTGTAAAAGTGTGAACGACCAATAAGGTATCTACGTATATTCACATCACTGCTGGTTATGTTATTCATCCCAAAATCAAACGTGATGGCTGAACAACTCACTGTTTCAAAGGTTGTATAACACCAGCTGATATAAGATGAATGCAGATTTGAAAAGAAATCCCACAGAAATTTGTTGACAGGTTACAGATGTTGGGTGTTCAGATTAACAGCATCTCTGCTGATAAAACATCCTATTCTCATTCTGTCTTTTTGCTAAAAATATTTTCAGCAAAGCTTTCAAAAAATGTACACTGAACTTGAGGTGGATGATTTGTGTGTGCAAAAAATGGCATCAACAAACAAATAAACCAACAAACCGCATTCACGGTGCATCAGCAATAGCTTTTGTTTCACACCATTAAAGTATTAAATAGCAGATTTCTCCTTTAACTGTAACTGTGGCACTTGTGCAATACTTAATACAATTCATTTATATAAACTGATGCATATGTACCACCACTACACTGGAGACACTGGAGCAGCTTCTATGTCCAGGCTTTTCAGCATAATGACAACAACATGCCGCTGCTGCTGCGGGGCCGATGTGTAAATCAAGGCTGGCAAAGCCAATATGCTGTTCCATCCACATCGAACATCAAAGGACTTTTGAGCAAGGCATTCCACCAGCTGCTTGTTGCTGCTTGTGAATGTGCAACTGCATGTATGTGAATCAGGGCGTTGCTGAGGAACAGTACACAAGCAAGGTAAACCGTTCCTCGAATCATAAAATGGAGTCAAGTCGATTTTATTAGTATGACCCAACGTCACAAATTATGAATTTGCCTCAAGGGCTTTACAACAATGTCCTCACATTGGATGAGGGACAACTCCCTGAAAAAAAAAAAAAAAAAAAAAAAAAAAGCTGTAATATGGAGTGAAAATAAAAAAAAATGGAGCACAATATTGCTGAGAATGACTTGATGCTGCTGTTGTTTTAGCTGTGAGGCGGCTGCAGGTGGAAATCTTCGGTTTATTGAAGGTTTATTTTCTGGCGCAGCAGCAGCGAGCTGCGTCTTTGAAACCAGGGTCGTTTCGGGGCTAATCCTTCCAGCAGTCGCACAATCCACTGCTGGTTAACACATCAACTGAGCAGCCAGAGACACTATGCCAAAACCACGCACGCACACACACACAAATACACACACACACACAGAAGCAGCCACCCACACACTCGCACACAAATACACATGTAAAAGAATAGGCTTTACTACAACTACGCACAGCTGTTTTAAACACAAAATGCTTAATGCTCACCAGGAAATTACGATTTAAGACTGTAAACGTCTGTCATCGCCCCCAACCCCCTTCTCTCTCTTCCTCTCTCGCACACAAACATAAACACACACTGATATGATATTCCCCTTCTCTCCTGCTTTAGCCTTCTCTCTCTCTCTCAAACACACACACATCTGACTGTGACACACTCATTAAGTGACGGTTTGTCCAGATGAGCGCTGTGTTTGGGTGAATCTCCAGGGAAGAGCCATCAGCCCCTCAGCGCTGCCAGCTCCTCCTCCTCCTCCTCCTCCTCCTCCTCAAACCAGCCTGACGAATACAAAGCACGCAGTCGAGAAACCTAATGGCTGCTCTGCAACCAGAGAGAGAGAGATAAGGACGGAGGTGGAGAGGGACGACGAAATGGAGACAGGAAAGAGAGATAGAGTGGAGGAGGAGGAGGGAGCCAGATGGAGAAAAAAAAAGAGACGAAAAAGACGGATAGAGAGAGACAGAGATAGCGAGAGGGAGGATGCTGGAGTGGGATGCTTTCACAGTCTGTCGAAAAAAAAAAAAAAAAAAACAGCCTGCCAGACACACTGCCCTGGGATCCACAAGCCACTATTTATTATTTACTACATGTTTACTATCAAATTTCATACTCCTTTCACTCATAATCTCATCATAATTCATTAATCTTATCATAATAAAGGTGCACTGATTCAGGTCCATCCCATGCAGACACAGGAACGTGTTTCCATGTTCTCCTCTGTAACGCTAGAATAACTAACACGCTGTTGCCTTCCGCCTGAACTCCAATATTTAATAATGGATTTAGCCACAAATATTTTACGGCTGTGATGGACTGGTTTCAGTGCAGTGTGTCTCTGAGAATGCACATCTATCATGCACAAGGCAAAAACTTTCATCAACTTCACTATAAAGTGACAGTGAACACAACAGACGCATTTCAACGGTCTTAAAAAAAAAAAAAAAGTCTTACTCTTTTCTATAAGCCAAAAAAAAAAGGCTTTTGTTATTATTCCCAGTGGAGTTTTCTTGGGTAAAAATTAGTTGAAAGAAATTACATTTAAATAATTCATGATGCACCCTGCGCGTCTTCCCAGCTGTATTCTGCTCTATCAAGCGGGAGGTCATGTTCATAACACTTCTGCAGGAATCATCTTCAAGAAGTTGCATGAGGGGTCACACATGCATGGAGCTAAAATGCACACAAAGCCTTTGATGTGTGTTTTTGTGCGCGCGCGCGTGTGTGTGTGTGGTCACGTGAGTATCACCGTACATGCTGATATGTTAATGACTCTCTGCAGTGGTGGAAAAAACACTCAAATCCTTCCTTGATTAAAATGCGTGATGCAATAATGGAAAAAATAAATAAATAAATGCTCCATTAAAAGTAAAAAATCTTCAGAGAAAAAGTGTAATTGAGAGTTAAATAATTAACAGTCAGGATTAAATTGCTCCATCTCCTGCTGGCTAGTTTATGCGCTGGCAATGCATCACGTTTGACGTTTTGCATGGAAAAGCTTCTTCTGAAATGTAGGTGGTAACTCAGATAAATGTAGAAATGAATGCCTTCTCTCTGAAATGTAGAAAAGGAAAAGCACACAGTCTTAAAAAACAGAAATACTCAAGTGCAGTACTGCAGTAAATCCACCGTCCTCTGACGTTCTCTGATATACAGCAGTGATTTCATCTCTTGACCTGTGAGCGTACATCTGCCACCTGAAGTGTCTGACTGTAGAATATCACTCTCCCCTTTGTGTATGTTGTGAGATTCTTGGATTATGTAGCATGTCTCATATTTCCTTAACTTGTTTACGGCCAAAGCAACCTTTTTAATATTTTTTTATTTTTTTTTTTTACATTTTCTCGGGGTATTAAAGGCCCAGGACAATCAGGAGCCCTTACCTTCTAAATAACAGCGAGCAGCGAGACTTAAGGAAAGAAATGCTTTCTGGCTTCCTCTCAAATTGATCGTCTTTTCTCAAAGTGTCCATGTTTTTGTCAACGCTTCAAGTATCATCATCATCATCATCATCATAGTATCTTCCATTATATAAACCTCTGTGTATTCGCCTCTAAATCTGACGTCTCTAAATCTCTTGTCTTGAGTTTTCTTCCACACTGGGAAGTCCTGACCGAGGCGTCTCTCTACAACACAGTTCACAGATTAAACACCAGAGGTCTGACCAACCTCTCAATCCCAATCTTCATCATGGTCACTCTGAGGAGTAATCCAGAGGAGAAGCTGAAAGTCGACTAAAACCGAAATGTCTGGGGAGTTCGATCATTTGAGCTGGAAAAAAAACCAGTCACTTCCTCGCTCTTCTAGCATTTCAGCAACAAAAAGGCAAAACACAGACTTTTACAGAGCAGGCTGTCGTCTTGGCACACACACACACACACACACACACACACACACACACACTCCCACTGTTCTCAGGCAGTATAGGAGACTACAGCGTGTCAGTCCACCAGGGAGCTTCACAGCACATCTCTGGAGTGAGTTTCAATTAAAATTGTCTCTCTTTCAACCGTGCAGCTCGTTAGCCTAATTGGATTAACGAGGAGGAGTCTTTTGACGGGCAGCTGGTTCGGCAGCGGTGTGGCAGCACTGTGGCAGCTCGACTGAGAAAGTTACAGCAGGTTATTGCACCAGTATACAGGCTCTTATGACAGCTTTGAATTTACTTGATTACAGCCATGCAACCATCCAGCAGCTCGAGTCCACTACTGGAAGTGTAAAAAACAACAAAAAAAAGGCATGGAAGATAAAAAAGGGCAAACTTGAATTTATGCTGGAAGGGAAAGGGGAATTCCTGGGGCATTTTAGCTGACACTAAATGCAACAGTGTGACTTATAATGAATCAGCAAGTGGGAGTTCACGTTCTTGCTCGAGGACACTTCAACAGGAAATGCGACCAGCAATGGAGACAAATTGGACTTACAAGGCGGGAACAGAGGCTTTTTACTGACTCATATAAAAGCTCATAGTCGGACACTCCCTGCGGACATTAAATGGTACATTTGCGTCATAAACCTAAAAATCGGAATCTTTTTATTACATAATAAATGTAGAGGAATTTGTCTTGGGTGTCTTTACTTTCTTACACTTTCTTAACACGCTGGTTTCAAATACAGAGTGGTGGGGACAGTGCTTTGAAAAAAAAAAGGTGAAAAAAGATGTTTTCAAGAGCCACCAAAGTGAAGAACCGATTGACAGAAATAGCAAAGCCGTGATGACGAAACAGCTGCAAAACGTTTAATGCCATGCATGAAAACTTAATTTGCAAAATGACTCGCTGGCCTGTGATTTGTCTCATCAAGTCGGCCTAATCTGAGAATAAATATTCTGGTAAAAATAGCTAAAATCAGCCGTCACAGTGTTGCGTTCGAGTTCACATCTTGGTAATTGGAAGTGATAGACAGCGGCGGCACCAAAAATTGAATTGAAAAACTTTTCAACGAGGAGAAGCATTCGAATAAGGCTCATTAACTTATTAATGCCTGTGATGTTTTTGAAATTATTCAGTGGGCTTTTAATAAATGCAAGAGCCCAGGGGTCATGAAACTCGCTCGACACATTATTCATCAGAGTCTTGTCGCAGTCCAGAGAGGTTACCGGAGGTTACGACCGACAACTCACTTCTGTGTTTTGGGGCGTTTAAATCAAACTATGAGTGGAGGGGGGAATGCTCAGGGAGAAAAAGGAAATGCAGCATGACATGAATTACTCTCCAAAAAAAACAGTGAACTGTAATTTCAACAATCATAGATGGCTTACATCAACAAATACTTCCAACAAGAAATTGTAGCAGCCCTGAACGCAGCTTGACAAGTAAAATGTGGCCAACTTTGAGCTAGATCTGTGTGATTCTGAGAAATACTGAAGCTCGGTAATTAGATGCATCAATTCTGCAAAATCTGATTTTTATTGCGCAGTACAAAGATGAAAATTTTTTTTGTGGAGTTAGCTGGAAGAGGTGACCATCAATATGTACCTATATTAGGCATTTTAATGCAAAAAGCAGCACAAGCGAAGTGGTTTGAACTGATTCAGGGATTGATTCACTTTGTGCAAATTATTATTTCAACAGTTTCAGTAAGCATCACCAGATTCAGCCTCACACAGCTGCATTGTGACTGTTTCCATCACATTACGAAACAGAATCTGGGCTGTTGGGTTGAAACTGCGTGGAATAGAGGCAGCAGCAACAGGTACTCACAAAAATCACTTTCTTCAGTCCGAGATTTTTGGTGTTTTTTTTTTTTTTTTTTGGTGATTTTTTTTTTCCTGCAGTTGTTGAACAAATCGCATGAATTGCACAGAATCGTGTTTGCACTATGAAGTCATGCATGGCAGTAATCCTGTGCAGTCGTCATGACATTTGATCTACAGATTTGTGTCCATGGATGCTGATCAAACCAATTTGTGTTGGTTTGCATGAATTTTCTTTCACCAAAAGTGGCTAAAATCACTTCCAGAGGGGGGTAAGTTTCGGTAGCTTTTGCCAACAAAAGCGTACACCGGGGTGGGGCACCACACCTGGAGACTGGACTAATTCATGATACATGGTACAGCGACGAAATGAACTTGAAATTGACTTTAAACGTCACTATATCACAAGCTGCCGTGAGACCAGGCTGGTGTTGCGTAGTGACGACTATGAATGACCATACAAGGACGTTTTTTTTTGTTTGTTTGTTTGTTTTTGGATAATTTGGCTCATTTTGAAGCGCGGCCAGCAGCAAAGTGAGCGGGTAGCAATTCTGTCAGAGGTCCAACCGACCCTGAACCAGTTTGCAGTTTTGATTTTAGTTCTGCTGGCAAACCGCTTCGACTCATCTACCGTTCAAGAGCACGAGTGATTTGTGAATTGACCGGCCGCTGCAGTGAATTTGCTGATGTGGCGGTGAGCTGAACGTGCGACTGGCCGTCCGCCGGCGGGCGACGTCACATCGGGTCTGGTCTCGGTTTCAGACTCCAAGCTCCGTCTGGGTCGGGACAGAAGAGCCCAGGTCCAAATGAGACAGAAGTGAGGGGATAAAGGAGCCTTTGTTTGGCCTCCAATCCCCTTCAGCTGGGATAATCAAATGGTATTACATAAGGAGATTCCTCACACTACAAGGTGAGTGTGTGTGTGTGTGTGTGTGTGTGTGTGAGCTCCCTGCCAGTGTGCTTGTAATTGGGGTAGCTTCCAGCTCCTGTGGCGCAGGGTGTGGATGGTCATAATGAGGAGTTTACAGTTGCTCGGGTGAGTGTGTGTGCGTGTGTGTGTGTGTGTGCATGTGTGTGTTTGGGGGTGAAGGCACCTCAAGGCCAAGTGCTGTTAGCGTGTGTTGGCCAGCCGCCGACCCCTGGGCCTTGCCTTTTGTTTAACCCACATCAGTCTGGCGCGGGGGAAGCCACGAAACCACCCACTTGGACTCTGCGATTCTGATTGGCTGTGACAGAGTGTAAAGAGGAAGCTGATTGGTTGTGACAGTTGCGGCCCGCGGAGCCAGTTTGCTGACCCAGACTGGGGGCAGAGAAGGGGAGAGGTTGGATTTTGGAGACAAGAGAAAACAAAGCCAAAATGGAGGTTTGTCCTTCTTGGGAGTCGGTGGCCAACTCTGTTCCCGTTTACATAACGCAAAATACTCCATTATTAATACGGCATACATATACAGTATATTTATAGTACAGAGTGCACCATATTGCAGGGTTCTCACTCTGCACCAAATGTAAAATTCCTTTTGCATGACTGAAATGTGGATTTCAGTGACCTATATAAGCATTACATGAGATTTTTTTTTTTTTTTTTACACAAGATTGAGATCTTAAAGTTTATTTTTTCTAGTGAACATAACATGAACACAATGGAAAATAAATATTACGTTTGCTGAATAATAGTTACTGTTTTATTTCTTATTTTTTGATGGTTCCATGACATGTCCCAAGATTTTGTCGAATTCCCTGACTTTCCCTGTTCAAACTTCCACGAAATTCCCGAAATTCCCCGGTATCGATGCTCACATCACATTTACCTTGCAGCTCCCGTTTTCACAGTGAAAATGTGACGCTAATCCCCTCCCACGTGCATTTTTATGCGTGTAATCGCCTGTTTTTAATTAAGAAGTCATTCACGTGAGAAGATATGACTTTTCAGAATGAAAGCCTTGAATTTTTTGTGTGCGATGAACAAAGGAACAAAGGAAAGGCGGAGGCTGGTATCAAAGTGCTTTGTTTCCTTTGCGAGCCGCGCGTAAGAAAGGTCAGACATGACTACAGGTGGAGAGAGAGACAAAGAAAACATATGGATGTGGGGGGAGGGGAGCAGCGGTGGGGCCGGGGATCTCATCAGTGTCACGGTGAGCCGATGCCATCCTGTGACGTTTGGATCGAAGCCGGCCGTGTCCAATATTCATTCAATTTGACTAATTTCATGCCAAAAATCCCATAAAATTATTTAAATTC